>NC_139080.1:88094289-88694289 GCF_965140915.1 Aythya marila
CCGCCCGCCATGGCCGCGCGCCGCGTGACGTCACCGCCCCGCTCCCGGCCTCGGCCCCCCCCCACTCCCCCCCCCCCGCGGGCCGCTCACCTGCGGGCCCCGCCCCCAGCCGCGGGCCCCGGCGGAGAGAGGAGGAGGAGGAGGAGGAGGAGGAGGAGGAGGCGGCGGCGGCGGCCGGGCCGGGGGCAGCGCGGCTGCGGTGTCGGCCGCTCCTCGGCCCCGCGGCTCGGCTCGGCTCCGCCCCGCCTGCCCTACGCTGCGGCGGCCGCGCGGCCGGGCGGAAGTGACGCCTCGCCCCGCCTCACCTCCGCCTGGCCCAGCGGCCAATCGGCGGCGCCCTTACTCGGCAGCAAGGCGCGCGGCGGTTGGCGGGCGGCGGGCGGCGAGCGGCATGGCGGCCGCCACCTGGAGCTACCGCGGCGACCCCGAGGCGGAGCAGCCCGCGCTGCTGGGTGAGGGGCGGGGGAGGGAGGAGAGGGGGAGCGGGAGGGGGAGGGGGGGCGGGGGGGGGCGCCCGCCGCGCCCTGACGGCCTCTCCCCGCCGCCCGCAGTGACCTTCGCCAACGGGCAGCTGCGGCGCCCCGCCGCCCTCCGCTTCCGCCTCTACCGCAGCAGCGCCGCCGCCAGCCCACGCGGGAGGCGCCGCCGCATCGTGGTAAGCCCCGCCCCGCCCCGCCCCGCCCCGCCCCGCCCCTTGGCGCTCAGCCCCGCGCTCGGGTAACGCTGCCTCCGCGCTTCAGGTCTCGCAGACGGAGCGGCTGGCGTACGTGGGAAGCAACTTCGGCAGCGGCGCTGCGAGGGGAAGCTCGCTGTGCAGGTACGGCTTACCCGGCGGGGCTGCGGCAGGTGGAAGGGGAGGAACGGCGCGGATGCTGCGTCTCTGGTCGCTTTCCTGAAACCTGTGTCAGAATTTCCCATTGAGGCCGCAGTGTGCACAGAGAGAATTTCGGCAGCTGGCTGGGCTGCACCGCACGGGGCTATAGGGAGCATTGGTGAAGTCACAGAGTCACAGACTTTCTAGGTTGGAAGAGACCTCAAGGTCATCGAGTCCAACCTCTGACCTAACGCTAGCAGTCCCCACTAAACCATATCCCTAAGCTCTACATCTAAACGTCTTTTGAAGACTTCCAGGGATGGTGACTCCACCACTTCCCTGGGCAGCCTGTTCCAGTGCCTCACAACCCTTTCAGTGAAGAAGTTCTTCCTAACATCTAACCTAAAACTCCCCTGGCTCAACTTTAGCCCATTCCCCCTCGTCCTGTCACCAGGCACGTGGGAGAACAGGCCAACCCCCACCTCACTACAGCCTCCTTTAAGGTATCTGTAAAGAGCAATAAGGTCGCCCCTGAGCCTCCTCTTCTCCAGGCTGAACAAGCCCAGCTCCCTCAGCCGCTCCTCGTAGGACTTGTTCTCCAGACCCCTCACCAGCTTCGTCGCCCTTCTCTGCACCCGCTCAAGCACCTCCATGTCCTTCTTGTAGCGAGGGGCCCAAAACTGAACACAGTGCTCGAGGTGCGGCCTCACCAGAGCTGAGTACAGGGGGACGATCACCTCCCTAGCCCTGCTGGCCACACTGTTCCTGATACAAGCCAGGATGCCGTTGGCCTTCTTGGCCACCTGAGCACACTGCTGGCTCATATTCAGCCGACTATCCACCATCACTCCCAGGTCCTTCACCAGCCTTTACATGTCCTGGCTTAGGAAGGTGACCTTTGTAGCCTTGAGACAGATCCCACTGGCCTCCTAAGAAGTATTTTGTGTATGAGACCTTTCTTATACTCTGCACAAAGATCCTCTTCAATGTGCAGAGTGACAAAATAATTCTGCCTTGTTATACCCAAAGGTATTTCTTTTTTCCTTTGATGCGTATTACTGCCCTACTAGCCTACAGAAGTCTGAAATGTACTTGATGTGTGTGTCAGGCTCTTGGTGCGATGCGCTCTGCTCTTTGAATGTGCTCGACTCGTCCTGCACTGGATGCTCTGTTAGCTTCAGGAGTCTCACTACTCTGACTCCTTAAATTATGGGTAGAGTGCGGCAGTGAAGAGCAGAGTTGTAAAAAACAGTAGGAAGAGGAGGTGCTTCCAGACATTAGTGTTCCAGTGCTCATGGTTTCTGAATAATTTCTTTACAATGAACTACTTGCATCCCTGGCAGACAGTACTTCAGAAGATGCTAAGCTTAGTCTATTCTGTCTGAGAACTGAAACTAGACTAGAGAGCTGGCCCTTCGAGTTCAGCAGTCTTAAGATGGCATAGCTGAAACAAGGCTTCAAGGAGCTTTTTCTTCTTGAGTTTGGAGAGAGGAGTTTACTGAATACAGATAATGCTCTATATGTTTTGTGACATGTGCACCAATGTAGCAGTATTTCTATACAGATTTGGCACTCCTACTTCTCAACACTTCACATCACTTGATAGTATTCAGAGAGAGTTTTAACTGTTTAAGTGGTACCTGCCTGTACCGCTGAAAATCCTGAGCTATGGAAACTAACAAGGCAAGCTAACTGAGATTATCTGTTGGTCATTAGGTTTGCATATGCCTCAGGATCACCAGACATGCAGGCAACAACTAATTACATTGTTTCTTGATTTCCCTTCTAATTTTTCCACCTTATCCGTATAACCTAGTTTGTTTCCTCCCACATCTGCCTCACCTGCATTCATGACAATTTCCTGCAGTGTACCCATTCTCATAGATCTCAGCAGCTGTCAGCCTAAGACTGAATTCACAGCTGCAGATGTTGGTGTGAAAGCAGGAACCACAGCTGAGCAAACAGTCTGATTTACTCTGAGTGGGAAAAATCAATGACTGCTGCCAGATCCTCAGCCAGCACTTGTTTCACCCATTTTCTAGAGCAGAAGGCACTGCTTATCACAGATTCATAGAATATCCTGAGTTAGAAGGGACCCACAAGGATCATCAAGTCCAACTCCTGGCACCACACAGGTCTACCCAAAAAGTCAGACCACGTGACTAAGTGCACAGTCCAATTGCTTCTTCAACTCCGACAGGCTTGGTGCAGTGACTACTTCCCTGGGGAAGTAGTGACTACTTACCTGCTCCAGTGTACAACCACCCTCTCAGTGACAAATTTCTTTGTGATGTCTAGGCTAAGCGTCTCCTGCCTCAGCTTGACACCATTCTCTAGGGTCCTGTCACTGGTGACTAAGGAGAATAGCTCAGTGCCTGCTTCTCCACTCCCCCTTGCGAGGAAGTTATAGGCTGCGATGAGGTCCCCCCTCAGCCTCCTCTTCTCCAGGCTGAACAGGCCCAGTGCCCTCAGCCGCTCCTCATACGTCTTCCCCTCTAGGCCCTTCACCATCTTCGTCTCCCTCCTCTGGACACTCTCCAACAGTTTAATGTCCTTCTTGTACTGCGGTGGCCAGAACTGCACACAGTACTCCAGGTGAGGCTGCACCAGCGCAGAGCAGGACAATCACCTCCCTCAACGGACTAGCGATGCCGTGCTTGGTGCACCCCAGGATACGGTTGGCCTTCCTGGCTGCCAGGGCACACTTCTGGCTCATACTCAACTTGCTGTCAGCCACAACCCCCAGATCCCTCTGTGGGCCTGCTCTGTTAGCAGATAGCCTGCTAGCAGACTTGTAACCAATCCAATGATGACACAGCCAGTACCAAGAAATATCACAGTTCCTGTAGTGGCTCAACCTGTATCCAGGCCAGTGAGTACTGTAACAACACGGCCTGTAATAATCAAGATTCCATTATGGATAAAACATCTGGTATACTGTTTGGTGTGAGACAGAGCTCGGGAGTTCCACAGTACCACACTGGGCCACCGGTCCAGCATACATAAAAAAAAATCATGTGAAGTATTGTTGTCCAGATACGGTAAATAATTTCTTTCTGCGAGTGGCCAAAACAGAATGTTTGAGTACAACACGCAAGATCAATGAATCTGAGAAAGGAAAATTGATCATGTTAGTTAACAACTTCTATTATGGGAAACGTGAAGGTGATACCCAGCAGGCACAACAGGAGCAGAAGATTCGTAAAACATTTAAGTGCTTCAACTGTCTGAAAGTTCTTAAAAATAACATAAGGTTTATGAACCATGTGAAGCATCACTTCGAGCCTGAGAAGCAGAGCTGTGAAATCTGGGAAAGCCACACCACCAGCCAGCACTGCTACCATCAGTTTCCCACCCCATTCCAGCTGCAGTGCCACACTGAAAGTACACACACACCTTACGAAACATCTAATATTTGTAAAAGCCGTGGATTATCCTTTGAAACAGAGCAAGTTCTTTTGCAACATGAAGGACAATCATAAGCCAGGTGAAATGCTGTATGTTTGCCAGGTATACAGCTACAGATCCTCAGATACATTTTCTGATGTAGAAACACATTTCAGGACAGTTCATGAGAATACAAAACGTTTGCTGTGCCCATTTTGCCTCAAAGTAATAAAAATCGGAGCACCATACATGCATCATTATATGAGGCATCAGAAAAAAGGAATATACTGTTGCACTAGTGCAGACTGCAGTTTTTGGCTTGCAAAGAAAAAATGGATCACAAGACTCAGCATCACCAAACATTTAGAAAACCTAAACAGTTAGGATTGCCTCCTGGAACAATGGTTACTATTCGAGCATCTGTTGGATCTCTTCAGTCAGGACCTTCTGTTAGTATAAGTGCATCCACATTTCAGCTATCACCTAAAGCTAAAAATACAACCACTAGAAATCATAACATTTAATACAAATAAAAGCAAAATGAAAACCGACAACTACATCGAAGAAGCAAAATGCATGGACCAACAGCAGCAGCAAAAAAAAAGTTATGAATACAGCACTGCACAATCTAAGGTATTGTTTGGGAGCTCACAAGTGCATTGAGCGTTACTCAGAAATAAAAGGTTTTGCAAGCCACTTTCCTACATATGTCCGTTGTAATTTATGCAGATATGATACTAGCTATAGCAAAGCCTGTGCGAATCACATGATGATTTTTCTCAGTGCCTGTCCAAGTAAAAGATTTCGGTTCTACAAGAAGCATTCAGGAGAGCTATGAGGTGTGACTGTACCATGTCTTAACTGTGATTTTCTGACTGATGGTTCTGGCTTAGATAGCATGGCCACACATGTGAGTGAAAGCCATACTCACACTTGTCAAGTTATTATAGAGGACGTTTCTGTAGATTTGCCAACTGCTGAACAAGTATCCGAGGGAGTTGAAAGTGAGCAGGTGTTCTGTACTGCCTTGGCTCACTAATATATCATTGTGGAGCTGCAAATTGAACCCAGTCTAGTTTGGGATTATTTTGCAAACAAGAGCATAAGTCTTCAGAGGAAACAAAAGAATGCAATAGAAATCAAACTAAAAAAGTTGCATCAGTTGAAAAGATTTAAGAAAACTCATCCTTCTCAGGTACAAAAAATGTTCCCAGTTTGGAACTCCGTGATTACATCTCCAAGATTTCTTTGCAAGAGAAAGGAGCACGTTGTGATTCAGATAGTAACACACAGTTAGTAGACAAAGAACAAAAATATATTCATGCTGAAAGTGAGTTGAAAACTTGCCAAAGTTCAGATGATGGTGTCTCGACTCACCAGACTAAAGTACAAAACTTGGGTGAAACTACAGTTTCAGCAATCAGTGCAAAGGAATTAAAACTAACATTGGATGAAGATGTTAGTTTTGAGCAGTTCCAGAGAAAAAGAAATGAACCTGAATCCGTTAGTTCAGACATTAGTGAACAAAGCAGTATTCATTTGGAGCCTTTGGTTCTATCAGAGGTGCTAGAGCATGAAGCGATTGAAACTCTTCAGAAAGGTAATGTTGCACCTTCATCAAAGAAAGCTGAACGACCCCTCTGGGCGAACAGACGAGGCTTCTAAAGAAAGTGGAATGGCAAAAAGCAGAATGGAAACAACTGTAAACAAGACAGATGAAAATGAAACAAGCTGAAATTGTGTTCATTTTATTGTTTATTATAAATAATGGTAGGAACACCATGGACCATTCCTGACAAGTGTGCTCATAGTTGCTCATAGGGCTTTTTGAGAGAGATAAAGAGGCACAGCAGGGAAACTTGGCATATGAAGGTAGCATGCACATGTATATACAACTGAATTAACTAAGTTTATGAAAGGTACCACATTTCAATTTGTCTGCCTGTCTCTTCTCTGTGGTATTTCTTAATAAACCAACATTTGAAAGGAGGAATAAATCCTATTTTTTAAATACCAAATAAAGTGATTTGCTAGTCAGGAACATTTTTAAGAATCCTTAAGTGAAACGGTGGAATTTAGTATGATTTCAGTTCTGATGCTGAAGTGGAGCATACTTTTAGCAATGGTTGTAGGTCTATTGATAAATTGGGTAAACAAACTTCTGAATTTGATGTCACATTCCTGTCTGCAAAAGCACGCAAACAAAATTACATAAATCCGTGAATCTCTGTACAGGTGTAATCCTGCCAGACAGTAAGCTTACCTTAATAAACTTTCAGTGAAAGCAGAAATACTATGACAACTTTGTGGGGTTTCCAACATACAGGCTGTGCAGAAATACTGAGCATAATTGTATAAAGTAGGACATACTGCTGAAAGTACTGTAGCTGTTAGGCTTTTATGATTGTTTTACATATTCTTAGTAGTAGACCCATAGGAATGGTCTGATAGTCAAACCAAAGTATGATTTAATGTAAAAATTGTTTTAAGCAGAAGGAAGGAAAACTCTGAACTGGAAATACCAGCTGGCATACATTCTGCCATTTTGCAGCTGCTACTTGCTAACTGCTACAAAAAGGATTGGACAGCATAGGAATGTACAGTTCAGTTTCAGGACTGTTGTAAATTGTTACTTTTTGAGTAAATACTTGCAACAAAATTTTGTCTTTGTGAATACTTTATTGCTTATTGCTCAGTTCTGAGCTATGAGGACTTAGGCTCACAGTGACTTGCAGTAAGCAGAGGAGCATACACAGGGAACACAAGTTTTACAAGCAATGTGAAACCAATACTAGAAATACTACAAACCTACCATACTAGAAAAGACAGGAGAAAGTAGTAACTAGCACTCAGGCACGTACAATTGATCTGTGCATTGTGAAGCTAAGTCAGTTGATTTAAGATGTATACATTTACCTAGAGCAACAAGTCTTTTATATATATATATATATACACCTCTGTGCATGTATAGAAAACATGTATGTCTATAAATGTATTACCTCAAGGTAACTTTTTTGTTTTTTTGACTGAAACTCTGAATTTTCTTAGAAAATTGGTATTTGCAATGCAAAAGAACTGGCAGGAGATGTGTAATACATGTAACTCTGCCCCATGTCATGTTAAAACATCACTTGCACTGGGCTGTCTCTTGCTAATAATTTGCCCCTGTTCTCCCCAGGTATTTTGTTGGTGTGTTAAACAAGGACTCGGGGCAAATGGAAGTCTACAATGCTGAAATATTCAACATGCAGCCCTTGCTGTCAGGTAGGAAGATACTGTATTTAACCCTAGCACCATAGTCACAGTGACCTAGAAACAGGTATACATTCAGCTATCGATTGCTTTGTTACTGACAGCATTGAATTCTGTTTTCTCCTCAGCTACCCTTTCTTACTTGTTTCTGCCATATCCCCTCAGCATGGAGGAAGGAGGATACATTACACACTCCCTCTAAGGCACAGCATGGCATGATAAACAGAGGGAGAAGGAAGGTCATAGCTGAAATTTAGGACGGGGCTTAAGCAGGGAGCAGTAGGGATGGGAGGGATGGACTGCCAGAGCTGGGAGCCAAGTTATCACTGCTCAGAACAAATGCAGCCTTGTCTATGTAGGCCCTGCTGAGAGAAGCCTGGAAATGGCCAGGTCAAGGGACTGAATCACTGAAAAAGAAAACAGCTTTTCTTCAGCAGAACACATTTTTATTACTGAAGCCAGGAGGATAACCTGGCCGAAGAATATGGTCTTCAGGGATCTATTTTCTGTGCAACAGGACATGACTCTTGCTTCCATCTATGCATCATGCTCATAGACTTTGTAGCAAAAATTGGGCTGCCTTTCCCTCTTTGATCCAGGTCCATACTCATTCACTGTGTTCTTTAATTGACAAAGTCCCATAGAATTCTTAGGCTAGTCTTTTATTGATGGCTTAGAGCTTAAGGAGTGCCAAACACGCGTGCTTTCCCAGCTGCTGCAAGCCAAGCCTACTAATTTTTGTTCTTTTATAGATAATGTAATACCTGATGACACAAAGGATTACCAGAATAAATCCTTCAGGGAGAAGGTAAGGTTGAAACCCCATACCACATTCTGCTACAGTTATCCAGCTGACAGTGACAGATACTTGTCTGAGACTGAGATGCTTCGTTTACTGCAGTGTAAATGTGCGGGTTCAGCCCTCTTTCTCTGCACTCAAGGTCTGAGACAGCACATTACTAGTGCCTAGCGTTAGCAGCATTTTGATAATTATTTCAGTCTTGATTACAGTTCCAGGTACTTCCTACCCTCCTCTCCTCTGTTGCAGTGCTTGTTACGTGGTTGGGTTGTTCCAGTGATATGTTTGAAATTTTCTTGAAAAATGTAGGATAAACGGTGGTTAGCTGGGTTTTCCTCTTGGATGCAAAGCGTCCTGAGTTCAGCAGTGTGTAGTCCTTTGTGTCTTTCTCATGCACAGGTGGATTTGTGCATTGAGGCCTTTGGCACCAGCAAGCAGAAGCGAGCGCTGAATTCTCGACGAATGAACGCAGTGGGCAATGATGTTCTTAACACAGCTGTGACAAAAGCAGCAGCAAATGTTATAGATGCAAAAGGAGTAACAGGTAAGAATGTTGTGTGAGGTGTCACTGAAGAAAATTAGATGTGCTTTTCTGTCTGTTTGTTGCCAAGTATGGCAGGAAGAAGAAAGGGTTTTTCTTGTAGTAAGCAATGAAGCTGTTGGTTTAACATCTGAAATTGGCACGTGCTGAGGAAATCACAGGTCATTCTGGTGGAAAAGGAACTGCTTCGTTCTGATCCTGCTAGGCTTAGTGTGGGAGTTGCCTGGGTAAGGGAAGGTCCATGTGTCATCAGTGTCCATTTCTGCCCATATTTTGTCAGTGTTCTGGAAGTCCACTTAGAGGCATAAAGGCAGTAAAATCACCTGGCTTGAAAAGAGATGCTTGATGTTCATTAAGGTGAGCTGTACTCTGGCTTCACAGTGGCGTGTGTGTGGAAAATGGTCTATGCCTTATTCTGGGTCCCAGCACCATCATGTGCTATCCCAAGTGCTGTCTTGAGTCAGTCTGATAGACTTGGTCCTCTGCTATGGAGAAGCTGGCAGGAAAAAGTACCTGCCATGGTCTTAGTTATTGCCACTACTGTAGGAAAAATTCTCCCAAGTATCACACTGAGCTCATGTTTCAAGGACAGCTGATACCCCCTTCTATTGGTGCTGGTGAGGCTGCATCTCTGTCGCCTTGTGCAGCCTGTGCCAGAGAGACTACTAAAACTGGTCAGCTCTCATTGACATGAAAGCTCTCAGTTCTTGTGTTATATGCACTGTACTCTGTGTGTTGTGCTGGGCCAGATGGTGTCCAATGGAACCCAGGGTGTCAAAACAATGTTCTCCTGCTCATGCTAGACGCCAGAGGTGTAGCAGCAGCAGCCAGTTTTGCCTAGTCCGGAGCAGCATTTCTGAATCTAAAGTAGCAGAGTAGAAAGTTCTTACAGAAGTGATGACACCAGGCTAAAAGGCAGCATGCTGAGTACATTACAGGCAAATTAGAAACTCTCAGCCTCTCTGAGCCTCCTAGAATGCCTTCTGTACCCACACATGGCACTAACCAAACAAAATGAGAAAGAGCTGTGACCTTTCCTTGTCACTGTTCCCAGTGAGATAAGTCTTTAAAACTCCATTTCAGCTTCTGTTTCCCACTTAAACTAAACTTGTGTTGACCCAACCCTCCCCTCCTCCCCCCAAATTGACTTGAATTTCAATAAAGTATTTGGGTGTGGTCATATTCGTTCAGTTTTTGTCTGCATGGTCTAAATGCCATTTTGTTTCCTACTTCTCTCCTAAGCTTTGATCCAAGATGTGGCCCAAGACGATGTACAGAACATGTCCGTATTTTTGCCTCCCTGTCATGAAGATGCCGACAAACCGGAACATGTTTACAAGTTTGAAGACAGTATCTTTTTCAGTAGCAGAGTGTGGTTTCTGATTTCTGTATGCTTGATGCCAGTACTCTGGCATGTGGGAGAGAGTGCAGTCAGGCACGTGGCAGCACTGAGCTGAACCTTCATAGAATTGTAGAATGCTTTGGGTTGGAAGGGACCTTAAAGACCATCTAATTCCACCTCCCCTGCTATGGGCAGGGACACCTTCCCCTAGACCAGGTTGGCCAAGGCCCCATCCAACCTGGCCTTGAGCACTTCCAGGGATGGGGCATCTAAACTTCTCTGGGAAACCTGTTCCAGTGTGTCGCCCCCCTCAGAGTAGAGAAGTCCTTCCTTATATCTAACCTAAATCTACTGTCTTTGAGTTCAAAGCCGTTATTCTCCCTGAGAAAGAGTCCCTCCCCAGCCTTCCTGTAGGCCCCCTTTAGGTATTGGAAAGTTGTTAAAAGGTCTCCCTGGAGCCTTCTCTTCTCCAGGCTGAACAATCCCAACTCCCTCAGCCTGTCTTCATAGGAGAGGTGCAAGCACACTTTGCTGGCTCATAGTGAGCTTCTCATCCACCAGCACCCCCAGGTCCTTCTCCGCAGAGCTGCTCTCAATCCATTCTCTGCCCAGCTTGTATTTATGCTTGGGATTGTCCCAGCTCAGATGCAGGACCTTGCACATGGCCTTGTTGAACCTCATGAGGTTTGCACAGGCCCACCTCTCAGGCCTGTCCAGGTCCGTCTGGATGGAATCCCTTTCCTCCAACGTGTTGGCCACACCTCACAGCTTGTAGTCATCAGCAGACCTGGTGAGGATGCATTCAGTCCCTCTGTCCATGTCGCCAGCAAAGGTGTTAGATTGTGCCGGTCCCAATACTGATCTCTGACAAACACCACTTATTGCTGATCTCTGCCTGGACATTGAGCTGTAGACTGCAACTCTTTGAGTGCGACCATCCAGCCAATTCCTTACCTGCTGAGTGGGCCATCTGTCAAATCCGTGTCTCTCCAATTTAGAGACAAGGATGTTGTGCAGGACAGTGTCAAATGCTTCGCATAAGTCCAGGTAGATTATGTCAGTTGCTCTTCCCCTGCCCACCAATGCTTTAATCCTGTTGTAGAAGGCCACCAGATTTGTCAGGCATGTTCTGCCCTTAGTGAGGCCATGTCGGATGTCACCAATCACCTCCTTATTTTCCGTATTCCTTAGAATAGTTTCCAGGAGGATCTCCTCCATGATCTTGCTTGGTCCAGAGGTGAGTCTGACTGGCCTGTAGTTCCATGGGTCTTCCTTTTTCCCTTTTTACAAATGGGGGTTATGCTTCCCCTCTTCCAGTTGGTGAGAACTTCGCCGGATTGCCACGACTTCTCAAATACGAGGGACAGTGCCTTAGCAACTGCATCCACCAGTTCCCTGAGGACCCGCAGATGCGTCTCCTCAGGTCCCGTGGACTTGTGCACCTTCAGGTTTCTTAGCTGGTCTCAGACCTGATCTTCTCCTACAGTGGGCAGTTCTTCATTCTCCCAGTCCCTGACTTAGCCTTCTGAGACATGAACTGTGTGGCTGGAGCTCTTGCCACTGAAGACTGAGGCAAAAAAGTCATTGCGTACCTCAACTTTCTTCATATACCAGATAATCAGGTCTCTCGTTTCCTCCTGGAGAGGGCCCACGATTTCCACAGTCCTAGTTTCATCACTGACATACCTATAGAAGCCTTTCCTGTTGCCCTTGATGTCCATGGCCAAATTCAATTCTAACAGGGCTTTGGCTTTTCCCACCTTATCCCTGTCTGCTCGCACAGTGTGTCTGTATCCTTCCCAGGCTACTGGCCTTGCTTCCACCCACTGTAGGTCTCCTTTTTCTGCTTGAGTTTGGCCAGGAGCTACTTGTTCATCCATGCAGGCCTCCTGGTGTTTCTGCCCAACTTCCTCTTTGTTGGGATTCATCGCTACTGACTTTGGAGGAGGTGGATATCCTTGAATATCAAACATCTTTCTAGGGCCTTGTCCCACGTTACTCTACCAGGCAGATCCCAGAAGAGGGCAGAGTCTGCTCTCCCAGCGTCCAGGATAGCGAGCTTGCTGTGCTCCGAACTTGCTGCCCTCCGAATGCACAACCACACCATTTCATGGTCACAGTGGTCAAGGCTGCCCTTGCGCTTCACGTTTCCCACCAGCCCTTCTTGTTGGTAAGAATGAGGTCTGGCATAGCGCCTCTCCACATTGGCTCCTCTATCACATGGAGAAGGAAGTTGTCATCAGTGCATTCCAGGAACCTCCTGGATTGCCTCTGCCCTGTTCTGCTGTCCCTCCAACAGTTACCAGGGTGGTTGAAGTCCCCCATGAGGACCAGGGCTTGTAAACGTGAGTCTGTTTCTGTCTGTCTATAGAGAGCCTCATTCTGCTTGGTCTTCCTGATTAGGTGGTCTGTAGCAGACCCCTGTTATAATGTTCCCTGTCCCTGACATCTCTGTGATGCTGACCCAGCTCCAGGCACTCCAGCTGCTCACTGACATAGAGGGCGATGGCCCCTCCCGTACCTGTCCTTCCTTCCTAACGCTCCAGTCATGGGAGGCATCCCACCACGTCTTCATAATGCCGGTGCCAAAGCCCTGCAGCTGTGCATACATCTCTAACTCTTGTTTATTCCACATGCTACCTGTGTTAGCATAGAGACATTTGGTTTGGGCCCCCAGTGAAGCTGACTTACAGGCTGCGGTGGGTGCACTTCCTTTGCGCTGCTCTTCGGGTGCTCTCTTGCTGACCTGTGACCCTTCTCCAGGCTGTGGGCATCAAACAAAAAGCTGAGAGAGCAGGGGCATACTGCATTGACACTTAGGGCCTGCAAGTTTGCTATCTTTCCTCCTTCCTACAAATAGAAGGATGCCATGCCCCTCCCTGCTGGAAGTACTTCAGCTAAGAGTAGTAATGAGGTTAGAAACGTAGGAGAAATGATTTGTGGTTGAGCCACAGCCCTTTAGAGACTTATTGGTCAACTTCCAAGTCTTGCTATTACATCCTGCTTATTTATAATTTCATTCCCCACTTTCCTTCCCCACATATTCCTATGGCAAGAGTGAAGAGAGTACATCTTATTATGGGCTGCTCTTACCAGAAAGGAGAGAAGGTATTCATGTTCTTTACTTTAGAATTTCTTTAAAATCCTTCCAGTTCTATCCCCAGCAGAGTTTGAAGCGTTGAAGGGTCCAGCAGCAGCCTTTATTAACATCACTCCAGAAGAAGTCACCAAGAAAACAGAAGAGAAAAGGTAATACTGCTGCAAGCAGCCTTTTAATAGTTAGGGATGGCCTTGAGAAACTGCAGTTCTGAGGTGCAGGATGGCAGCTGCTACCACCTTCCCAGTATGGGACCAGCTCCCCCATATGGGTATTGATTGGCTGATCTTTCCAGTCCAGAGGGAAGACATTTGACCCAAACAAGCAGCTCCATGCCTTTGTGGAGTATGGAGGGAGCTGTACGGGAGAGGAGGTGGTGTGCACTACAGTGTGACTGCCCTTTTGGGAACTGATTACAGAAGAAGAGAGGGGATAAATCCAAAGTGGGAACCGGAGGCAAGTTTGTACAAAAAGGACCATGGAGCTGTGCAGAGAATGGTACACCTGTGGCCAGACACTGTCCCCAGCAAGTCATTACTGTCTTGGTGTGGAAGTTGCTGTGGCTTGGCAAATTGACACAGAAGTACACTTTGTGTGTTAGGTCCTGTTACTGGGCAACAAACAAAGTAAGCAAACAAACTCCCTATGCTTCCCATCTGCCCATGCCTAAGTAGAAGTGTCTGTGCCCCATAGTGAGCCTGCAGATCCTACAATACAGGGGCCTGCACAGTGGCTGCACACTGAAAAGGCCTGGCTGAATGTTGTGGGCACAGAAAATGTACTCAAAGAGCAGCCTTGTGAACTTCTGGTTGTCCGTGTTCTGGGAAACCTGTTCCAGTGAGTCACCTAAAAACCTAAAACAGCTGTGCATTGCAGTCAAGGGTTTGCTGTGTCCTGTTCGGGTAAGTAAGATAGTCCCTGGTTCTTTGGTCCTCATGCTCTCTCTCTTTCCTCTTCAGCCATTGCTCCTTTGTCTTAGAGGAGCTGAAGTTCCTCCCTGTTGATGAGAAGAGCAGGGATCACAAAGCCCGATGCCTGTGGTTCCTGGACATCCTTATTAAGTTCAGCTTCCTGAAAGTCATCAAGAAGAAGCGTAAGACAGTTTTCAGCTCTTCACCTTTTCAGCTACATGCTGGAACCTGGTTTGCAATGAGTGCAATAGAAAACAATACAGCTGCCCAGAGTTAGCTGTTCAATAAGCAGCCACTTGCAGCAGTTCTAGTTCAACATATGTCATGGTGAGGTTGAGGATCTGCATGTTGTTGTCGGGTATTAGGTCTGCATCTGCTGGAAGATGGATGTCTAATCCTTTTCAGTCCCTTTCTAACAGTCACACATCAGAGTGGCACCATGAGATCCTCTTTGTAGGAGATAAGGTTTCTTAGAGTGGAATTTGAGATTTGTTTTTGTTTATTGATACATTATGGTTTCTGTAGTTCAGACATGTTTTATGTTTTCAAGCTTTACTTTGGGAGTAGGGAAGTTGGAAACTGTCAGCTCTCTCATCTAGCTTCTACATTCCAGATGCAAGAGGTGTACAGTACACAATACATACTTTATATATCTCTCTGTTCTCTTCAGTATCAGGGTTTTCATTATCCCTTACTTCACAGCTCACTGTGTGAATCCCAGTAAAATGGCAGGAACTGCTTTTTTCAAAAACACCATACAAAATATTTTGGTTGAGATTTTCAGGTCTTGGTATATTTCACAGAACTCTAGTATGTGATTCTCATTCTCAGTCCTGAAAACTCCAATGGTAGCATTTTTTAGGTAGGGCAATGATGTGTGAGGAAAGGGTAAGCCTGTCTGTGGAGATCTTCCTGCATAGCTGGAGACAAAGGAGTCATCCTGTAGGAGTTAGTTGAGGAGGCTTGAAATGGATGTTGAAAATGACTAGTTTGGTGCTAATAGGACTTTGTTAATGTGGTTTTAGTTTTAATCATCTATCTGACAGGACTATCTGTAAAGAGACAGGAATCTATTAAAAGAAAGGTTTGTGTAGTTGCACGTGTACATGTTTATTTTAATCTGTCTCGTATTGAGGTGGGACATCCCATTTGCAGTAAACAACAAAAGTTGTTAGGAGCCCCTCTCTTACCTGAAAATTGATTAGACCCAGAAATCAAGCGTGCAGGTTCTTTTTAGTTTGTCTGCATTCCTGGGTAGAGGTCATGAATGCTGTAGTCAGGAACATACTATTATGATGGTTGATGGACATTATGAGGAAGAGTACGTGCCTCTTATTTCACTGCAAAAGCTCTTTCTATCCTAGATCCGATGGGTCCTGAATGTCCACACATTATTAGCAGGAAACTCATGAAGAACTTCACCTCACTGACCTACAACAATGGCAGGTAAGGAACTTTGTTTGCTTTGATATTCTAGAGGTTGAGATATAGCAGAATTGAGCTTGGAGGGCCATGGTGTCATTATTGGGAAATATACCAAAATGGAAGACAGCAGAAGCTTCTTGAGTAGCACCCTGGACTGTGTATTCACTGTTTTATGACTGACAGTCTGTGGACAGTGCAAGTCTAAAATGTGACTGGGAGAGGCAGAGTCATGTGTGCAAAAGCCTGTGCCTGTGAATTTAGCTAGCCTGGCCAAATGGCACGCCTGTCTGTTTCTGGAGTTTGCTCCCTGATTGCAGGATAGGAGAACATATGCTCACTCAGCTGCATGGAGGAAATGGGTAGCTGTCTACACATACATTTTTTACTGTAAACCAAGGCAGCTGACAGGTAGCTGTGCCAGCTCTTCCACCACCTCAGAGTAGGGTTGGGACAGAGGCAGAGCAGTAAATAATGGTGCTTCTTTTACCCTCGCATAGCTTAAATAACATAAAAGGGATGCTTTTGCATGAAGTAGACTCAACTTACTTGAATTCTCCAGACCTACGCAGACCAAACCACATACAGATTTGTGCTGCTTAACCCCTGGGCTGAGACCAGTGCGGGTTGATGTACAGAAACTCATGCCATTGCACATGTATGCTTACAGGACGAAGAGTTCTGCTTAAGTTTTGCCCAAGCATTACCCAGCCAGCAGTGGCAAAGCTGGTTGCAGTAAGATGGGTTCTCGCTCTGCCATGGAGGTCAGACAAGTCATCACCTCGTGACAGGAGTAGACTAGGGGCTGGGAAGCTCATCCTTTCCAGCAGTATCAGAGACACTTGCTCAGGCAGCTGTTGGAGGATGCCTTTGACCAGATGGCCATTGGTTGCTACCTTATGATGGATGCCTTTTATAACTAAGCAGTGATAAATCTGGATAAATGTTTTGAGTCGTCCTGTTGAGAGGAAGCACCAAAATACTGGCAAGGGTGAATAGTATTCTAATTCTTGCCGCAGTGCCTTTCCTGCAGTTGAGGAGTCAACAGGCTCTGCATGGAAGAGGCGTAACTGCTGTTGCTCAGCCATCATGCAGCTGCACTGTTGCAGTCAGACTGAAATTAACAGAGATTCTGGGTCCGAATGGGCGAGCATTTGTCTATGAGGACTCAAACTATTGGTGAGCAATCAAAATAAATGCTTCCAAATTTGCTCTGTGTGGACTGTCTATTTAAGTAGCCATTAGTAGTTATACTGAATACCCTCAGAGCAGCTTCTCTTTGCTTTCCTCTTTCAAGGAATCAGAGTGCCAGAGAGACAGAAGTGTCATTAGTGGGTGATTTTGTCAAGGCCATAAAGCAATAAACAACTCCAGAGGCTTTTGCTTTTGAACAGAAACATAAGCAGCTAGTGAGAAGCACAAAGAAGTCTGAGGTCCCCATGAACAGGGATATTTCTTGCTTAAAGCTCTTTTTTCATGTCTAGGAAAAGTCTGCCATCGCTAACAGGCTCCAGTTCTCTCTGTACCTCATGGGGGTTGTGTTTTGGGTTCACTAACACTCCATATTTCATGTGTTCTCCCTCTTGCCCTTCAGTGTCCAGAATTTAATCTCTGCATCAATGAAGACTAAAATCGCAGCATACGTCATCGCGTTGGCTCTGCACATTAACAAATTCCAAATAGACCTCACCATCCTGCAGAATGACATGAAGCTCCATGAAAGCAAGTGAGTCATCATGTTTGTTCATACCTGCTGAGATGCCCGCGGTCCTCATACAAACAGTCCCCCAGGGAAGAGAGCTCTGGAGCCTCTCTCGCACCAAAGTGTTACACAGTGTTACCTGCTGTGAGAACCTTTTGTTATAATTGGACTCTGAGTGTGTTGAAGCTTTCTTTTCAAGCCCTACTGCTTGTAAACGAGGGTGGTTACACATCTCAAGCTTTGTGATGGTGCCTATTGCAATGCACCCTCAGGTGCATTACGAGGATATTCATCTACATTGCAGGCAGGGAAACTGAGGAGGGCAGCACCCAAACAGCCAACTGGGGCAGATTCTAGCAGAAAAGCTACCCAAATGCTTCCCAGCCCCGTTTCTTCCCTGACAAGTCTCATCACTCTTCACTTTCCTGTCCCTGATACGCCTTCTTTCTGCAGAGTTCTGGCCCCTGCTAGGTACCAGTCTGAGTGCAAGCTCAGCTTTGTAGCAGACTGCAACAGGAAAACTTGAAACAGGTTTTTGTCTCACAGTCAGATAGTAAGTTGGTGGTAACATGGAGTAATCCCATGCTCCTGGGAGAATTGGGGAGAGGTTGGCCATAGTATTTGAAATAAGGATTTGCCACAGAATGACAGACTGAATGAGGTTGGCAGCGACCTTTGGAGGTCATCTGGCCCTATTTTCCTGCTCAAGCAGGGCTACCTAGAGGCAGTTGTCCAGGACCACGTCCAGACAGCTTTTGAAGATCTTTCCAACTGGAGAGACTCCGTAGCCTCTCTGAGCAACATATTTCACTGCTGTCACCCACACAGTGAAGAAGTGCTTCCTACAGTTGAAGGGGAACTTCTTGTACTCCAGTTTGCATCCATTTCCTCTTGTCCTGGCACTGAGCACTACTGTGAAGAGCCTGGCTCCATTTTCTTTACAACCTCCCTTCAGCTGTTTACAGACATTGATGAGATCCCCCTGAGCTTCCTCTTCCCCACGCTGAACCATTCCAGCTCTCTCAGCCTTTCCTCGCAGAAGTGCTCTGGTCGCTTCATCATCTTTGTGGCCCTTTGTTGGACCACATTTGTATGTCCGTGTCTCCCTTGGGGAGAGGGGACAGAACTGGACACGGTACTCCAGGTGCAGCCTCACCTGCACCGAGTAGAGGGTAAGGACAACATCTATTGACGTGCTAGCAACAGTTTGCCTAATGCAGCTCGGAATACTGTTAGCCTTTTGCAGTGACAGCACGTTCCTGACTAATGCTCAGCACGGTATCCACCAGGATTCCTAGGCCTCCAAACGCTGCAAAGCTGCTTTCCAGCTGGGTGATCCCTGGCATGTCCTGATGCCTGGGATTGTTCCCCCCCAGGTGCAGGACTTTGCACTTTCCTTGTTGAACGTCATGAGATTCTGGTCAGCCCACTTCTCCAGCTTGTCAAAGTCAGTCTAGATTGCAGCACGTCCCTCTGCTGTATCTGCCACTCCTCCCAGTGCCAAGCCAAGGGTAGAGGTTATGAGTGGGTAGAAACAAGCTTGCAGAATAAGCAACTGGGCAAACAATGCTTGCTGTGTTAGATTTTTTTTGGAAAGTTGCTCCCTAGGCTTTAATTTTCTGTAGAAACATAATTATTCCCCTGCCAAGTGGTGTATCTGCTGTTAGCTGCAAGGCATGCTTATGCCAGCAGGTGTCAGCCAGAGCCTCCTCCGGCTCCTCTGTCTCCAAGAATTCTTTCATTACAGTTTGCACTGTAGTATCTCTCTGGTCCCTGAAGAATAAATCAGGAACTGATCAGAACTAATCAGCCAGTCTGCTGAGCTTTCTGGGAAATTGCCCAACAAGCAGACATCAGCTCAACAAGCAGCTTGTTAATACTGTCTGGGAATGGGTCAGGTGGCCCTGTTAGTAGCTGTTCAGCATCTCTGTCCCACCCCATCCTGTTCTGTGAGTCATGGTGACTCTTAAGCACATTTACTGCCTAGCTCAACCGTACTGGTCTTTTCTATCAGGATTCTTTAGAGGCGATGCTGCTGTAGAGGAGCTGCAAATGGTCAAAAGCCCTTCCCTACAACAGAGAAAGTCGTTGTAGAGTATCCTGGGCCTTCTTGTTGAGGGACATAATCTCAAGATCCTAGGAAAACTGAAAGTTACCAGAGCCCTTAGCCCCATCTGGGTTTTGCAAACTGTATAGTCAGACCTGATGCAGCAACTTCTGATTTTTTCTGCAATTTTGCTCTTTGCTCTTAGATAACTAATACCTATTTTAACTGGGCTGGCTGGTGCTGGTTACCATTTTTTTTATTTTTTTTTTTTGTAATCTGTTTTAAAACAAGTTAGTTGGTTGTTTTTGTTTTTTTAATTTCAGGTTTTCCAAGGTTTTGATCTTAAACACTGTACTGGAGCTGGGAGCACAGGTTATAGGATGCTAGTGACAAAAAGGTGGGGGAGGCAATCACTTGTTGGAAAAACAGAGATGAGGCACATGTCCCTGTGACACTTCACTTAGCCACAGGATGATTCTTGCTTGGAGTGGGAGGTTTGGTTGAAGAACACCTGACATCTCTCCCCATCTGAATCTGTTTGTATTTCAAAGCCATAAAGTCATCTGGGAGGGTGCTGGGGCTTGTGTGTTCTCAGGGCACCAGCAAAGGCCAGATAACTTACTTCCTTGCTAGATTCCTCTCAGACAAACTTTGTTTGTTGACAAACCTCCAGGTATGTTCTGGCTTGTGACTTCTTGCCCAAACCCATCACACTACAGATCTCAGCCAAGACCCTTCCTTCACATGTAGGGGTGCTGAATTTCAGCAATTGAAGGGAGATGCTCTCACTGTATTAGATTCCCTCCATTGTGCTACATATGAAAGATGAGTCCATTGGGAATCTAATATGGGCTGCCTGCAGCAGCAGCTGTAACATCTCTTCACAGAAAAATGGAGAGCTGCATTATTTTTTCCGAGTCAGCTGGCCATTGGGTGCTCTCTCTCACGCTTATGCTCTCTGAGGTTGTTGTGCAGTTTGGTAGCATTTCAGCCTCCGCAGCAAAGCTCTGCCTCATAATCTTGAAATACTTCCAGCTTCTAGATAGATGATCTTTCAAGGTCCCTTCCAATTCCTAACATTCTGTGATTCTGTCCCCACGGTGGCACTGAGACGCAGAGCAGACATCCTGCTTGTGGCTTCCCTCCATGAGGTGGATGGCTGCTCGTATTTTGTATGGTGTCTGTCCCAGAAGATCTGTCTGCCCCACTGACATAGTGTTTCTCTGGTGTTTTCCAGGATAATGGACATTGCAAAGGCCATGCGGTTGAAGATCTCCAAGGCAAAAGGGCTGCCAGGACTTGAGAATGATCAGAACCACATGCTTGGCACACTGTCTCTCCCCTTGCCTGCGCTAAAGACATCAGGGAACCAAAGGAAGCGCAAGAAGATGAACTAAAACATCTGAGTGGTCTGAGCAGGTGTGAAAAAGTTCCCCTCAGAACAGTCACCCTGCACGTACAGAGTCACGGGAATGCTTTTCTCCATTGTGTTTGTTTGTCCAGCATTACTACACTGACGTCACAGTGTTGGGCTGGAACCAGTGTTCGTTAAACTGCTGATCTCTTCTATTAAAAAAAAAAAAAAAAAAAAAAGCTCTAATAAACCCTTTGTCTTTCTTCCTGTCTTTATGAGAGAAAAGGATGTAGGATGTGCCAGAGCAAGGGGATACTGGTTGAAACTGCAAGTGCTCCACTGACTGCTTACTTCTGGCAACATAATCGTCAGCTCATGGCCAGTTTTACGTTTTTGACACAAATGCAGTGTAGAGGGCACAGAAAGAGAGGGGGAGAAAAAGCTAAGTTTTATATATTCACAATTTCAGCTCCAAGTGTTTCTCCAGAAGTTTCAGTGTAATTCTGTCTTCACAAAGTGTGAACAGACAAATACTGAACAGACATAGCATTTCTGCCACTTACACTAACCTAGCTGAAACAAGTCTTTTTTTTTTTTTTTTTTTTTTTTTTTAATTTCTCATTAGGGTCTGGTCTTGCGTGTATCAGAGCCAGCAGGTCTTGCTTGGACTGGGTATGAAGCACTATTCGGAGATAATTAGTTTATACTCTTTACCTCGTTCTGGCTCATTACTGCTAAGTTTCAGATGGTTGATATGTGGCATGAGAAGGGGGGCAGACATGGCTCATTGTGACAACACCATGGATTCTTGGACCGAAAATCGATTGCTTCTGAATGCTACGGTAAGCAGAGAAGTACAAAGAGATGGTTGCCTGACCAAGCAGGCAAGAGCTTTTCCACAGTTTGTAGCCACTCACAGCAGAGACGAGGATGTTAATAGCTTCTCTTGACATCACTGCTGTGTCTGCAGAGCCAGCTCTGATAGTGTCTCAGAGCAGCATCCCTGGTTTTGGGAAACTGTGTTGATTTAGTCCAAAGAGGAGAATGACTCATCCACAATCTGTCTCGCTATTAGCCGCTGCAATTTGGAAAGCAGTTGTTCTCCACAGTAGCAGAGTTCTTCACTACTGAAAGTGATGAGGTTAGTATGGCTGTTGGGGAAAGGGACAATGAGATCTTATTTTTGGGCCAGAGCAGGACAGTCCTGCCAAAGGGGCTCTGTCAGATGAGAATCACACAAAGTATAGGTAACCTAAAGGGACTTAATGACCCCAGTCAAGCACTCATCTCTCTATGCATCATGGACAGGGAAGTGTGTGTTAATAGGATTAAATCCTGTCAGAAAACGGGAGGATTAATGGAGTACTGGAAAAATGGAAGACGAATAGGAGAGGAACCCAGTAACTATGGAGAAAGATGCTCTAGTAGGAAGGAAGAGGTGTTTTCTATCTGCTCAATGTCAAGGGTCGCCTTATTTGAGAGTATACCCTAGACATTAGAGAGTGCACGGGAGCGACCAGAGAGGTTGGGAGAAAGCTTGTGCTCTTCTCTCCAGAACTACTGTGTAGGTTACCTGTGGGAGACTGCACAGCATGGCAGTGGCTGGCTGGGTGACTGACCCGTGCCAGAGCAGGCAGAACTGGCAGGCAAGAAAGCTGTGGCCCTCCTTGGAGTGCTGTAGGAGAAATGCTGTGAGCCCGTGCTGTAGGCACACCACACTTGGCCCAGCAGCCACCGCTCCATCATAGTCCTCTGAGCTTGTCTCCTCACCTGTGGTGAAGCATTCCTGTTGAAAGTCAGCATGGAAAACAGACTGGGAAGTGGTGAAGGAAGGTTCCCATAGGCCTGTGATTTCTTGGGAAGATGGGAATTGTGCCCTCAGCTAGCTGCTGCGTGGGTCATTTGGGGGCTGCTACTCTGCTTGTGACAATGAGTGATTGAATTAGGGTTGCACAAGTACAGCAGCACCCCACACTGCTTACATCGTTCTCTATAGCCTATCAGCTTAACAAAAGAACAAAAAAACATCTTATGTTTAATGGATGCATGCTGAATTCTCCCCCAAAAAAGGAGAAAATAGTAATGTCTGAGTTTATGTCTGAAAGTCCTTCCTGAACATATGGACAAATCAGGGTCACAAAGCTACTCAGCATAAAGATGAAGGATAACTTTGGAAAGCAAACCTTAGCTTTGCTTTGCTGGTGAAGATAAAGTTAGTCTGAACACTGGAATTTGGGACAGCATGTGGCTAAGGTCTGCCCTCCCTTCCCCCGTCAGAACCATGGTCGCAAAGATGCCTCAGCTGGTTACTAGCAGGGTGGCCCCAGCAAAGTGCTGCCAAAAGATCTGCCTTTCTGAGCCGATGTAAAACGTGGTCACCCCGTTTCCTGCGGAGTGTTTGAGCCATCGCCCTTTTTCCCTCAGCCTCCGACAGCAGCGTAAAGCTTCACACTTGGAGAGCTCTGCTTCCAGTTGCTCCTGTCGGGAAGTTACGGGTACGTGATCGGACGACCTCTCCCACGCCTTGCTCTGCGCGCGGTCGTTATCTGCGTGCTCAGAATCACCGCGAAGCCAGACAAACCTCGCGCGTTTCGCATTTGCGTCCCCCACGGCACGTTTTGCTGCCTTGAAGAGCAGAAACCACAGAACTAAGAGGATGCTCGCGCTGCCGCGAGGATTCCAAATCTCACATTTTTCCCGTTTTTATTTATTCTTTCTCTTTTTTTCTTTACGCAGAGCACGCCCGAGGCCCCTCCTCCCGGCCCCGCCTCCCGGCCGCGCCCCCGCGTCGCGGCGCCGCGTCAGGCGTCGCGCGCCCCGCGTCACACGGCGGCGGCGGCGGCGGCGGCGGCGCGCGCGGACGGCGGAGGCCGCGGGGCCGGGAGCGGGGCCGCGCCCCCCAGGGCCCGGCATGGCGGCGGGCACGCGCGCAGGTGGGCGGCGGGGCGGGCAGGGCCGGGCCGGGCCGGGCCGGGCCGCGCCGGCCCCGCCGGGAGCCGCCGCCGCGCCGCCGGCCTGACCTTGGGCAGGGCCCGCGCCGGCCCCGCCGCCGGGCGCCGCGGAGCTCGGGGCCCCCGCGGGGGGGGGCGCTGAGGCGGGGCCGGGGCGCGGGGCTGCGGCGGGGGCGCGGGGGGAGGGTTCGTGCCCGGGGCGCGGGGCGCGGGGCGCGGGGGGGGGCAGGGCGGCGAGCGGCGAGGTTGGGCGCTGGGGACGCGCCAGGCCCGGCGGGTGGTCGGGCTGCGTAACCGCGTCGGTCGTTTACGCTTAAAAATCACCTCACGACGTCGCTTAGGTTGGTTTTCAATGTAAAGGGCTTCGTTGTTCTCTGAAAAAGCAGTGTCGGGTGCCCAGTGCATTTCTTCTGTACTCTTTGCCCTGCAGCTGTCTGAAGCACAGCAGGTAGGTGGGTGCGCTGAAGTCGCTCTCCAGGGGGACTCTCCAGGGCGGTGGAGTCCTGCGGCAGGGAGCGTGGTGTTGAAAAGCATTGCGTGAGCGCCCTGCAGGGTGAGGGGGACTGCCTGTGCACTAACAGGGTGTTGTAACAGAGCCATGGATTTGTACATATTGCCAATGCAGTTGATGCATACCTCCTACATCTCTTTTATTGGTTTCTTTTGAGGGGAAAAATTAATGTCTTGGGCACACACACTTGCCGTCACTGTAACCAACTAGTTGTGAAAGGACTTTTGAGTAGTACTGTTAGCATGGTGCTGGTTTCAGTGACGCTTTTCCACACTGCAGTAGTAAATCTGCATGCCCCACTGCTCCCCTTCCAGCGGAGGAGTGACAGAGACTGGGTTAGGTGCAGGTGTGGCTGCTTTAGTGCATAGAATCATTCACATTGGAAAAGACCTCTAAGGTCATCCAGCCCAGTCTTTAACGTAGTACTGACAAGTCTTCCACTGACCCACACTAGTAAGTCCTACATCTGCACATCCCTTGAAGATCACAAGGGATGGTGACTCAAAACCTTCCTGGGCAGCCTGTTCCAAAGCTGCATCACCCCTTCGGTAAAGAAATTCCTCCTAATATCTAACCTAAACCTCCGCTGGCAGAACTTGAGGTCATTTCCCCTCATCTTACTGCTTGGTGCTTGGGAGAGGAGCCTGATCCCCACCTCATTACAACCTCCTTTAAGGTAATTATAGAGTACAACATCTCCCCCGAACCTCCTTTTCTCCAAGCTAAACAACTGCAGCTCCCTCAACTGCTCCTCACAAGTCTTGTTCTCTAGAGCCTTCACCAGTTTCGTTGCCCTTCTCTGGATACTCTTCAGCACCTCAATGCCCCTCCTGTGGGGAGGGGCCCCAAACTGAATGCAGCATTCAAGGTGCAGCCTCACCAGAGCTGAGTACAGGGCGACAAACACTTCCCTAGCCCTGCTGGCCATGCCATTTCAGATACAAGCCAGGATGCTGTTGACCCTCTTGGCCACCTGGGCACACTGCTGGCTCTTTGTTAGATGTCTATCAACCGATAGCTCAGGTCCATTTCTGCCAGGCAGCTCTGCAGCCACTCTTCCCCCACCTGTACCATTGCATGGGGATGATGTGACACCACTCTGAATCACTCTTAATTTGTGATCGCTGTGCCCAAGATGGACTCCAGCCTTCACATCCCCCAAAAGTTTTATTCTGGTGACAAGCAAAAGATGCCTTCCCTAGGTGGCTCACTCCCCAGTTGTGTCACCATTTATCTTCCACGCACTCCAGAAACCTCCTAGGCTGTTTCCTCTCTGCTGTGTTGTATTTCCAGCAGAGATCTGGGAAGTTGAAGTCACCCTTGAGAACAAGGGCTAGCGATTGTGAGACTTGTCTCAGTTGTTTGTAGAATGTTTTGTCTGCCTCTTCATCCTGGGTGGGTGGTCAGTAACAGAATCCCACCATGACATCTGCTTCGCTGGCCTTCTTCCTGATTCATACCTACAATCACTCAACCCTGTTGTCACTCCTTTTGAGCTCTAGGCAATCAAAACACTCCCTATAATGTACAGGGCTACCCCCCCTCCTCTCCTTCTCAGCCTATCCTTTCTGAATATTTTCTAGCCATACACTGCGTCACTCCACACTGGGGTGTGAGCCATCCCTCCTTGTTTCAGTGATGGCACCTATGTCATAGCTTTCCCACTGCAGTGCAGGTTCCAGCTCCTCTTGTTTGTTGCCCATGCTGAGTGCATGAAGGGTTCATATCTCAGTTTGCCTCCCAATTTGTTTCTGTTTTACTTAGAAAATTTACAGGGAGAAAAAACTGCGTTTATTGAGGCCTATGAGACTTGTGTAGAAAACAGCGCAGCATCGGACAGATCTGCATTTACTGCTTTTCTCCTTCAAATTTTAAGGGCTTTTTTTTCTGGCTGTTTGAGTGTTACTGAGCTTGAGTGTCACTGAGTGTTGTTTGAGTAAACCACTAGCGTGAAAAGAAGCTGGGTCACCTGCAGCTTTGCTCATGTTTTTTCTTGTCTTTTTGATGCAGGAAAAGAGGACTGAGATATACAACAGTAAGAAAAACAGTATGATGGATTCAGAAGGTTTTGCCCCAGCAGATTCCAAGGAAGAGCTCAGCAGTGACATTGCAGATACCTCTGGTAAACATTACCTATGTGGCTACTGTGCAGCCTTCACAAATATAGCAGTTACTTTTCCCATCCAAAAGGTCCTCTTTCGACAGCAGTTGTATGGTTTGAAAACAAAGGATGCAGTACATCAGCTGCAGAAGGATGGAATGAGAAATCTCTACCGCGGCATCCTTCCTCCATTAATGCAGAAAACAACAACACTGGCTCTAATGTTTGGCTTGTATGAAGATTTCTCATCCTTGCTCCACAGCCACACAACCGCTCCTGAGCTCCTCACGCGCAGTATGGCAGCCGTGCTTGCAGGGACTACAGAAGCTGTTCTTACACCTTTCGAGCGTGTTCAGACTTTGCTTCAGGACTACAAACACCACGATAAATTTACAAACACGTACCAGGCTTTCAAGGTACTGAAAGTGTATGGGATGAGAGAATATTATCGGGGATTGGTGCCTATTCTGCTCCGAAATGGACCGAGTAATGTACTCTTCTTCGGTCTGAGAGGACCTATTAAACAATGCCTGCCTGAAGCAACTTCTTACAGCACTCATTTGGTCAATGACTTCATTTGTGGAGGGCTGTTGGGTGCCATGCTGGGATTCTTGTTTTTTCCAGTGAACGTTGTCAAAGCTCGTATGCAAGCACAAATTGGTGGTGAATTTCAGTCCTTCTCAACAGTTTTTGTGAAGATCTGGCTGGAACGTGATAGAAAATTGATCAACCTTTTTAGAGGAGCTCATCTGAATTACCATCGCTCTGTCCTGTCCTGGGGCATAATCAATGCAACTTACGAATTCTTGCTAAAGCTGTTATGAAAACCACTTAATCTTCCTTCAGTCCTGCTGTTCATTTGGGTGTTGGCATGTTTGATGTCACTTAATCCCTGGGAACAGTTCCTGCATAGCGTAAAAGGTAATTCGTCTTGGCCTTCACTATATATGGAGTAAATGGTGATGCATCTAAACCTTGGTGCAATTATGACTAGCTTTTTAAAGTATTTATTTGCCATCAGGTGAATTTACCCATAATGAAACTACTAGACAAATGCAAGATACATGTAGAAAAGCAAACCAAAACCAAACTGTGTATCCAACGGGTTATTCCATATCAACTCCCAACAGTTTTCAACACTCCGTGTCTGAATGCGCTCCACTGTGCACGTTGTAGAACATGAAAATCAAGAAGGGTCTGATGAAAACTAACTCCCTTGCTTGATAAACTTCAAAATCTTCATTTAAGAACTATGTTTTCAAATGTTTTAGGGTCCGAAGTACTCAATATTGTTCAAAGCTAAATGAACAAATGCAGATGGGGATAACTAAGTTTTTGAATTTTATGCTTAAACTAAGCCTACGCAAACTTCTCTGCCAGCTTTTGTGATGCTTGGCTTTAACAGAACATTTCATTCAGCAGCGTAAAAGTAGTTACTGAATGTTGACTCCAGTGTAAGCTGACTCGAGTTCAAAGTGGGATTTGTGTGTATGTGTGTGTGCATGTGTGCACGCCTTCATGTGGAAAGGGAAAAGTGGAAGGAATGAAACAGAAACTATACTGAAGCTTTAAAGTGTCCTTCCTTGTTAAAATTCTTCTACTTGTAAATGTGGAGCTTGTTCTGTGCTTTTTTTTTTTTTTTTTTTTTTTCATCACTTCTTTTTCTGTTGTTTTACAGCTGTGGGGCCAGAAAGAAGACGGCTCTTTTTGTAATGCTTGTGAAATAGATAAGCTTCCCATTGTTGTAGAAGTAGGTCAGGAACAGCTTTTCTGTACTTAAGGTATCTTGTCTTTTGCAAATTAATTTTATTTTTCATTTGGGCTATGAGTTAATTGATCACAAAAAGGTTGTTTGTTTTTTTTTTTACCTGAAAATTGGAGTTCCGTCTCCTTGATACGTACACTTAACAGTTCTGTAAGACAGAATTGTACTGCAGCACTGAGAAGATAAAATTTCTGGGTCATAACCCACATTGGTGAAGTCTGTGATTATAGTACAAGAAGATAACCAGAAGACAGACAAAGTTTGTGTGAGAAGCAGCTAAGTAGGAAAGATGCAGCACTTGGAGAAGTGTCAGAAGACTTCTGTAGGCACGTGCTGTTAAAGACTTACAGAAGTGTGCAGTATTGTGTGTCTTACAGGCTTGGAAGTTGAGATGTGTAAGACTACAGTCCTTAGGGAAAAGGACAGGAGAGGGATAAGCATGGTTATCATAAAGCAGGGGACGGTTCTAATGAAAAGCATTTGAGTCTCCTGGGCACTTTTTTTCATTAAACTATATTGAAAGCCACCATCAATTTCTGGAAGAGGGAGGGCAAGAAAGCTTTCAGAAACTTTCCCAAGTTGTTCTTTTCATAAACTTTGTAGTAGCTACTGCTTTTCTTGTTTGCTAGACTGTCTTAAAATACTGGTTTTAATCAGTGTGTTATGATTGTAATCATAATATACTCCGTAGCTTCACAGTCAGAAAGAACCTGGCACATTGCTATATCTGAATGTTGTGGTTATCTGCATTGAAATAAAATGTTTATTGAATGTTTGTTAGTGGCAGAATCTGATTTTTACCAGTGTATTGTTTTTTGTAATCACTCCTTGATGGAATAAAAGAAATGTATCCTGTTTGTCCTGTGGAAGATATTGCATGCTTCTCTAATGTTGCAGAATTTGAAGAGTTGAACTGAAGAGTTTAATGTCAGTCTGCCACTAATTGGTGGTTTTCACTACTGCAGCAAAAAACAATTGCACATCTGTTGCTGTCCCTACTTATGTGGCATGGTTCAATGAACATGGTGAAAGTGCATCATAGTAGAACTATGTTCAAGTGTAATCTTTGCTTTGTTTTATAAGTACTATCAGTTTTACAACACAAAGCAATTCTGTTTAACAAATTACAGATCTTTCATGTATAAGAGGAGAGATGCTCATAAGGAGTGAAGAGAGGGGTCCAGCGAGCTTTGGCACAGTAGGTCTACGTACCAGTTAGAGTGAGATGGAATAGGATGTGTTGCCAGTGTTGAAAAAGGGCACAGAAAGAGCTATGATGGTTCAGCTGAACTGAGAACACATTGGTTCAAGCTAGTTTCAGGTTTGTTTTCAAATATTAACAAACTGATTATAACCAGGCTAACTGAGTTCCATGTCAGAATTTAAGAGTAGAGCTGACACACACATCTCCAGAGTAGTCATGAGCTGGCAGCATTTCTGTGTGTTGTGTTGTGCGTAGCCCAGGGTTATAAGCTTCACCAGTATTGTTCTTCGGGGCACTACAATGATCATTGCCAGCTGAAGGAGGGAAGGGGAATGCTACTGATGATAAATAACAGGGATGCTGCTGTGTGACAGAGTTAATAGCGAGACTTCTGGTGATAAACAGCTTGAGCACAGAACAACATTATAGGAACTCCTCTGTCCCTGAGGCATGTTTCTCTTCTGAATACCTTGTACACCTATTTAGGCAAATTAGGTCTCAGCAATTGCATGTGTCTTAGATTTGGCCAGTTCTTAGTCGTAGGTCAAGATCATATTGAGCAAAGGCAATGTGCCTCTAGCATGTGTTACAGCAAAGTGGCAGTCTGTGCCACAAGTGATGCCGAGGCAGAAATAGCAGTTTTTTTTTTCTTGAAGGTGCTGTTTTCATTGTGCTTAATGGTAAGTGACTTTGCAGAAACGGCAGCTTTCACATGACTGCTAACTGTCATGCTTCACAGGAGCTTGCAGGCCTGCTCAGGCACACCTGTCCCTCACCAAGGTGGGGGAACCAGGTTTCAATTTCGTCCTGTCCAACAGGGGCATGCAGTAGCCTTTCACCACTGCAGTGCTCTTGGGGTGCTGCCTTAAAGGGTATGAAGAGAAGGCACTCTACCCAAGACGTAATGGCTCAGGCAACAGATAGCTCAGCAACACTTAGGTTTGTGATCATCAGTCTTGCTTCAATGTCTATCCTGCTTTCTAGGTATCAGGAGTGAGCTGTTTCTTCCCACAAATGTGCCCAAGCAAAGAAACTAGAAGAGGGCGATGTGTGTGCAGATTTCACTCTAAAGCACACTTTTTTCTCTCTTGGTTCAAGTTAATATGCAAGAAGCAGTGAGTGTTACAGAACAAAGCTCAGTGTAGGATAAATACATTAAAATAGATTTTAATTCACTGAATTATTAAATGTTTAATTTATTATGCAAGCAAGAGAAACTGTCCACAAGTAGTAAGTTACTGTACAGCTCTAAGTACAATATATTCAGAGCAGTTCTGATACTTTTTGTATTGTATTAAAAGGCTACACTTCATACTATGAAATCTCAGGTATTTCAAAATATTTACATGCACAATTTGTTCTAGTATTAAAAACCTTACACTTAAATGAAGATACTTAGTGCGTAAGAAAATGCACCATCAACTAAGATCTCGAAATTAAAGTTTGTTTGTTTTTTTCCTGCAGGACAAAAATATTACGGTTGTCAACCTTCTTTTATTCCTACTGAGAATCTTGTGAACTCATTTTTTTTTAAATTTTATTAAAAAAAAAAAGCCTCCATAGGGCAAGTTTATTTCTTCTTGCTAAGGGTTTGTATATCATAGAACAAGAGACCCACTACTTACGGTATCAGGACCTATTATATATTATACATCAGTGTTACCCAAATTAAAAACAACAAAACCCACAAAAAAAAAAAAAAAAAAAGATCTTTACATTCTTATTCTGGTAGCGGGCAAGCTGTCTTTACTGAGTGTCAAAGAGTGCAAACAAATGCGTATGTGGGTATCAAGTGTGCTTTTCCCCCTATCCCCAATAATTCTGTGGGAGGTTATATTTTTCCCTGAACTAACCATGTCTGAATGATGCCCAGTGGCTGTATATATACTGAAATACGCACATGTACTTCATCAAAAAATTGCACATACATTAATGTCAATTTACAGTCTCATTAATAGCATCTCTCCCTCTCCCCACAAATGCATAACGGTGCTACAGTGATGTAAAGGCTGACCTCCAATGAAATACTTGGAAAATGCATTTACTCCCACGACATACAGTCACTGGACTATTACAAAAGGAGTGCTAGCTTCAAATAAGAGTTTGGTTCCTGTGAACGCTGCTAAACGTTGACATTCCCATGGAGATCTTAATTAGGCAGTTTATCTGCTTCTGCTGACCTATGTTGTGAAAGAAGGAATTACTTTACTATGGAAATCAATGAATATAAAAACATATTGCATGCTTTACAATCAAAGAGCTCCATCTTCATTAGAAAAAGTATGAAATGCATCAAGTGATTTAACACTTCAACAGTCAAAAAGTTTAAAGACACTGGTTTAAGCCACTACTGTTAGTGCAGTCTTTAATATACCATTTAAGTTTTATACAGCTTTGTCCCTAAGACATTTAAGGATGCAAGGTTAAGATTTTGTCTTTTGAAACATAACAAACTTTTTTTTGGCTACCTAGAAAGATCCAAAGCTCATTGAATTACTTCGGTAATTCAATAAGGCAAGATAAAGGTTTAGAAAGACAAAAAAAACTAAATCACTCCTTCCACCAAACTGTAACTGCAAGGCATAACAGTTATGAGTAATTGAATAGTGTCTCTGTGTTTTATGAAATTTACAGATAAAATATATTATCTTTAACTGAAAACTTCAAAGTACTGCTGAAAAGGAGTAGTCAAATAATCACAATCTAATTTTATCTACTTCTTCTAGTTCACATTTACCACAACTGTAATCAGAAGAGTTAGGTAAGATTTCTACAGCATATATGGACAGAATGCTTCTTACGAATTGTGTTCCAGAAGCATTCAAAAAGTACAAGTGTTTAAAACTAAGAGTGATGCTGTTTTGGAAAATAAGGCATATCCCCATTCATGGTTTCATCAGTGTAATTTGAGTTCAAGACAATAGTTTCAGCAACAACAGAATTGCTCTCAAGTTATATATCTGAAATTTTTCCGAAGCACAACTTAGTATCATCTGAGAAGTCTGTGGACATATACCTGCATGTAAAGTTAATTGCGCGTATTCTCCCTTCTCCAGCTGGGATGATATTCTACTTAGACACTAATGCCAAATGATTCAGTTGGAAAACCATGAGAACTGAAAATTTAGGACACTTACTAAATAACAGGAATTTTGTCAGTTTCATACACTTGACGACTTGAAGGTACTCCTTTAGCACCCAGTTGCTAGAGTTACTGAAAACCCAGGGCAGTAGTAATTGACTAGTCCTCAAACTATCAAATATCCATTACTGAAGGCTTTTTATTACTAAATAAATTCACCAAAATTTTAGAATCAGAGAATCCCAGAATGGTTTGGGTTCGAAGGGACCTTAAAGCCCCCCCAGTGCCACGCCCTGGGGGTGCCACGTCCCCTGGGGGGACGCCTCCCCCCAGCCCAGGCTGCCCCCAGCCCCATCCAGCCTGGCCTTGGGCACTGCCAGGGACGGGGCAGCCACAGCTCCTCTGGGCACCCTGGGCCTCACCACCCTCAGAGTAGAGAAGTTCGTCCTTAGATCTTAATCTAAATCTACCTTCTTTCAGTTTAAAGCCATTATTCCTTGTCCTATTGCTATACTCCCTGAGAAAGAGTCCCTCCCCAGCCTTGCTGTAGGCCCCCTTAGGAAAGCTGTTACAAGGTCTCCCTGGAGCTTTCTCTTCTCCAGGCTAAACAACCCCAACTCCCTCAGCCTGTCTTCATAGGAGAGGTGCTCCAGGCCTTGACCATCCTCATAGCCTTCCTCTGGACCTGTTCTAACAGGCCCATAATGCACAGGAGCCTTAAGTTTCAATGACTTCACCACTACTACCCTGAGTATGCTACCTTCAGAAATTCAAAACCTGAAGAGAATCATCAGGTGTATACATTCCCAGCTGTCTTCACAGGTATCTCCTAAAGCTGAATTTTTGCAAAAAGCCTTTTTAAGAGACAATCTTTGAAAGCATGCTCAGTAGAAAGTGAATCTGAATAACAAAACGATGGCCCTTTTAGGGTAAAGTTTGCTACTGAAATCATTGTATGATTTCTCAGCAAAATCTTAGTTAAATATTCACAAAATATCTTAGAACACTTATGTGATAAACTCATGCACATAAGAAACTGAAAAGACTGCATAGGATTAGCTATATTACAGTGAAATAACCAGCATGATGGGTAAGGGAAGACCAGAGGACATTGCCTACCTGGGTTTCATTAAGCCCTTTGGCAGTGCCCCCCGTAAGAACATAGCAAAGCTGCTGATATATGGGTGAGATAGGCAACAAGGTGGTTACAAAAACAACTGAATGGTCAGGCCCAGAGGGCAGCACAAAGTCAAGTTGGAGGCCAGTGACTAGTGCTGAATGCCAGGGGTCGATACTGGGTCCAGTCCTGTGTTAATGTCGTCATTAATGATCTGGATGATGGAGCAGAGTGTACCCCCAGCAAGTTTGCAGATGACAAAACCAGGAGGAGTGGCTGATAGGCCAGAGGGTTGTGCTGCCATTCAGAGGGACCTTTACAGGCTGGAAAAATGTGCTGTTGGGTTAGGAGCCCCCCAGAGTTCAATAAGGGGAAGTGCCAAGTCCTGCCCTTTGGGAGAAACAACCACAGGCACCAGGACATGCTGGGGGCCACCCAGCTGGAAAGCAACCTGGCAGAAAATGCTCAGGGGGCCTGGTGGACGCCAAGTTCAATGAGCCAGCAATGTATTGCCAAGCAGGTCAAGGAAGGTGATCCTTCTCCCCTCTCTCCAGCACTTCAGAGGCCACACCTAGTGCACTGTGTCTAGTTCTGTGGGATGCATGGAGCTGCTGGAGAGAGTCCAGCAAAGGGCCACAAAAATGATTCAAGGCCTGGAGCATCTGTCCTACAAGGAACTAAGAGAGCTGGGACCATCTACAGAAAGCATGGCTCAGGAAGTATTTCATCAGTACCTAAAGGGACAGTGTAAAGAGTACAGAGCCAGGTTGTTTTGGGTAGTGCCCAGTGCTGGGAAAAGAAGCAATGGGCACAGATGGCAACATAAGAGGGTCCCTCAAAACATCTGAAACACTTTAGGGTGTGGGTGACTGAGTACTGGAACAGGTTGCCCAGAGAGGTTTTAGAGTTCTCCTTTGGAGATATTCAGAAGCCATCTGGGATATGGCCCTGGACAACCTGCTGCTGGATGGCCCTGCTCGAGCAGGAAGGCTGGATCAGATCACCTCCAAAAGGTCCCTGCCAACCTCTACCAGTCTGGGATTTTGTGATGAACTTGAGAGATAAAACTTGGCATTTGTAACTCCATATGTGATTTAACAGTGAACATTAACATTTTTCAGATTTTATGATTAGCCCTGTTAAATCCAAATAGATCTTACTTTAGACTGGAATGTTTCTAATCCATTCCTTTACTGACAATACATATGAAGAAATATTTATCTAGTTACACTACAGAAACTTTGTAGCTGAATTTCTCTCCTAACATTAATTTGTAGAATGATTAAAGGAAATACGAAATACAGCCTTAAAATGAGCAGAAATTCTGCAGTGTACATTTCCAAACTCAAGATGAAGGTTTCTGTAACTGATGTGGAAAGCTTCCCACAAAAGAAACCCTACTGACCGAGGAGTAAGAGACATCCACTAACCATACACGTTGTAAGAAACATTTTCTTTGATTCATTTGCAGTGGATACAGCATAAGATGTTTAGATCTGTTAAGCTCTTGTTTCACTGCCCCAGCCTTTTCCAACTAGATTTTGAGGAAAAAATGCAGATACATCTCCTTTCAGAACCTCTTCCTTCTAGCAATAATCACAAGATATGCAATTAAGGAAAAACAGCCTAGAAAGACTTTTAAGGACAACAAAACATTATGAATTTTTTTTTTTCTAGCCAATCACAAATAACCAAATGAGTAAATAAATGAAAACATTTTTGTCTTTTTGTGCCAGCTAAACTAGCATGCACAAAACCTGTTCATTATCAATCATGGTATAGCGGTTTTGGCAACAGAAAAAGTCCTTTGAAACAAAGAGGTATTGTAACAGGGAAGCCTGGGTGAGTTTTAGCTGAACTCCTACCCACACACCATCGACATTTTTTTCCAGATAGCCCACTTCAAGTCATGTTGCTGAAAATTACTTGCAAGTATTATTGTACAAACCAACCAGAACGATGACTCAATGGCACAGGATCAGCAGGAGCAGGGTTCTGCCTAGAAGGCTAAAAAGACAAAGCATGGAGCTTGACTTGCAGATATGGTATGAGAATGTATACAGTGCTGGACTGAGAACTCATGTCATTATTATGTTCTGAGACCATAGCAACTATGATCTTCTCTGGATTTATGGGATTTCGAACACACTTCAACTAAACTGAAGTAATTGAAACCACAAACATCTGAAGGTCCTGTTGATGCACAATGCGCCTAGAACTTTGGCTGATACAAAGAAACACGTCCACTAAGGCACCCCGAGGCAATCTGACAGTGAGTTGGAGAGAACTTTGTTGTCAGTACCACATCATTGTGAGAATAGAGGGAACGGATTTCTTTCAAGGGACCAGCTTCTTTGGGCAAGCAGTCAACAAGTTCGCTGCAGTATGCATCAAACCCCAACAAGCGGATCCCAAAGCCATGCGGGGATGAAATCATCCGGCCATCAGGACTGAAACAAAGTTCTTTGATGTAACCCCGGCCCACATTGGCTTCTTCAATGCAATGAGTCAATCGCAGGGAGCAACGAGGTGAGACAGGGCGCACAGGGGCTCCTTCCTGGAATTCATAGACACAAGTCCACTAAAGGGAGAGTCAGAGAAAGGAACACTGAGAGTAAAGCACTGCAAATATGCATTCACTTCTGCTGTATGTAAAGGAATGCCCAACATGTTGCTTATCTACTCCTTGATAAGCATTTACTATGATACACTGAAAACTGGCAGGTTCCTTGGCATCTTGTCTTTGAGTGGCCTATGTACACCAGACATTTAGCATAAGGACTTTTTTTTTTTAATTAAATAGTTGCTAGATATAACCTTTGAAATCTACTTTTTAAAAGAGCAAAGCATAATTCTTTGGACTAGAGTCTGCTCTAATGTAGTGAGTGTTTAAGTGAAATCTACAATAAAGCAGAACTCAGCCTTGTCCAATATACAATTGCCCTTTGACATTTTGTGCCCTTAACTTCAAAAGGAAGAAGGTCTTGAAACAAGACAAGTAGAGGAAGGAATGCAATGAACAGCTCTATAACCAGCTTGTTACCTGTGAGATGGACAGGGACTTTAATGAGTAATCTAATCGCAAACCAAACGCAAGATCACTCCATGACAAACTAAATTTATGTCATCACGGAAGACTCAGATTTAATCACAAGACAGAAGAAATGAGTTTTGTTCTGTTCAATGTATTCTGTTAAAGTAAACACAAAGGAAACAATACTAACGAATATTAAGAGAAAACAGTAAAGCAGATACTTGGACTCTGGGAAATTATAACTAGGTCAGTCATCAGTATCAACCAACCCAATATGATATTTGCCTTTTCAAAAAATTCAGCACTGGGTACTAGTTTAATAAGCTTACAGAATCAGCACTGAAATTTCTAACCAATCTGCTATGTTTCCACTCAGTCCTCTACATATTTGTATGCTGCCATTACAAAGAGTGGTTTTATTCCAAAAGTAAATAAATTAATAGAGCAATTCACATCATTTACCAGATTAACTAAACTATTTGTTAAACACTTAAATATTCAACGAAATCAAGTATTCAAGTAATTATTTGGAATGGGTTGCCCAGAGAGGTGGTGGAGTCACCATTCTTGGGGGTGTTTAAGGAAAGGTTGGCACTCGGTGCTTAGGGATATGGTTTAGTGGGTGACATTGGTGGTAGGGGGATGGTTGGGCTAGATGAACTTGAAGGTCTTTTCCAGCCTTAATAATTCTGTGATCTGCAATTTTGAGATAAATATAAAACCTCTGTCTTAGATTAAATAGGTCTGCACAACTGTTAAAGCAATGATATTGAAGTAAGCTTAGGAGGAGAAGATGGTTACAAGTTGACTGACTGGTGTAATCTAGGTGTTCTGAGACTCTGGCTGGAATTTGAGTTATAACTGAATTTGAGTTAACGCTGCAAGTTACTCCATCAAAAGCAGATGCTCCCAAACAAAACTTGCAGGTTCTTGCTTTTTGTACACAATCCATGAAGAAGGGGTTTTTCATTATTTCTGGCTGCATAATAGACTGCTTGTTTTTCTTTTATGTCCCACTGCAACATATGCCTTTATGTGACAATTCACAAATACAATCTAGGGAACGTAATACAAAACCGGTCTCAAAGTCCACTGTAACTTATTTAAAGCAGTATTTAGGGGAGTGAAATCTGCAAATTGCATTTGAGCTGTAGCAGGTCTTGTAACTTAGTATTTCACATAAAGGCTTGAAATGGATTCTGCCATGAAGATCACTGATATCCCCTGTATTTTTAAATTGCAGAATTTTTCAGATGAGATCTCTCTGAAGTTGCGCAAGCATCACTGCAGTTAATAAGGTTCAAACCCATGATGTCGCAGTTTTAAGCGGATGCAGAAATACGCCCCCAATTTTTTTCATAGTGGTGCAGGAGCAGCCTCTGGAAAGCATCCATCAGCATAGCAGAAGCACTTCATCCTTGCAACACTGACAGATATGCACTTGAGAAATTCAGAGGAGTTTCTCTGCTTAACTTAAGATATGCTCACCACTACACAACTGTGTAATCCTCTGTCTTTTACAAGTTCCTTCTTCCTATATTTGGGTGAGTACATATTTTTAAGTCATGTATTTGGCAGACCAAATACATGACTTAAAAATATGAACTGTTTGAAAAGTTTTAACTGAGCTGTACCTATAAAATGAATTCCATGGAAGAGTTAAGCAAGAGGAATACTGAATAAAGGACACAAAGCTTTGTAAAAGAACTCTTTAAGAAAGAGAAGTACTTCATAGCCCTGGGCTAAAATTAATTATTTCTGCTTACAAATGCACTAATTTATTCAAATGTAAACTTACCCCAAATAACAGATTTTCAGTATAGTTGTATAATTGATACATCTTACTCAAAAGTTCCTAAGAAACATTTGTGTTACCTCTTGGTCATCTGTATTACTTGAGCACCGAAGAAGAGTAGCCCACCCTTTTGGATGTAGTTGTAATGACGTAATGCAGTTGCCTCGGTCTCTCTCTCCAGGAACCTCTGGTGTTAAGACCTCCAGACTATTTCTAGGTGATCCACCTAAAAGGGGAAGTAAACTTTAAGTCTAAATGAATTCCATGCATTAACTTTCACTTCTCTGTTCAGTCTACTGCTGAAATTATGTCAAGTGTATTGACACCCTCGTCTGTCTGTTAGAAAAGATTGTGACTTATGAAAGGCTAGATCAAAGAGAGGTTCTACTAACAACTGAAGTTAATACCAATGAACTCAGTCCTGATTCCAAGTAGCTTCTTATTTTGAAATTAATCCTCCAAAGCCTGTGTTAAATCATCCCATGCTGTGGTCTGAAGTTAGGGTTAATGTTCCACACAAACACATAATTAAAACAAAATATAGAATACTTTTTTTGTTTTAGTAAGAACTGCTATTTTTAAAATGTTAGTGTCCTTCTCAAATTCTTATAAGTCTGCTCAGCTGTGCGCAGGTATACTCCCTTCTCCTCCTCACTCTGAAAGAGGTTTTCAGTGGTAAAGGATACCCTAGGGTCCAGATACGCTTCCTTATGTCATAACTGTGTTTAACATCTCACAAACAGAAGTAATAAAAACTTTATCCTTAGTTTAAATCAGCATGCAAATTAAAAAGTATTTATCAATTTGCCAAGTTCATGCTGACTATTTGAAAGTGTATCCTAGATTCAGAGGAAGTCTGCTAATCATGGGATCATCGGTCTTCCTAGTTCTGTGTTTATGATTTGCATAGAGAAACAGCAGGCACATGTTCCCAACATTAAGGAAAACTAAAAGCAAAACACAGCTATGTACTGCTCTGTTCATTTTTCCCCTAACGATCATTCAAATGAGGTTTGCTGGAGGGAAAACAAAACAAAACAAACAAAAAACAGAGTAAAGGCAGCATGTCTGCATAACAAAAATAATGTACTAATATGAAATAAAGTCTCATTGCTATTTTCAGGCTTCCTGGAGAAAAAAAAAAAAAAAAAGAACTCCAGATTTTGATGTGCAATGATATTTTATTGGTTTAACAGAAGTCATTGCAATGCTTTTAAAGTCCACAGAGAAAACACAGTATTTCCCTGTTATTCTCTGGTCTCTTTTGGCTACAATGAAATTAAGTTCCTGATACTTATTTTCCTACCTTCCCGCTGCGAGGACCGTGACATCTGTTTCTCAGACAGTAGACCTGAATCATTCTGGTGACATGGTGAACCAACACTTCGAGGAGCAGATGAACTTGAAGATGTTATCTCTGCAAACAGCAACACCACATGAACATAACTAAACACAGCCCATTTACTATGTCCTTCACTTAATTCTCCCTAGCAATGTTAAGTAAAGCATAAGAGGAAAGGATCTTGATAAGAAAACATCTTCAAAAGATCCATCTACAGCCTAAAAGTACTGTTTTGATGTGCCTCGTGCAAATAAAATGCCAGCACGACAAACTATTACAAATAAGGAGCATGTTGTACTCCTTCACTACTTTTCCTCTGGCCACTAACAGACATCCAAAACAGGAGGAGTTTGTCACTGTTTGGCTGTTAGTGCCACAATGTGGGAAGAAGCAATAAAATTTTAGAGAATATGATTCTACCAAGTCTGTTTTTGAGAGCAACTGCACCAGCACGTAATTGCTGGAGTGTGCACAGTCAGCCTACAAAATGTGAGTTACTTTTATTACAGGATCAAGGATGCTAGGTAAGTAACACTACTATAACAGCCTGAGGTGACAACATTCCACAGACTACGTCCTGTGATGCTCAAGTCTTGATAACAAAAATCACATTGCCTGAGTCACAATGTTATGCAACAGTATAGATGTGAGACCCATGAAGAGCCAAAGAGCTCCTCTGCAAAATCCTTGTGACTCTACCCCTGCCTTCTTTTGCTAAGAGCATCACATAGAACACCTCTATCACAGAAACTTTTAGAGATTTTTGCACAAGCATTTACCTGAACTTGATGTAGTCCTCCTAGCTCTTAAAATTGGGTAGCTGCCAACCTCTAAAGATTTGTTTAGATCAAGGTCATGCAAAATCAGAAGATATCCAGAGGATGTTGAGATCAGCATTTTGGAACAGTCTGGTGTCAACCTCATTCTCATAAGAAAACGGGTGTGAAAAAACTTCTTGTGAGGACATCCATCTTCTGTGCACCTGGACAGTGGAGGAAAAACAAAACAAAACAAAAAAAAAAAAAAAAAACAACAACCAGGAAATTGCCGCAATGAACTCTGACTGGGGTCCCTGATAATGTCCAGAGGAGTCCAGGACACGCTAAGCATCCTTGCCCACCCTAAACCTTTCTAACCTTTCTGCATGTTGTCTTTATTCTACTTATTTCATTACTGTTTGGTCTATCAGTACTCACATTTTCAAAACACCCTGATGGTGAAGAACTTTTCATAAAGGACAAGCTACATTTTGTAGTATTAGCAAACAGCTCTCTTCTCTTTTTAGCAACTGGACTATTACAATATAAAGCTGATGTGAAGTCTACACAAGAATAAGAAATCTAACAGCACAAACGCAGACACGTACCTGTTTGTATCCCAGATGATCACATTTCCATCAAAGCCTGACGTTACTAGTAGTCTGGTATTGGTATCATACTCGATGTTCTTAACCCAACTGGTGTGACCGTGCAAAGTGCACACTTTTGTGTTCAGCTTTCTCAGATCCCAAAGTGCTATTGTAGTGTCATCAGAACAAGTTGCAAACAGTCGATTATCTAGAAATCTGAAAATTCAAGAAAAATACTGTGGCTGCTTACTGCCTTTTCTAAATAAAATAAACTGGGATTTAAGCTAACACAGAAAAAGCAGAGCGGCTGCACAGAAAAAAAAATCGCATATAGCAATATATTTGTCAGTAAGCTTTGCAGTTCTGTTAAAAAACAGTACTGCGCTATTGTTTAATACCTCAACACCTCTAGTAACAAAACAATAAACCTGCACAAGCATAGTAGGCTACTTTTCTTCCTCTTTTTACAAGTTAATCATATAAAGATTGCACAACCACCAGTGGGATGAATGCACACACAGAACTCCTGTAGTAATTAAATCAGTTACATATCTGTACAATATTCATCTTTAATGAAGCTTAGCAAGTCTTTGGAAAGCCCAAATGCTACAGGAGTAGCCAGCACTAGTCCACTGGCAAGATGTTCAAATTGACTGCTTGTCCCTGCAACAGAAGCCAGCTAGCCTAGACTATCTGTAATTTATGCCTTTCATTTTCCCCATTATTTGCCAGGTCCCTTTGCCACTAAGATCAGCCATCACTAGAAGACACAAGTTCTATGTCCTTTTCAGACTACATGAAGTCCTATCAGCTTGTAACACATTAAACCCATCCTCCTCTTGACTCTTCAGTTCTACCCACATGTCCCTCCTTATTCTTTCCCTACTACTCTTTACATCTTTTTTTTTCCCTCCACAGATGTAAGTTCTATCTACTGAAAAAAAAAAAAAATATATATATATATTTAATAAATACCACTCTTTGTTATTCCTACTGGCAATCCCCTACTGCTTTTAAACATTGCTGCTCTGTACAGTGCAAATCCCACTGACTTTGCCAAACCACTTTGTACCCACACTTCCTTTAGTTAAAGTCCTGAACTCCTCACTTTGGAAGGCTTGTCTTTGCTAGGCATGATACATTGTTACTTGGCATCTAATTCAGTCATTCACAACTGAAATACCACTCTAGATCTTGAACCCACTATAATAAACAGAACACTGGTCGTAAAGCTTGTGATAGAAGTTCATTAACAGGAACCTGCTTTCAAAAATGCCCTGCCTAATCACCTTACAGGCACCTGCACGAAGAACTGGTGACATCATCATTGCTGGAAATACTTAATGCTAAGCTTACCAGGGTGCTGGTAAACAAATCTGTAGCCCTGTTTGAATCAGAATGTTGGATCAGACAATCTCCAGACACCCTTTCCAGCTTAGGCTTTTGATTCTGAATCAAAATTTTTGATTCTGTGGTATGACTACAACTTTGTACAGGTAGCCGAGGAACTCCTCTCCTGCACTGAAGACACTGAAAAACTGGCCCCATTGTTTCACACAGGATATATAGCAGTGCTTCTCTTAGACACCTAATCAAGCTGATTAACTGGCCAATGTACTGCTTGCTTTACTAACCACATGGTTTATACTGCATACAATAGTACTGTCTTGGAAATATTTATTAGATTAAAATCTGAACACAGCCATTGTTTGCTTATTTCCCAGTAACTTTAACTAAACTTAAATCATCCTTTGTCCATCTTTTGCTGTAGAACCCATTTGGCTTCACAAAACCCTAGGAAAACTGTTCACTGCAGCTGCAAAGCCAGGAGGAAGAGCCATGTAAACCTTCTGCATCCAGGCTTATGTAGCACCTGGAACAGTCCCAACCAGAAAAGGGCTTTTGCTCCCACATTCTGCCTTTCCTTTCTCCCCAATACAGTTTATCTGAATCTAGAGGTAGACATATGAAACTGTGTTTAGCAAAAACAATGGGTATACATATCAAAAAAAAGTGTTTACAATGAGAATTCCAGATCATCCTTTGAAACATCTGCAGAAATGGCACAAGCTGCCCAAATTTATTCAGTACGTCAATACAAATCTCCATTAGAAGAAACTGAATTGCAACATAACGTGAAATTCTGTTAAACTAGTGCAAGAACTGCATGTGTAATGCTACGTATGTCACAAGATATTTGCAGATTATTTCTGCATCAGAGAGTAGTGTAGAACTACTACAGAGAGTTGAATTGAATGGATTTGTATAACATGCGTGGTGCTTGATATGCACCACCTATGTGGTGGATATGCACTTAACAGGTCTAGAGGTCCTGCTCACCTAACAGATGGCAGGCTTGTCACAATGCAGTGGAAAGAGAAGATGGGAAAGTGAAAAAGAACATAGGTCATACTAGTGGTGTTACTACACTTAACAGATTAAGGTCTTAATATGATCAGATAGTAATTCTTTACCCTGATAATCTTGCCTTCTGACAAAATTATATATATGAAATCACTCCAAACTGAGGTAGTGTAAGTCTGCTTGGCCACCTTCTAGTCATTATATAAAGAATAACGTATGATATAAAAATGCTCTATCAGAAAGAAGAGGATAGAAGGGCTAGAATCAGGGTAGAAGAGGAATCAGGGCTGGATGGCTAGGAATTAAAGAGAATAAATTGAGTCTAAAGGTTACTGAAGACAGAACAGAACTATTTTCCAAAACACCATGTGAAGACAACGCTTCATTTTAAAATGTATTTAGACAAACAAGTTATTCTCCTCATCGAGAAAAACACTGGAAAAAATATTCAGCTTGAATTACCCAAAGCAAAGTTTATCATACTCCAATTCTGCTGTAATTTTTCAGATAAAAAAAAAAAAGTAGCTATGGGAAGACAGAGTTCCAAGAAATCACATCAGCCTAACCTGCTGTAGTTACAGTCAAGATGCTAAAGCAACAATGATCTACACAGAGATGTGGTAAGCTACCCCTAGAAACTGCATTTTATCTTTTAGTGTTAGAACCTGACGACACCTGGTAAGAACAGCAACAAGTCCAATCACACATAACCAACTACAGCGAGACAAATCTGAATGTCTAAACAATAAGTTTACGTCCTTTAAATTTTCTAAGCCCTTCTGTAAGTAGTATGGTGAAGTAGTGAGATTTTAATTGCCCTTATGCCCTAAGCTACAGCCAGTTGTTTATGCCCATTAAAATATCTTCCCACAGTGATATCACTACAGATGCCAAACATGCAGCAGCTGCATTACATGAATGTCACTGAAATAGCCCCTGCATTCAAAACACAAGTCATTAGAAAAACAAACAAACAAGAAAAACAAAAAACAAACAAACAAACAAAAAAAAACAGGCAAACAGCATGGTGTCAGTGCCTAGCTATTCAGAAAGAGGCAGACCGCTGCCAGACTGCCAGAGAACAATCCTACAATACTGAGAGCACAAGTGATAACGTGAAAAGTAAATGTCTGACGTACATAAACATAGCTCTCCTGGTAAGTTGATCACGCCTTGATTTTTACAATTATGAGCTCTAACTCACAACATGCCGTAATACTTCTGAGGCTGCACTGGCTTTATGCTGCAAGGTTTTGTTGAGGGGAGCTGCAGGGGCGCCCTCTGTGAGCATAGCCCAGCAGCTGCCCCATGGCAGCTCAGAGCCAGCTCCAGCTGGCTTCACAAGGGACCCACCACTGGCCAGAGCTAGGTCATGAACGACTTTGGTTGGGTTTCTGGGACAGTGTGGTTTTTTGCCCCCTTCTTTGGGCAAGAAAAACACTGCATTGCCGCAGTTGGGAAAGAGGAGTGAGCAACCAAGAGAGAATGAATCCTGCAGCCACCCATGTCAGTGAAGAAGGAGTGGCAGAAACAAAACATCCTGGACTGACCACAGCCTCCATTCCTTTTTCCCCCTGTGCTGCTTGCGGGGAGGAGGTAGAAGCAGGTGCATGACAGGAAGGTGGTTTTAGGATGCTTTTAGTTCTCACTGCTTGTCTGGTAGTAATTGGCAATAAATTAATCTTTCCGATGATTATTTTGTCCATGATGGTAATTGAAGAGCAACCTCCCCTTCCTTGCCTCAACCCATGAGCTTGACATCGTATTTTCTCCCCCCTGTTGTGGAGGGGGAATGAGAGAACGGCTGTGTGGTGCTTGGCTACCTGTTGGTGTTAAACCACGACAGCATCATATATAGTCACTGCTAAGTAACAATCAAGGGAAAAAATTAGAATAAATCAGATTTGCAGGAAGAGATTAGAACACACCACTTCTCCTCACTGCATAAATGCACCTTTTGCCTTGATCTTGAATGCTGCGGGCAACCCTGCTCTAGTCCACCAAACAGGTTCCAGAAGAAATGGAAAAAACACAGGGAGATACAAACAGCACAGAACAGCTTTCATTTAAGTAATGAAAATGTAAACTAGGATTCTTGCACTTGAGGAAGTCCTAATTGAAGGTACACATGATTCAGGTGTATAAAACTGAGTGCCAGGGAGAAAGTAAACAGAAGTTAATGGTTTGTTGTCTCTCTTGTTTAAATAAAATAAAAAATAGAGAACATCACATTAAGCCCACAAGTTTTAAAAACCTTCTTAAACATACCTGGAAAAACAATTTTGCTGTGGAACTCTGCCACATGAGGTGCAGTTACTGAAGCTTAAATGAGCTCAAAAACTGACCAAATCCAGGTGCAAAAGATGTCTGTCTCAGGTGATTATACCCAAATCTGTAGCAAGTGGGAGACTAATGAAAGAGGATCAGTAAATAGTTCCCTTTTCTTTCATACCTCTGAAAGCACCTGGCACAGGTTGCCTCAGTAATAATATTTGTAACATTGGAATGGACTGCCCAGGGAAGTAGAGCCCCCGTCCCTCAAGGTTATTTAGGAGATGTGTGGATGTGGCACTAAGGGACATGGTTTAGTGATGGGACTCAGTAGGCCAGGCAGATGGTTGGGCTTGATGATCTTGCAGGCCTTCTCCAGCCTAGATCATTTTATGATTATAAAATAAAATCAAATCATTAATGCCAGTTAAAACAAACACTAATGCCAAGAATTGCAGCTCCTCCATCAACAAGAACGCTTGGCAGCATTAAATACCACCATCAGTGCTTTCAGATTCCTCCTCTGCCCCTTCTCAGCCTCAAACGCAAAAGAAAAGGCAAATGGCACACAGCAAACTGCAGCCTAATGGCTACACAAAATACACTTTCCCCAAAATAAAGCAGAACACAAACTTACTACACTCTTATCAGAAAAGCACCCATGTTAAGAAAAAAAATAAATCTTCATTCTGACCAACCTGATATTATTTACACAATCTTCATGAGCTTCAGAGAGAGTTTTGATGTGCTTTGAAGATATTGGGTCAAAAAGCAGCACTTCAGTCTGTTCACAAGCAACAGTCAACACAGACCTGAAGAGAAGCAGAGCAAAACAGAAACATTTGCCTTTGGTAAAAGAACACAACACTTGTGCACGCTCAACTTATCTTCAATCCCTTCATTCATAGAAACACAGCTTTGTAATTATTTAGCTTGGCTTCCTCTTCACATTGCACAGAACCTACAACAGTGTTGTAAGTGACTGCTCTCAGACATCACATTACTAACCAAAAGAAAAGCGAGTTCTCTGACGAAAGGTGTTTTCTGAATGCGGTAGTATTGTTACCATCAACAGAAGTGATAGTCAAGGACATCAAAAGCAAGGCACTGGCACCAGTCTAACTTTGGTGTTAGCAGAGACTCGGCTGGGAGAGCAGAGAGGCTGTTATCCATGTTGTCAAATTAATCTTAAAAAAAACAGCCATTGAATCAGGCTGCAGTTACTAGAATAAGGACATTCAAAAGTCTGGAGCAAGACTTACTATCTTGTTGTATCAACTAATTCATTTTCTGGGAACAGGACAACTGTTATGAACTGCAATATGAGGGACTTACTTTACTCAGTCTAAAACAAACAAAAAAAAATCCTTTTCTTCTGCATATAAGACCTCCATTTATCCACCCACAGCTTGTCATGGAGATGAAAATCAAAGACCTTTTCCACATTACGCATTATTTATGAATGAGATCAGAAAAGTTTGCAGTAAGTTCAGAGGCCCCATATAGGCATTGAAAACATCACCTGATTTCAATTTTGGCAGGTTGTCTAGTTTTCCATTAGCCTGTTCTAAGTTATCGATATTTATTTCTGTCGTATACATGGAAAGTCTGATTTTAAATACAGTAACACCACAGCAACAGTGAAGTTTGTCTTGAAAATTAATGAGCTAAATTAGTGAAGGCGACCTCCACAAAAGCTGTGATGTTCCCCCAGCTCAGCAACAACTCCGACCAGTTACAGGAAGGGGGCAGAGTACCCCAGCAGTCCTTGGCCAGCAAAGCAAGAGCCTGAACAGCAGCACCCCATGGGGAGGCCAGATCTAGCTGAAACTGCACGGCCAGTCCACAGGGTCAGATCCTTGCCCGCCTCCTGGAGTAGTATTTTGAGGAGCCAGAATCCAACAGCACGTGCAAGCAACGGGAGCACAGCACAGCTCACCACAGTTGGCTCTGCTGAGGGAGGCTAAAAAGGAATCAGAAGTCACCAAGGCACAGAGGTGTTCTGGTCAGCACAGGTCAGAGCAGGTCTGCAACGAACCGTCCGACAATTAGGCAAGCGTAAACAAGGCTTAGGCTGCTTCACCTGATATTAAGGTAACTGAGGTCCAGCGCCAGTTTATGCCCAACACCACTTGTGGCACACTGGGACAGGGAAGATGTCCCTGCGTAACCACACCCTTTTGGCTGGATTTGGCTTTGGACAAGAAAGATCTCTGCTTTAGCTACAGGACAGCCTCTCAAGCACCAGATACAGGGGGCAAGAAGAATGCAGAATTGCACCTTGTGCCAGAGTCCTGCACAAATAACCTTAAATCGTAGTGCAGTGGTACAACTACCGCAGGTGAAACTGCTGACACTGCTATAGGAAACGTCTGTGTGGGTATTTTTCATATCACATCGCCGTGGCTAAGCCAGAACTTTCTCAGCTAACTGTTTTACCCTGCAGAGAGGTGATGGTAGAACCTCGCATTGTGGGAAGTCTGCGCACAACCTGCTGAGGATCTACAGAAGACGTTGGCTTCCATCAAGACAGTCTCTCAGGACTAGTTTTGATAATTGTGGGAGCTTAACTTTACCTTCTCTGAGTAACAGAGGGGTCGATAAGGAGGCAAATTGTGGCACTACAGCGCCATCGTGGCAAAACTGCCGCGAGGTCAGGTGCTCAAGGGAACTGGAACGCGGCTCCAATTAAAACTGGCTGAGCACAGAAGAAGGGACTGGCTATCGCCGGTGAGGCGGATTTCTCATAGGTGAGTCTGCACACCGAGGACGCTACCGAGGTCACCGTGTGAGGTGATCTCAGTCCCTCTCCATGCCAAGGAAACGCAGCGTGAAAGCCCCCCGCCAGGCGGGATCCCGCAGAGCTCCTGGGATGGGCCGGCTCCCCCCAGCCGGACCCCGAGGCCTTTGCCCCTTCCTGCAGCAGCTGCCCCGGCTCTGCCCCCCCGCCCCGCAGGCCCCGGCGCGGCCCCTACCCGTCGGGCGAGTACTCGAGGTTGAAGACGGCGCCGTGCGTGCGGGTGCTGAGGTACACGGAGTCTGCGGGCTGGATGGAGCCGTACAGCGCCGTCATGGCGCGGAAGCTGTCCCGCGCCGGGTCCACGGCGGCGCTGCGGCCCAGGCAGCGCCCGCGCAGCCACCCGAACAGCCCGGGGCCGGCCGCCGGCGGCTCCATGGCGCCCAGCGGCGGTGGCGGGGGGGGGGGGCCGGGCCCGGAGGGGGCCGCGGCGCTGCGGGGCGGCTCCGGCTCCGGCTCCGCGCTCATCCCGTGCCGCGCCGCGCCCGCCGCCCCCCGCCCCGCACCGCGCCTGCGCCGCGCCCCCTCCCCGCGTGACGCGCGCCCCCCAGTGACGAGGCCGGGAGGCGGGGCGGGGGCCGCGCGGCCGCGGCCCAGCGCGTGGAACTCGGCGTTGGGGCGCAGCGCCAGGCAGTGCGCCAGCCGGTTGGCCATGGCGAAGAAGGCGGCGACGGCGCCCATGCCCCATGCGTCCTCGCGGTCGAAGCCGTGCGCCGCCAGCCTGGCGAAGCGCTGCTCCGTGATGCTGTCGGCCCGGCAGACGGCGAGCGCGAACTCCAGCATCGCCCGCTCGCGGGCGCCCAGCTCGGCCAGCTCCCAGTTGACGGCCACCTGCGGGGCGCAGCGCGTCAGGCAGGCAGGCAGGCACCCGCCCCACTGCCCCTTCGCCCTGCAGGTGCTCGAGGGGACGCCTGCCACCCTGAGGATGCTGCCCCCCCCAAAAAAAAGGAAGGGCCATGCGGAGGAGGTGCAGCACGTCCTGCTGACACCACGCCCACCTGGTCTGCCAGCTCTGGCTGCTTGGAGTATATCCGGTGAAGCGCTCCATGTGCAATCACGCAGTAGGGACACCTATTCGCAGCACTGGTAGCCACGATTATGAGCTCTTTGTCTGCCTTGCTGAGTTGCCCTAAGGGGAAAGCAAAAGATTTGGGAGGCTTTCTTATCAAAAATATCCACCACAGTACCACTGAGGCAACAGGGAGGCGAGGGCTCTGCGTGCTGGCTGCATGCAGCACAGCCCTGCAGACAGACCTCCAGAGAGCACGCAGGGAAATGCCGCAGCCAGTCCCTAGCGGCCATCCAGGCCACCAGCTAACCTCGACTGCTGCTTCTGATGCAGCTACTGAGGATGAGGGACACAACAGGGTAATAAGGATTGTACATGATACGAGAATTCAGAGAACAATGACTCTTTTTTGTCAGGCAGAACGCTCAGCCAGTACTTTTCTGTACCTGTCTCTGCAGCACGTGGCTCAGGGCAGGGGGTGATCTGTTCTTTCCCTGACACATACGTTATTGCTTCTTTTACAGGAAAGGGCAGCGTTCTAGAATTTGCTAGGTAGGCTTAAACAAGTAAACAACTTTTGAAGTTAGAGAGAAGAAAGCAGACAGGAGCAATGAGATACCCTAGGACTGCGGCTTTGAGAACTTCTAGGAACCACAGCTTCGTCAGTGTCTAGCCCTGTGCCTTCTCCAAAGAAGCTCTGAAGAAGATGGCTGTACTTTGTTAGAATCAACACTAATCATTTTGACAAACAGCTTCACAACAGGACTGTGCACAGGACTGGAGTAACTTACCCGGCTATCAGCACTCTCATTCTTTGCCCTTTTTATCACATAATTAGAAACTGAGTATTTTGAAACCACACTTTACAGTGAAGGCCAAGGTCCCTCTTCCTCTCCACAAAACCTATGCTTTACTGGACCTTGCAAATACTTCCATAAAACAAGTGTCTTGCAAGAAAGAGTGTGAAAGATGCTAATAAAACCTCTTGGATGAAGAGGAATCAGAAGAGGACTTCTTGCTCTGAAATGGGGTAGTGCCAGAAGGTGGCAACTCTGTGATACTTCCAGAGAGATGCTGAAAAGAAAAGGGAATGACGCAAGATAGTACTAGCATCCTGAGCCAAACAGGATGGAAGCGTGGGAATGAGAAGGGAAAAAATATGACTCTTGTATAGTTGGCAGCATGGCTTCACTCCAGCAGCACCCCCAGAGAAGAAAGCTTCATGCATAGACTGTATGTATGACTGGGTGATCCGTAAGGTTCCACTCCTTGCTGTCCACAAAGACCCTGCCTGCAAACCCTCATCTCCTCTAAGCAAGAGTCTAACTCATGACAGCGTATTTTACACAATCCTGATCTTCCTTATGCACCTGTACAACAAAAACAATGAGAACAGGCACCTCAGTGGCCCACAGCACAGGAAACAGGAGGGGGGATGAAGCAGTCCTCAAACTCTGTTTTCTCAAGGTTTAGAAAGCTGCGCAACGTTCCCTACATGAAGCCCAGCCTGAGCTGCACTGCAGCAACCAGCCCTCCATTACCTTCTACTCCAAGGACACCCAAATCTCCCAGACTGTATGGAAGCAGCATCGGCTTCTTCCTGCTTCTACTGGATATGTTCAACAACATGGGTTTGGAAATCCACGGCAGTGTGTCAGGGCCCACAGAGTACATCCTCTCTCACACAAATTTTCTGTACGGCTGATGGCCAGTTCATTGGGAAGAACTGTTGTGAATAAAGAGCCGCAGGAAGCCTCAGCAAGGACCTTGGAATATCTCCCTTTACCTGGAAGCTGTTTTTATGCTGCGCCCTTAACTATAGCTCCCATCTGACCTACGTGGCAGCTGCAGTGTCTGGACACGTAACCGTGCTGATCTGGAACTTGACGCAGACACAGACCAGCTTTCTGCCTCGATCTTGGATCCACCTCATCTCTATGGCCATGTCTGGGGAATCTGGACTCTTGGCAGACTCTGGTCACCGCTGGCAGACCTACTCTGTTCACCTCGCTCAGGTAGTGAGACACTGTAGCACTGTCCATGTGCCTCTGCCTGTGCTCTACTCATGCTCTACTCCTGACACCTATTCCCATAGGCAGCCACCTCTCCTTTTCTGTTGAGACACAGAGCATGGTGTAGCAAAGTAGCTCAGTGTGGCTTCAGAGCTGCTTTTTAACCACAGGATTAAGTATGAAGATTTACACAACATGAGAAAGCCATAAGTACCTACACAATTCTTAACTCTGACAGTTGTTATTATGAGGTGAGACAAGGCTGGTGAGGGAATAAAACTGACAATGTCAGAAATGCTGCTTCTAGGACTTTTTACATCTATAAAGAGAAGGGCAGTTTTGAGGTGGTTGTATGGTTTACCCGTCTCCTTGTTCATAATGACATTGTAATAAGCAAAAAAAGCTCTGAACTCGTCAGGTGGGTGAGACAAGGCTTTGAAGACATTGGGCAGAAATCCAGTCTGTTCAAGGAAAAAGATAAACCAGTCAAGAACTGTAACTTAACAGAGAACAGCAGGCCACATTAAGCTTAGAGAATAATTAATTAGCACAGCAGTACTGAGCAATCTCCACAGACCCAATCTCTTTGTGCTTTGCACCCATTTATACATGACTAAAAATGTAATGACATTGTCCTTAACTAAGTGTTGCTGCAGTTTCATAGCAGGGCTGATTGCCTTGCTCACTTCAGACACACCAGTATTGCCTTGGGGCAATATGACAAACTCCTTTTCAAAGAGAAACATTATCATCTGTTTCATCTCCCTGCTCAGAAGCGACAATGCCCCTTTGACTATCCTACAGCTCCTGGAGCTCTCCTCATTCCTTCAAGTTTACTAGACACAAGACAGAGCCAGTCCAGCCCAAACAGCACGGTGTAGGAGGTACAGGCACACTGAGTATAACATGCTGGCACAGTGACGTTCCTCTGCTTCTTTCTCCATTCTCTCCCGGGTAATTGGCAATGCACAGCACATCTCTTTGATGGCATGCCATTCACAGAGAATCACTTGCTACCTCCTACAGGCAAGAGAAGCTCTTACAGCGCCCACCTGTTCCAGCAGCCAGCATTTATCAGTATGGGATTTCAATTGCCCCTCAGTGCCTGGCTGCCAGACATGGTGAGATCCCTCTGCAGTTTTACACACTCATTTTTTTGTTGTGATTGCAGTAATCGTCTGTAGACTCTACCAGCGTATGGGCTGCTGTTCTTCAGGGTGTTTATGTAGAGCAGCTCATAGTGTAGCTCAGGTGTGCTACACTATGAGCTGCTGGTGTGCTGAATCTTTGCTACAAAGCAAAGATTCAGCAGACTCACAGGACAGGAAGGGATGGACCAGCTTTCCTGTGAGAGGAAGGTCTTGGAAAAGAGAAGTCTCAGAAGAGCTGTGGCTTGTGCAATGTTTCAGCATCAGTGAAGCATGTGCAACGTTCGCTCTCCGCAGCAGTAGGGAAGGAAACTCTCGTCCTCCATACTCTCAGCTGTGTGTTAGGCTTACTGTTCTGTTGTGCCAGTATGCCAAATGTGGTTCCCCATGTAGCGTTGGGTAAAAAAAGTCAAAGCACAGCAGCAGAAGTACCCTCTTAGCCTTTTCATGCTATCATCAAAACAGCTGCCACCACTTTTTTTTTTCTCCAATTCAAACAAATATATATATATATATAATATATATATATATATTTGTAGCAGTGTTTCAATTGAATGCAGATGCTATCCCCAGAAAACATGCCAACATTCCTGCTTCCACCCTACACAACCCAGTCTGACACACTAGCCTCAGGGAACCAGGAAGACATACAGTGTTTACCCTGCAGAATTACCAGTAAAACCCCCATCCTATAGATTGGAAAGAGCTTTGGAAGAAGTGCAGCTCACCTCAGTCTTGTAACAGGATTGTGTTACATCAAAGTGTACGGGAACTGGTCTCTTACAATGTATTACCTACTCAAAGTTTGGATGCTTTCCACTGATGTAATTTTACAATAAAACTTCTTACCTTCCTTTCTACTTCCTCCATGAGCTCCACAATATCGTATGGCATGTCCTTCTTATTTGGCACTGGGTATCGTCCAATAGGTTTGGCAGAGCTATCTTCCGTGGTGCTGTATGCATGGCACAGGGCTGCCATGCGGGGCCTTCTCTTTAGTCCTCCAGCGGCTAGGAAAGGCAGATGCTGGTGAAAAAGGAGAGAGGAAAATTTATTATTTGGATGGACATTTATCGTGTTGGGAGCCTGGGAAGGGAGGGTTTTTCCTCAGCTATGACAGGACTGAAGGGCACCTCTGTCTCTGTAAATCACTCTGTGCTGTTAGCAGGCAGCTGGCACACTGGAAAAGAGAACCCAAGCCTCACTCTTGGCTTTAGCACTACACTGCTGAGTGGACATCAGATGAACATGACATCCCCTCACCTCCTTCCTACACGTCACCTTCCTTCCTATTCGTCTCAGATGGCAGGCTAGCGCTGCTGTTCTGCATAGTCCTCACTATTCATGGATCACCCCATCTGCTCCAGTGCTGAACCTGAGGCATCTCACAAGTTAAAATGTTTTCTCCACTGCTCTTCATACAACATCACGTAAACATCCAGCAGTAGACCTAACAGATCTTCAGTAGCGGGCAGCACTATGAATAAATTGAAGACTTTGTTTTTTCTTTTCTGATCCACCTTTTTTACACCAGTCAAAGCAGCCTCACCTCCTGCAGGCCAGTAAAGTGGCACCAGATTCAGGCCTTTTCGTGGCCTTTAGTAAACAGCATTGTCATACCAAGACCATTGGAAAGAGTTTGGTACTGACAGGACTGTGTGTCACACTTTGAAATACCGCACTAATGCAGTAAGGTGTTGTGATCATGCAGTGTTTGGTAGAGAAGCTATAGGCATTTCTAGGTTATGGGCCTTGGTAGCTCTTCAGCTGTGTCTCAAAGCGCTTCACTCCAGCAGCTCTAATTTACAGCTGAGGAAAGTTGCATTCAAGAGGGGTGACTCCCGCTGGGTGAGCCTTAGGTCGGTGGTGAAGGTGTGGGAACAGCACCAAGGTGTCTTGACTCCCTGTACAGAGCGTACTGTGAGCAGTCTCCACAGCTCTTCATCACTCACCACAGCAATATCCAAACTCCCAAGGAACGCCGTGTAATTACCAGTCATTCCAACAGCATTCCCCACAAATTTGGGGTGAAAATTAAACCTGTTAGATCATGCACACTCCAAGTGTTCGTTTTTGGCATGGGTGTAGCTGAGTTCCAAACTGAACTGTCAGTCCCCTCCTACAGCATGAGTGAGTCACCGTGATAACCAGGGTCATGTCTGCTTGCTGCTGTGAAGGATGACTCCAAAGCAGCTGCACCAGGATGCATCTATGCAGCACGGATGAAAATGAGCAGTACACTGCAGCAAGTAACTAATAAAAGGAAAACCATCTCAGAATGTGACTGCTGAGGCTAAACAGAAAAATAAAAATGGAATACGACAAGCAACTTTAGGGCTGCTGAAAGCAAGGTCTCCGAGTACGTAAAGATCAGCCACCCACACTGTTCGCAACCAAAGCCAGTCAGCACGCACCGCTACGAAGGCCGGACTGCTTTTCCCTCTAATAGCGGAAGGGAAAAGTGCCCGGCTCCGAGGAAGCCGTGCGTGTGAAACGGCACAGCCTGAGGAAGGGCTGGCAGGCGGTGACCGACACATTCACCCGCAGTTTGCAACGCCGAAAGAAAAGGAAAAGCTATCAGGGGGCTCCAGCCGCGCGGCCCAAGGGCACAGGCCTCCGCCACGGGCGGCCTTCCCCTGCCGGGCGCTCCCGGCCTGCGGCTGCACGGCTGCCTCCCGGCCCCCGGGACCGCGGCCCACGGCTGCCCCGGCGCCGTGGGGCCGGGGCCGGGGCCGGGACCGGGACCGGGACCGGGCCGGGGCCGGGGCCGGGGCCGGGGCCCGGGCCGCTCCCCCCGCCCTGGCGCAGCGAGAGCCGGAGCCCAGGCCGCGGGCGTCGCCCCGGCCCCGGCCCCCGCCCGCCGGCCCGGTGGTGCCCCGCGGGGCCGCTCCGTGCCGGGCCGTGCCGGGCCGGGCCCGCTCCCCTACTCACGGGCAGGGGCAGGCAGCCGCGGCGCAGCGCCAGGCCGCGCAGCAGGAGCAGGGAGCCGCTCACGGCGCCTCTGCCCCTCAGCGGCCGCCCAGGCCCAGGCGAGGCGGAGGCGGCGGGGCCGGCCCAGGGAGGCGGGGCGGGACCGGGACCGGGACAGGGACCGGGCTCCCCCTGCCCCCTGCCCCGCTGCCCGCTGCCGGGTCCCGCGTGGCAGTTGCCTGACAGCCCCCTCCCAGCGGGTAATAAATAAATGAATAAATAAGTAAATAGAAAAACAAACAAATCAGCACTCCCAGCGGGTAATAAATAAATAAATAAATGAATGAACGAAAAAAAGAAAAATAAATGAATGAATGAATGAATCAGCACGTGCCCATACGGGTAGGTGGAAACTCTCTGGCAGGGTTGTGCCTCTCTCTGCGTGACCCCATCACAGGGGCAGCCGCCCCCTACAGCTACAGCGCTGTTCAGGTGCTTTAGAAACCTCTCCAAGCGCAGCAAGGCGACCCGGGACCCCGGCCAGGCCGGGGGGGGGGCTCAGGCAAGGCTCCGCGGCCCGGAGCCTCTGCGTGAAAGCAGCTCCCGAGAGCCGGGGCCGGCCGCCCCCCGCTCCGCCCCGCTCCGCCCAGCACGGGCAGCCCCGGAGCGGAGCGGAGCGGAGCGGGTGGGAGCGGCGCCGATGGAGGGCGGCGGCGGCGGCGGCGGCGAGGCGGGGGAGGCGGCGGCGCTCCGCGAGGCGATGCGGCTGCTGCGCATCGAGCCGGCGGCCGCGGGGCCGAGCGCGGCGGGGGCGGGCGGAGCGGCGCCGTGCTCGGTAGGTGCCGGGGCCGGGGCCGGGACCCGGTGGGCGCCGGTCGGCCGCGGGCGCTGAGCCGTGTGGCCGCCCCGCAGAGGAACGTCCTGCGGAAGCGGAGGCGCTGGGAGCGGGTGCTGGCGGCGCGGAGGAGGCGGCGGCGGCAGGAGAGGGAGCGGAGCCGGGCGCGGCGGGACGGGGGCCGAGGTGAGCGGCGCGGGGCCGGGGGAGGGCGGCGGGGGGGCGGCTGTGTCGCGGCGCAGCCCCTTGAGGTCTCTCGGCTCTGTCCCGCAGGGGCCGCCCGCCGGCACAGCAAGGCCCTGGCGGAGCAGCGGCTGCTGGAGGCGCGGGCGTCGGGGCCCCGGCTCTGCGTGGACCTCGGCATGGCCGACCGCATGTCGCTGAAGGTACGGGGCCGCCGCCCGCCGCCCCTCGGCCCTGCGCGGCTGCGCCCGCGGGGAGGGTCCCGCGAGGAAGCGGCTCCGGGGCGGCAGCAGCGGGAGGGGGCGCGGCGGGACGGGGCGTACAGCCAGGGTGCGGACACGCCGGAGGCTCTCCTGGGCTGAGCGCCGCGGGGGACGCGGGACCCCCCTGCTGTTGGCCACGTCTCCACCTCGAGGCCTGTTGCTCTCCAGCACAGGCTGCCTGGGCGCTTGGCAGCCAGGGCTTCAGCGAGATCTGCAGGCAATGGAGCTGCGCTCCCTGCACCTTCCCTTAGCAGCCGCCCAGCGTCGTGCATGGCGAACACAGCCGTCGCGCTCCTGGCCCTGAGGTTTGTGGGTCACTCGTTAATGTGGTGCTCGTTATCTCTTGGAAGGAAACCAGCCGCCTTGCTTCTCAGATCAGGAGGCTCTACGGGGCCAACAGACAGGCCGAGAAGCCGTTCTGGCTCTACCTGACGGAGTTTGTCGTGGGCTCGTTGATCTATGAGGAATGCTTTCGCATGAATGACGGCTTCTCCAATTACTTGGTAAGGGTTTCTGTCTACGGTGCTTTTGAGGCCTAGAAGGAAAGGCTGCCCTATTCCAGTGGCTTGTGTTCCTGTCTAATGGCACCCTACAGCCATGCCCTGTGCAGGTCAGTGGTGGGCTGACCTGGCCTTCTGTACCAAGCTCAGTGGGACTTACGGATGTGACCTACACATGCAGGTTATGGTAGTGACATTGAGCTGTGTGTTGTGCAGCACACCCGGGGTCGTGTGTTGTAACAGTGAGGGGAGAAAATCACGTGAGACAGAGATTCCTGAATCTTTCAAGAATTAAAATCTCACTTGAAATGAGGAAGTTGTTTCTCTCTCTTTCTCAAACCATGTCTAGAGATTTTGATGAAAATTTAATGGATCTTGACGTACTCAATCAGTGCCCATGTAGAATTTATTTTTTTTTCAGTTAAAAAAAGAAAAACAAAACAAAACATATTTGTAGGGGTTTAGACGCCTAAAAGCAGTGGCATCACTTTCAATATGCTTCTTTCTGTCTGGAAGCTTGTGTCAGCTGAACTTAGGACTAATGGGCTTCTCTTACTGTGTTGCATCTTCCAGATGGATACTACTCAAGAAAGTTACCTGGACCTGTTTCCTTTAGATGCAATTGTTTATCTCACTCCTGACTCTGAGAATGGTAAATATTTTATTTGCTTTAAGCACAGGTAACCAAGGCATAGGATTGATCTATTTTTTTTAAGCTTTTATTTTAGGAATATTTCATGCATCGTATTCCAAGCATTTGTTGTCTCAAGCTGCATGAGATATACTGTGTCCTTAGATCTTATGCTCAGTCTACTCCAATTTCAATCTGTTTTGGCACAGGATGAAGTTCTAAAGCAATGCCGCTGTGATTTGCAGCAAACCTAACCTAAAACTCTGTGTAGACACCTGCAGTTTGTTATACTACCGAGTAGAAAAGTGGAGATGCAGTGGCAGTTTTGGATGCGTTACAAATATCCCCTTTTTGTTTAATTTGGTGCTGAGTTCATTTTCTCCTCTCCCTCCATTTCTACCTGGCCCCATGTTCATGGAGACACAGATCCCTTTCTCGTTCTATGGAAGAAAGCAGCTCTGGTAAAGAATCTGGTTAGGGTGTGTGTGTGTGTTTGTTTGGTAGGTGACCCTGACAGTGGGAAGCTAACTGCAGAGCAGATTAGGATCACACTCACCACATCAGCCTTGTGCCAGAATAGAAGTTATGAAAAGGAGCAAAGCACTGCTTATAGAGCTGCATCCCTGGCAGTCTGTGCTTTCGGTCTACGTGTGCTCTCCCCTTTTCACGCTGCCTGCAGGTTCAGGCAGACACTTCTGTCTTAGAAGCCTTGGCTTCCTGCACAGTCTGAGGGTGAAAGGTGACTGGCCACAGCTTTCTCGTGTAAGTTGGGCCTTGCCTGGAGAATGGTGTAGCGCATGACTTTAGTGTTTTAGGTGATGAGCATGTACTTATCTTGTTTCTAGTCCTTGAAGATATTGATCCAAAAAAAGTGTACATCCTTGGAGGCCTGGTGGATGAAAGTATTCACAAGGTGGGTAGTAGCCTGTTGGAATCTGAAAGTCTTGTCTGCCCTACATTCTACTGAGCAGACATCCGAGTGGCAGCACCCAGTGCTGCTGCTGCCCTGATTTGAGACATCACTATTGTGCCACCATCCGTTTTTCTCACAGAACTTCAAGGTTCTGCCTGGATCCAGCACCAGGCAGAGACCAGAACAGTCTGAGTGAAATGAACTCCAATACAGTTTCCAGCTTCATAGCTGCTTGTCCTCAAAATGATGTTCATGCTATAGATGTTTGTGCACATTGGGTACCTTGTTCCTGTTCCCCTTGCAGAAGCTGACTCTGCGAAGGGCACAAGAGCAATCCTTGCAGACAGCCCGCCTCCCAATTCGTGAGTACATGATAAAAGCTGTAAACACCAAGAACTACCACTCGGAGACACTAGCAATTAATCAAGGTGAGGGGCTGAGCCATGTCCTGTCATGTGCCTGGGTGGGTAAAGTTTACAGGCTCTGAGAGAGCATTTAAAATGAGCGGTGAGGGAAACTGGTAGCAGACTTCTCTTTTGCTAGGCCTTGTCCCTAGTGTTTCAGTTTTAAAAGTCTCACACTTCTCTGTATCAGCCCATTCTCAGGGAGCAGGACTGCACCATTCAGCTTTGCACAATTCAATGTGAGGAGGCTGCCCTTGCTAGAAGTCACTCAAGCTCCTAGGCAAGGGAGGACAGGCCAGTGTCAGCCTGAATCAAGGCAAGTTGCTTTGGTTGTCAAAGCCTATGCTTTTCCTAGTCAGAGCTTCCCCATCATCATCAAAATAGGTACGTCGCTTGCTCTCAGATAAGCTACCTTAGACATTTGCTCGTAAGATTTGAAGTGAAAAGGAGCACAAGCCCCACAAGCCCTATGCTAATCTACTCTGGCATCATCTATTCTCAGTTCCTAATGTTTTGCAGCCAGTGGAATATGTAATATGGCTTGCCATGGATAAGCGTATCAGAGCATGGTACATGTCTCTGTTCCTAACAGTCTTTGATGTCTTGTCAACTTACTACAAGACCCGAAGTTGGCCAGATGCCTTGAAAGCTGGAGTTTCTTCTGGAAAAGGCTACGTGCTTCCAGATGCAGAGAAGTAACTGGAGATACCTCAGCATGACAATGCACAAGAAAACTCTTTTATTTTATGATGTTAAGGAGTTCTGCAGGGAAGAGCAGCAAACTTCAGATTTCAAGCAGAGCCACTAGCATGAACATGTGTAGAAAAAACAGCTCTGCTTAAATTTATTTGCATACAGACTTCGTCAAGAGTGACACATTCTGCCTCAACAGTACAATGCTGGAAATTACTTTTCATCCTGAAATGAAAAACAAAAGCCAGTTGAGCCTTGGCATCAACAAAGAACTGACAGGAATTCAGTTTAACAAGCATCTGCGAATGAAAATAGAGAATCTGTGACTCTTAAACCTGCAGCTGTTCTAAGACAGGGAGGAGAGCTTAACAGTTACTTCTTTCACCTTGATTAAATAGGAAGAATTACAGAGCACATTGTTGAATAAAAGTCCTTCCCAAAGAAAAAGGCAATGCTGTTCTAATTGGGGAACATGGGATGGGAAGAGATTCTGCAATGATTAAAGTTCACAGGTACACCATGTGCTATTTTCTTCATACCTCTTGTACTGAAGAGTTGGTGTGTTGTTGAAGCCTGTAGGTAATTCTGTGCATGCTGCTCACAACCTAAAATAAAATGTTTAAAGTCACATTGCATCCTTAAAGCTACTGCTGTGTTACAATTACCCGTCATCCTGCACTAATGTGTGACGTTTACTAACTCTGATGTTCCTCTTGAAAACGGTATCTGGGATTTGACTGCGCTCTGCGCAGAACCATGACACATTTTATGTCCTGAGCAGAGAGCATTTTTGATGCACACAAGATAAAGTTATCAAAGTAATTGTTGCTTTAAAAACAAACAAGAACACCCACTGTCAATGACTGAAGCTGTTGATAGGCAGTAGTTGTTGATCCCCATATAGGCTGAATTTGTCTTTGCAGGTGCCTGTTGCTTTATTGTAGCCTGTGGGCTCTTTCTGTTTGTAGTCACACTGCACTGCTCATCAGTTGTTAGTGCATAGTTAGGTGTCACTGCACCCTGCTAAAGCAGCAAGTCTGCACTTTGGCTTAAGTATAAGAGATTTTTGTCTTGCTTATTCATCCCCTGAGATTGTTAGGCAGCAGCACACACACTAACTAAAACAACCTGCCAGCGATAACTGTCACAAAATCCTGCTTCAGTGAATATTCAGCTATCCTCCCCCCGTGGCTGAAGGCACTTTAGCCTCTGCAGCCAGGAAAGCAGATGGCCCTCGGGCAGCTTGCCTAGCTTTCTGCCTGTAGGTGCACAGTGAGAGGCAGCACCTGCACTGGAGTCAGTGTAGGGCTGCTAAAGGCTGCCAGATTCCTATGGGTGTTTTTCAGCATCTCCATGGCATGGGAGGTCCCTTAGGACTGCTACAGCATCCATGTAGTACCCACCTGCCAGCACCCTCAGCTGCCTCCATCTCCTACACTAGGGTTCAGCTGCAAGGACTTGTCCTTTACTTCAGAATCATGGGGCAGTCCTGACCACCCTGACCACCCGCTTCCTGGGCACATGAGGAGATGGGGTGACCTTGTGTGGAACAAGGCAGCTGGGAGTCTACCTGCTCCCCTTTGCTGCCTTAGGCAGGCCCCTCCATTCTGAGCACACTCATCTGCAGGGACTGTTGGAAGCACCACCCCTGCAAACAAATTCCTAAAGTCAGAAAACAGCACTCGGGGACCTTTTGCTGCCTTCTTTATCACTGGAAACCTGAGGATGTGCCTCCAGCACTGGAAGGCACACTGATTGACTACGCAACTTAGAAAACGTTTACATGCTAACAGCTCATACGTAGCTAGGGATACCTAGCACATAATGCAAGATGAGCTATTGATAAGAAAGTTGGGAAAAGGGGCTTGCCTTCTCCAAGGGAGGCCAACATCATGGCTCATCTCAATGGCTGTCAGGTTGGTACTTCAGTCTTAGGACTTCCTTTTTCGGAAGAGGGATTCTTAAACAGCTGATATATCATAGCGAGGGGGGGCAAAGGGAAGAAGATGCTGATTAGGGACTTTCTTTAGCATCAGCAAATGGGAACAGAAGATATGGCTGACCCGCAGAAACCATGTCAAAAGGAGAGGATATGGTGTATCCCCAGCCTGGGAAAACCTTCTCTACCCCCTTTGCAAAAGCAGTCAAACAGCACATATATATATATATATATATTTTTCCCCCCCCTGAAGTGTTTTCAATCACAAGCTCAGCCACAGAGACTGGACTAAGCCGCCTGGGTTTCTTTGTCAGACCAGGGTGGACGTTGATCTCACTCAACTTCAGAGCCTGCTTGGTCATCTCCCTGCCTGGCATGTTTGTAAGGACTGAGGAAAGGCAGACAAAAGGCTCTCTCCGCAGGTGACAGAAGAAGGCTACGACACCACCCTGAGACTAGCCATCTGCAAAGCATTCGGGAGGTAAGGGACAAACCCCAGGCTAGATACATAAGTTACTGAAGTGCTCTATGAGTTTGCATATTACACAGTGCTTGTGTACACAGAATTACACAAAGCTTGGCTAGAGCGGGGCATGCCCTTCCCCATGGCCACCCTTGAACTGGGCAGTTGCCAATGCGCATAGACATGCCCTTCCATGACTATTTGCTGAGCTGGGGGTCTAAACATCCAAGGCAGGAGAGCCTGGTATTGCATGGAGGGAACACATCTGAGCTCCTCTCCACTCACCGCATCCATCTGCCACCAACTGGCCTGTCAAAACAGTGGGGGCACCCTGAACTGCTGCATGAGGCAAAACATGGCAGCAGTGGGGGCTGTGTGCTGGCGAGTGAGGAGCTTGGTGCCCAGGTCTGGGCAGCCTTGCCTGTGAAGCTGCTGGTGAACAGCCTGCACAAACTGGTGATAGGTGCCTACCACATCCACAAGTGCGGCCCTGAGCTCCTGCTGCCTCTGCCTGCACAGCTGGCAGTGTGTCACCTGGAAGCAGGCCACTGCCAGCTGAACAAGGTGCCCAAATGTCACCCTCAAAGCATCCTGCAGCTCTTCAAGTGGCCGCTCTATTTTCAGAAGCTCCTTGCAACTGGACAGCAGGTCCTGGGAGGCTAAGCCAAGGGCACCCTTGCTCTCAGCACCCTGCTCAGCACATCGGTCTTGCAGGTGGGTTGCTTGGTTCCCTGAGAGGTTTCCCACAACCTCCTTGAGCTCTGTAGTGTAGGCCAGGAAGCAGGAGAAGTCTGCGGGGCTCATCTGTGCTTGGTCATTCAGCTGGCTGAGGGCTTGGACATGAGGGTCCCACATAGCCTTGTCCCTAGCGATGGTCACAGGGTAACTGTCCACAGAGGACCCAGGAAGACTGCGGTTGGTGGATGGTGGGGTGGTGAGGCGCTGCAGAAACAAGCTTCACATAGGAATGGTGGTTTCCTGCTCTCCTTCTTCATCAGGCGTGTGAAAGCAGCTGACATAGGATAGCTGACAGCTGCACTTGTCCATTCCAAATTGTGGTGGAGACGTCTTCATCATGGAAAATCCCCAAAATCTGGTCATGATAGGTCCAGAAAGTGCCTGCTCATCCTTCTTTTGGTTAAAGCAGAAGAAGGAGTAATTTGAAGTCCTGTGGTCTCCTGCTCTTTTCTCCAATGAGCCCAAGGGAATTGGGCCTGAGGAGATGGAAAGCCCTTGAGAAGGAGTCAGGGGAGAGTCTTTCTCCACTTCTGTAACCTGTTCTCTGGGAGAAATCTGAACAGACCAGGTCTGTTCGTGAGCAACATTTTCTGTGTCTTTTCTGGACTCCCCTTCATCCAGCCCATGTCTGCTTCTCAGCTCTTTCTCAAAGGGTAGTGTAGCTGAGGATATCTGCATCTCCTTTCTGACAACATCAACCTCTAGGCACCTACTGGTCCTCTGAGAGTCCAAAAGCTCTAGTGGAGCATCTATTCTCTTCTGAGATGGGCTGGGTGATGTTAGGTCTGATCTCGCACCAAATGAGAGCCAGGAGAGGCGAGTTACAACCCCTGAGGTGCTGCTGCAATCTGTTAACAGCTGGGTTGCATCTGGGAAGCCCATGTGATTTTTACTGAGCACTTTCTGTAAGGCTTCCTTGTTTATTTCTTGTCTGTTTTTTGCCTGCAATGAGGCATGGTCACTCTCATAGTCAGCACAGCCATCAAGGTTAGCTTTTCCTTCCTCACAGGGAGCCAGGACAGGCTTCTCCCATGCAGCTTGCTCCCCAGCAACAGGAAGCAGATCCTGGTCCCATGTCACCCCATGGGGAATGGCCATGCTGGCAACACAGCATGAAGACGGCAGAGTACATTCATTAGCAGGGCAAGTCACCTCTTGGACCTGGAACAGAGGGACATTGCCAGCCTCATGCTTGACTTCCATCATCTCACCCTCCCCTCCCAGTGCTGCTTGGGCCAGCCAATCTCCGATGCTCACACAACTCTCAGCACTTGGCCACCCAGTATTTACCTCCATTGTGGGACTTCCCTGGACAACTCTGCTTTGTTCCCTGGGAAGGTACACGGGTTCCTCCAGGAACAAGAAAGGTGGGTATACAGCACGTGCTGGACAAAGGTCATCCACAGGTATGGCAATGCCTGCACTCTCCTCCCCGTGGTCACCCTGCAGGCGGACAGCTGAAATGGAAGAAACCACCAAATCAGTCACTGACTTTGTTTCCATGGTGTCAGGTTCCATTTCCATCATGTCAGAGGATGGGTTTGTGCTAGCCGTGTCTCTCTGGGCCTGGGTGGCAGCAGGAAGTCCTGATTCTGCATCTTTCTCAAAGTTCTCTGGGGATGGTGGATCTGGGGGCTGAGCAAGCAGTGGTGGTGTGGGTGGCCAAGTGCAGTAGCTCTGCAGGGAGTCTGGTAAAGCCAGTGGGAAAGTGACCTGTGAGGTATAATTGGTTTTCAGAAAAGATCTCCTCTTCCTCAGGCTCTTGGCATATGTCAGCTGCTTCTCCTTTCCATTCTTCTCTCTTGCTGTCTGCCTTGTCATTAGGTTTTCCCCCAGGCTGTAACACCTTGGTTTCTTTAGGATGCAGGAGTTGTCTATACCTTCCGGGGACATTATCTTGTAGGCTGCTGGCAAGGAAAGAGGATGCAAGTCAGAAAATGGCCCCAGGCAGCAGGATACAGATACACCTATGTAGCGGGCCAAAAAGCTTTTAACTCAAGTCCTACAATTGCAGACATAAGGGTTTGGCAACAGAGCCTGCTTCCTAAGTGCCAAAGGAAAGCCTCTCTTATTGCACCGACTTGGACCAAGCTACATCAAGAAAAATTTATTTGGACCTATGGCTATAAAAACTGAAGTAGAGGATCAGTTATGAAAGGAGCTGGATAGATAATCTCTCCCCTCGCTTACTGAAGTCGCTTGGTCTGACTGTAAATTTGGTGATATAAGCAGTACGCTAGAGTATTATCTACAGGAGCAGATTTATTAACACTGAAGAGAAGCCTCAGAAATTCCCAGCCTGGATATTTAGACCATAAAGACACATAGAGATGACAGCTTTGTGCCTGAACATTGTATTGTCACCATGCAAGAACTCAAAAGCCAACACTATTTTAACTACATAAAATGAATTCTTAAGTTCAGTTAGTGCTAGCAGAGCTGGTTAATTCAGAAAACAAGAACCCTCTCCTTGGTGAGAAAATACAATTACAGAGAGCTGTTGCTCAGCCATAAGTCTACCCTCCCCATTTACATAGCGTGCCTCTAACCCCAGAATTTGTTTTGATCTCAGGGGTGCATGGAGCAATGAGCTGTTTTACTGCTTCCAGCTTTCCCAAAACTTGAAGAATAGCAGAGTGAAGGTAGTGCCTGACAGGAATATCTGTCATCAAGGTGTCTGCAAGTGCAAAGGCATATATCTTTCTTGCATTCTGTTTCTGGAACTCGTTACCTTTTCCATCACCAAAGACTCAGCCTATACAGAAGGATGCACAGAACTTACTCCTGCAGCATGATGGCTTCAAGATCAGCCAGAGCCATACTTTGGTATTCTGGAATTCCTCCAGAAACCTGGGGACTTCCCAGAATGCCAAACTCATTTGAAAACCAATTTTTTTTCAGATTGAGTGCTTAGATGTGATGACAAACCTCTCTGCCAAGCTGCTGTTCTGACCTCTATATGCACGTTCACTGACAGCTTTGTAAAGTATTCTTTGATAAAGAGTGGCTTGCAGAGAACGGGTGTTCAAAGGTCTTACAACAGTCTTGGGAAAACTCTGAACAGCTGAAGGATGCTCTTTCCCAGAAGACTGACATGGCAAACAGGCATCACCCTAGCTTAGGAGAAGGAAGGTGAGGACAGGAGGTGACCTGCAGTGGGGTGGGTACAGGTTTACCTGCCAGGGTGTCCAGGGGGCTGAGGCTGTCTGCAGCATCATAGAACTCTTCCTCAGAGCTGGTGTCACCAAAGCCTGGGGGTGGCTCCAAAATGAGATCACTCGCTTCTGCTACCTGCTCTGCTCCACAGCGTGCCTCTTCTTGGGCTGACACATCTTTCCAAGGCCTTCTTCCAGGGCTGTGACTGATGTTGCTCTTCTCTACACTGCCTGCAGGGGATACGCTGCAACACAGGCTGTAATAGCCCATGGCATTTCTCTCAGATAGCTTGGTCCCTAGCATAGACACACCTATGTCCACTCCTCTCTCCTCCCAGGGGCTGTGCTCACATCCATGCTCCTCTGCTTCTGGTACCTGCAAGAAACAGAAGAAGTCCCTGCCTTTTGCCCTGCTGGAGCCTTCTGCAGCACAAACAGGAAAGAAACTCTCATCTGAGTTGTTCATTTCGTGTACAGTTGGTGTGTAGAAGTGGAAGAACTCTGGCCTGGAGGAAGAGCAAGCTTCCAACTCATCTTCCTCCAGTGCATCCATTGAGTCACTTGAGCCGCTTGTCTTAAACCCTCGGCTCTCTGTTTTGGCTGAATCTGAAGCCTCAGATGTACTGTCTGTTGTGTTGCCACCTGCATCGTGTTGGTCACTTCCTCCAGCCTGGGGCTTTGTGCTGCTGTCCTTCTCTCGGCTGTGAAGCTCTCCCAGCTCCTTCTCGCACGCACGAGGGGTGCTGCCGTATGCTGTGGGCATGCCCAAGCAATGCTCTGAGGAGGAATCCAGTTCCCAGGAGTCTTCAGAATCACTGCAGGTTCGAGATTCATATCCTGTGATTTAAACACATCTGTCAGCCTGTCCTTTGCAGTGGCAAAGAGGAACAGCCAGAAAAGGGTTTACAAACTTGGTCACAGAGTAGGGATTCAAAGCCCAGAGAACTCTGCCTTCAGGTCCTCATCAGTAAACAATGTAAAGATGCAATCTGACCTGCAGGATCATAACCCATAAGTGGAGGCTTGGTCCTTCCTGCCTGCTTTGTCTGCTTTTACTGCAGCACAGTAACACCAAAGGGAGCTGCAGAAAAGCAGCCAGGCAACACGTTGCCTAAAGCCTCTGCCTGCAAACCCTATTAGACTGAAGTTATCCTTACAGGAGACAGGACAGCATGGCAAACAGACTCTCCTTCTCCTGGTCAGCAGATGCTGGCCAGAGGGTAAATTGTTCTGGAGGCTGGTAAAAGCACAAGTGCTCAGTAACAGGTTCAATAGCAGAAACCGCCTCCACTTCTTGGAAATAGATGATAATCATTGCTTCTTTCCCCCTGCCCAACATGTCTGGGGTTCAAGGAAAAATGGCAGTGACACTAAGGCTGATGGTCTCAACATTTTGTAGATGTCACTGTTCATTCCCAGGCTACTGTTCTAGCATGACACTGTTCTTAAGAGGGAATAACACCACCAATACTGCTGGATGACCCACCCACTTTCTCCCCATTCTTTGGCAAATTAACCTTCTTCAGCTGAGACACGGTGCGGTTGCTGTCTTTTCTCTCCCCAAGTAAATATGGAGGCATTCGCATCCACGAACAGTCTGTAGTAGCCAATGATGAGGCAAACAAGATCTTTTGCACTGTTTGATTCCAGCAGCAGAGTCAGCATCTTTTTTTTTTTTTTTCCAGTAAGGGAACAGAAAACAACAACGTTAGAACAGGCAAACATCACCTGTACCACAGTCTGCAGGAACATGCGGCACACTGAAAAGACATTTCTTCTCCCCCATATGGCCATAATTGTACAGCATTCTGTTTCTGTATGAAACACAGAGAAAGAAGAGAAATAATTTTTGTTGGGTTTTCTTTGATAGGTCTCGCTGATAAAGCACAGCAAGAATAGTAACTTTTCTTCACTCATTTGGTATTCTTCCTAGAATAGACTCAGAAGGAGAGCTCATAAGCCTTTTGTACTAATGATACCATCAGCTTAATGTCAGATTTAATTAAAAAAAAAAAAAAAAAAAAAAAAAAGACAGTGTGCATGACTCCCCCCTTTTTCTCTGTCCCTGATGCAGTCACATGCTGGCTACCACAAGAGCACCACTTACCTTCAGATCCTGTAGGTAGATTTTTACCATGCTCACTTTCTCAGACTCCTCTGTAAGCTCCACCCTGCTGATGTTTGCAAACTCTGCCAGACTTGTTATGATGTTTAGCTTGCTATTGATAATCTGGCTCACCCCATACTTGGCACCCACCAGCAATGCAACGTATGATTCTCTGTCCTGTAGCTGTAGGGAGAGAGGTTGAATCTTTAGCTGAAATCTAAGCAGGAACCCATTTGCCTGTGCTGGGCAGGGACTCCTCAGCCACCCATTCTTTTGTGGTATCTTTTAACACTGGACTCCCTTTACAACTGGACTCTAGCCAGCTGCAAAGGGAGCCCCTTGTTACTTACAGGCCGTCAGGTCACCTGCTCCTGGCCGTTCTCTTCTCTGACTTGGGGACCGCAAGTTTCCCTGTGCCCCCAAGGCAGGTGGCCCCAGAGGTGCACCAGGCATCTAACAGATCCAAAGAGGTGGTCAGCAGCAGCTTGCTATCAGAAGTGTCACCTGGCTGGCTGTGCCAGATAGACCTAGTAAGACCTACTGGAGCTGGCCAGAAACTTCAAGAAGGCATTTTTTGGACCCACCTATACTACTCAGCACTCCATGAACTGTTTGTGGTCCATCATTCATTACAGATCCACATGGGGAGAGGCAATTAGCCAAGAAACCTCATGCCTGAACAGAATTCTTTTTTACAGAAAGGTTTAAGATTGGCCAAAATATTTTCATAACAGTTGTTTTTTGAAACATGCTCAGATCTTAATCTTTGAATACCTTTTGACATTCAAAACATGGACAGATTTCATCTGATGGGCCAGTCACAAACTTCAATTAGGAAACTATGCATAATTATCAGGTAACTGTTTTGTTATTGATTTCAGTGGAGCTACGCTGAGTTACCCTTGCAGACACCCTGGCCAATATTTACCAAGAGGTCCCGAGGAGGGGAAGAGTGGTATTATACTAGAGCTCATTGAAACAGCATCAGCAGAGCCAATATTACATTTTCTACAAGCATCAAAGCAAAGACATGGAAGAAGGCTCAGCTGCTAGTCTTATGTCAACAGTGTAGAACAATATTTAAATATTCTTGCTTTAGATAGGGTTTGCTTTGGTTTAGAGCTGATCTTGTTCACCGGTGGAAAAAAAGGGTAAAACTACTCCTTGTGTCCTGGATTTCCAGTTATTGTCCAAGTATACTGCACAGAAGATGCACAGAGGAGGCACTGAGACAGCATATCAAACCCCAATTACATTGATAAATAGCACTCGTACCATCAGGGTGGCATTAAAGATCTTCCCATTGTACATCTTCAGGTCACTCAGGATTTGTAGGTAGTTCAGACGCACTTGGACTGCTGCGAGCATATGCTTCATTTTGCAAGACAAGAAACATTGTTTAGAAACATGACGGAGAATAAGATTCGTCAGCTAGCCTATTGGCTAGAAGACATTCTTTTCATACAGGACACAGTATTTGACCAACACATAAAGCTTGCTTTCCATATGCAATAAATCTGAATAGGACCATACTATATTACCACAATTACCATCTGACAACTGCACAAGCAAACTGCATCACAACACACTATATGGGGAAATTAGGGTGCATATGCTGCAGAGATTACAAAATGAAAATACAAGGGGAGAAAAAAAAAAAAACACAACAAGCAGTCACATAGAGAAGAGACCCACACAGGAAAGACATGCCCTCTTTGGCCTTGAGAAATGCTTCCAGTATTCCAGGAGGCACCTCAAACCCAGGCCACGCATACTACCTTCTGCCGAGGGTCCAGCAGGATCTGGTTCCGCTTCATATGGTAGCTGACGGCTTTCTTGATATCCTTCCCTCTCATGTTTCGAAGCAGAGTTGGTGAGATGAAGTTTTCAATTCCCCAGTCTCTCCTGACAGAAAGACAGGAAGGGGAACAAAAGAGGTCCCAACTGTGCTGTCCCACAGCAACAAGAGAACATGCTGAATGGCAGCCAGCTGATGGGGCTGGAGGAACATGTGGTCTCATGTAAAACGCCTGTTTTTCCACTGTTACGCAGGTAACAATCTAAAAGGTCAGTAAGCATATTGGTCTTGTCTGTCCTTGCTACGCGCAGGATGAAAACTGTCTTTACTTCGGTTACAAGATTACCATGTTTCAACATCTCTGGTCCCCTACACCTAAAAATTTGGCACATCTGTTTTGCTGAAAGGTTTACTCAACTGAAGAATTAAATATCCATCAACTAAGAACGGCATACTTGTCTGTACTTGCTTCTCACTCTCCACTGACTGCATGTGGTCGAGTATGTCTGGCTGTACACAGGGAATTAGTGGCACTGTATAGGGTGGTTTTGGCTCTGTGGTGCAGTTACAGCACAAATGCCAGTTACTTAATGATTGACCCACGACAATTTCTTAAAGCAGGGCTGGTCTTCAGGGAAAGTTTGATTTAACATCACTGGCAGGCAGCACAGCACACCTGCTGGTTTTTCTGTAGTTTTCCGGATCTTATTATTTCGCATAAGGACTGAAATTAGGTATTTCTGGGAAAGTTCTGGTGGGTGAATGGATGTAAAGTACTGACTGTGAAAAGTTGGTGATTATTCTCTCTCCAAATTACAGCTTGTGTATTTCAGTATACTGGCAGAAGCAGCTTTAGTAAGCACAATTAAGCAGGAGATTTGCAATTTGATGTCCCTCCTGAACCAGAATCTCTGCCTGGTTAGGGAGATGCTCAGATGTTATCATACCCATACTATTTAGGCAACTCAGCAGGTTAAAGACAGGGAGGCTCAGGAAGCTAGCTACCTTGCGTTAAAACACCAGGCAAAATGAACGGAGTGTAGTCTCCTTGGGTCAGAAACAGTCTCCTAACCGGAACTAAACACTAGGCAAACATAGAGATGATGACACTATTTTTTCCAGGCTTACTCACAACGTAACACAGAAATTTTCGAACTTACTCAATGTATTTCAAGGATACTTTCTGTGGGTGAGCACAAGCATAGATTCTCTCTTGTATGTGTAGAGCAGCCAGACGTAACGCCACACTGCATTTCATTTCCACAGCAAACCTTTCCTGAAGCACATCGCTGCAGCTCTGGAACAAACTCAGCTCAGTTAGCATGATGTCACTATTACAAAGCTCAAAAAGAAGTCAGGATAAGACCTCCTATATGACTAGTATGGGCCAAATAGAGGAAGTCACCCAGCTCATTTCATTGTCATTCTGTTAAAAAGCCAAGCTCGCAAACTGATTTAAGAATTTACTGCAAGTTCAGTACAAATGCTTTATTCTTATATGCTCTGCATTTCATATTCACGTAACTGAACTGGCTTAAAGCATGCTTCAGCATCAAGAAGAAATGAGTACTGGATGGGAAAAGATCCAGAATTATGAAATGCCTCAATTTCACCTGCAGGTAAAGATATTCGAAGGCAACTGGGTCTTCCTGCAGGAGGTCTAAGGGATCCTTTGGGACAAAGCAAATTCTGAAGAGGCACCGGTAGTCGTGGGATTCTCTTTTTTGGACCACCTGCAATGGACAAACAGCATCATGCCAGAACAACTGGTGCAGTCCCTCCATACATGCATACTGAGCACCTGGCTCATATGAACTCACAGAAATCATTCAAAGCACTGGCAAGTGGGATGGCTGCAGATCAGCCACTGTCCTTAGCAAACACAGGGAGATGCTTCTGTATTTATATCTTAGATTCTTTTTCTGGTTTTCGCTTCTTCCTGTGGTAGTGCCCAAACAGCATTTGATAGAACTTTATTAGTATCTACTGATCTCATATTTGTAGCATAAGCATGACAGAGGTTTCAAGGCCATATGAAAATTGCAAAGGGGCAGGTTTCTCTGCTTTAAAGTTTAGTCTTCAGATACAGCAGCCCAAAGCAGACACTTGGATCATCATCATAATTTCACTACAATGTAAAATCCCTGGGTTATATATTAGCATATTTAATTCTGGGCAAATCCAGTAAAAGTTAATCAACAAAATCTACACAGAAATTCTCAGACACATGCTTAAGGGATAGATGGTATTAGCTACCAAACCTCTCTGCATTACAGTGGATCACCAACCAGCAAAGCGTCATGTTCATACTGTTGACTCACAAGTAGACTCATTCTCCCACATAAGATTAGCTCAGAATTACTAACAGAGCTAGCAACATATTTGTTTCCTTGCTAGGAGCTTGATCAAAGTTGTTGTTTGGCTGGGTTAACTCTCTTTGACTATCAAGGAAACTGCAAATGGCTCAATACACAGCTATTTTAAGACAATTTCAACTGATCCTCTGTGTTGATGGGCCTGTCTGATAGGTGGCACAAAACATACTTGTTCCCTGATTGCTCTACGTAATCCAAGCCCTATCAGCCTGTGGGTATTGCTTTGCAAGTTCTCTAAAGGGAGCAAGGCACTTCTGAAAGCTCTGTTTCTCAGGGGGCTCTGGCTAATGCAGTGGTAACACATGCAAAAAGCAGAGAGAAGAGGGAAGCATCTCTCTCTGGAGATGGGGCAAAGCCCATTCTCTTGTGACACCTGCGGAGTTGGGCCTTCTCTGCACCTCACTAGCTACAACTCACTGGTATCAGTGCCCCCTAGCACGGCTGTGGGGCCACGCAAGGGGTTCTCCACACCTGCTCAATGAGCTCCTCCTCATGCAGCAAGTGGACCTTTGCTGCATTGTACTGCTCCTCCAGGGTGAGGGCGAAGTGTGCAATGCTCCGGATAGAGAGCTTCTCCTTCAAGGTGAGAACAATATCCTGGGAAGGGAAGGCACATGGATGGTCAAATAATTATAGTTGTTGATCAATACTAACACACTCAGGGTAGATGATTCCAGTCAGCCTCTGGAAGCTGTGTGGGAAAGCAATGAAAAGGCAGCGGCCAAACCCAAGAGTCTCCACAGCCAAGAACAAGCTTGCTGCAGCAACACAGCAGCAGATTTTTTAGTGGTGTTTCACAGTAAACCAGTGCCTTCCTTTCTTCACTGACAACTTCTGAACACAATGATCTAGACCACAGAGGTCTCAAGGTTAGAGAAAGCCTGTAAGTTCATCAGAAGTGGAGGTACAGATGATGACAGACTCTCTGTGATGCCACACGCAAGCTTGGTGGTTAGCTGCTGTGCTATCTCAGCAGGACAGCCAAGCAACAAAAGCGTACATCGGCCAGGCAGGACAGTGTTCAGTGCCACCCATGTCCACTGATGCTATCCAGCGGGCAATGAAGGGAGCCAAAGGAACTGCAGGGGAAGCATGGGAAGAACAGATGAAGGCAGGAAAACACATTATTTTTAGTAGGTCAGGACGTCAAGGGAGGGAAACTGCAGCTTGCTAAGAGTGCAGTAAGATGCAAATCTTCAAGATGTGGTAGACATCAAATTAATTTCCTAGAATTGCATTGCCTGGGCTGCTTCATGTCCAAAGTTTTTGCATTACAGTTTTTAAGTTTGGTGGTTTTGAACACTTTGTCACCTTCAGTTCGATTGTTTGCTGTTAACCATTCTAGCTTTCTAGAACTCTACAATACTTTTTGAAGAAAGTGAAAAGAATTGGTGAAAAACATTTTTCTCCACCAAACCCCAAGAATTTGAAACCATAATCATTAGTGAAAATCTTACCAAATTTGATGTAATATTTCAGTTATATGAAGAGTTCTGTTGGAATACTAAGCATCATGGAAATAAATGGGTTTTTGGCAAACAGAAAACATTATGAAAGGCTTGACTAAGTACAAACTGAAACAGAACTCCTTCAATGCATTCAGTTCTCATGGGGTGAGCATAAATATTTGACTTGTATCAGTTTTATGCAAGGATCTCTAACACAACAAAGGAACTTTAGAAAACAATTATTTCAGGAAGTATTTTACACATTTGAGTGTTACTGTGAGGATGCTGGTGAGGGTTTCACTCAACTCCGGTACAGAAAAGGTTGTTCCAGGTTAGAGGTGAGAAACTCAAGTCAAACATGAGGAGCTAATCCATCTTTTAGAAATAAATCCCTTGCAGGTGTACATTCAAATCCTTTTTCAACTCATGCCCCACCTCCTCACTGCCTCCTTGTTTTATTACACTTTTTTCTTTTTATTTGCTCAGCAAATGATTCTCACAAGGTTTGCAGGGACTTCACTGCATGAGTAGACCACAACAGTTTTGTGAAGTTGGGATGAAGCAGACAATAAAATTCTTCTTCAAGAAAATTTTCTTTGCATTACAAATAAATTCTCCTTGCTTTGCCCTGAATATTCTTCCAGCCCAATTATCTCTAGTCTGGTCATCACATATCTTTCCACAGTGACTGCACTGCTGCAGGATAATACTTAACACTTAAAAGAAATTACGGCCTGCTATCAATGTCAACGAGCCAAGTTCATTAACTCCAACAGAAACAGTGAGCAACACTGCAGATCAGGCCAGAAAAAAAATCAGTTTTTAGGCCTCAATCTAAATAAGACAATTATGGAAAGTGTTGTATTAATGGCTTTAGAATCTGGTGCCTTGTACTTTGAAGAGAATAATGGTTAACTCATCTGTGATGCTTCCAAGCACAACTAATCCTAGGGAGGTGGTGCTGCTTTTCATCTCAAGGGGTTCATTGGTTTTCAAGTCCCTGCAGGGAAGATGTTTTCACCAATGCAGAAATGAGGCTGCAACATGGACGTGGGCTTCAAATAACAAGGCAAAAGTGCACTTGCTGAGCTCACACAATACACACACCTGGACTCCACTCTCCACGTCCCAGACCAGGAAACTTTTTCTCCTTCTCAGGTATGCACATCATCAGTGCTGTATTAAACAACCTTCTCCTCTGCATTTGGTCATGTGGCTTCCTAGGAAAGCAAAGTTTGTGTGGACAGCTGGTGATCTGTCAGTCCTCCAAGCAAGCTGTCTTCTTGCACAACTTCAACCACACTTAACAAAGTTGTAGTGGTCTCCTAGCCAAGCTCCTGTAAGTTCTGTGAAAACCAGTTGCTGAGAAGAAAAAGAACCAAAGTAACGCTTCCCCTTCAGGAAGGACAAGGAGAATCCAGCTTGATCAGCAGCAGTTGACAATCCAATTGGCACCAGCTGGCCAGTGCAACTAAGAGGTTGCAAGTTCCACTACACGCACTGTTGCAACTGGACTGAATAGAGGTGGTGGGAATGAAGACAGATAACCAAGTTACCTTTACGGTAGTGCTTGTCTCAAACCTGAAAGCTTTTGTCTGCCCATTTTCCAAGTATACCTTGAGAACGTTTGGCATACAAAGAAGAGAATTCCCCTGCAGAACATCAACAAAAAAGAAAACAGTAATTAATCATTAGACATTATGCCTCTGGGCACCAGGCTGCTCTGCCTGACACAATACATCCTAGTATAAACCATAGAATGGTCTGGGTTGAAAGAGACCTTTATAGACCACCTAGATCCAATCCATCTGCCACAGGGAGGGGCACCTTCTGCTAGATCAGGTTGCTCAAAGCCCCATCCAAGCCGGCCCTGAACATCTCCAGGGACGGGGCTTCCACAACTTCTCTGGGTAACCTGTTTCAGTGCCTCACTGCCCTCACAGCAGAAAATTTTTTCCTTACGTCTAATCTAAATCAACCCTCTTTTAGTTTAAAACTGTTACCCCCTTGTCTTATTACTACAGGCCTTGGTAAAAAGCCTCTCTTTATCTTTCTTATAAACCCCCATTGAAAATATTGAAAGGCTGCAATAAGGTCTCCTAAGATCCTTCTCCACACTGAACAACCCTCTCAGCTTTTCTTCACACGAGAGGTGTTCCAGCCCTCTGATCATTTTTGTGACCCTCCACTGGACCTACGTTAGCAGGTCTGTGTCTTGCTTCCTGGGCTGAACACAGCACTCCAGGCAGGGTCTCATGAGACCATTGAAGAGGGTGAGAATCACCTCCCTCGATGCCATGCTTCTGTTTATGTAGGTGTGCTGGGTCTGGCTGGGATGGAGCTACCTTTCCTGCAGCAAACCACACAGTGCTGTGCTCTGCACGTGCAGTTAGAACAGCGTTGGTATCACACTAGTGTTTTTTCTATTGCTGAGCAGTGCTGGCTGGACTCCCTCCAAACCCCACAGAGCCACCCTGCTGGGGGTGGGCAAGAGGTGGGAAGGGACACCACCAGGGCAGCTGACCTAAACAAAAGGGATATTCCATACCATACAGTGTCACACTCAGCAATAAAAGGTAGGGAAGGGGAACGAGATGGGGGGATCTCGTTATGAAGACATCTCTCCTTGCAAACAACTGTTACGCTTATTAGGGCCCTGCATCAGTCTGTGACCGAACATCGCTTACTGATGGAAAGTAGATTTTTTTTTTCTTCTCTCTCTGCTTCCACACAGCCTTTGCTTGTTTTTTCCCCTCTTCCTTTTCCTTTTAATTAAATTATCCTTATCTCAACCTGTGACTTGTTTTTTCTTTTTTCTTTCCAGCATACCTTCTTCTTGCTTTTCTTTTGAGTTATGGTGGATTTGGGCTGCCCAGACAGGTAAAACCACCAGAGTGGATATTAGGATATGACTAGATTTTTGCAGGCACACACTGCCAGCTCATATATAATTTTTCATCCACTAATATCCTCATATACTTCTCCATAGGGCTGCATTCATCATCCAGTCTGTTCTGATTGGTGATTGCCCCAATTCAGGTGCAGCACCTTGCACTTGGCCCTTCTGAACTTCATGAGGTTCACATGGCTCCACTCCTCAAGCCTATCAAATGAAAATCTTTCTCTACTTTTACAACTGTCTTTTATAGCACCACTTATTCTGTAAGTATGTTCCCAGGACAGAGCAAGGGAAGGAGAGCCTAACAAATACCTTTGCCAGGTATCTCCGGCTAGTTCAACAGCTGCACATGGCCCTGATATGCCCACTGTCTGGTTCCCACATAGCATAGGAAGACCTGACAGATACAGAAAAGCTGAGAGCTATCCTCCCGCCTTATCAGAGAAGGAGAAATGGCTGTCAGAAAAGACATCTTCCTGTTACTGGGCACTAACCTCCCACTCTGACACTTTCCTCCCACTGGCAGCAGCCATGCCTTCAGCTCGAGACATACTTAAATCATCCATGCTACCAAAAAAGCACCTCCCTTGAATGCTCTGTGAAAGAACTGGGAACATATTATATTCTTTCTGGAGCTGTCTAGAGTTCTTCCTTTAGTAGAGGTTATTTGCACCTTCCTTCTTGTTTTTAGCCTTGTTCTTGTTCTTCTTCCGTCCTGAGAAAGCTTACTCCTCCATCCTTGGACTTGACATTCAGCACATCTTTATGTTCTCGAAGCAGCATATTCCTCCAATTTTAAAGCAGTTCATTCTACTTCTCACGACATTCCCAAGGTTGAAAATGGCATTTTAAAGATGACCTCTCTTATGTTTCATTTGCTGTGCAACACCTTATAAATCTCACAACCTTAATTGCTTTTGATAGTGAGTCCATATGCCATGTAAGTACCACAAGTAAGAATATAAAGACACTTCTGAATTTTGTTCCTTGTTTCTCCACTGCCTGTTTTGTTGGGTTCAAACAACTTACAGTCACCACTGAGAAAAATGAGCAAACATTGCCACTGCTCCTGAGCACAAGCTCTAACTCTTTCATGCTAAGTAACATGAACACATCACATTTTTGACAGCCTTTGCTTCCTCCAACAATTTCAGAAAAGTTGTGCTGGTTTACACCTAATCCAATATTTTTCTAGTAGCTCCACATATTGTCATATGAATATCACCTTGTGCAGCCAGAACTTGAAATCTATATATAAATTCTCATCTACAATTTAAGTATCATCACTTTCCTGGTCAGATCCAATTAGCTGACTAGAATATCCAGATGGGATTTCTCTCCTTTCATGCAGGCTCTGATAGACTACTACAAATTCATTCTGAAAGCCTCACCTATTGCTTAAGCCTGTACCCCTCATGTTTTGTCTGGTACAAGCTTGATTTACTCCAGATTACAGCTAGGCCCACAGGTTCTAGTAATGCATTGACTGATGCTGACTTCATGATCCTGAGGGACCTGACTCTTGCATATCATTCAGCTGTATGGAAATACGTACTGCGCTCGTAACATAAAATGGAGGCTGGGTAGTGCTGAGGCTCATCAACAATTTATGTTTCTAAACATAATTGTTATGTTTCAGGTTTCAACTGCAAAAGGCAGCTTCTGGGTTCCTTCCAATTGCCATAGAGATAATTTAGTCATCAGCATTAATGCTCCATTAAGATCATAAGAGTGGTGTATTTACTGAAACAGGAGTCTGCAGTTTTTCAGGGTCACGATACATTTGGCCAGGGCCAGGAGGAGATAACCCAGGTACTTTGGCAGAAAAAGAACCAGCACTGACAGCAGGATTCACCTCTTATCTTTAGGGTTAGGATTTGTCATGCCCAAACTTTAGTCTAGGTTTACTACGGAGAGAATGGCAATTCAAGAGATGACTAGTACATCCCTTGGTGGCAGTGTCACAGCTGTCTAATGCTTGCATAAAGTTTACTTAAACTTTAAGTGGCAAAAGGATAGAAGTAGCACATGCAGATATTTTTCATTAGCCCTAATAAGAAAATGAAAGATAAAGCCTTCTGGAGATGCCAGCACTTCACCGAGGAGCACAGGAAACAAGATGGGACCAAATGCCTGGATGAAAATCCAAGTCAGACAAGCACAGTGAAGGTACAGCCACTCTGTGGGTCCTGGCCATGTTGACCCAGCCCAGCATGGGACCCATTTCTTCTCAGCACCAGTGCTCACAGTGCCCGTGTGCAGCCATACCCCACTGACCTGTGTGTGTCCATTCACCAGCACTTCCTCTGCAAAACGTACTTTCACAGGGTTTGTTTTCAGCCTTGCCCTCTTCTCTGCAGTGAGGAACGATGACTTAGGCCCACCCTGAAAAGATAACAGCACTCAGTTGGCAGCTTGGCCTGTTGTACCCATGCACAGAAGGAGCAGCCCACAGTATAGTCATGGGTGCAATCACAGCCAATGCTGCTTCCACCACACCACCTCGCACCTACAGAAGCGGGAGACGTTAGGAGCCTCTCATCTTCCTGCACAATCCAGGCATGCTGCAGGATTTCAGACCTATCTGGGCAGTCACTGAGCCCAAACCCAGCTGCCCAATAACAAGTGGACAAACATGCAACACATACTGTGCACAACCAATTTCGCTACATATTTGTACAGTTACTGTGTTTAAGCATCTGCCCAGCTCCTGCAACGAAACCAGGATCCTGCAGAAAACCTGTTAACCCAACAGCTGGCTTGTGATGGGTATCAACACAGGATACCATAAACTGTCACACACAGAGTGCCTGAAGTCATAGACGAAAACTCTTCTATCAGCATATCACATGAACACAGCAGTGTATGTAGCACTGATGCAATTTCTAGAGCATACTGACCTATTGCAAGTGTTTTAAGAAAACTGCAAGGCTAAAAAGACAACTTGATGTCATCGTGCTGCTGTCACATAACCACAATTTCACCATGACACTTTCACAAGAGATAACATGAGCTTAGGAACCGGAACCACTAGGTTTTTGTACCAATAGGTCCCTCCTCTTGTAAACCATGATATTCCCTACAGAGATGCCAACAGGTGATCAGAGACAGCATCTCTTAGTATCCACCCAAACAGCTTCCAGGTGGAGCACTTATCACAGTCTCAGCAGATGCACAAATGCCTCCCAGCCTGCCACAGAATCATCTTATTCCAAGCGCATTTGGCAAGGACAGAGGAAGAGAGGTGGGCAGGAGTCTCTGTGCCCTGCCAGCAAGTCCTTCTAGAGACTGTCAGGGCACAGAGAGCATCATGCCCATCAGCTACTCCCAGGAAAGCCTGGACCATCCTGTCTGGCATGGCCAGAGCAGCCACGTCAGAGGGTCTGATAGCCATCAGTGGGAGTTGTTACCTCTCAGCTCTAAGCACAGCTGCCTTCAGAGTGGGGCAAGAGCCAACCCCAAACCCAAGAGATAAGCTGTGGCTGTACTTGGAGGTGTCCTTAAAGTGACCTGCAAAGGAAAAGACAAAAATGGATTTGTGTCCCATTTGCTTCTAAAGCAATGCATAAAGGCCTGTGAAGGGTTTTTCCAAATCTCATAAAGGGTTTTTCTAATCTCTTTTTCTCTGAAAAGTAGTTGCATTTCCCCTTGCTGGCTGACATTCAAGTCTTGTACATCTCTCATTTATCTTTTATCTCCAAAGCTAGACCAAGCATTGGCAAGACTTACTGATGTACTGGACATGGGAAATCAAATTAATAAAAGACAGGAAGCCACCACTCATGGGATTTGCCTAACACTTTTCTGTTACTTTGGCTTTGTGCACATCTGTTCAATGCCAACACCTAGGAGACTTTGTGCAGGAAAAAGGTATTTAGGAGGCTTTGTCTTTAGTGCATTTTCACTGAACTGTCAAGAAACCTCATTAACCTTAAGCCTGAGAGCTCCAGCAACAATTCTGAAGGAAACCAAACATTTTTCTTTTTTCAAAGAACAGAGCTAAATTTAAAAGTCCAAACAATCAAACGAAAATAACTTCCCAAAATGCTTTGCTAGAGGGAAAAAAAATTATCTCCTACAGGCCACTGTCATACATCAAAAGAAGCCAAAAAGCACACAAACCCAATTTTGTCCTTGCTTTGCAGCTCAGCTTTTACCCACTTTGAAATCTATGTTGGCACACAATTCATGCTGGCAGTACACCCCTGCTGGTGATTTTTACACTGTAGGAATGGGCAACCAGCACTAAAGTTTGTACTAAAACTTGGCTTCTCTTCCCAAAGTAGGATCAACACCCAGGTCCCAGACCTTCCTAGAGATAGATCAGGGAAGCACAACCCAGCCGGCACAAGCAGGCTTGCTTGCTCAGGAGAGAGATGGAAGAGTAAAGAGCAGGGGAGGAATTTATAGGCCAGCCCTTTGCTCAGCTCAGTCACAGGGCCTGCTGAACTATCAAGGGGAAATCCTCAGGTGATTAGTACTGAATCCTCAGGTGATTCAGTACTGAATAGGCAGGCAGAGCCCAGAGAAAAAGGGATAAACATTTTCCCACAGTCAGAAGGACTGCTAGAAAGCACCCGAGGCTTGAGAAAAACTCAAGAGCTTTAAAGGAGCACTGAGGGTGAGGGCAGGGTGGTGGTGGGGGATTCCACAGCCTCAGCATTTGCCTTACAAGTCCTGGAGTGTAGAAGGCTTCCTGACCCCTCTGGGGCCAAGACAGCTGTGGCACGTGGGTAGCACCCATGCTGCTCCTGGCAGGCTGGCACGAGACATGGCATGCTGGGTGAGATGCCTGTGGCCTTGGGGGAGGCCTCCCCATGGCCATGCCCTCCTGGCTCACAGGCGGCTGATGCAGAACCATGGCCAGGCACCTCCTGAGCCCTTCTCAGGATGCCTCTAGCTCCAAATCACTCACTGAGCCCCCCGCATGGGGCAGATTCTGTGGGGGCTCTTGCCCCCTGACCAGGGGAGCTGTGAGGCATTACCACTGATTATCCCTAGAAGCTCTTCAAAAGGCACAGGTGTGCACAGTAGTTCCTTGCAGCTCCCTCACAGCTTCGGCCAAGCCCATGCATCCTGCAAGCCACCCCATCTGCCCCACCTTCCCAGGGCTGCCCAGGATGGGAAGCACAGCTGCTGAGAGTGCTCGAGAAGCCATTTACCGACGTGCTGCGCAGGACGGTTAGGAAGAGCTCGTCACCAGCCTCCCTGTAACAGAGACAGATGCAATCAGCCAGGGTCAGCAGCTGCTCGTACCGTTGTAAACCCTGGTGAAAGTGGGTTCCCACACTTCCACTCTTTGCCCCCGTCCCCTTGTCCGGACAGGGTGAACAGGACCATACCTGATCATGTCAGCCACCCGTTCAATGGACATGTCCTCTACCATGGTGGAGTTTATCCGGAGGAGCTGGTCACCTGGCAGCAGCTTCCCATCAGCAGTGCTCCCTGTGGACAATTGGCACATTGTTAGTCATGGACTGGCAGACCTCCTTCCCGGGGGATGCACACTGAGCTCTCCTCTTCCCACCCACCACCCGCTTGCCTCAGCAACTCCCTCTGTGTGGCAAAATAAAAAGGGGCCAAGAGGCTTGGGGCCCTGATGTGAGCTGGTACACTCAGCCTGTATTCACACCACCTAGCCTGGGCTGCTCTCTGGCCACCAAACCTCTTAGCAACCCTCTTGTGCGTGCCTTGTCCATTGTCACAGTGCATTATATAGCACTCACAGGCACTGTGTGCCTTGGGCATAGTGGGGATGTTCATAGGATCTTGGGAGGCCACAGGATGACTGAGAGGGATCACCAGACTGCCTGCTACACCTCTCCCTGGGAGAGAGAGGCTACGCTCCTGGCATAATGATGGCCCTTGGCCACCCAGGAGAGCATGGAGGTCTTTTCAACCACACTGGTTGCTGGGAAGACCCACAAAGAGGTTTTCTGAAGACTAACAGCCACAGGACCCAAGAGGCTACAGAGCAGGCAGACTTCTGGTCTGAAGAACAGAATTGTGCAGGCAGCCCCTGGCTCCATTACCACAAGCCTACTGGTCAAGGTATTTTATTTCTCAACCAGACAGGTTTGCCCACATAGCACACTAGCACCCAGCACCCTGGCACACAGAAAAACACAGAACACAAAGACAAAGGGTTGGAATTAAACACAGGACTTTTAGCCATGGCCAAGACTTAAAAGGAGAAGTTTCTCTGTGTCTGTTTTATTAAAACACTGATGCTTTCAGATTAGGAAAAAAGAAGAGCCTAACAAAAACCACTCCATCTACACTTTTTACCCTTGAATATTCAGCTAATTTAGTCACAGGTTTCACATGGGGGGATGTCACAGCCTACATAGCCTGCTGGAGTCAGAGCCCAGACCACTCTTCAGCTACCTTTCCCACACCATCTACCTGTCCAGCTTGGGCAGTTTTTCCTCTGGCTGTCAGACTGTTACCAATGGGGGTACAAAGCAAGATTTTTGTGTATCTATTAGGAAAAACAAACAAACAAACAAACAAACAACAAAAAACACCTTAGAAGCAGAGTTATGTCCCTTCTTATGGGGAAGAGTTGATTTGCTCGACCTAAGCAGAACTCCAGCTAGACTGCCTGTATCTAGCAGTGATCCTCTCTCTATTACAGGGCATTAAGCCCAGACAGCATTTTCGGCAACAGGATCTCACTGCAGAGTAAGAACTGTAAGATTAGATAAAATTCTTCCTTGGCATTTCAAATTCAACTCCAAAAAGAACTTTTCTTTCAAACAGCTTTTTGTGTCTCTCAAGATCAGCTGTGTCTGAGTGCAACCAAACAATTCATGGTGAAGCTGGCACTGTTTTAGATTTCCTCTGTGCTGTGAGAAATCAGACTCAATCAGTTCAAGCACTCTGCATGTCACGGGCACACAGGCTTTCTCTCTTCAGAGATCAAGGTTCACGTGCTAACCATAGGCATCTGGCAGAAGTTTATCACAAAGGCTATTTGGGACAGCTCAGGCTTCTCACACATATGCTTGTAGGGAGAAGAAAATGGTGCTTACCTGCAGTGACAGATGCAATTGTAAGAGGAAGGTTTGGGCAAATCTCAAAGCCATAGTGATGGAGGACCAAGTCTTTGTACACCGTGACAGTGAGCCTGACATGGCTGGCAGGCTGGCCTCTGCCATCCGTGGTGGCATTTGTCACAGGCAGTCTGCCACTGTGAGACAAGAAATTGGTGATTAATTAAGATATAGTCAGAAAAAATGTTATCAAAGGGGCTTAGATTCCACAACCCCCCGATTTCAATGGGCTGCACAAATATACATAGAGGTCAGAACTCTTTTGGGTACCCATGGGAGTCTCCATGGTGGGCAGGCCAGCAGTGCTCCCCTGGGCTCCAGGGAAGTGTGAAGATAACAGGCCAGCAGTACCAGGCAGTTGCAGCCACAACTCTTTCAGCCACCTCAGTCCAGTGGTTGCACGGAAGGAGAAATCCAGGTGAGCCCCACAGCAAGCCCTGACCTCCATGGGTCCAAGCAACACCTTCACCCAGCAATGTGGTGAGAGAATTTGCAGCTCTCAGCTCCTGCCAGGATTCCATCCAGTTTAATTTTGATTCACAGACCTTAGAAAAGCAAAGCAGATACGGGCCACGATCTCTTGCAAATGCAACACTGCCTTGTCCTTAAGACCTGGGCCAATGGCAAGACACAAGAGTTCCAAGCCCATCTTCAAGAGAAGCACATTTCACATTGAACAGTATTGTGTTTCTGTAGGTATGGTTCACAAAATAGGAATGGGTGAAAGAAGGAACATTTGGCCCACTTGAAAATGAGGGAGATGCTTGAAAACACTGCTTATTTCTATGGAATGCAGTATGCATATTTTGAAGGAACTGTAACACTGAGCGAGAACTGCGACCTATGACTCTCCACGTTCACTGGAAACAAGCTTGTGCTGTCTCTGATCAAAGCTGATCAACAAATACAATGTTTACCTGGACGCACCATCCCGGGAGCGATGAAGCCATTTCGCTACCATTTGCTCTATTCGACATGCTTTACGTGTCTGGATTAAGTTAGTCTCCAAATCTTCCATTTATCTGAAAGTGACAGAAATCACAGGAAAAAAAAAATCATAAAAGATAGAAAAGTCTGAACAGTGCCTAGAAGATTTAACACCACCAACTCACAACTCCTGTTTCCCGTGCCTGCACTTTTGTTTTGTCCAGAGTGGTGGTTATACTGCATTAAATTCTCATAGCAGAGAACAACCTAGTAGTCTCTGCAGTCCTTTCTCAAGGTATCTGGATCCTGCAATTTGTTCTCTCAGAAAGGGAAAACTGAGCTTTCTTATGACTATGGGAAATGCCTGGGATCTCCAATTAATGTGGTCCTGCCCAGGACCACATCCAGATGGTTTTAAATATCTCCAAAAAGGGAGACTCTAAACCCCTCTGGGCATCCAGTGCTACTACTGCTCAGTTGAAAAGTGCTTCCTGATGTTCACTGGGAACCTCCTGTGTTTCAGATTGTGCCCACTGCCTCTTGTCCTGGCACTGGGCAGCACTGAAAAAGATTCTGGCTCCATCTTTGCACCCTCCATTCAGGTATTTATACATATTGAGATTTCCTCTCAGGCACTCTGTTTTCCAGCCTGAACAGTTTCAGCTCTCTCAGCCTTTCCTCATAAGACAGACGCTCCATTTCCTTTATTGTTTTCATGACCCTTTGCTGGATATTCTCCAGCAGCTCCATGAATGCCCTGGGGAACACAGAACTGGACACAGCGCACTAGGTGTGGCCTCTCAAGTGCTGGAGAGACGGGAAGGATCACCTTCCTCGACCTGCTTGGCAATACTTTCTTTCTCTAATGTAGCCAAGAGTACAGGTGGCCTTCTTTACAGTGAAGGCTCATTGCTGGCTCATGTTCAACTTGGCATCCACCAGGCCCCCTAAGCATTTTCTGCCAGGTTGCTTTCCAGCTGGGTGGCCCCCAACATGTCCTGGTGCCCAGAGCTGGTTTTCTCCAGGGGCAGAACTTGGCACTTCCCCTTATTGAACTCTGGGAGGCTCCTAACCCAACAGCACATTTCTCCAGCCTGTAAAGGTCCCTCTGAATGGCAGCATGACCCTCTAGCCTATCAGCAACTCCTCCTGGTTTTGTCATCTGCAAACTTGCTGAGGGTACACTCTGCCCCATCATCCAGATCATTAATGACAACACTAAAACAGGACTGGACCCAGTATTGACCCCTAGTATACAGCGCTAGTTACTGGCTTCCAACGTGAACTTCCAACTCTGGGCCCAGCCATTCAGCCAGTTTTTGATTCACGTCACTGTCTGCCCATCTTACCTGTACATCAGCAGCTTCTCTATGAGGTTCTCATGGGGGGCAGTGTCAAAAGCCTTAAAAAGTCCAGGTAGATAATGCCCACTGCTTTCCCCTCATCCATCAGGTTGGTCATTTCATCATAGAAGCTTATCATATTAATGAAGCATGACTTCCCCAATGTGTATCCATGCTCGCTCCTGCTGATGATTTTCTTGTCCTTCAAGAATTGACCCTTGACTGCCTTCGGAAGGCAGATAACTAGTATATCACCTCATTGTGAGGGGTTTCCTGGGATTAATATAACCACAGAAATTAAACGTAGAGCAGTAAGGAAGCAGAAAACTGAGTGGCCAGTGCAAGCTTCTGCACATAGCTCACAAACTTAAATTGAGTTCATAAATGATCTCAAATGAATTTCTCTAAATGAAGTCCATAAACTTAAACCTGTCTCTGGTAAAACTGATCTAGAGTACTGATGTCTACTAATGCTAGAACTCTGAACATATGTGGTTCCAGAAATAATCAGTGAAGTGAATGGCTCATTCTGGATCTTCTAATTAAAAGTTCTAGTTAAGCAATATGAAAATGGTCACTCAGCCAACCTGTTCCTTGTGCTTATACCTCCTACTGTGAAACCTATGGGATGGGGTGTGACACAAGCAACGTGGTGAAAAAGTGCATCTACCAGGGTAGTAAGGAATGACTCCCAACCCTCCAAAATAGGTTCTGTGAAAAAGGTTAGGCAGTCAAAGACCCAAATGAAGTGCTGTTATACACAAATGCACACAGTATGTGGTAACAAACAAGAGGAGCTGATAGCCACTGCCCAGCTAGAAAACTGCAATTTGATTGCTGTCACAGAAACTTGATGGCATGAATCAAATGACTGCAGTGCAGCAAGCAATGGCTATAAACCATTCAGAAGGGATAGGCAAGGAAGGAAAGGTATGGGAAATGCCCTATGCAAAAAATGGAACTGGCTGCACAGAGAACAGCAACGCACAGATTGAGAGCTTATGGATGAAAAACAGAGACTAAGCCAACAAAGGAAAATTTGTGGTTTATATCTACTACAGGCCACTCAATCAAGGAGAGGATGCTGAGAGGAGTTCTTTCTTCAGCAACAGTAAATATCATGCTCACAGGCCCTGACCCTGCTAGGGGACTTCAACCAACCTGATATCTGCTGGAAAAGTGGCACACCAAACTGCAAGCAGTCAAGGAGACTATTGTAGTGTGTTGAGAATAACTTCTTAGTACAGATGATGGGAAGACCAACAAGAAGAGAGATGTTGCCAGACCTGTTATTCACCAATGTGGAAGAATTTACGGGACAGCTCAAGACTGCAGGTAGCCTGGCCTGTAGTGAACATGCCCTGGCAGAATTCTCAATCTTGAGCGATACAGGATAGGCAAAAAGTAGAGTTAACACCCTAAACCTCAGAAAGACAAACTTTAGGCTGTTTAGGGGACTAGTTCATGGGATCTCTTGGGAAACTGCCCTAAGAGATGAAAGGGAGAATGAGAGCTGGGAGATATTTAAAGACATTTTTCTTCGGGCACAAGAGCTCTCAATCCTGACATGCAAGAAGTCAGGCAGGGAAGACAGGAGACCAGTTTAGCTAAGTCAAAACTTCTTAGCCAAACTCAAAGCAAAAACAAAGTGCAGAGGCAGGAGATACACATGCTGGAAAGATTATAGAGAGATGGCCTGAGAACACTGGAAGTGTACCAGGAACCACAAGGCACAGATGGAGCTGAACTTGGCCAAAGATGTGAAAAAATAATCCAAAGGTTTCTTCAAGTACACAGGACAACAAAGATAGATAAAAAACTGTGCACCCCACAATGAGTGGTACAGGAGACCTGCCTACAATCAACATGGAGAACTCAACTTCTTTGCCTCAATCTTCACCAGCAAGCTACATCACCCAAGTTGCAAAATCCAAATACAGGTACTTGGAGAATGACATAATGCTGATGCGCCAGGGGAGTTTTAGGTTGGATCTTAGGAAGAACTTCTTTACTGAAAGGGTTGTTAGACATTGGAACAGGCTGCCCAGGGAAGTGGTGGAGTCACCATCCCTGGAAGTCTTGAAAAGACGTTTAGATAGACGTTTAGATAGTCTTTAATAGACGTTTAGAGCTTAGGGATATGGTTTAGTGGGAACTGTTAGTGTTAGGTCAGAGGTTGGACTCGATGATCTTGAGGTCTCTTCCAACCTAGAAATTCTGTGATTCTGTGATTCTCAACATTTTTGGAGATGACATCAAGTTGTGTAATGCAGTTGACATGCTGTACAAAGGGATAGCATCCAGAGGGACCTTGGCAAGCTTAAGAGGTGGGCCCGTGCAAACATGAGGTTCACCAAGGTCAAGTGCAAGGTCCTGTGCCTGGGTTGGGACAATCCCAAACATGAATACAGACTTGGTTACAAGTGGATCTTGCAACCCATGAAGCCAGCTACATCCTGGGCTGCATTAAAAGCAGCATGGCCAGCAGGGTGAAGAAGGTGATTCTCCCCTTCTGCTCTTCTCTCGGGAGACCCCGCCTGGAGCCCTGCATCCAGCTTTGGTGCCCCCAGCACAAGAAGGACAGAAACTTGTTAGAGCAGGTCCATAGGAGGGCCACAAGAATTATCTCTGATCGTCCAAAGGGCTGCTCTCATCCTCTAATCTTCCGATGGCTGGAACACCTCTCCTACAAAGACCGGCTGAGAGAGCTCGGGTTGCTCAGCCTAGAGAATAGAAGGCTCTGGAGAAAACTTACACAAGCCTTCCAGTACCTAAAGGGGTAAAGACAGGGAGGGACTCTTTAGCTGGTAGTGTAGTGACAATGGGCAATGGTTTTAAACTCAAAGAACGTAGATTTAGATTAGATATTAGGAATAAATTCTTTAATACGAGGGTGGTGACATATTTGAACAGGTTGCCCAGAGAAGTCGTGGATGCCCTATCCCTGGAAGTGTTTAAGGCCAGGTTGGATGGGACTTTGAACAAACTGGTCTAATGGAAGGTGTCAAGTGGAAGGTGTACTTGCTCACAGCAGGGGGACTGGAACTAGATGATCTTTAAGGTCCCTTTCAATCCAAAGCATTCTGTGATTGTTTTAGTCCTACTGAAATGAAGAACTGTGGCACTGAGATCCTCTGGCTCAGATTTATTTAACTCATTATGACTTTATTTGCACCTAAAAACGTTTAAAAAAAAAATGCTGTTTCTTTCGAAGATGTGAAGGTCAGGTCAGCTTCCAGACCCCTAACATAACCTGCCAGTCTACCTCTGCTCTACAAAGCCGGCTCATTAGTAATTTTAATATCATACCTTCCAAGTTACAGAAAGCCTGTAGCCACCATTCTCATTACTTGTTCAAATGCTGTAAAGAACTGTGGGCTGCAGGTGGACCAAATGCAAAATGAATCAGAAAATATGTTTGCATCTACAAAAAGTTATAAATAATATCAACACTTCGTATTTCAAATATTGACAAAGAAACAATCACCTTTCACACTGTCTTCCACTCAATCTGCAAGATTTGTAAGTCCTCAGCTCTTGATCTTCTGCTCAGACAGTAAACTCAGCACATCAGGGATATTCTTTGTTATGCTGAGATGACAGCAGCTGCTGATCCATGGCAGAAGCTCTGCTGCAAGAGAAACATTAGTAAGTGAATATCAGAATAACAAGATATAAAAGAGATGCTTGGAAGCTGACAGAAATGAGGCATGAGACATTTTGTCTGAACACAAGCTGGATCTCTATTCCTCTTCACATTCTCCACTCACTACATTCTTCCTAACAATGATGAAAGGATGGGACCAATATTTGTTGATTTCTCTTTTGCTTCCCCGGAAGCTGTTTTGGCCCCTTTCACTACCCAACCACATAGCAATGGACAGAAAAGAGGGTCATAAAATTCAACCCTTCATTTCTTTCATGAGCATTTTTTTGGCTGCTCTTTCTTATGCAGCACAATCAAAAAGTGATTCTAGCCACACTGCTCCTACACCTGCCTCTGAACAGCATCTTTGAGCTGAAATGAGCATCCTTGCAATCAAACAGTACTTTCTGAAGGAAGAAATAGATTATTGGATAGGAAATCTGGCCTCTTTCCAGATGGGTGACTGGGAAATAATCATAGCACAAGTACAAGCATAGCAGTTCTGCAGCCAGGAAGACATAAATCGGACATTTCAAGCCAAGGCCTAATCATTCATCATCTACACTTAACATCATTCTTTCAGTCAAAATATTTCACCTTCTCTGTCTGTAGGCAGCCCTAGACACTGTTACACGTGTGTCACAGTGTGGCCGCTCCGTCCTCTATCCCTGCCCCTTATATTTTTCTTCTTTGCAGAAAGGACAGACTTTCCCTTCCATACTTGTGCTGCCCTTCATAAAAAAATGATTTCTGGAGGAAGTCTGAGTCCACATGACAAGGACAAAAATCTTGAAGAATGAACACAAACGCTCAGAAACCCTTGATGGAATATAAAAGAAGAAAAAAAAAATCACTCTTCCTGTAAAACATAACGTTTGAGATAGGCATCTTAAAAGAGAATGCTTTGGCAGTTATTTCCTTATAGCAGTGCAAAACTCAGTGCAGTAGGGTTTGTTTTCTTTCTCAGGGTATCCCCTGGGCATGCAGGCACCTACACGTGCTGTGTGTGAAAATGTTATCCATCCCTTTGCATGTACAAACCAAGCTTGTGTGACTGGCACCTCCTCTTTGCTTCAAAACATCCCCAGAAAAGCTCTCACCGGAGTCTTTTTCCCACTTGCACCTGCCATTTTGAAACGTTTTTGGATCAAGTCCTCAAACACATCATGGAACTGCTTGACTGGACCAGAATCATAATACCAAAAGATCCTTAAACTTTGTTAGAGGAAAACAAGACTTTGAGGAAAGCAAAGAACTGCACAAACAGAAACAGTTGAAATAACCTGTCGTAAAACATCTCTAGATGTGTTCCAGCCTTACTGCCACTGACCTGAATCACAGGTCTTCTAGAAACATCATTCTCAGTGATGACTACAATACAATCAAAATAGCGCACCCTTTCCTTCCCCAGTTCAGTAACATATACTGACAAAGAGCTTCTTCGACCTCCCAAGAGGGAGGCTTAAAGAGCTTCTTTAAGGCTTCTTCAACCTCCCAACCTCAGGCCAGCTTCCTAGTCACTCTGCAACAATGCTTGCAGGCAGAGATTATCATGGAAGTACATAGTTCAGGCACCTAAGCTCCAGCTAATACTGTGCAGCCCTGACATGAAACCTTGCCATGCTGAGCTGAACTGTATGACCATGGAAGACACTGAAACCTTGCCTCTGGCCACCCTAGCATGCCATGGACCAAATACTAGCAGCAACCTCCACAGCAGCTGGGGTGTTGAAAATACAGGCAAATAAGATTTAATGTCAGTCACTGCCATGATCCAAAGCATAAATACAGCGCTTTGTGTTGGTTCTGTCTATTTTTCATTTAAATCAAATCTCTCTTTTTGTGCATGATCAAAACCTGAATACTAGGTTAGATCTTTAAAAAAAAGCTGTATGTTGTCCCTCAGGAGCAGCTCAAAGTTCCTAAAATAACCTCTTGTCCTCTTCCCAATTGTCCTTTATGGGGCTGTTGAGTCTCACAGAAGGTGCAAGACTGCTCCATTCATTGAAGCTAATTAGGCCTCAGCATCTTTTCATATCCTTTGAATCACAGAATCACAGAATTTCTAGGTTGGAAGAGACCTCAACATCATCGAGTCCAACCTCTGACCTAACGCTAGCAGTCCCCACTAAACCATATCCCTAAGCTCTACATCTAAACGTCTTTTCAAGACTTCCAGGGATGGTGACTCCACCACTTCTCTGGGCAGCCTGTTCCAATGCCTCACAACCCTTTCAGTAAAGAAGTTCTTCCTAACATCTAACCTAAAACTCCCCTGGCGCAACTTTAGCCCATTCCCCCTCGTCCTGTCACCAGGCACGTGGGAGAACAGGCCAACCCCCACCTCACTACAGCCTCCTTTAAGGTATCTGTAAAGAGCAATAAGGTCGCCCCTGAGCCTCCTCTTCTCCAGGCTGAACAAGCCCAGCTCCCTCAGCCGCTCCTCGTAGGACTTGTTCTCCAGGCCCCTCACCAGCTTTGTCGCCCTTCTCTGCACCCGCTCAAGCACCTCCATGTCCTTCTTGTAGCGAGGGGCCCAAAACTGAACACAGTACTCGAGGTGTGGCCTCACCAGAGCTGAGTACAGGGGGACGATCACCTCCCTAGCCCTGCTGGTCACACTGTTCCTGATACAAGCCAGGATGCCGTTGGCCTTCTTGGCCACCTGAGCACACTGCTGGCTCATATTCAGCCAACTATCCACCATCACTCCCAGGTCCTTCTCTGCCTGGCAGCTCTCCAACCATTCCTCTCCCAGCCTGTAGCTCTGCTTGGGGTTATTGCGCCCCAGGTGCAGGACCCGGCACTTGGCCTTGTTGAACTTCATGCAGTTGACCTCAGCCCATCGGTGCAGCCTATCCAGATCCTCCTGCAGAGCTTTCCTACCCTCAAGCAGATCGACACATGTGCATAGCTTGGTGTCATCTGCAAGCTTACTGAGGGTGCACTCAATGCCCTCGTCCAGATCATCGATGAAGATATTAAAGAGGACTGGCCCCAGCACCGAGCCCTTTGATGGACGGCTAACTTCCTGATCAGATCTCTTGGTCTTCAACGTAATCCTAATGATGTTGAACTTCAGTAGCTCCCCTGGAAAAGGAGCAGAGGTGTCTCTGCCTTGCATGCAGTGCTATGGGGATACTGTGCTCTACAGCAGTGAAAGCCACTAGAGAATGAGCTGTGAAAAAACATGACACGGCTGTGCACTTCAAGATGTCTTCTGCTTTTGCCTTCTCGTGGCAGAGACACAGCAATATAAACAAGTCCACAGTCCTGCTGGTATCCAAACTGCAGCTATTCCTGCTAAAAAGGCTTGTGCAGGAGAATTTTACCTCCAATGTAGCTGGCAACTGGTCCTCAGACAGTGCAGTTTGGAGACAAAGTGGAGCTGCTCCCTGCACAGGCTACCCAAACTCGTTAAGGCCTGCTATTCCCTAGAGACCAGTCACCTTCTACATGCTGCCATCACAAGCTCTAAGCAGAAACTGCAGCAGCAGAGTGTTTTCTTGTGCAACGTGGCTGATCTTGGTTTGGAGAACAGCCCAGAAACACTCTAGCTTACACTCAGCCTCTCTGCTGTCAGGAAGTGTCAGAAAGCCCCAGTTTTTCCACCTGCTTTCAGAGATCAAAAGGACAGTGAAAAAAGGGTTCAGCTCAGGTGCTCTTTGAGGTCATCCCCAGGCAATGAACACGTCTGACTCTGGAGGAAGGCTGGGCTCCTACAGGACAGTTTGGGATCCCTCAGGCAAGGGATGGCTCTGCACTCTTGACAGTGTAAGCAGGTGTGGAACCAGGCAGATGCAGGTTCAAGAGAACAGGCAGGTTCTCACACAGCCAAACTCATGTCTCTGTGACCTGCCAGGGTCATGGAGTGGGTCCTCTATGGGGTAGAGAGGTGTCAGTGAAACTAGTCACGTCTGTCCTCGATTCTTAAACCCTTCTTCTCCTGCATGTGCCATCAGAGGGCAAGCCCATTCCTTGCTTTCCAGGCAGACAGTAGAAAACTAAGCTAATTCCTGACAAATGTAGTCATTGTGAGCCTGAACTGCATCAGAAGACACTTTTGGGAGGACTGGCTGTCTCTGCAGCAAAGCTTTTGAAGGTCAGCCAGTCCTGACAAGTCACTGGGACAAAACAGTATTTTACAGACATTCCACATAATAGCTTCTAAAGATGTTCTCTGAGATGTGGTCAGAGGAGATAGCTGGTCCAAAGGACCAGGATTAAACCTGCAAGGGCAACCTGCACTCCCATCAGAACATGAGAAAGCCCCAGCCAGGAGGATGATACTAGAGCCCCCTCCCCAGAACATTGTCTCCATAGCACCTGCCAATAAGGGCTTTCCTCTTCTTTGGAGACATTTTACCCACAGCACTGACCCTGCAGTGCTGCTGAGATGCACACACCAAGGATTCAAGCTGTGCCATGAGGCAGGACAAGCTGGATGGCACATGAACACAGAGGAAAAGCACATGCCTGCAGCTACAGCCCAGCAGCCAGCACTCACCCACTACCTCCCAGGTCCCACATCTCCTGGGACTCTCCTCAGGCTCGCTCCCATGCTAACATAGCAGATACTGACAGGGCAGGCCTCATTCCTCCTCCAGTGGACACGACTTTTACAGAAATCAAAGACTGTTACATCCCCATCACAGCTCCCTTCTTCCAACTCTGTAGTGAGGCAGGTGAAGATTTGAGGAAAAATAAACAGGAGCACACAGGCTGGGGCAAGCTATGCTGCTTTCGTTATTTGAGTGTGATTGAGCTGTTGCTAACAAGTTTTCCACAATCCCATAGTTAAGTAACATGCCTTTGGAGAAGAAAAAAAAAAAGCATAACAGAGGGGAAAGGAGAGGGGAGAAAGTAAAGAATCACCATGGTCATCCTGTCTCATAAGTCAATTCAGTATGAGGAGTAGCTCTCCCTGAGCATATCTATAACTCTTCCCTGGCTTCCGCTGAAACAAGCTGCATTCACACAGACTTGCCCAGCTCACAGGACAGCCCAAAGAGCCCAAATGCATTGTGGTGTCTCCTGAGGGGCATGGGCCTGCCTGGGGCTCATCCCAAAGAGTCCCTCTCTATGCTCAAAGGGCAGGCAGCCACAAACATCCTTTTCTGACAGTCCCCTCACCCATGCAGCACTGCTGATTCTACTCATGAGGAAAACACCCCCATGACACTGTTCAATATTGCCAGATGTCTCTAATGGGATTTAGACTATCCTCCACACCCTTATGTCAGCTACTTTTCCAGTCACCCTGGGGCTCTCATTATAATCGCTTTGGTACCACAGAACAGCCTGCTCTCTTACAAGGACTTTACAACTGAGCTGATGTCCCCCTGACTGTATGACTGTTCCGTGTGTTTTTCCTCAGCTTCCCCATGTCAAAAAAGCTCATCTGGGACAAAGAAATTGAAAAGCTTTGACTTGGTTAAAAGGGGAAGGAACCTACAGCATCAGTCGGTAGGTCAGCAAGCCCATGGCCTAGCACTGAGGAGCAGGTGACAGTTGCTTTTCTGCTACCAAGAAAGGGATCTAACACAGTCCACGTGACTTACAGCTTTTGTTAGCAAAATGTCCTCCAAGGTCTGTACACACACCCTTTTACCAAGCTGTTTCTAGAAGACCTTAAAAACAACTGGCATTGGGTGTTTGTGTTGGGGTTCTGGGGGAAGGCAGACAACAGTGACTACATGAATTGCTCTTGTGGTCAACCTTCCTCTGAAAGCTGGCAGATGATGCTGATGTGTGCTCTGAACAAGTACAACCCCAGCCTCACTGCTTCCCTACTCAGGGAGATAATAGGCAGAAGAACAAACATTGCAAGAAGAATAGGTCTGCTGCATCACAGGACCCTTCCTCCGACAGTGCAGAAGTGTGGACCACATCCCTCCAGGCTGGTCCTGCAGCACACCAGCAGATCCTACATAGTCTATTGTACAGCCTGTGGTTCACCTGCTACCATGGGTAGCCAAAAAGAGAACCTGTGCTGCTCCAGAAATATATGGTCTTGTTTGCTAAGCAGCACCAAGCAAGTCCAGCAACAACTAATTCCTGCTCCAATGTGAACAAGCCTTCTTCATGTGTTCCAGTAGTCACCATTTCTGATTGCAATGCTTTCAGTGGGGGCAAGCGAGCAAATTCTGGCTCATCAGGTGTTGTCACTAACCACCTTAGAAAAAAGCACCAATACAACTTAGTTTTTTTATATAGCCATCAATGTATCTTGGGCTTCAGGTTTTTGTCTTAACAGAACAAAAGTACTTTTTGCATGAGTGGTACATCACACCTCAAGGAATGAGACACCACCATCAGCCCACCCACAGAGCCAGGACCAGCGTCTGACCCTGTGGGTCAGGCCCTCACTAGCTGAACACGTTACAGTAGCCTAAGGGACTTGTCATTTCTAGTCTGCAGCTAGTAAAGTCATAGTCCTTGACTGGACTCCTCCTCCCACAACATACCATATCCTCCACTTTGAACTGAGGAAAACAAGGCAACATGGTAATGAAGCTCTGAAACATTTCAGGAGGTGCAGTCTGTGTCAGAAACACGATGTGTCCCAGTCATTGCCCTCAAAAAGTGCTTCCAAGTCATAGCATTATTTTCTTCTTGTTTTTCTTCTTGTTTAAAATGAAAAAAAAAAAAAAACAATATTCAGCACTGTTTTTTTGTTTTGTTTTGTTGTTTTTTTTTTTTTTTAATATCAGGGAGAATTACCACTTGCCTTTCTGACTCTGTAAAACAAACAAACAAAAAACCAACAGCCAAAAAAAAACCAACAACACTACTGCCTTTTAATCTTAATGAAAACCCAGGTTTTCACCTAAAAACAAGTGCTGCCAGGAAAACAAACAAACAAACAAACAAACAAAAAAAACGAACCAGCCAAAAACAACAACAACAAAAAAACCCTGTCCACCTTCTTGAAGTCAAAAGCCTTCACCACAGAAATACCAAGCACTTTGGCAATCCAGGAAAGACAAGAGTTTCTCCTTCAGGCCTTCTTGCTGGTGAACCCTGCCTGATGAATATGCTGCACACAGAAAAGGATTTCCAGGAACATCAGGGATATCTAAAGACACACCACTCATGTTGCCTCTACTTGGATATTCCAAATACCCCTGGAAATCCTATGGTCTTTCTATTTTCCACAGTGCTGGTCAGCAATGATCAGGTTTTCCTCAGACTCACTCTGGCTCACCCAGACCACAGCATCTTCACAGGTGCCTGTCACTTGGGACAGAGCTTCTCAGGGCCCCAGATTCACCTTTCAGTTGCTCTTCACAGGGGAACCCGCCTTGCAACATAGAATCATAGAATATCCCGAGTTGGAAGGGACCCAAAAGGATCATCAAGTCCAACTCCTGGCACCACACAGGTCTACCCAAAAACTCAGACCATATGACTAAGAGCACAGTCCAATCGCTCCTTATACTCCAACAGGCTTGGTGCAGTGATTACTTCCATGGGGAGTCTGTTCCAGTCTGTGACCACCCTCTTGGTGAAGAACCTCTTCCTGACGTCCAGCCTAAACTTCCCCTGCCTTACCTTAACACCATTCCCGCAGGTGATTACGGAGAATAGGTGAGTGCCTGCCTCTGCACTCCCCCTCGCTAGGAAGTTGTACACTGTGATGAGGTCCCCCCACAGCCTCCTCTTCTCCAGGAGGAACAGGCCAAGCGACCTCAGACACTCTTCATACATCTTCCCCTCTAGTCCCTTCACCATCTTCCTCGTCCTCCTCTGGAGGCTCTCCAACAGTTTTGCATCCTTTTTGTACTGTGGTGCCCAGAACTGCACACAGTGCTCGAGGTGAGGCGGGACTAGCACAGAGTAGAGTGGGACAATCACCTCCCTCAACCAACTAGTGATGCCGTGCTTGATACACCCCAGGATACGGTTGGCCTTCCTGGCTGCCAGGGCACACTGCTGGCTCATATTCAACTTGCTGTCAGCCACAACCCTCAGATCCCTTTCTGTGGGGCTGCTCTCCAGTGTCTCATCGCCCAGTCTGTACATATAGCCAGGGTTGCCCCATCCTGGGTGCAGGAGGACCCGGCACTTGCTTTTGTTAAGCTTCATGTGGTTGATGATCGCCCAGCCCTCCAATCTGTCCAGATCTCTCTGGACAGAGATGATTAGCAGATGTGTCCAGTGGAGCAGCATGACCTGGGGACGAGTTGACCATGGAGGAGAGGAATGTTATGAGACCGCTCAGCCTGCACACACACCGTACACTGGCAGAGGTACAGACTCAGCCCTGCTAAGGTCCTGTGCAAGGTGGCTCCATGCCCCACCCCAGAGGAGGAACTTATTGCAGCAGAACAGAGGAACGGACGCAGCAGCTATTGACAAGCTGAAAGATGAATCTGAAGGTCCAAATGAGCCATGCCCTCCACAGGAATTACCTAGAGTAGCCACTGCCCAAGAGGCCCAGAAGAACCACTGCCATTTGGAATCTTTAAGCAAAATCCAAGTAATGCTTGGCAAGATCTGAGGAGGCAGGAGCACTTCTTGCGGTTTGCCTGAGAACAGGCACAAACAGCAAGCTGACAGCGTGCTACCAGATAGTCGTTAACACAGTCCCTCTCATTAGCCTGACCACACTTACTACTGGTGCCCAGAAGCTGTTACTGAACACAAGCTGTTGGCTGCTGTGCAGCTCAGCCAACCTGCAGGGCCGTGCCAGCTGTTGGCTTTCTGTCAGCAGTCATTTGCAGTAGTTTGGACTATACCATTACACCTTCATACTACTTTGGTTTAAGAACTTTCTGCAGACCTAAGAGGATTCAAGTCCAAATTAGTTTCAAAATACAAGGTTCTAGGCATAGTATGGAAAGAGTTTAGGCACTGAATAACAACATTAGCAAAGACCTCACATTCCTGCCTTGCGCACAGATTCAGAACAGAAGAAGAGAGTAGTAAGAATAGTGCCACGGGCCACTACACACAAACCAAAGAAAATTATACATATTTTTGAGCAAGGGGAGAAAGGAGAAAAATCAATGCCTCTCTTCCTGAATAACTTTCACTTCTAGAACTAGACTTGTGTGGAAGTGTGTGAACAGTGTGACCAGCAGGGTTAACAGTGTGACCAGCAGGGCTAGGGAGGTGATCGTCCCCCTGTACTCAGCTCTGGTGAGGCCGCACCTCGAGTACTGTGTTCAGTTTTGGGCCCCTCGCTACAAGAAGGACATCGAGGTGCTTGAGCGGGTGCAGAGAAGGGCGACGAAGCTGGTGAGGGGCCTGGAGAACAAGTCCTACGAAGAGCGGCTGAGGGAGCTGGGCTTGTTCAGCCTGGAGAAGAGGAGGCTCAGGGGCGACCTTATTGCTCTTTACAGATACCTTAAAGGAGGCTGTAGTGAGGTGGGGGTTGGCCTGTTCTCCCACGTGCCTGGTGACAGGACGAGGGGGAATGGGCTAAAGTTGCGCCAGGGGAGTTTTAGGTTGGATGTTAGGAAGAACTTCTTTACCGAAAGGGTTGTTAGACACTGGAACAGGCTGCCCAGAGAAGTGGTGGAGTCACCATCCCTGGAAGTCTTTAAAAGATGTTTAGACTGATTAAGGAGGTATTGGGGAGGCAAGGACAATCCCCAGACATGGACTGTATATCTCGAAACAAGACACTGAAACTCATGATAAGGAAGTGGCAGACGGACAGAGAAACAAACGTAAGGACTATAAATCTCAAAACTGGACATTGGAATTCATTATAAAGATACAACAAACGGAAGAATTAGCAACAACCAGCTCTTGCAATTAAGAAACCTGCCAATTCAGCAGATTCCTGACCAAAGGTGAAAAGTACACTGTGAGGAAGACTCGGGGTCTTCCTCCCAAAGACCCCTGCCCACAGTTCTTGGAAGGCTCTACGCAGGCGCAAGGTGCCAAAAGGCTAATTAGCATGAGAAGCGAGGGAAGGCGGGGATAGGTAATGCATATGTATAGGTGCTTGTAGAATATTGATAGATTGATTGTATAAATTCAAGACTGCTTTCCGCTTTAGGTATGCATGATAGGTGGAGAGATCCCCCGTGCATCCAGCGCTGCAATAAAGAATATACCACTTAAAGGAATTTCGGCTTCGATCTTTGAATCAAGACGTAGAGCTTAGGGATATGGTTTAGTGGGGACTGTTAGCGTTAGGTCAGAGGTTGGACTCGATGATCTTGAGGTCTCTTCCAACCTAGAAATTCTGTGATTCTATGAAGACTTTGATCCCTTCAGTTATATTTCTCTGGACAAGAACTACCAGCATATAAGGAAATGTTCCCCTTTAATTTCACACAATCACAGAATTGCTCAGGTTGGAAAGGATGTTGGAGGTCATCCAGTCCAACCCTCCTGCCCAGTAGGCTCACCTATAGCACATTGCACAGGATGGCATCTAGATGGGTTTTGAATATCTCCAGAGAAGGAGACTCCACAACCCCTCTGGGCAACCTGTTCCAGTGCTCTGTCACCCTCACAGTATATTCAGCTGGAACTTGCTCTGTTTCAGTTTATGCCCATTGCCTCTCGCCCTGTTGCTGGGCACATCTGAAAAGAAACTGACTCCATCCTCTCCACACCCTCCCCTCAGATATTTATATAGATATTGATGAGGTCTCCCCTTGGTATCCTCTGTTCCAGGCTAAACAGGCCCAGTTCTCTCAGCCTGTCCTTGTGTGACAGGTGCTCCCGTCCTCTAATCATCTTAGCAGCCCTCATCCAAACCCACTCCGGTACTTCTATGTCCCTCTGGTACTGAGGAGCCCAGAACTGGGCACAATACTCCACGTGTGGCCTCAATAGGGCCAACCAGCTGGGGAGGATCACCTCCCTTGAGCTGCTGGCAACACTCTTCCAAATGCAGCACCTGCAATTTGCACAGCATGGAGGGAAAACACACACACAAAACAATCCTGTGCAGAACTCCACGTACTGGCACTGATCTCCATGTTCTGGTGCAGACCTTGAACCGAGAAACATGCCTCTGAAATTCAGCACTCTGGAGTATTCCCAGTATCTTCCTGTGGTCGCTCATGCAGAAGAAAACTAACCTGATCATACACAAGCTCAGGGCAGGCAATGTAACAGGTTCCTCCACGTCTGGAGGTGGTCTTTACTTGTGCTTGGGGTTTTATCAAGCTTGAGGACTATATGTTGGGAAACAACTTCTGCATAACCTTTCAGTAAATGATATGAAAGGAAGATTAAAGAAAGGAAAACCACACGCACTTAAAGAACACTGACTTGGGAATGTCATGCTGCATACAGAGCCATTCATTTCACAAGCAGCCTAGGAATCCTCTTCAGTTTTAACAGTATCAAGCTCTTTGGAAGCATTACAGCCCAGATGGCTAAGCAGCACTAAACACACTGCTCTATTTGCTGGCAGTTTGCTTAGAGAGTAATTTACTAAAACTTAGATGGGTGAAATCACCTAGGGATGGTTAGATAAATTAGATAGCACTACGCTTGGAAGCATGTGCCATATGCCTGATACCAAAGGCTGCATTATGGAAGCAAAGGAGTCTCTATGGCAAGCTCCACACTTAACTGCAGGCCCAGCTGCAACTGAATGCTTGCAGTTCTGCTGCCCAGCTGCTCTTCCCCACAGCAGCCATAATTGGCACAGAATGCAGCTGAGAGGCTCTGGTGGAAAAGAATTTCACTTGCTATTTCCTGGAAGTTTTCACTGGCTTCTTTCAAGCCTCCTTTTCTTCCAGAGCACTCCTACCCCAATAGTCAATCTGAGAAATCTGAGAACCCATCTCCACACTGCCATCTCTACCATCCCCTTTTGCACAATGGGGCCAGCACCTCTTTTTCAGTTATGCTGAGTCCTTGCAGATGGTCCCAGTGCCTCTTTCCCCGCCTCCCCCCCCGGTCTTCCCACCCAATTCAGTCCCTGAGCTTACTCATCACAGGAAATTCAGAAACAGAGAAATGGACCACAAGTGAAGTGCCTCTCTAGTTGATGTCAGGTAAAATGTACACAGTGAGAAAAGTTCCGCTTTGCAGGCTTCTAGATTTTTTTTTCCCAGCTTTGATTTTTATCAGGTTGTATGATAGCCTTCTCAACATTTCATTATTTGCCTTGTTACAGATCACCCAATATGGGAGTGGGAACTGCAACAAAGGAAAAATGGAGAAAATGGTTCACTGAGGGCTTCGTATCTCACATCACTACACTTCATCTCCAGTTCTGCAGATTTTTCTGTGTCAATAGGACTGCTCCTCCAGGAGGAGACCCTTATAGCTAACACGCTTCCTGGTCTTACAGCCCCTTTAGACCATAGGTCTGATATATATCTCACAAACAGGTAAGTCTGGAACCCAAATCTGCCACGAAGGAGAAACTTCAGATAGTTGCCCATTGCTTTAGTTACAATCATCTTCAACAAAGCACACAGAGTGTTATCAAAAATACAGAAGGTAGAGATCAGCACATACATCCAGAACAGGTTTCTCAGGTGGAATGTGGCAGGTGTGTTTCAGTGCTTAGATAGCCACCATAAGCACATACAAATGGAGCAAATCCGATCAAAATCCATAGCACCTACCAGACAAACACGCACAGGCTGTCTGATCCTACCTACTGTCCTCTGCAGAGTTCTGATTTCTGCATGTCATCAGACCCACAGAGACCCTGCCTCTGCACAGCAACACCAGTGCCCTTGGTCATGAAGAACCCCTCTGGAAACCAGTTTACCCACCACTCACATGTTAAAGCCACTTTGACTTCAGCTCCCTCAACCTCAGGTAAAATTTCTCTCATAATATTTTCCCATTGCGGTTAAAAAGCCAGTATCATGGACTGAATTCTACAACTGAAAGTCTTCTTTGAGAAGAGGGGAGCATCTATTGCTTCTTCCCATGCAAAGGAAAATTAGCTCACAGCGTTTGGTGTGAGAGTGAGATCAGGCCAGAAACAACTAAACAAGTCACATGCAGACAGCCACTCAACATTCAAGGTCGTTAGCATTTCATTCAGACTGACATAACACAAAAAGCTGCCATGCAGGCAGGCATGCATTTTTTTGGTTACGAGAGAAGAGCAGGACGCTAGACCACACCCCAGAGCTGCTGTTTTTCTGCTGGACCCGACTCAGAACGGGGCAACCTCTCCCGCTTTGTACTGGGCTGACCACTGCCAGCAAAGCCACCGCCATGGCTCTCGCGCCTCTGCCGGCAGCTTTGGGCCGGACATCTCCGAAGCCAACCGAGCACCAAGATACCAACTCGATACCAAGACCGGGAGAAGCCGCGCTGCCATCGCCCCCCACCCCCGCGCCCCCTGCCTTGCAGCCCAGGACCCCGTGCGCGCACCCCGAGCTGCCCCGACGGCGGCGGCGGCGGAGCCGCGGCTCGGGCGGCGCCGCTGGGAGCGGAGCTCGTTACCTGCTGCGCGGAGGCGAGCGCAGAGCCGCCGGCGACAGCGGGACAGGTGCGGCCTCTGCCCGGGAAGGCGGAGCCGGGGCGGGGGTGGTGGGGGCGGTGGGGGCAGAGGGCACCGCCCCCGGCCCGCCCCGCGCAGGAGGGCACAGCGGGGGTCCCGGCGGCCCTCGGCTCCGCGCCGCCCCCTCCCGTCCCTCTTCCTCGCCGCCGCTGGGCCCTGCTCGGTCCCGCTGCCTGCCCCTTCGGGGGCGGCTGTCCCGCTCTCTCGCACCCCGCAGGTCTCCTCCGCGCAACCTCGCGCTGCCTGCTGCACCTCCGCTATTTCTGAGAGGCTCTTTCTGACTATGCTCCACGTCTCCGAGCAAGTCTCAGGTTTTCTCAGTCTCCGCAATGTCTTGAAGAAGACAAATCCAGAATCCTTACAGAGGTGAATGCGCTGCAACTCTTTGCCCCAGGTAAAAGCAGCAGTGAGACTGGGAATGCGTTCCCCAAAGGCAGACACAAAACACATTTACACAACATACCTAAGTGGCCGTCTGCTCAGGGAGATGAAAACAGATGCATTAAGTACCCATAGAAACACAAACAGCACCAGCGGTCTCATCCTGTTCTCGCTGGATGGTTGGCATGAAGGTCCATTACTGAGAAAATGATATATATATATATATACGTATGCACACATGCATGCAGATATGTGTGTTAGAATTAGAACACTTATATTGGATGGGACCTTCAAAGATCATTGAGTATAGATGCCAGACCTCTTTCAGGGCTAGCCTAAAGTTAAAGCAGTTATTGAGGGCACTGTCCAAATGCCTGTTCAATACTGACGTGCAACCAACTCCCTAGGAAGCCTGTTCCAGCGTCTGACCGCTCTCATGGGAAAGAAATTTTTTCTGACGTCTGGTCTCAGCCTGCCCTGGCGCAGCTCTGTGCCATTACCGTGTCTCACCATCAGCTACAGGGAGCAGAGGCAGGCACCTCCCTCTGCACTTCCCCCCTCCTGGAAGTTGCAGAGCGCAAAGTCACCCTTCAGCGGCTTTTTCTCCAAGCTAGAAAACCTGAGTGTGCTAGGAGACAAAGCTGTGCATTTCTAACCTCACCTGCAAGGGAGACCTCCCTCCCTTAGTAGCACCTCTGCCTCTGGTTCCAGCTCCTGCTCACAGGCAGCTTAACCCCTTCTGCACCCAGGCCTCCTTGCCAGGTTGTTCCTGGGTCACAAATCACCAGTTGTACCAGCAACTGTGATCTGAAATTTCCCTTTATGCCCCTTGGTCCTGCTTGCCCTGGTTGCTGGCGCCAGCAGGTGGGAGCCCCTTGCAGCAGCAGCACTGCTCCAGCTGCTGGCACAGCCCCACTTGCACACACACAGCTTCACACAGGCACTGGCACACAGCTGCCCAAGGCTGCCCTGGTCCCCCCTCAACAGCCAGTCCCTCCGGTGGTCTTAAGCCTTGAGACCCGCACCCCCTGGCTCCCCAGCCACATCCCCTCCTTGCCCACTTGCCCGGCTGGATCTCCACTTGTGCTTGCACACTCACGTGCACACCCACACTGCTCCAGGTGCTGCACCACTGACACGTGGGCCCTGTGACCCTGTGCACACATACACTCCAAATAGAGACCCTCCCCCAGGAAAGCAACTAGAAGTGCAGTTCAACTGGGAGGCAGGACAGGCTGCCCCAATCAGGCAGATGGCATAAGAGGACAAGCATCCTGACCGGCAAACCATTTATATGCTGCTGGCCCTTTTTATCCCATTATCTCTCATTTTTCCCACATTTGTTCACCACAGGCTATCACCATCCCTGCCCTTCCCCACGTTTATTCCTGCCCTGAGCACCATGCAATAAGCCCTCTGCAATCTTGAAATGCTCTTCTCCTGCATGCCATAGCATTTCCCATGTTCCTGGCAGGGACCCTCCTAGGTCCCAAGGGTGCTTGGGCTCTGACTCCCATTGAAGTGTTTTATGCCTGGACCCTGGGGCTGAGGTTCTCCTGAGAAAGCTCTGGGAGGGTCCTGGGTAGGGTACCCCTTCTGCTGAGTTCCTAATTTGAGTTTCCACCTGCCTTTGTGCTCCTCTGCTCCTCTGAGCATGTGGAGACAGACCTTTGTTAGGCTGATGGCTCCTGGGAGTAAGTGGCACAAGATGTTATTTGGGTTCCTCCCCCACCATTGCCTCTCCGTGCTCCTCTGAGTGTGCAGAGCAGCTTCTATCACATAACACGGTGTGCTGTGCTCTTTCTCCTGATGTGGACAAAGAAAGTGGGTGTAGGGCTGCTTGGTGATTGTCCAGCACTGCACAAATGGGTATACAGGAAGCCACATCCACTGTGTCAGCTCTTCCTCTCCATCTCTGACACTAGCCTCCCCTGTAAAAATGTCCTGTTCTGTATTTAAACTCCTCTGCTACTCTCTGCAGCCCTTTATTTAGGATAGGGTTGGACAAGAAAAGAGTCGCCTACTGAAAGGTATTGATTTTTTCTGTTTTGTGTCTTTCTGGTTTTGCTTTTTCATACTCCCTAATTAGCCAGAGTATTTCCGCACTGCGGGTCCTTCTGCCTTTACCTTTGTTCTTTTTTGCTCCCGGCTCAAGAACTGCTCGTCTCCCAAATCAACACCGATTGAAACTATGATTATTTTTCTCTTCTGCTGTTGTAAAAGCTGAATTTGTCTGTCACTGTTCATGACCAGTACTCTTTTGTGATTGCTGAACTTAGCCAAAATTACATTGCTCCTGCCATCTGTAACTAATATAGCATTAAATAGTGCCCTGGAATAGGTTTTGCATCAACTGCTGTTCATGTACCTTTCACGGACAATGGACAAACATACATCTGTACCTATCAGTGCCGATAGATGATGTTTCCAAAGCAATCTACACAGGAAGCAGAATCTTAATTAAAAACAAAATTAAACAATAGTTGTCTTTCATGTCTTTTCATGAAAAGTGGAATCCATTAAAAAGATGAATCAGAGCTCCATGTCAAACTATCAGATGCATTAGGTATCTACCTGTGTACATTGTAGAGCTGAACATGTAGTTTTCCTCTCTCTGAGTATTCCAAGTTTCAAAAGTTTGGGAAACATCTATCTAAAAAGGCATGAGACATTTTATCTCTCAGCAGTATTCTTCCTTGCCTGTGTATTCATCATGTCAGAGCTGATCTATAAAAGCCTTCCATCTGGGGAAACATTGCAAAACCATGTGGAAGCGTCCAAATGGTTGATTCTGAGATGTTCTTCTGAAGAATGCAAGAACAGTTCAGATGTGTGGGGGTTAAACTACATGGCCCACAATTTGGCCTTGAAACTTGTGACTTCCTTCTTACACCTTTGACAATGTATTTCAAAGACAGAAAGCTCAAAAAGGAACCCACACATTTTATATCTGTTGTAAAAGGCAAAAAGGGGAGAGAGTGACAAGAGAGATGCTTCTGCTAATGAAAGTGACCAGAAAACATTCCCAAGTGACCAGAAAACATTTCTCCAGAAGGTTCAGGCTCACTCAAACTGCAGACACACAGCATAATATTCTGTCATTCTTAAGAGTAGCAACTGCTTCTCAAAATCATCCACACAAATGATACAAGTGATGTTCCCTTTCTTGTTCTCCTCAGTATAAAGTGCATTAAACTTTCAGAAGACATCAGAAATAATTTTCAATCATGTCTGGGCAGAACAGGAGGAAAAGCCTTCCCTTGGAGTCCTAGCAGAGCTAGGGTACCCCCTTGGAGCTGTAGTCCCAGGCTAGAATAGGAAAACAGGACTGGCCGAAGGCCTGGGGTGTTGGGAACATCCCTGGGATTCCTGAATCAAGAACCGATGGGTGATTTCAAACTGTCTGACCTCACCTGGGTTGACTAATGCAGATTCCAGCCTGACTGGTCAAATAACACTTCTCTAAGCATTGTCTCTCAGAAAAGAAAACATACTTTGCAGGTGCTTACTTTGGCACCAAAAAGCTCCTTTGCACAAACAAGAAGACCCCCGGACTCAAGGGCTGTCAAAGGATCCCCACTGATACACTCCAAGACAGAAGCCCCTGCCCAGCCCCTTCTGGAAAAGGTAGCTTGGCCTTGTGGGGGGTGGACACCCACCCTACCCTGACCACCCCACAGACCCTGCCAGGAGCATGGGACATGCTATGCCGTGCAGGAGAAGAGCATTTCAAGATTGCAGAGGGCTTATTGCATGGTGCTCAGGGCAGGAATAAAAGTGGGGAAGGGCAGGGATGGTGATAGCCTGTGGTGAACAAATGTGGGAAAAATGAGAGATAATGGGATAAAAAGGGCCAGCAGCATATAAATGGTTTGCCGGTCAGGATGCTTGTCCTCTTATGCCATCTGCCTGATCGGGGCAGCCTGTCCTGCCTCCCAGTTGAACTGCACTTCTAGTTGCTTTCCTGGGGGAGGGAGTGTCCTTTTCATGTGCAGGTGTTTTATGGCATTTCAGAGACAGAAAGAGAAGCAGAATAAAGTTGTTTGGGCCATCTGAGTTTGTAGGAGTGCTGAGGGTGTCTGTCTGTGTTGGTGTGTGTGGCCAGCCATGTACCTAAGTGTGTGCATGCACCTTCTGGTAACACACATTCAGATTTGCTCCTGGCAAATCCTGGAGATGCAGCAAACTTGCCACTCTTGAGCTGCTGGATCCATCATCCCCTGACAGGGAACAGCCAAAGATCATGTCTTTGCTGATGAGGCAGTTGCAGCACTGTGGCAGAGGCACACAAGGGAAGATTGAAGCATTACCACTAGTAGTACCCAGTAGTGGTAATACTGAAGTATTTCCTGAGTATCTGTCCAGGTGTGTTTTTTTCCCCATATTATCCACTTGGTTTACGTAACACAGGACAGTGGGCCTGAATGCTGCTTTATTTGTTGTTACTTGGTCTGCAGGAAAATAACATCTCTCCCACAGTCCTAATGTCACCTAAGGATTCCAGTTTCTTCAGGAGTACCATGTTGAATGTACTCCTGCATGAGAATTTATGCAGTCTCCTTCCTTATGCCTAACAGAGGTCACTGCAAGATAGTATTTTAAGTCTCTTTCTCTGATTAAGCTCCTTACCATTCTGCTTCCCCTTCAGATTAGGAGTTGACAGCACTACTGCAGCAGAGCATTCGAAAGAGTAATGTAATTTCCATTTTGGTCTCTGTCATTCAATGCAGTTATCTGTGCCAGAACATCTTCCCCCCTTGTACAGTCACCAAAAGAACCCTGCTTGGCTCTGCTGACTCTCCTGGACCTAAGAAGCAGACATGAGCTGCAATCCATGGCAGAGCTTCTGGCTGGAATTAGTTGAGAGGACAAGATTTCCAGTCCGGTGAATTGAGAAGCAGAGCTTTAACTGTGCATAGTTAGATGCCTATCTTGCAGACTTTGTCTCTTCAGTGACCTGGGGATGGTTTTACCTGCTGCAGATATGAAGAGAGGGACTAAACAGAGGGAACACTGTGCCCCCTCTGGGTGTCTGTTACGATAGCCCTGGATGGTATGACTGCTGTGAACACTGACTGGACACTGATGTTGCTGTACAGCTGCCCCTGACACACCATGTACAATGTCTGGATTTACATGTGCACCATTTGAGTAGATACACTGGCTAGAAACTTGCAGAATCCCTACATAATAGCCATTGTCATCTTCCATGGAAAACAAATGCAATTAATAAGAAAGCTATCCAATATTGACTGGCCCAAAAGAAAAGAGCTTGCACAATGACATGGCAGACCAAGCCTCAGAGGCAATTCTGCCAGTGCCATCCTGTCTGGGAGGGTCTGCCACAGGCTGGCTTAGATACCTGTATCTTCCCATGTGCCTGTGCAGTATTGTCTGCAGAAGATACATGCTGTAGTTTAACACTGGTGAGTAGCTAAAAACCACACAGCCACTCTCTCACTCCCCCTTCTCAGAAGAACAGAGGGAGAAAATATGATATAAAAAAAAAAAAAAAAAAAAGTGGGTTGAGATAAGGACAGGGAGATTGCTCACTCATTACTGGCATGTGCAGAACAGACTCAGCTTGGGGAAGACTCATTTAATTTATTGCCAATTACTAATAGACTAAAGCAGTGAGAACTAAAAGCAACCTAAACCCACCTTCCTATCACCCACTCTCTTTTACCTCTCTGCCCAAGCAGTGCAGAGGAACGGGGAATGGAGGTTGTGGTCAGTCCAGAATATTTTGTTGCTCTCTCACCCAACACTACAGAGGACAGGCAGGTTCTTCAGGGACCTTTGGCAGAATGAGGACTGGCCACAGGTTTGTGGTTATAATTATACATATATATATATATAAAGAGATTAACAATTAACATATTTTATTATCTACAATTTCCAGCACCTAGCTGCACAGAATTTCTAGAACTACAGTAGAATTACTAGTTACACAGGCTTTTCAGTCACCTGGACCCCTGCAGATTGGGTCAAAATCTTATCAACCGGTGCAAGATACAAGCATAACCTAGACTCGGGATTTACATAAAAGAACAGGAGTCACTCAGTCACTGCTCAGAGGAAGAAGACAACAGCAGAGGTGCCCCTGTCCACTGAGAGACCACAGGTTTTGCCACCCAGCAGCAGCTCCAGTTTAAGACCCCCTTAGGGCTGGTAGCCTGCTGGCAGACCGTGCTCCTGGTGCTGTTACGCTTCCCTGAACCAGAACCCATGCTAACCTATGCTACTAAGTTCTACATCTACACATTTCATTAAGACCTCCAGGGATGGTGACTCAACTGCTTCCCTGGGCAGCCTGTTCCAATGCTGCATAAGCCTTTCAGTGAAGGAATTCCTAATATCCAACCTAGACCTTCCCTGGCACAACTTGAGGTCATTTCCCCTTGTCTCATCACTTGGTGCTTGGGAGAAGAGCTCGATCCCCACCTCGCCATAGCCTCCTTTAAGGGAACTGTGAAGTACACTAAGGTCTCCCCTGAGCATCCCCTTCTCCAGGCTAAACAATGCCAGCTCCCTTAGCCACTCCACATTAGACTTGTTTTCTAGAATATTATGGATATTTCACATATTCTTTGTCATGCTAACCATACTGTCAGGGATCAGGAGCAGGGAGCACCAGTCACATACTTCTTCACGGTCACTCTCTGCCCATGCGCCATGTGGGGTCCCTCCCATGGGATGCCATCCTTCCCAAATTGATCCTACGTGGGCTTCCCACAGGAAGTGGGAGCTCTTCAGGAACATCTCCAATATGGGTCTGTATCATGGGGTCCATCCCTCAGGAGCAAAATGCTGCAACATGGGTCTCCCGTGGGCAGCAACTACCCCCAGATCCCCTGCTCCTGTGTGGTCTCTTCTCCACAGGCTGCAGGTCATTCTCTGCAGGGCGTCTGGAGCACCTCCTTCCTTCCTTCTACACTGATCTTGGTGGCAACAGGGTTTCTTCTCTCTCAGTTTCTCAGTCCCCTCTTCCAGCTGCTACAATGCAGCATTTTTATTTTTTATTTTTTTAACTGTTCTTAAACACCTCCCAGAGGCACAACCAGCATCACTCACTGGCTCGGCTCTGGCCAGTGGCAGGTCTATTTTGGAGCTGGCTGGAGCTGGCTCTGATCTGACATGGGGCAGCTGCTGGGCTTTGCTCATCCATGCCAACCCTGCAGCCTCTCCCACTACCAAAACATTGCCATGTAAGCCCATTGTATATGCATCAGCCCTAGACTCAAAACACACATGGAGAGGTGGCATGGCCGTAAACCAAGCCTGAGAAGCGGGGAGGCATCAGTAGAGTGGATGGGAACTGTCCCTTCAACTTGAAACAGCACTGACATTCATTTGTTTTCAGGCTGGCTTAATGAAACGCAGAAAATGTATCTTTGCACAGTCTGACTGACTGTGCGGAGCCCATAGAGAGAGATTACAGAACTGAAATTTATTGGCCAGATGAAGACAGACAAATTCTTTTTGCTTTCACAAAGGTAAACACTGCCATTAGTGTATGTATCAATATTGATCCTTTTGATGGGGCGAAAGGGTCAACATAGTAGGTAGCACAAAGGCTCCAGCATTATCTACTTTGCCTCCCCCTTGTGCTTCTGCAAGTCTTCCCCTGGGTCTCTGAAACCTCTTTGGTATGCATCAGTGATAAACATCCTGATCTGACTCCAGCAGTGAAGGTTTCTGGTACTTCTCTGTATCTTATTAGCAGGTGCTCAAGGGGCTAGAGAAAGCTATTGTTGCCTTGCCTAAAGGGAAGGTGTGCTGTCCTTTCAGGTGGCTGATGAGCCATCTCCTGGATGTTGGAGCAGCCCTGGAGAAACACCCCAGAACAGTGTGTGCAGGTCCACTTCACAAAGCATCCTCATTAAGGAGGATCAAGGTGTCTTGTCAAGTTCCTTTTCCCCCACAGAAGCGCTTGAGATCTCAGATGATTAGATCTGTTGTACTTTCTTTTAGGGCCTTGCCCTAAAACTCTCGGGAGGACAGCCTTTCAGCTGCGGTAATGAGGAAGGGCTGCCCATTCATTCGGACTAGGGACTGCAAGCGAGTGTCCTGCAAGCTGGGCAAAGTCCCCGTTCGGAGTAGGGTGGTTTGGGAAGGCTCCTCCTCGGCTATCCTCTGCCAAAGTCAGGGTTCCTGTGGTAGCACCTAAGGGCAGAGCAGCTTCCCCAGGCGGCAGGGATGCAATGAGCCCCGGAACCCACCGGCACAAACAGGCAGCCGCCCGCGCGCCCTCCGCCTCAGCCGCCCCCCGCCCCCGCGGCCCCGCCCCGCCCCGCCCCGCCGCAGGGCGCCGGTAACGCCGCCGCCCTCCGTGCGCATGCTCGGAGCCCGCCCCGCTGCCGCCTGTCCCTGCCCGGCAGCCGTAGCGGCGCGGGGCCGGCGGCATGTTCCGCATCGAGGGGCTGGGGCCCAAGATGGACCCGGAGGAGCTGCGGCGGAAGATGCGCCGCGACGTCCTCGCCTCCGTGCGCAACTTCCTCATCTACGTGGCGCTGCTGCGGATCAGTGAGTGCGCGGCACCGCGCCGGGCCGGGCCTTGCTGCTGGCGGGCTGCGCGCTGCGGCGGGGCCGGGCGGGCGGGGGCCTCGGCGGTCAGAGGAGCGGCGCCAGGTCGGGGGGAGGGAGCTGGGTGGCGGAGACGCAGCCCGTCTGGGTGGTTGAGGTGCGCTGCAGCTTCGCGGCAGGCTCGTTGATGCTCCTTCTGTTTTCTCTTTTCAGCTCCTTTCATCCTGAAGAAGCTGGACGGTGTATGAACAGTGTACGAGTTACAAAGAAGACGCGGCTTCTGAAAACATTAAATGAACTGTAGCTGCTTTCCCTTTGTTGTTAATTAAACGCTGTGCAAGAGACAGTCCTAAATGGTTTTAAAAATTGACATTTAAGCATATCTGACCTGAAAATGATAGCTTGGTTGGGAGTGTGGGGAAGATGTCTGTTTTTCCTGCAGCTGACTTCTGGTCGCAGAGTACTCTGTACTACAGGAAGCAGTATGTTATGATGGAATACTTCTGGTACTGTTTAAAAAACAACAACAACAACAAAAACACCTCCATCTTCTTTTTGTATAAAGTGCTAGGACGTTGCTTTGTTATGCATCTGCCTCTAAATTGCCGCATAGCTATTAATATTACTGAACCTGTCTGTATGAGAAATTAGGTTGTTAATCCAAGTCAGAAAGTTGATTTTAAGTAAATGGAAGAGCAGTCCTATCAATTAATGAACAACTCTGGTACTGATTTATTTATAAAGTCTCCCAGGGGGAGCAAAGTCACTCCCATAGTAAGCAAAAAGAAGGATTGATACCACCTGATCAAACTGAACAGGTACAAGTCTGGGGGGTTGATGATGTGCATCCCAAGGTCCTGATAGAACAAGCTGATGCAGATGCCAAGCCTCTCTCCATCCTATTTGAAAAGTCCAGCTATCTGACCCAAGGAAGCCAGCTGATGTAGTCTCTCTGGATTTCACTAAAGCATTCGATACTGTCTCACAGAACTTGTCTGGACAAAATTACCAGAGAACAGTTAGATAAAATCATAGTAAGATGGGTGAACAATTGGCTGACAGGTGAGACCCAGAGGGCTCTTGTAAATGGGGTTACATCAGGCTGGTGATCTATCACTAGTGGGGTTCCCCAGGGCTCAATTTTAGGACCAGTCCTCTTCAGTGTTTTCATAAACGATCTGGATGAAGGACTTGAAGGATTTTTGAGCAAGTTCACAAATGATTCCAAACTGGATGGAGTTGTTGACTCTGTCAAGGGTGGTGAGGCCTTGGAGAGAGATCTGGACAAATTTAGAGAACTGGACAATCACCAACAGTATGAAGTTTAACAAGAGCAAGTGCCAGATCCTGTACCTGGGAAGGGGCAACCCTGGTTATACGTAGAGTGGGGGATGAGAGGCTGGAGAGCAGCCCTGCAGAAAGTGATCTGGGGTTTTTGGTTGACAGCAAGCTGAACATGAGCCAGCAGTGTGCCTTGGTGGCCAGGAGGGCCAACCATACCCCGGGGTGCATCAAGCACGTCATCGCTTGCTGGCCAAGGGAGGGGATTGTCCCACTCTGCTCTGCGCTGGTGCAGCCTCACCTCAAGTACTGTGTGCAGTTCTGGGCACCAGAGTATAAGGAAGAAAGACATAAAACTGTTGGACAGTGTCCAAAGTAGGGCAATAAAGATGGAGAAGGGTCTAGTGGGGAAGATGTAGGAGAAGCAGATAAGTCACTTGGATTGTTCAGCCTGGAGGAGACAGCAGGAGACCTCATTGTGGTCTGCAGCTTTCTCACAAGGGGAGAGGAGAGGCAAGCACTGGTCTCTGCTCTGGTGACCAGCAACAAGACCTGAGGGAATGTCAGTGTTCACCGAGAGGGTGGTCACGCACTAGAACAAGCTCCCCAGGGAAGTGGTCACAGCACCGAGCCTGCCAGAATTGAAGAAGCGCTTGGACAGTGCTCTCAGGTGCATGATCTGATCTTATATTATTATTATTTCACTATTTTGTTATTATTTTGAGTGGCTCTTTGGGGAGCCAGGAGTTGGACTTGATCCTTGTGGGTCCCTTCTAACTCAAATATTCTAAGATTCTATGATTCTATGAAGTCTGTTGGGCCTGATGACATGCATCTCAGGATCCTGAGGGAAATGGCTGATGTTGTTGCCAAGCCTCTCTCCATCCTACCTGAAAAGTCTTGGCAGTCAGGTGAAGTAGCTGGTGACAGGAAAAAGGGAAACATCACTCCCATTTTTAAAAAGGATGGAAAAGAGGACCCTTTTTTAAACTAAGAGAGGGGAGACTTAGATTAGGGGTTAGGAGGAAATTCATCACTGTAAGCATGGTGAGGCACCGGAACAGGTTGGCCAGAGAAGGAACCTGTGGATGCCTCATGCCTGGAGGTGTTCACAACCAGGTTGGACAAGGCCCTGAGCAGCCTGATCTAGTGGGTGGCATCCCCGCCTATGGCAGGGGGATTTGAATTGGATAGTCTATGGTCCCTGTCAACCCAAGCCGTTCTATGGTATGATTCTAAGGCCCTCTCTCATTCACAGTACTTCATAAGGCACTCTGACATAGTCCATTGTCTTAAACTAATGTGAGAAAAATGCTGGCATTCATGAGACCCTTCAGAGAGATGAGGACAAGACCCACCCCCAACAGGTGGCAGATGGGTACTCCAAACTTAAGAAGTGTTGGAAGAAGCTGTCCCTACATTGCTATCAGCAAGGAAACAGATAGTGAACTAAGTTACCTGAAATGCAGTATGACAATAGAGAACCTAAGCGTGGGAATGCAGAGCCATGTCTGCTTTAAAATGCTTGAAGTGGTCTTCCTGTACAAGTTCCTACTCATACCTTTCTCCAAGTGATGCCAGGAGTGGGCACTTTATTCAGTTCATGGGATAGATATGGCCAGGCCCCCGTGACATTGTGAATTTTCTTCGGTAACGGAATGAGCACAGGAGCTGGAAGAAACTAAACACTTACCTAGAGGTGATGTGGCTACCTGGCATGGCTAGCATTCTCCCCGTGTTATGGCTGATGCACCAGGCAAGCTGTCTTTGTGCAGGCGGGCGGGGTGTGAAATCATCTACTGGCAGAAATAGCTTGGGCTTTCAACTCAGCTGCCAGGGAAGCTCACATTCTTGTGAACCAGAACTAGGTGATTTGCAATTTCTGATGTTTAAACATGAAAAGAGACTGTCAAAATTAGAATCATAGAATACCCCGAGTTGGAAGAGACCCATAAGGATCATCAAGTCCAACTCCTGGCACCGCACAGGTCTACCTGAAAGTTTAGACCATGTGACTAAGAGCACAGTCCAATCACTTCTTAAATTCTGACAGGCTTGGTGCAGTGACTAGTTCCCTGGGGAGCCTGTTCCAGTGTGTGACCACCCTCTCGGTGAAGAACCTCTTCCTGATGTCCAGCCTAAACTTCCCCTGCTTAACTTGACACCATTCCCACGGGTCCTACCACTGGTGATTACAGAGAATAGGTGAGTGCCTGCCTCTGCACTCCCCCTCGCTAGGAAGTTGTATGCTGTGACGAGGTCCCCCCACAGCCTCCTCTTCTCCAGGAGGAACAGGCCAAGTGACCTCAGACACTCTTCATACATCTTCCCCTCTAGTCCCTTCACCATCTTCATCGTCCTCCTCTGGACACTCTCCAGCAGTTTTGCATCCTTTTTGTACTGTGGTGCCCAGAACTGCACACAGTGCTCGAGGTGAGGCGGGACTAGCACAGAGTAGAGTGGGACAATCACCTCCCTCAATCAACTAGTGATGCCGTGCTTGATACACCCCAGGATACGGTTGGCCATCCTGGCTGCCAGGGCACGCTGCTGGCTCATATTCAACTTGCTGTCAGCCACAACCCTCAGATCCCTCTCTGTGGGGCTGCTCTCCAGCATCTCATCGCCCAGTCTGTATATATAGCCACTGTTGCCCCTTCCCAGGTGCAGGACCTGGCACTTGCTCTTGTTAGACTTCATGTGGTTGATGATCGCCCAGCTCTCCAATCTGTCCAGATCTCTCTGCAAGGCCTTTCCACCCTCATCAGAGTCCACAACTCCTCCAAGTTTGGTGTCATTGGCAAATTTGCTCAAAGCACCTTCCAGCCCAAATCATTTATAAAAACATTGAAGTGGATTGGCCCTAAAATGGAGCCTTGAGGGACCCCACTTGTGACCATCCACAAGCCTGATGTGGCCCCATTTACCACAACCCTTTGAGCCCTGCCCGTCAGCCAATTGCTCACCCATCGCATGATGTTTTTGTTTAGCTGTATGCTGGACATTTTTTCCAGTAGGATCCTATGGGAAACTGTGTCAAAAGCCTTGCTGAAGTTCAAAAAAATCACATTAGCTGGTTTCCCTTGGTCAACTAGATGTGTCAACCAGATCTTATCATAAGAGGAAATCAGATTTGTTAGGCAGGACCTACCCCTCATGAACCCATGTTGGCTGGGACCAATGACTGCATTGTCCCCTGGATATGCCTCAACAACCTCAAGAATCATCTTCTTCATAATTTTACCAGGCACTGACGTGAGACTGACAGGCCTTTAATTGCTAGGGTCTTCTTTCTTACCCTTCTTGAAAAATTGGGACAACACTTGCCAGCTTCCAGTCTACTGCTGTTATAAGTTGCCCCCTTAATTAATTTTCAGAGAGCATTGCATTAATAATAGAAAGGAATTTATTGAGTAAGCAACAGCAAGCAAAACAGCGCTGGGCGGCCGGGGAGTCTCAGCTCCGCCAACGGCGCGCACCTCACCCCCGCCAGGGTCCCTTCTTATAGCTTGGTAATTCCGGGATTACACAGCACATCCTGGTATATTCTGCGACTGCACGCACTGTTGCTAGGGGGTCGTCTCTGTCCCTCTGGTGGTCGTGAAGATGAAGGCCGTAGTCTTCCTCAGCATTGTGGTTCAACTTCTTTTTTTATTTGGTCATGTTGGCCCAGCGTGAGACAGGAAGGCAGGATGTTGATACAGTAGTTTAGCAACTTATCAGGAGATGGTTACATGAACTTTGCAGCAGTGTCTTTGAACAAGAGGCAACTGAGATGCAGAAGGAGAGAAGGGGAGGGGGTTCTCTTTTTTGTTACATTAAGCAAAATAATTTTCATAGTGTCTAGCCAAGTATTATACATCTCCTTACTTCAGCAGGGAGCTTTCGCAACTCCCGCTCCTCAAACGGAACTCCTTGTTTTTGTAATACAAAAGACAATGAACAAACATTTATTGTGTATTACAATCCCTCGTTTTTCTTTAAGTTACTCATTTTGTTCATTGAATCTCTGCAATGCCTGGCTACTAAGAACTAATGTTTCCTCGATTCCTTTGTTGGTCCTTATTGGCTCGTATTTGGCATCTATGAGCATTAGATGTGCCGCTTCTAAACGTCCCTTTACAATCGCAATCAATTTATTAAAAATACATGGTCCAAAAGTTAGTGCTATTATTAATAACAACAAAGGTCTTGTTATTGTTGATAATAAAGTAGTAAGCCAAGGTGAATAATTAAACCAAGACTCGTACCAGCTCTGTCGGGCTTCATTCTCCTGTTTCCTTTTTTCCAACCCTTCCCTGGGTCTTGCCATTGTATCTCTTACCACTCCAGTGTGATCAGCATACACACAGCATTCCTCTTTCAGGGCTGCACACAGCCCGCTCTGCTGTAAAAAAAAATACCAAATCTAATCCCCTACAATTTTTAACACTACCTCTGAAAGCGACCTGATAGATTTTCCAGGGCCGAGATGGATTGTTCAATTTGGGTCAGGTCCTCGTCCACAGCAATGCGTAAGGAAGTAAATCCTTGATTTTGTTTAACCAATGAAGCTACCCTGGTCCCCACTCCAGCTCCTCCCAGGATTACTAGGGTGGCCAAAGTTAGAGCCGTGAATGGTTCCCGTTTTTCCAGATGATGACTTTCCACTGTGTCTGGGTGTACATATAATCCTCAGGGTGGTATAGAATCCTTGGTATAATTATCACCTGTATACAAAAATCACAAGATGCATTAAAGAGTTTTAGTGATAGACAAGGAGTTACACCCACCGACGAACAAACCCAGCTAGCATTGTTGGCTGGGATTAACCACTCAGCTGATTGTTTTCCATTCTCCGTGATATTACATAGGTGACACTTCCCACTAGGAACCCTGCCCACACACCTACCACCTCCAGTGACTTGTGTTAGTGTTACCCTTATGTCTTTTCCCCAACTGCATTGTAGAGGGCTGTTCTCGTTTGTGTGGGTGGGCTCCCCAGGATCCCCGATAGCATCATAATATGAAGGCCTTATACTAAAGCATAATCAACAGTGTTTTGTCACATTTGGGTTTGTTTTGTTTAATAATTGGTAGCTGGCATTCATGACCCCCCCATATGTTATTCTCAGCTATGTTATCATTCTCGGCTTTACGTGAGCTCATAGGGCTGCTAAGGGTTGGCACTGTGAGGAATGTTTTAACAATTCGTGTCCATAAAGAACAATTTCGTTTGAATCCTGTCTGCCTCTGGGCCCTGCACTGGCAATTTAATTCTTGAACCACAGATGCAGTGTGTCCCAGTCTCCCCCTCATTCTAGTCAATTTATTACGTCTTCAGAAAACACTCCTTAAATTTATGAACCTGTTTGCTTTTGTTATTCCAGACTTCTATTTCTAACAGTTACAGCCTTTTTTTTCCTGTCTTCTTCGAGATTTACTTAACACTGCTATAGATGTGTCTGTGAATGGCTGGGGAAGAATGTTTTAATTACTCGTGAAGCGTCAAATAAGAAACCTGTTTGTGTTTGATGTCTGGGAGTTTCAGAACAACTGATAACAACTAGTGACTGTTATGGGATACTATGCGGATCTTTGGTATCTGGCTAGGAGGCCGAGAGATTAAGAGGAAGGAAAAAGAAGCTGAAGGACGGCTGGGAGAAAAGACTTGAAGAGGATGTTCTATAAACTTGGCATGGTGCCGAGGGAGTACAAAGGGGGAGAGGAAGACTACAAGCCTTCAGCATGAAAGACCCCCAGAGGAGACTGATGCGCATGCTCCAGTAGGAGGGACTGGACCCCGGAAGCTAATTATAATAATCTATTTTTTTAGAAGTAGTAATGAATATGTATTAGTCTAGGAGCATAAAAATCAGCTGCTTGATGTAACTGGTATGCGTCCTGGTGGAGCGGAGACTCCTGGTGCACCCAGCGCTGTTTGCTTACCTCTATTCCTTTATATTCTTTCAATAAATCCTATTTTTTTATGTAATCCTAATTTGAATCCTGAGACATTTATAACAATTTGGGGGCTCGTCCGGGATGGCTATAGTTCCTGAATTCTGATTTAATCTAGGAGAGGCACCCCACCATTTGGTGGCTCCTGTTTGAGTCAGATCGGGACTAATGCCATCCTGAACCTGAATAAAGGTAAGCAAAGAATTTGATTTTTTTTTGAGCTCCCTTGCCGGCTGTTTTTTGCCCGTAATTCTGTGCGCAAAGATCCGGACGAAGACGACAGGGTCGTTTGGATACCGTTCGGTTGGATTCTGGTGTCCGGAATCGAACCGGATGAAGACGACAGTTGTTTGGATACCGTCTGGTTCGATCCCAGACGAAGACAGCAGAGATGCTTGTGGATACCGTCCGGTTGGATTCCGGACGAAGACGACTGATTCGTAAGATACCGTCCGGTTGGGTAAAGGTGCGGTTGCCAGTGTTTGTGTGTGTGAGAGTGTAACTGAGACTTCTAAAGTCAGCGTGGAGGTCTTTTTGTTTTCTCACCGGTTCTAATCTCCTGTGGGGGGGCTGGGCCGGTGAAGGGAGTGATATGCAGGTGGGTGATAGGTCCTAAACCCCCTGCAAGACACTCTCACTGGGGGCAACCAAGGGCTGTGGGAATTGCCACTAGTAAAATTCCCGGATGGGTCAGATAAAATCAAAGAACAAGGAACAGAAAGGGAGCTAATTACCAGTTATATGACCAAAAAGTCCATTACGAATAATGATTAGAAATTGGAACAATAGGGGCCCCAGAAAATTAAAGAGTAAATTGAAAATGATCCAGTATTTTATGATAGAATGACCAAAAGAACCCTTAAGACCCCATGTATTTTGATCCACGGAGGATGGGGTCTGTCAGGCTTTGAACATTAATAGTAGAATACCCGTGGATCCGGAAAAGAGCAAGCTGAAACATTGGAATTAGAAACTAGAGAGCAATTGATTAAGAATGAATATGTGCTACATTTGTGCGTGTGCTGCACCAGATAACAGGAGCCTCTCGGACCCCGAGAACCAGATCAAAAACAACCTCATGGTACAGACTTTAATCAAGGGGTCTGAGATAAGGAGGACTGTTCACAAAGGGACAGGTTAGGAATATGTATATGTATAGGAATGTTCATGTATATGTAACTCTTTACTAAAGCAATTTGCCACATTAGGCGTGCATGACTTTGGTGGGACTAACCGCCCTGTGCTGCATGGAACTGAGTAAACATACCTACTTTACAATCTTACTGATTGTGGAGTCAGCTTTCTGTGAGTCATTTTGGTGAGCCAGGCAGGAGACACTCTGCTCGGCTGTGGGATCGGCTGCAGCGTGGACGCCCCTAGGTGCACCCGGAGCGTTTTGCTCGGAGGGGACTCCACTCTCGGCTGCTCACCGCAGGAGCAAAGATCTCCTGAAACTGCAGATAAACGGTACGTTTTCAGCTGCTGGAGGGATACTAACTGGAGTGTTAATAATTGTATGTGTTTTTATGTATGTATTTTGTGTTGAAATTTTGTATATTGTAATATTTGCATATTGTATGTATTTTGTGTTGAAAGTATTTGTGTAAGTGTAAGGGTTTGAAACAAAGTGTTACAAGTCACTTCACGAAGAACACAGTCAGAGACAATACTTATTTGGTTATCATTCTAAATTATATTCCTGTGGTATGAATGAGATGTGCTGGAGGCCTCCGTGTGCGATTGTGCTGTGTGAGTGAGACGCAGCGTTGCTGCAAAGCGATTGCAGAGTTCCGATCTGTTGTTCCGTACTCTCCGCAAGGGGAGCGGGCAGAGACGAACGAAGTGCTTGACAGACTGAAAAGAAGTGCTGTTTTATCCAAGTTTTGAGTGGTGGTGCCTAATATATGGGCCCGGTGTATCTTGTGTATCTTGTGTATCCTATTTTTGCTCTTAAATGTTTTGACTGTGACAAGAAAAAGGCAGGAGCATGATATGACATGCTTCCTGCAACACATGAGGCCTGCACAGGCCGAGACCTGGACTCGCTGAGACCTGAACAGGCCGAGAGACCGGAGCGGCATCGAGAGACTGGAGCGGCGCTGGGAGACCCGAGACACTACGGAGGGACTACCGCTGGACGGAGAGAGCCCTGAGAGACGCTGCAGAGCCACGGACGGCTCTGAGAGACACAGAATAGACCTGACAGAAGCTGCAAAACACAGGGAAATTGAAGTAATTGCGGAACATCCGAGATCGAGTTGCTACGGGAGATCAGAGGCGTCAGTGGACACCGGTAGCCGACCCTCACCGTGTGGCGAGTCGGCTCAGAGCAGAGGGGCGGACATCAGGACCCTGCAGCCTGTCTGATGTGACCATGGAGGCAGTGGCAGCAGCGGCTGTGCTGCTTCTCTCTAGCATTCTTTTTATAAAAGGTTTATCTTGCAATGCAAAAAAGACTGTTAGTCCCCAGATCGGTGTTATAGCTATTACTAATGACGACTTAGCTCTATTGCAGGGCAGGAGTGCAGAGACGCAGATTACACTGCCAAATGACCACCGGCAGGCTCTTTCACAAACCTAAGGTTGCAGCTGGCACTGCCTGCAGCCGTATAGCAGATGTTACACTCTCTTTCCTAAGTAGTAATCATGTGTCTTATCCATTTGTGGTGAATGGCCAGTGGCAAAAAGAAAAGGGGGGAGACAAAGACAGAAACGGTACAAGGAGGATGCCACTGACACTAACAGCATGGGTAATAGGAGTAGTATAAGTGACACAGGTGACGGTGCAGGGCACTCTGCCTGCTGCTCGCCCTCACCTGACTGTGCACTGCTGCCGATGGTGCTAGAGTAAAATGTGAAGACTGCTCAGATGGCAGTGATGAGAGTGCTTGTGTGAAGAAGATGTGTGAAGAAGATGTGTGCTGAATCTGACTTTGTGTGCAACAGTGGTGAGTGTGTGCCAAACAGATGGCAGTGTGATGGGGATCCGGATTGTGAAGATGGGTCTGACGAAAGTGCTGAGCTGTGTCATATGAGAACAGTGTCATGGAAATGTGATGGTGAAAAAGACCGTGACAGTGGAGAAGATGAAGAGAATTGTGGCGATGTGACAGAGATCCTTATTGTAAGGATGGAAGTGATGAAATTAACTGCCCTTCCTGGACCTGCAGGCCAGACCAGTTCAGATGTGAAGATGGGAACTGTGGCCATAGGAGAAGGCAGTGCAGTGGTGTGAGAGACTGTCTGGATGGCACTGATGAAGCAAACTGTAACAATGTTATTCAGTGCCTGGGACCTGGCAAATTCAAGTGCAGAAGTGGAGAATGCATAGATATCAATAAAGTGTGCAACCAGCAGAGAGACTGCAAGGACTGTGGTGATGAGCCCCTAAAGGAATGCAACATAAATGAATGTGACTGTCCAACTGGGAAACTGTGGAGATAGTGATGAATGCCTAAACCCTGGTATCTGTAGTCAAATCTGTATCAACCTGAAAGGCTATCAGATGAATCCTGCTACAGGAACCTGGAAAGGGCCATACGGCAAAACAAATTAGATAACTGTTATTAAACTTGTCAGAAGATAAAAAGGAAAGTGTTTCAACAAGCAGCCACAGGAGGGAAGGATCACTGAACCCTCGATGTGAGGGACTGTACCTTGTTTTACTGACTACTGAAACAGCTGTGAGAACTGCAGAAAGGGACCCACGCATCCAGAATAAAAGGACCAGTAACTACTGAAACTTGGAGGGTTGAGTCCGCTCCTGGGAAACTGAAACTCAAGCTAAGGGAGAACTAATATTCTGGCAATGAGGCTCTGCATGAATTAAGGATGCCAAATAAAGGGGACAAGCCTAAAGGGAGAAAAGGGAGAAGGCAAGACCGGGGCAGGACCCTCCACTGCGGTGTGTATGGTCTACCGAGGGAGGCAACCCCTATGGGTATTTACTGCTGAGTGAGAGGGCCTCGACCGGACTTCTCCCACACTAAGATCAGGTTGTCCCGAGAAAATAACATGAAAAACCTCTTTTTTAAACCTATATAAAATTGTGATCATTTTACAGGAGCTGGATCACCCTGACAGGCCGAACGGTAACACAAGCCTGAATTGACCCTGAAAGCGGGCCTAACTCCTTGACAGAAGGCGTTTGCCTATTATGATCCAGCTACGTGGGCAGAAGACAGATCCTGGGGCTATAGGACCTCAGTATATATACTTAATAGAATAATTTGGTCCAGTCCGTAGCAATGGTTTCACACCCCCAGTATGCACAATAATACACATTTGGGTAATTACAGTACCCCTTTCCCGGGTTAGAACTTGGGCAGAAATAAAATCCTGATCGGTTAAAGCATGGCTGCACTGACACCAGGTCACATAATGTGATGTGGAAACTGGGAGCACCTGCTGTCGTTGTTTGCTGGATGATGAATTGATCCTTCCATCTGATCAAGCTCCATTTAAAAGGCTGGTGGGGATGCGCAGACCCATAGCTGACCAAAACGATGATACTGACTCTCATGTATCGTAGGAGGTGGTCGGAGCCCATCTAAATTGTCGGCCCCTCAGTCCCCCACCGTTTTCACTTCTCTGCCTCGCTTGTCAGTTCGGTTGCAGCGAACTACAAGATATCGGTTCTTCTTGGCAGCAGCAGTTTTCTTCAGAGGAACCTACTAGGGAGCCTTCAAAACAGGGCCTCCTCCCCTTCCCATGATACACAGATAATATACAATACTTATCAAGTCCGTCTTAGTGTCAGCTTCAAGTCATCAGGGCCTGGAGCTGCCTCCCATTTACCTTCCCAGATTGGTCCTTTCACACGGCTGGCATGCGTCCATCCTTTCTCCGCAGTTCAAATAGCCGTTTCTGTGGTAAGCAAAACAACATAGGGACCTTCCCCATCGTGGTGTTAAAGAAGACTCTTTCCAAGTCTTAATTAGAATTGAGAGTGATCAAGTGGCAATTCCAAGTCATAGGGCATACCGTATAGCATTTCAAAAGGAGAAATTCCTACATCAGTTCTGGGCTGCGTCCATATGTTTAACAGTGCAAGGGGTAAGCATTTTACCCAAGAAGCCTTGGTTTCCAGCACAAGTTTTGTTAGTTGTTTCTTAATTTCACCATTCATTCGCTCTACCTTTCCAGAAGAGGAAAGGGGGTTGCCAGGGGCTGTGAAAATCCCACTCAATCTCTAAGGCCTGCTTTAATCGTTGCAGTAAAGCTTTACACCCATTCAGTCACATGGTCAATTAGGACAGACAAGTAACTCAGTAAAGTCTACCTGTATACTTTGGAAAGGTCAAAGCCCTGGCTCCCGTCCCCCTCTAGATAGGTTACAGAAGACCTTTTTATTTACCCTTTGACATATAGTAGTACATCCTCTGCATGTGTGCTTCCCTAAAGTATATATTCCTACACAGACATGCTTTCTTAGAACAACATCATACATTGCTTGCACCTCTCAATTACTCTTCTGTTGTAAAACAGTTAATATTTGCCTCATTATCACTTTATTCAGCATTTCTCTCCCATCAGGGAGTATCGATTTTCCTTAAAATGATCCACATATTTGTAACATTAATACCTCCTTGGGAGGTTGTAATTGCTCCAAAATCTTTTTTAGAATTTACCCAAACAGATAGGTGGCCCTGTAAACCCCTGAGGTAAAATTGTCCACCTATATTGTTGCTTCCGCCCCCATTTCAGGGTCTTTCCAGTCAGAGGTGAATATCCATGTATGTTTGCTCTCAGGGCCAGAGAGCACTCCATTAATAACACTGTTATTCCAGTCTAACAATTTACTAGTTCAATGCCCAATTTAATCATCAAATCCCTTCCCAACAAGTTAGTCTCTGTCTTGGATACATACAATAATTGTCCAGTGATCATTTTATCCCCTGGTCTCAGCTTGGTATCCCCCAAAAGTGGCACTGTTATCCCACTCCCTTCTACCCCCATCACATTTAGGGTTTCGTTAGTTAATTTAATCCCTGATACTTTACAAGTCAGTAATGACTTAGCTGCCCCAGTGTATTGGGTTTGATGGCAAGGTTCGGGGGGTGTGAGGGGTGTGGGGGTGGGAAACTGCAGTGGCAGCCCCCGTGAAAACAAACAAACAAACAAACAAAAACAAACAAACAAACAAACAAAAAAACCAGAAACCTCCTCGTGGCAGGTAAGGGACAATTTCATCTGGCCCCAAAGGGGCCCACTGCTGCCCAGAGCCATAGCAACACAGTCAGTGCCTCTGAGAGAGCACATCCACGAAAACAAACAAAGAAACAAACAAAAACCTGGTGCTCAACAGCAGCTGGGACAGCAAGAAACCCCCCCGCAGACACCAAAGTCAGTGCAGAAGGAGGGGGAGGAGGCGCTCCAGGCGCTGGAGCCGAAGCCCCCCTGCGGCCGCTGGAGAGGCCCCTGGTGGAGCAGGCTGTTCCCCCCTCCCCGATGCTTGGGAAACTGAACAACCACCACAGCAAATATACCAAAACTTCTAGACCTTTACTTACATAATGCCTACATCACCTTTCCCTGCTCATTCAACTTCGAATACCTTTAACACTTTCAACAAACCTTTTAACACTTCCTTTATCTTTCTCTAGCCTTTACTTTTCTAATGCCGACATCAAAGGCTCAGTCAGGGGCCAACTTAATTCCGTACCTTTTCCCTCCAAGATGCTGAAACAACATCAATATACAACATTTCATCCTGTTTTCTTCTTTCCACAAAAACAACATTGACTGTATTATGGTGTTATAATTTTCATAGTGTCTAGCCAAGTATTATACAGCTCCTTACTTCAGCAGGGAGCTTTCGCAACTCCCGCTCCTCAAACGGAACTCCTTGTTTTTATAATACAAAAGACAATGAACAAACATTTATTGTGTATTACACTGGGACGTCTCCAGATTCCCAAAATTGTTGAAAAATAATTGAGAGAGGTCCCATGATGACATCAGCCAGCTTTTTAAGCACTCTGGGATGGATCCCATCCGGACCCATGGACTTGTATGGATCCAGGTGGAGCAGCAAATCCCGCACACATTCAGGGTCGGTTGGGAGCTTGTCACATCTTAAAGGGCATATTTTGTCTGTGTTGACGCACTGAGGCTGTGACCATCACGCTCACAAGCTAAACACCATTAGCCGGTTTTACCAACTCTGTACCGGATCTTTGAGTGAAGGAAGAAGGAGCAATCAACACGGAAGAAAACTGCAGAGGGCCCTCTGGTGCCACCTAGCTGCCGCACAGGAATGCAGCTGTTCCAAATCAAACTTCACTGGTCCCTCCTGTGAAGGGAAATGCCTCCCGTGGAAGTGTCACATGCTCAGTCATCCTGCTCCCGAATACAGGAAATCTTAGAATTTCTGTTGAAAACCAACTCTCTTTGGGAAAAACAAAACAAAACAAAACAAAACAAAAACACTCTGATTTAAGGACTAAGCCTCCTGCACACCTTGTCCTACCATCTTACTTATGAATGTATACTGAATTCCTCACTTGAAACTCTGTGGGGACATTGCTCCCCACATTCCTACTTCTGGAGGACAGCTCAGGAGGCAAGCTAATAAACATGTCTTCATGGAGCAAGCATTCAACCCAGTCCCAAGAAAAGGAGAACTGTTATTTCCAGGCAGAAGGTTTAGCCTCTAATAAGGACAACTATTTTAACAGCGATACCAAACCCATGGTCTCAACACCTATGGGTGCAACACCTTCACAGGTTTTTACAGTGTGGGTCAGTGTGTCCTTGGCTTTGAGTCGTACACTAAAATTATTGGCTTGATCGAACGACACCCTCTGTTAGGACAGGAGCCTTTTGGGTCAGGGCATTTCACATGTACGGCAGGTCTTAGATACAGGGGATTTAGGATGGCTTCACACACTCTTACAAGCAGCAGCAACAATGCATTTTCACTCTGAAGAACTTTGCAAATAGTAAGGAAACTGCATGTCTCATCCCTAGGGATCAAATATCAGCTCAGATACATCAAGGCAAGCATCCACTGAAGGAAAGGCTCCGATGGAAACTTGAGTGCAAGAACTTTCCCTCTGCAATCTGAACTCCAGCTCAGGTTGGAAAGATCCCAATAGTCTGGAGTGTGTGCAGTAACAGCAAGAATAGGTTTTACTCCAGCATATTACGCCAGTTCAGAGACCTCCCATAAGATTTGCTGGTGTCATACTCTATATAATGTAGATAGATAATGTAGATTCAACTGCATCCTAATCCCTGCCTGTTAAGTACACCTCACAAAATCATCAATTTCATCACCAATTTCAGTAAGAACTGGTCTGACCTCAGGCAATGTCCCTCGTAATTATATTCCTATTCTACTGCGAGCATCTTCCTCAAGCAAGAATCTGGATGTCCCTGATGAAACATGGGGATTCACCTGAGTAGAGCCAAGGACCTTTTAACTCATCAGCCCCAATCATGACCAGAAAGGCTCATTGTGGCCCCATGGCAATGGCAGAACTTCATAAAACAGGCTCTCTTGAGTCCCTATACACATTTCATCAGACTGCACCTGTTCTGGGGCAGGCACTGGGTACAACCAATGAGAATGGCATGCTCCTAACTGCTCTCACTAGTACTCCTCTTCAGGACCTGAACCATGGCAGAAAAGCAACTGTAAGCAGCCTGAACATAAGCCTGAGGACATTAGATCCATCCACAGACATGGCTCATTCTGCTCATTCTGCAGCAAACGAGGTGCAACAACTAGCAAGCAAGGAGGTCATTTTTTGAAAGGAATGAAAAAACCTGTCAGTGATGGGACAAAAGAACCGTTCTTGCAGCACAGATCACAACATCACACATAAGGGGAGCATGCAAGCATTTGGACATAGCATGAGAAGTCAGACATAAGCAACATGGCACAGCTCTTGGACAATTGTATAAGCCCCACAAAGAACTTCAGTTCTCCTGACCTCAGCATGTTTCTCCTGAAGTGCTGGAGCCTCTTGAGAACATTTTCATTTGTACTGCATCAACCTGGCTGGTAGTTCAAAGCAGCAGAAGGGTGGTCTGGCACCCCTCTGACCTTTCCCCATCCCCTCAAGACCTTATCTTCACCAGTGGCTGAGCAGATAAAGCTCCATTTTTTCTGTTATCTTCATCCCATGCTTCCTCTTGATCCTCAGGCTCTGCATTGTTATTGCGATTTCCCAGCTCCTCTTCCTCTTTTAGGAATCCATCAATGTTCAGCCCCTGCAGGAGTGCCACCACTACCTCTGGCTTGGGCAGTTTAGTTATCTTAAAGTGTTTCTTATAATGGGGTGTGTCCTTGTGGATAAGCCTCTGTTTCTCCACTGGGAATGGTCACTTTTCATCTTCATCCTCATCTTCACTTCTTATTAATGTGTCCTCAGTAAAGTGTACAGTGGGCTGCAATGGCAAAGCCCCAGAAAGACTGTGAGCCTCAGATAACAGCCATAGCTGCAGGCAGCACATAAATCTGCTGTCCCTCTACTACCAACACATGCAAAGCCAGCATTTCCGCTTTAATGTTAAAGAAGATGCAGGAATACATACCCCAATTTCCCTATACTTGTTTTCGCCCCATCTCCCATATCAACTCCTTCACCTAGACACATCTGTCAGCTTCATGGGCACTCAAACCTGTAACCCTGACTTTTGCACAGTCCCTGCCTCATTCCCATGTTATTTTTCCTAGTCTTTGATGGACCCTGTTCCACCACGCTCCCTGAATCTCTCCTTGCAGTTAGCTTCCAGGGCCTTTACTTGCCTCCAGCAATGCCCAAATCATACTCTGTAAATCCATTTATAATTTTCTCAGAAACTTTCAAATCCTTCCACTTTTTAACATAACCCTGATGCAGTTCCTAGATTCCTACCTCATTGTATTCTACTTCTACATCTTCCTCCTCTTGGACAGCTGCTTCTTTATGCTCTTCTTCAGCTTTTGGCTTTACAACCTTCTCCAGCTCCTGCATCTCAGACAGCTGCCCATCTGGCCAGCTCCTTTGTCCCTCTTCTCCCTGCTCCTCTCCCCTAAGGTCAGCAAGAGGTGGTGCTGTTAGAAAGGTGGGAGTCCTCACTGTGATTTGATGTGGCACTCAGTCTTTCTCCTGGGAAGATGATAGATTACAAAAATCAAGACGGAAACCAAAGTAGGAAATGTATCGGTATAATCTGATTGGTGCAGGGTGGGGTATGGTCCACTGCCAACAGAACCAGCTTTTTCAAGTTGCCCACTACCATCCTAGCTCTACCCGTTTCACCATCTATGTGGGCATTTATTGTCAATATCACACCTGGGCAGCAAGGCAACATCCCCCAGTACTCTATTCCCATCAATCTTTATTCAGTATATCAGAGCCTTCTTTTTCTCTCCCTCTTCTGTGACTGAAGTGGCATTGAGGCACACATTCCCCATTATGGCCTTTTCCGTATCCTTGCTGTATCTTGTGCTGTCTCAGTGGTCCTAGCAGACACCACAAGGTAGCTTATAACTCATGAAATGCAAGCAATCCATGCTCAGTCCAGTCTCACATTTCCCAAAAGTTAAGTTCTTTCTGCCCAGCTTACAAACACTGCCTCTCCATTTCCCCCATCTGCAACATGTTCTGTACAGTTATCCATTTCTTAGTGAACAGCGCTCGCTTCTGACTTAGGTGAATTCAGGTCTGTGCCAGGTTTTGCAGCATGTACCTCATTGCACGGAACTTCAACAACTTTCTTCATAACCTTCAGCTCACTGGGATGAGGGGTTTCTCTGCGCTGTAGGCCCTACCAAAGAAAAAGCACTCATGCAGAGCATGACATTTAACAATCAGAGGAATACGTGTCATACCTCAAGATTGAATCAGTTCAAATGACATGTTTTATCAGACCACTAGAGCCCAAGCTGGACATGAACAAAACGTCACAGAATCTGATGTGGACTTCTCTGCTATTACAGTGTGCAGCTGGGTACAGGACTTCATTCTGGTCTAACCAAAGCTCGCACAAGTTTGGTAGCACTCCCAGAGTTATCTGGCTGTAACAGAGCAGGGCAGTAGCAGTGTCACAGCAGTAGCAGTGTCAGTCCTTTCCAGGGGAGAAACTGCTCTAGGATATTCCAAATCACACTAAAACTCTGCAAAACTCGATGTTACTGCTTTCACACCTCCTACAACCATTCACCAAATGGTTTATGAAACTAACATTTTGGTGTGCCACAATACTGCTGCAAATATGTTTGGAAGTGTCTGGGTTAGCATACTGGCTGCGGAAGCTCCCAACAGGAAACATGGAAGACAACAGGAAGGACTGTCCAGTAGCAAGGTTTTGGAAATGCTGGACCCACAGTAGAAATGTTTCTTTCTCCCCCTCCTCCCGGACATGAATAAAAGCTTTTGGTTAACACTGACAATCCCAACATGATATAGCAGCGCTATCAGCAACGGTAGACGTGTTCATAGTATTGCTCCTTTTGTTACCTGTAAACACAACACACACTGATGAGTGTTTGGTTTAGGAGTTAAAGCACCACTCGAGTGCTGTTCAAGCATCAGCCAACTGTTCTCACAAGCAGGCTGCAGCTTTGTGCATAGGAAGCTGCAAAATCTCTTCTGTCTCCCATTTTAGTTGGCTTTCTGCCAAAAAGCATTTCAGAACATTAAGAACAGGGTTCAGTAACAACTTGATCCACAACTGCAAAGGTAAATATCACTGCATTTCCCCCAGTGTCAAGACGAGCTGTAATTCAAGATTACGCACTGGCTCTCAGCGTACTTAGGTTTAGGCTTGGGTTTAGAGCCCTCCATGGAGGCACCCTGATCCAGAGGGCACCCACCACATGCTAGGCTGACATCACTGTCAGGAACAACATGGAATGGTCCTGTACTTTCTAAAGGAGAAAATAAATTACGAAGGGAAATGCAGAAAGTCAGCCCAGCAGAAGTGAAAAACGACAGCTGGTGGCAGTGAAACACAGCAGAGAAATAAAGTACCAGACAAGAATTTCATTGGAAAGGAAAGATCTTTAGGCAGCTAGATAGCAACAAAGAATGCCTCAGAGCAAAGGGGCTTGGAAAAAGCAGAGCAAGGTGTGTATAAGTGTAGTAGAAAGTGAAACAGGGCCAACATGCAAAGAAAACATTACACTGGGAACAATGACTAGGCCATCCTGGGCAGATCAGAATCTTCCCAAACAACCTGAGGGTCTACTTCTTTGCATTTCAGACAAAACAAAACAAGAAACACTTCCAAAAAGGTACAGATGCTACCCCTACCAACCACCTATATTCCCTCCCCACCATCCCTCACCTACCAGTAATTCCAGGTCATAAGCACCAAGGTCCAACTGTTCTAACTTGACAAGGAATGAGAGTGAACTGCAAGATACAGGGAATAGAAAGGGGACAGGAGAGGAAAACTAATAATACTGTGTACAAACAAGTGATGTACAATGCACCCGCTGACTGATGCCCAGGCTATCCCTAAACAGCCAGACCCCCCACCCCGTCCAGCCCCCCATATAATTGTTCAGCATGATGCCATATGGTGTGGATTAGCCCTTTGGCCAATTTGGGTCAGCTGTCCTGGGTTTGTCCCCTCCCAGCTTCTTCTTCACCCCAGCCTGCCTGCTGGCAGGACGGAGCAAGAACCTGAGAAGTCCTTGGCTTAGTGTAAGAACTGCTCTGCAACAATTAAAACATCAGGGTGATACCAACGTTAGTCTCATACTAAATCCCAAACACAGCTCTGTAACCTGCCCTGATACTGACATCAGGCTGACGGGCCTGTAATTCCCTGCAAAGTCCTTCCAGCCCTTCCTGTTGCCTGGAGGCACGTCTGCCAGCCTGCAGTCCACTGGGGCCTCCCTCATCCCAGTGGGCAGCAGAAGAGACCTGCTGCGCTCCTCCCTTGCCACGGGAGCCCCACGGCTCCCACTGTCCCCCCAGGCCACAGTGAGCTCCACAGCCCTTCCAAGGAGGCAGGAGCAGCTGGTGCAGCAAGGCTGCCTCTGCCCTCTGCAAGCAACCTCAGGGCCCCATATACAACAGCCTGGCAGCATGGCTCTTACCCTCCAAACCGTCACACAGGTAGTCATTGTGGGCTTACATATGATGTTACAAGCACCCTGAAGTCCATAGCACTAATATCTACCTCTCTGTGAATATAACAGGCCATCAAATTATGGTCCCTTCATTTCGTATTTCATGTTAACAGTTAATATGTCACTCAGTAGTCATGTAACTTATTTCTCTTGAGACCTAAGACAATATTAAATTACATCTCATGCTTCTTCTATATTTGTCAAGGTGGGTGATTTATGGACTAATGAACACATTTCATGTGAACTTTTACAATATTCACCTCAGTTTCATTTCCATACTCAATATGATGTTCATGAAGGTGCATGACTACAGGATCGCTTTTCTCCAGTTAATTAGAATTCAGAGCATTTCTCTAGGTTAAAAGCAAAGAGTATGCAGCCACTTATGTTAAAATTGTTGCCCTGATTTTCACTGCTAGTGATTTCAAATTCTTTTCAGGCCAATTGGTCTGCTTTTCACATTACTTAGCTTTCATCATCCCTTTGCACTTCATTTATAACATATTCATTTTTTATATATCAGAATCCTACTCACTGCACTTTAGAAAACAGTCTTCCTGGCAGGGGAGAAGGAACAGAGGTCTATGAAATAGGATATAGCTAATGATGTAATTAGCAGTATACCAAGCTAGTACCAGACCCAAAGGATTATAAATTTTATAAATGTTTATAAATCTAGTTATCTGATTAATTTTATATTTTGGCTTTTGGTTTTGGTTGGATGGTTTATTGGTTGGTTTGGTTTGGTTTAGCTTGGTTTTGTTGTTGTTTTGTTTTGTTTTTGAGAAAGCCTGAGAAAGTCATAATTTTGATGAGGCTGAAACTCATGAGTGGTATATGGATAACTTTTCAGCCCAGGGAGGTTTGCATCTCTTTTTCCAGTGAGCTATTCATTCAAGAATAGCTCTAGAATAGTTGAGCTATTGATCAGCATCCAGGTGATTTTTTATATTGTTTTTGCAGATGTGGAGGGATGAGGCATGTGCTACAGGGTAATGGATGCAGTGGAGTTCTCTGTAAAGGTGATCTAGTGTATAGTGTTGGAGGGAAGGCACTACAGTTGGTGACTACATGAAAATAGTTTTTGCTTGTTTGGAAGCTCTCTACAGGTACCTCAAAGGAGGCTGTAGCAAGGTGGGGGTTGGTCTGTTCTCCCACGTGCCTGGTGACAGGATGAGGGGGAATGGGCTAAAGTTGCGCCAGGGGAGTTTTAGGTTGGATCTTAGGAAGAACTTCTTTACTGAAAGGGTTGCTAGACATTGGAACAGGCTGCCCAGGGAAGTGGTGGAGTCACCATCCCTGGAAGTCTTGAAAAGACGTTTAGATGTAGAGCTTAGGGATATGGTTTAGTGGGAACTGTTAGTGTTAGGTCAGAGGTTGGACTCGATGATGTTGAGGTCTCTTCCAACCTAGAAATTCTGTGATTCTGTGTGATTCTGTGAAGATGCAAAGCAGGGCATGAAGTGGAATGTCAGCACCAGAGCCTACCTGAGCAAGTTAAGTGATGACCATCATGTTGAAACAGAGGTTATTTATTTGAGGGACTGGTGTGGCAGTTTTAAGTATTTCCCGTTTGGGTATTACAGGTGATGCCCAGTCCTCAGTGTGGGAGAATTATCCTTGGGGCAGGTGAATGGTTTGGGTAAAGGAGTGGGAGAGAGGAATCGCGGGAGGTAGATGCAGAGAATAGTCAGACTTGCTAGTGTCTCTGATAAGCACTGGCCTTGGGCAAGGTGGGAGTTGAGCAGCCTGCTTCCACTTCTCTCTTGTACAGATGTTGTGGATGGAGGTCTGTAGGCTTGGTATGAGAGGCTACTGAGGGACGGTGTCTTGCCATATGAGGATGGTCCTTATCTGGCAGCAGAAGAGAATCTTGAAGGCCATGGTGCCTGGAGTGAAACCTTTCATTTGATTATTTGTAAAATGAATCTTAATGAAATACATGCTAAACATACATATCTTTACTATTTGACTCTCCACACAAATCATGCTAGACATCACTCCAGGGAAGGGAACAGATAATGTAAGGATATAAAGGAAATGGTTTTAGTGTTAGGAAAAAGCGCTGGTGTTAGCTTTAGTTGATAAAGTGAGAGGAATGTCATAAAAGAGCTGGGGGGGGAAAGAAGAGATTGGAAAGCTGGAAGAGGTAGGTGAAAGGCTGGGCTCCTTCGTCTCCACCAAGACAGGGATGCCTTGTTGGTAAGCTCTGCACCTTCATCTTTTGGAGAGGAATACCTGAGATAGCATTTTGCTAGCACTGTTATCAGATATGAGCGCTATTGCAGAAAGGGTGTTTATCAAAAACAATTCCAAATCTCATATAGAAAATAGAATCATAGAATCATCCAGGTTGGAAAACACCTCTAAGATCATCTAGTCCAGTCCCATCTGTCACCTTATTAGAAGTTTTCAACTTTGTGAAACTGTCTCAGTGAAAGTTGTTGGCAGGGCTCTTAAACAGGCAAGTGTTTGACTTTGATAGGCACCTTTTAATGTGACACAGATCCTACTCCCACTCCACCTAGGTCTCCCACAAAAAGTTATTTACAACAGAAGCCATTTTATATCTCATGGTATATCTCTACTTCCTTTGGCAGTGTGAGAAAAATCTCAATTAATTTTCTTCAGACAGGATCTTCTGCAAAGCTATTTTATTTGTGATTGGAATGGTGGAAGTCCTGTCAATTAAGAGTGCATTTTAGTAAACAAATCATAACCTTTTATTCCCTATTACCCGACGCCTGATCACCTCCCCTGTTTCCTCATTGACTGAGTACTACAGGTTCACAAGCTACCCAACACTCCTCTATAGCATATATGTACAATTTTCCTTTCTTTCTTTTTTTTTTTTTTTTTTTTTCCAACCCTTTAATTTCTCCTTTCTTATGTTTTGAGAATTTGTGATCTTTGTTTTACTATTCTCACACTGCTCATCCTATTTTTCTCAAGCTTCTACCTTGTTCTGGAACAGTGAGGGGCCTTCTACTGTCCACTTACCTACTTTGCATTTCTCCTTGTTATGACTCCACAACTACCTTTGAATACAGAAAACTAGTTCTCTACTGCAAAAACACAACTTAGTTTCTCACAGCAGCCTTTTCACACACTCACTCACAACGGAAGTCTGTACTCTCTCTATCTCCAAATCCTAACCCTAACTCTGAACTTTCTGTGAAACAAAACAATTTGTGGACTTTGACTGATTCCAAAGTGCTGCCCATACAGCAGGGCCCCACGTGCCCCAAGGCTCCAAGAGCCCTGCTGGCATATCATAGTGGGACTGGCTCTGGTCTGCACTCAGCTCACAACCACAAGATGTGTGCTGCTGTGTCCCCAACCCCAAAGGCACATCCTTTGAAAGTCCCTTCACAGTCACACTAACAATGGGAGTCTGTGTTTTCTCTCTCTCCAAACCCTAAGCCTAACTCTAGACAGTGCCCAGGTCCAACACACACCACACACAGCACTTCCATGAAATGCTGCTTGCAGTGGAAGCAATTTATTTAGTAGCCCTTGATTTCCTTTGGCAGCCTTTTAATGAAATTGCTCACAATGGGAGTCTGGACTTTCTCTGTCTCTCTCTAAACCCTAACCCTAGCCCTAGACATTGCCTAGATCCAAGAAACATTTCACCTAGTGCTCCCAAGAAAAATTGCTCACAACAGAATCTTTTGGTAGCCCTCCACTTGCTTTGGCAGCACTCTCACAACTTCAGTCACAAGGGGAGTCTGTGCTTCCTTTCTTTCCAAACGTAAGGACAGGGATAAGACAGCTCCCAGGTCAAACATTCATCCTAGCAAGAGCTCCCATGAAAAAGTGTTCCCATCTGAAGCATTTGGTAGCCCTCAACTTCCTTTGGCAGCCCTTTCACAACCTTAGTCCTAGAGAGAGTTTGACCTTTCTCTCTCAAAACCTTAATCCTAACCCTAGGCAGTGCCCTAGTCAACACCCTCTTCCAATACCCACCCCACCTAGGCTCCCATAAAATAGTGCTCACAACAGAAACCTCTTGATAGTCCTTGACCTTCTTTGGCAGAATTTTCACAAACCCACTCAAAAAGGGAATCTAGCTTAGAGCTTGGGGATATGATTTAGCGGAGGACTGTTAGTGTTAGCTCAGAGGTTGGACTCGATGATCTTGAGGTCTCTTCCAACCTAGAAATTCTGCGATTCTGTAAATATTAATTCGGAGAAGTTTTAGCATCTTCCCCATCTCAGTAGCACATATGAAGCAAGGAGTGTTGCCTACATATTCATTCTTAATCCATCGCTCTCTAATTTCTAATCCCATGTTTCACAACGAGGAGCAGCCCAACGATCAAGCGCAGCAAGGACCTGGGCCAGCACCCCGGAGCCCATGTGGGCACGCCTCGGGACGGAGCAGCCCACCTGACCCTGCGGGGACTCTGGAACGCCCCCCCACCGTGGCCCTCCCCTCCTCTGCTCGCTCTGCACTATGGCAGCTTCCACCGTCCCAAACTGCCCATGCTGTCTCTCTCCAGGTGCCCACACAGGTTCCGAGGGAGCCTTCAGACCGCCTCCCTGGTAAGGCAGCTTGTGCTGACGGGCCTGCTTCAGTGCCCCGCGTCTCTTGCTGGGGGAGCAAGCTCTCCTTTTCTGAGAAGAACTTGCTTCTTAGTTCCAACCTGAACCTTCCCTGGCAAGGCCTGACAACCACCACCATAAGAAAACAGATGTTTTACTAAGATACACTGAGAAAAGCAGGGATGGAAAGTCAGTTGTCGGGGTGGGAGTCTTCTTCCTGAGAGGAGTCCATTCTCCTGTCCACGTTGGCTTTCATGCGAGCTGCCAGGCGGGAGAACCTCCGTCCTGCTGATGTGCCCTCCAGGCTGTAGAGGTGCCCCAGTAAGGAGAGGCAGCGGGTCTGCTGAAGCATCCAGGCTAGCTTCTTCCTCCTGACACACAAGAGAAACTGCTGAGCCCAGAGGCGCGGCTGTAGAGCACCAAACCAGACTGGGCAGGGGAAAGTGGGGTGGCAGCTGAGACACGTACACCTCCTCAGAGGAAGGGAGCTGGTGCTGGAAGGGCTGCTGGCACGGAAGTGGGCAAATGAAGAAGTGCTGCCAGGGGCAGCCAACCGCTACAGAGGGTGTGCTGGCACTACAGCACGGGGGGGGGGGAAGTGATGCCAGGCACCAGCAGGAGAAGGACTATCGCAACTCTGAGCCTTCTCCTCATCACGCCCTTCCCCCCCCCCAACCTTAACCCAACCTCATCCCATCCCTTGAGGTCACTGCCTTCCTTCCCCTGTTAAGCCCGTCCTCCCTGTTCACATCTCTTCTCTGTTCCCAGCCACCCCAGCCTCATCCGAAACGTGCCAGCAGGTGCATCCCTCGGCACAAGCTGCTTTCTATGCAAAGGCCCAGGGACTGCACAGGGGGGCAGCGTGAGGCTGCACTGGCCCCTGTTTGACCCACATGTCGTGCCTTAATGCCTCGGTCCTGCTAATGAGCTATGGCACAGCTTAGGCGTGGCCTGAAGTCCAGGCAGGCCTGGGCCTGAATGCCTGGCACCAGAATACTCTTCCTTTCCCACGCTCTCCCTTCTGCTGCTTACCGAGCCTCTAGCAGAAGAGAGGGTGTTCTTCTGTTTGTGGCACAAAGAGCACCCTGAAACCTTTCCCACAGAGACTTGACAAAGGCTCCGGCGCATGTCTGAGGGAATCGCTTTTTCAGAAGGCTCAGCGCCTGCCTGGTCGTTTTCTTGGCCAGCCCCACGCGTCCTAGATTACAGCAGACCTGCACAGGAAGAGGAAGCCATGCAGACATGGACCGCTTTCCCAAGCCTCTCCTCCTGCAGAGGCTGCAGAAATGTATAAGGGGCTGGCCATAGCAGGGACACCCCCTGCAAGAAGGGCGTCACCCTGCCGCTTTACCTCCGCTTTGAGGCTGAAGAAGGTCACCTCCTCAAAGCAGTCTAACACAGTTGCTGTCTTCCCCATGGAGTTCCTCAGGACCTCCGCTTCGTTGAGCTTCATAAGGGCCTTTGAGCAAGCACACAGGCAGCAGGTGAGCATCGGTGCAGAGCCCCCAGCTAGCTCCACCCTTCCCTCTTGCCTCCTGTGGCACCTGCCTTAGGAGGGCCCGCATCTCCCCATGTGATCCCTGCCCTAGCACAGTGCCCTGTGGGCTCAGAGCTCAGGCACCAAGGGAGCCTTCAGACTGCCTCCCAGGTACTGCAGCTTGTGCTGACGGGCCTGCTTCAGTGCCCCGCGTCTCTTGCTGTGGGAGAGGCAAAGCGCAGGAAACAGTCCGGCTCTGCCCCCACTGTTTCTTTTGGGAGGCCCCTCAGCGGGCGTGTCCTGTTGCAGTGGACTCCAGGTGCAATGCGTGCTGGCAAGCAGGGTCACTCACCATGTAGCTGTTGGAGACGTGCAGGTAGGCAGCCGCACACTCCAGCAGGTAGTAGAAGGCTCGGGAAGCATTGCCTGTTGCCACATAGTGGCGAGCCAAAGGCATAAGCGCTGATTCAATGACGGCTTCGCATTTGCAGGAACACTCGCCACCGTCCTTCTCTTTGGTCCTGCTGGGCTGCACACTTGTCCATTTGCCCTCTGGTGGAAACCGCTCTGACGCTCTGGTCAGAGGCAGGTTGCCAGGAAAAGAAGAGAGCAAAGAGCAGATGAGCATCACCTGAGATGACCCTGCTCTCCCTACGGGTAGCAACAAACCCCTATTTCCTGCTGTCTCATCCCAGCTCCCACCCCACAGCCAGCCTCCTCCTCCCAAAGCTGGAGTCCCAGCCAGCAGCCAAATGGCAGAGCTCCATCTGTCTCCTCTGGAGCTCGCTCGTTTCCACAATCATCAGAACCTTGTCTCCTCACCTGAACTCCTCCTCCGAGAAAGCCTGCTGCGGCTGCAGGGCATTTGCACTACCTGGGAAGAAGAGAGCGTGTCAAGGGACTCCCCACATAGCCCGGGCTAAGAGCTGCAGGCTTGCAAGGGTCCTGTCGAGCAGACCCAGGGCACAAGAGCTGCGGTGATCGTCCTTGTCCCCTGGCTTATCCCTGGTGTTGGGGACCCGGTGGGCCCCAGCCTGCATGGGCCTGGACTTCCAGAGGGAGGGGGCTCCGCTGCACGGCACACAGCCTACCTTCAGGGGTGTGAGTCCTGTCCTTCTTCAGGTGTTCTCCAGCGAGCACCAAGGCCTCCCAGCTGTGCCAGTCATCCTCGTCAGCAGAGCCCCGGCAGTTTTCCCCATCCTGGGGACTGGGGACGGCGAAGCGGTGGAAGGCCACAAAGTCCCCTCCGTGGCAGCTCCGGCATTTGTGCGCGTGCTTCTCCAGGAAGGCAGCACACTTGCGCTGCGTGCTGGCCCTCTGTCTCTTGGGCCACAGCTCGTAGGCTGCCTCCTGCAGCAGCGGGGCACAGAAGGCCAGAACGCCAGCCTGCTGCTCCGTGGTCTCCTTGCTTGTAGACGGCCTCTCCACCCCTGCAAGGCAATGGATGGTGGCCTCAGCCAGAGTGGTAGAGACATTCCCAACAGCCGCTGGGAATTTCCCTTTGCACAAAGCTGGTGGGGGAAGGCCTCCTTCAGCTACAGCGCTCCTGGGTCTACGTTACTGCCACCACTTACCGCTCCCTGCCTGCTGAGAGGTGGCCGGCCCCTCTCGAGCATCTTGGATGTCTCTGGGCACCCCTGTGTCCTTCAGCCACTTAAGGATGTTGTCGCTCACCAGCATGTCCAACAAATAATTCATCTGCTGCCTGGTGCAACTGGGAAGGATGTGAGCCAGCAGCTGGGTGGTAAACACTGGCCCTATGATGGCTGCAAACTTCAAAACCATCTGCTTCTGCAGCGTGATCCGGTCCAGCTCAGCCAGTGCAATATCTGTCAAGAAGAAGCAAATCGTCTCTCTCTTTTGTGTCCCGGAGCCTGAGCTTGGAGAGGCTGGACGGTTCCACCACAGGAAACAGGGTAGACTTTGGCCTCTCTTCCTCAGGATGGCACCTGGTGGGCAATTGGAGCCCAGGGGAATGTCTTCAAGATGGCTCCACTCCTCTTGCAACCACAGGCCACAAGGCCCAGGGATAAGAGCTCCTCCACCACGGATGGGGAGGGCACGATCCTGCGGGTACATGCGACCCGTGATGCGACCTACCGGAGCTGAACTAGGCTGATGCCCAGCAGCGCACACAGAGAGCAGAGAGCGCTTTCACCACCTCAGAGCTGGACTTGGAGCTCCCCACAACTGCTGTGGGCCTCACAGCCGGCCCACAGCCCGGAGGGGGACATCTGTGTCCTTAAGCACAGAGCTCTGTCTGCTCAGACCAGAGTCGCCTTCCTGGCAGGGCCCCCCAGGCTGAGAGGGTGCTTCTGCAGCATGCTGATGCCCAGCCCCTCTCTCACATGCACCCCAGGAAAGGACCCCAGCACAGCCACGAACTCAGCCCCTCACCTTTCAAGGCAGCCGGCAGCACGGTGGTCTCCAGGCTGACATCTGCTCTGACGGTGCAGACCCTGCCACTGTTATTCCCAGCACTGGAGCTTGAGGTGGCTGAGACAATGGGTGAAGCCTCGACTGCAGAAGCTGGGAAGAGAGAGAGAGAGAGCATGAACGAGGTGGGGCAAGTCCAACCTGTCACGGTTGGGTGCGCTTCATGGCCCGCACCGAATGCGGTCAGTGAGCAGGGCAAACCGGTTTCCACTGCAATGGTTTTGTCTGCATTGCCCTTGCAACTCTTTTTCTGCCTTTGGACCAGCTGCCCAGCTGTACTGAACGAATATCCCGCAACAGAACGCAGCGGTTGCTACCTTTGACAGCGCTCCCTCCCACAGCCAGGGAAATTGCCAGTGATAATCCAAAAGGCAAAGCCCATGCAGGCTGTCCCCAGGGCAACAGCACTCTGCTTGGCATTGCTCTTGCAATTACTGCTCTTGCGTTACTGCCAAGCTCCTCAGTTCCCAGCGCCTTTGCGGGCATTTCTGGTTTTGGATTACACTTTCCCAGGTCTGACCCTCTCCTGCAGAAGGGCTTTCTTCTCGAGGGAGCTGGTGGCTTGCCAAGGTGACAGCAAGGTGTGCAGGAGCCCACACCTCAGCCAGATCAAGTTCTGTCCTGCTGCCAGATCGGACTCTGCCCAGACTCACTGGAAAGCCACAGGACACGGTCGTGTGTGTGTGTGTGTGGGGGGGGGGGGGGTGACGTGCAACAGCATCTAGCCAGTCCGCAACAAGAGTGCTTACCGATCAAGCCCTCCCAGTTGTCCTCTACTATTTTGTCCTGCCTCCCAGTGCTGAACAAGAGCATGTTGTTGCGACGCAGGCAGCGCAGCAGTTCCTCACAGTAATATGGGATGCCAGAGCTTCTTTGGATCAGGAACCTGGGCAGGAGCAGACCCAGCAGTGACCAACACCAGGGAAGTATGGTGCAACACAGTTCTGATGGGCGGGTGGCGAGTCACTCAGGCCTCACAGGGTAACCAGCCTCTTTGTCACAGCTACGGCTCACTTCAGAAGGGGGCGGTCCTCCCACTGGCTTGGGCGTTTGGGACCCCTGACCCTACACTGTTTGCTGGAGTCCATGGGGAAATGGTCGTGGGCAATGTCCAAAGCACAACACAGCAAGCCTGATCTTCCCTGTCCTCAGGAGCCCAGATCTGCTCTGGCAGCTGGCTGGACCCCTGCTCCTGGGAATCCCTACTGCAGCCTGGCTACATTGGTCAAAGCCTTTTTCACACCTCAGCCACGCTGAGACTTGGGTACCCATCTCCCTCTGCTCTCCTCTCTCCTCTTCTCTCCCTTTTCCTCCCTGCCTTGCCCTCCCTCCTCTGCAACAGCAAAGGGCTGTCACTGCCCACGTGCTGCGTCCTGGGAGCTGCCTATTTTTAGCTCACACCTGCTGTGGTGAGTCTTAAGGAGAAACCCAGGTCCTTGCTGGAGTCAAGGATGCTGCCAGAAGGCCCCGTGCTTCCTTTCCTGCGGGGCGACTTCCTTCCGTGGCAGCATAGGTCCAACCCCTCCGGAAGAGCTCCGTGGCCTGCAACATACCTTGCTAGATCCCTGGGGATGCTGACCACTCCAAGGTCCTGGCAGACTTTCTGCACCACAGCTGCAGGTTTCAGCTCTTCCAGATGAAGACAGCTGATTCTCTGGGACGTTGTGCTGTCTGCTGCAGCTTTGAAAAAGCTCTCCGTTCTCTCATGGCCAGGAGCTAAGCTCATCACCATAAAGAGCGTGACGCTTTGGAGCACGGGCCACATGACAGTCCAGGAGGCAGGGTCGATGAAGTGGGCGTTGTCGATGACAAATATGCCAAATTCTCCTCCAAGGGTCTGAAAAAAGCAGATGGATCTGTGTGGAGTCTGGCGGATTCTCAAGCATCCTCTAGGGGAGGAGATGCAGCCTCTCTCTCCGGAGACTGAGAATACTCAGAAGTCTCTCCCCAGCCGCTTCCCTCTTCAGAAGCTTACTGGCTTTTCATTTCTGCGAGACTTTAAGGCCTCCTGGAACATCACTTGCCCTTCTGAAGAAGGGAGCTTGGGCAAAGGAATGCAGAAGGCGTCAATCCTCCTCCAGGGCACATACCCTCCAACTTAACAGGAGGCGAGCTACGACGAGGCATATGGGGAGGGTGTGAGAGGGGCTTCTGGGAGGAGGGGCTCCTGGGCCCTGAAGGGCGGTGACCCTGGCACATCGTCCTGCTGCCCACTCAGGCTGTTCTGATGTGGAGCCTGCAGCGGGCAGGGTTGTTTTCTTTCTCTGACCCAGGTAGAAGGAGGAACGCTCACCTTCTGTAGCACTTTCCTACAAGTCTTCTGCAACTCCCTTTTCCTTTGAAGGTCATGCATCTTGCAAACCTCGTCTGAGATGGCAAACTGGACAGGAAAGCAGAGTCAGAAAGAAACATCATCCTGGGACCAGGCATGCCTATCCACCAAGCTAGACGGCAGAGCAAAGCGCCTCTGCTTTTGCATGAGGTCAGCGCAAGCCTCTCTTCACTGGCCTTTCCAGGGCGCTGACCAAGACACCTGGCACATGCACAGGACATGAAGTCACCACAGACAAGGAGCCTCCCTGGACCCACGAATCAGAACGGGGTGCTATGAGCACTGCAACTCCCAGCCCAGCAGAACACCCAAACAACCACCAGACTACCTCAGGAGGCCTCCCTCTCGCTCTCACCTCGACGAGGAAAATGTTGTTGAGGAGGCAGTAACTGCTCTCTTCTATCGCCCCTTGGAGCTTGGCCTGCAGGGTGCGCTGCCGGTCCTTGCACGTTTCACCCGCCTGCAGTCCCAGGGCCCTGGCCACCAGCATACAGACGGCAGAGAAGGGCTGCCTCATGTTGGCCTTGGTCAGTTCCATGGTGACAACCCTGCGGTGCAAAAGCAAAAGGCAGTTGAGCTGCAGAAAAGGCCCCCAGTAGCCCACGCCTGCCAAGACAGGAGAGTTAGAGACTCACGCTGCCTGGTTCTTACTGCAAAGGAACGCAGGGTGCACAGTCCCGGGGGTGTGGGCGGAGGGCCAGGCACAGGGCAGAGGCATCGCAGTCTTCCACGAACGTCAGGGGACGGGCATGGGAAGGGGCTCAAAAAACCCACTTACCTGTGCCCAGTGGCCTGGCCCAGAAAGGCCAGCTCAGTAAGTAAGTGGCTCTTTCCAGAGCCCAGAATGCCTGCGTACGCCAGGATGCGCGGCTGTCCCAAAGTCTCATAGGCCTTCAAGCTGCGTTCAAAGAGGTCAATCTCCACCTCCCGACCTGTGAAGACCAACCAGGAAACAAGCTGTTGCAGCATGCTGAAAAGCAGGGCAGCATTCCCTTTTGCTGGCACGGCGGCTTCCCTCCACCACGTCAGCAAGCCTGCCTACACCCAGGCCTCCTTCCAAGCCCCTCATCTCAGAGCCGCCTGCCTGCTGGCCACACGGCGCAGCTCCTAGGAGCTCTTTCCCCTCCGCTTCTCCTCCCACAGGCAATGAGATTCAGCCAGCTGGACGCAGCTCCCCACACTGATCCAGCCCAAGACTGGAGGGCACACTTTGAGGCACTGCAGGCAGCTGCGCCCAAAAGGCATGCCAAACATCTCACTGCACCCTGAGCCCCAGAGCTCTTGCCAGCACCCTGTAGCTAAGGTGGCGTCTTCGGGCCTGTTGTGGTTTTGGCTGCGATACAGCTCCTTGTCTTCACAGGAGCTTGGAGTGTGCTGTGATGTGCTGGACTTGCCACCAAAGGAACGCCGAGAACACACTGAACTCTTGCCGAGCAGTGCTGGCACAGTGTCAAGGCCTCTGCAGTTTCTCATGCTGCCCCACCAGCCAGCAGGCTAGAGGAGGGAGGAAGGGAGCGAGCGGCTGTGTGGGGCTCAGCTGCCTACCGGGGTTAACCTCCAGCAAGGTGCACTGCTTTGGGCAAAGGGAAGCAGCTGGGGTTCTGAAGAGCGAGGACTTCTCTACCTACCCAGCAAGGGGCCATAGTCCGACCTCTTCTTGGTAAGACCCATGTCAAAGATGCTAGAAGCGGGAGAAGACAAAACATGAGTTTCACTTAGTTGTTCAGAAGCCAGGGAATATAGAGCCTGCTGTGTTAGGGGAGGAGACCCGCCGCAGGTAACTGCTTTTCTTTCCAGCAGCATGCTGTCCGGAGCATGCTCCCCGGCCAACGTTCGAGTGGACATGCCAGGACAGCTTCAAGCACGAAGAAGGCCAGCAGCCATGGCGGGACAGCAGAAGGTGTTGGGAGTCCCTCGCCAGAGGCCAAAACCAAAGAAAGCCCAGATGCGGCAAAGAAGCCAGGGTGTGCTGTTGGCTAGTAGACTGCTCTGCCACCCTGGACAAGCAAAAGAAGCCTCTTGGAAAGGAGGACCTGTGTCACTTAGTGGCTCAGGACACCAAGCACCTGGCACCTTTGGCTCAAGTCTTTTGATAGTTTTCAAGAGACAGCAACGTTAACATCCAAAAGGTCCTCCAACCCTGGCCCGGAGGGACAGCTGAGAACTGAGCAGGCAGACAGGAGGAAGAGTGGCCCAGTGGCCCACCTTTCCCCAAGGCGACATGACTGACCCAAAGCTTCCTGCGCAGAAGGAGCTGGGAAAAAATTCCTCCTTGCATCAGAATGACCTCTGCCTTAGCCTTGCACATAGTGGAGCAAACACAGAGCAGGGAGGGAGCCCAGCGGAAAGCCGCTTGGACAAAGCCTGCATGGCTAGCGTGCGTCTCCAAAGCCAGGACAACCTTCTGCACCCCACTGGCGTCACTCGCAGCTCTCTTAGCAGCAGGAGACACAAGGGCAGAAAGGCACAAAGCAGACCCATGCCAGGCCTTTGGATCTTCTTGGCCACAGGGAAGGGATGTCTGTGGGAGGCCAGGCTGGTCTCTTGCTGCACAGCTCCTCTTTACCGGTCAAGGTTGCACCCTTGGCTTCCCCTTGTGGCCCCATCCAGATGGCTCGGAAGACACTCACCACTTGTCGGTGATCCCCACATATTGATAGATAGCGCCGGGATCTGTAACACCTTTCAACTTTGTCTTCGGCAACTCCTTGAAGAGGTAACTGGGCAGGCGAGAGGCCTTGTAGGTGTCTTCATCACAGGACACCAGCCTGGGGTAGTGCACCATCAAGCGGGCACCCAAATTCACCTTATGGCCAATCACTGCCATGGAGAGAGAACACATTGACATGGTTAGGAAAGCAGCCTTGCCCCACCCTTTAAGGCCAAGGGCTACTTCCCCTTGTTGTCCATAGGTGCATGCCTAGTGCACTGCACCAATGAGCACACACAGCAAAGATCTTTTAATTAATTCATTATATAAATATATATATATTATATAATTAAATATTTTATTATATAACTCTGCAGAGTCAGGTGCTTGGCGATCTTCCGCAAAGCCAGCACACCTCTGACTTGAATCACCGTTACTTGTACACAGCAAACTTGTGAAAGCTATCTCTTTGGGTACTTCTGATTGGCTATTACAGCTCACCTAACTTATGTCTCCTGAGTTTGCACATTACAGAGAAAGAGTGGGGGCTGGGGAAGTGGGGACACATCAAATCCCACATTAGCATACGTTAGCATTTTGATGGGTACGATTTTTAATACGTTTATGACCCTTAATGAGCAAAAGGTTACTACAGATTAGTCTGGAGCTGTTGTTCTCCTCCTTGTTTTCACCTTTTGTCCCTTATCTCCCTGGCTGCTGCTAGCTCAAGGCTACCTGTCTCTCTGTTCCCTTATTCTCTCACCTAAAAGACTATACAAGCTATAGAAATACTACACAAGCTACAGGACTCTCTATATTCTTCAAGGTTTCCTTGTTTTTCCCAGCTTTGGGACTACACCCTCAGGCACAGGTCAACCCCGCAGCAGGGCAAGCTGACCCAGCGGGAACCGCAAGTCTCTGAGCCCATTCTCCCACCTCAGGTCGAGACCTGTGACATCTGGGCCGCTCTCGGCAGGCTGTAGCATATGTGCTTGCCCCAGCCTTCCCATCTCTTCATGACTGATGTGTGTGTGACAGGTGTGCTTAAGCACACCCACGCCAGCCTCCCACTCTTCAGACTAAGGTGCGGTACCTGTATGTTCAGCCCTCTCCGGATGGCCACAGAGGCCGTAGAACATCGTCCCACTGGTGACCCCAATAGACATTGCCCTGGCACACAGGGAGAGAAGTGCAAATTCAGTGGTGCCCCAGGCGCAGTCCTGCTCGCCCCGCTCTGCCACTTCCCACGTCTCCCCTTGGCACCAACCAGGGACACCTGCTGTCCCACAGCCGGTGTGTGCCTCGGGGACTTGGAGAGCTTGGGGCACCACACACAAGGGACGTGGGGAGGGTGCACGCAAGACGGCTTGGACCCTTCCCCTGAGGCCCGATGGCTGTGACCTGCAGCAGGCCACAGCCCCTCTCACTAGTGGAGGAAAGCAGGTGCTACCCACAGAGCACCTACAATGCCAGCGACTTTGAGATTAGGCCAGAGCCCTGTTCCTGGCAGGCTGTGCTTGGAGGGACTGCGCCTGGCTGCCGTGAGCTAAGCCCAGGGGCCACCTGCTGCCTCTCAGGGTGCTGCCTCAATCCTGCCAGGGACAAAGGAGGCCAAGCCAGGAGGCCACGTCTCTTGCTGGTCAGCCCCCTTGCGCTGTCCCAGGCAGCACGCATGCCCTGCAACACCGCCACACACTCACTCAAGTTTCCTCAATGATCTGGAGCACGTGCTGAAGATCTGAAGAGCGCTGTCCAAGGCACGGGTGCTCTCGTCATGCAGCTTTGCTCCAGACATTCCGAACACACAGAGGAATGTACAGCCCTGCAGAGGACAGATGCAACACATCTGGTTACAGTGCCTATGGCCAGCAGCTAATGCCGTTCCATTGCAGTCGCCAGGGAGACCAGTAGAGCTGCAGGTCAACACAAAGCCACAGAGGACTGATCCCACCAGCAAGGCAGAGCTGCTCCTCAGTCCCTCTCCACTAAACAGACACAGGCCACCCTCTGGGGGTGGGATTGCTCCCCCACGCTCACCTTATCAAACAGAAGGCTTTTGTTGATTTCACCCTTGTGAGGACTGATGATTGTTGAAATCATCCTGTTGGCATCACGGAGGCCCCTCTGAAGATCCAGTAACCTGGCCTCTGCAGAAAACTGCAGCTGGATAAAGAGGCTGGTGACTGGCCGTAGCTCAGACCACAGGTGCAGCGGCATATCCACGTCCAGCTGGAAGTGAAGAGCACGACAACTTTGCCAGCCTGTTCTCCCGGCGGTTCCTCTGGGCCCGTGCCACGTACCGAGGGAGAGCAGGCATGTTGGCAATACCAGGTACTACTGGAGGAAGGGTAAGTCCCCTGCTCGGTGCCAATCGCAGGCCAGCCTGCGGCAGGCAGGTCATAGCAGAGTCATAGCACAAACGACAGAGGGGAATGTTCCAGCAACACTGCATCTTGTGGCAAGTACGGATGCGAGGGGCGACCCTCTGGCACATCCCAGGGACTTGAGCAGACTCGCCCCCTTGTCCTCGCCTCGTGCCCACAGCACGTCCAGAGCAAGAGTCATGGAAAAGACAGAGGCAAGTCCACCTCCTGCCACCCGTGCCTCTTTGAGGAGCAGCACAAAATGGGCAGTTGCCTGGCACGTGCAGCACCAGTAAGCCTGGCATCAGGTCCCCTGGGTTCCCGCCCCAGGGTGCTTTTTCTTCCATTTGTCTGTTTTCACGAGAGCTCCACCCATGCAATGCACACCTTCTTCTGCCCTCCCAAAATGCAGCCTCCAGCAGCAGCGGCCTTACCTTCCTGAGAGGAGCTGCTGGTATGTACTTCTGCATCTCTGCTGCCACTTTAGGACCATTGGACACGAGAAAAGCTGGCCTTAGGTGCCCTAAGGGAAGCAAACGCAAGCCTTCACTGGCAAGACGGGACTACAAGGGGGTTGAAAGACGGGGCTGGCACTGGGCAAAGCAGAGCAAAGATTCTTTGGCGTTTCCTCCTGCTCCCCTCTGCAGCTGCTTGGCCAGAGCCATCCCCTGGAAGGAGGGGATGGCAGCGACAGCCTCAGCTGAAGCACAGGAGGGACAAAGGCACGAATGCTGACTGAAAGGTGGAAGAGGGCAGGGGGAGTTCCTCCCTGGAACTCTGAAGCAGGCAGGCCCCATTTTTCCAGCCAGTCTCAGAACACGGTGAAGCAGGGACTCACCTATCCTTTCCAAACGCTGCATCTTCGCGTGTTGCTCAAACTGGCCTGCAGCATCTTGGCGTTCTGATCCAGACATGTGCTCCATCCTCTGAACCTGCAGACACGCAGAGCAAAAGTACTGCCGCTGGCCTCCCCAAGGAGCCCCGGGAGACACAGCCCGCCCCTCCACTCTCACTTTCCAGAGAAGGGCAGAACCTCTTGGTGCAGCAAGCCCACCTCTCTGGATTTTCAGCTGGGACAGAAGTGCCTCTTCAGAAGGACCAGAGCCACGCAGGCATCACCCAAGCATGCCCCAGCTCTCCAGGACAGCTGCGCGACCCACGGGGGACATTGCTGGTGGGGCCCACACCCTTCCTGTGCTTCCCTTGGCCAGTCACACCAAGCAAGCACTACCCAGAGCTACCCCTGAGGTGGAAGGGCAACTGCTTCAGCTCTCTACCAACCCTTACAGCTACAACTCTCTCCACGTCCAGAGCCTCAGCCTTCTGGCATCTGCCTCCTTCCCTCTCAGGTGCAGGTCTTCAGAGAGGCTCTAGAGGCCAACCTGTCCACCTACCTTCAGAACCCGTTTGCCACCAAGAAGCCTGGTCTGGATCTTTTCCTGCTCACACAGCTTCCAGCAGGTGGGCGAGACAATCACTTCACTTTTAACCGCAAGGTTTTGGGCGTTCATAACTTCCTCCAGGGCCTGGCTGCAGATGAAGTACTGCTGATGGTACCTGTCTCCAGCAGCCAGTACGGTCATTTGCCCTGCGGAGATCCCTGGGGAGAGAGCAAGAAGCAGCATTGACACCGGGGAGCAGAAGCAGTCAGCAGCACTGGAGAGTGCCAGGGCTGTGCACGTGGCACAGCTGACCCTGCAGCGCCCATACCTATCTTCAGGTGGAGCTTCTGACCCACGTGTGTGTCACGACTGCCATGCTTCTTCTGGATTTGTTGGCAACACTGCAGCACCAGGCTGATGGTCTGAGGCAGCTGAGCTTCTGATGCTCTCCACAGCACCAGCACAGCATCCCCTGGGGAAAGTGAGGGGAAGGGGAAGGCTCTCCTGAGGGACAGCAGCAAGTGGCCAGCCGGCGTGCAGAGGAGGACGGGCTTGTGGGAGGGCATCCTCCTGAAGGACAGCACCCTGGCCACAGGGACCCCTCCCCTCTGCCAGACCAGCCACAGCACCAGCCAGGGCAGCAGGGCAAGAGGGTGGGTGGCGGGGGGACCCTCTGCCCAGCACTCCTCCGCAGCTGCAGCAGCCCAGGGACACCACCGGAGGGATTGCTGCGTGGCCAGAGAGCTGCTCCATCAGGCCAGAGCACAGAGCAAGCGGCTCCCGCGGGAAACACTGCACAGCAGCAGGACATGGAAGCAGCCTCCTCCTAAGGACATACCTCCAAACTTCAGGATGTCTCCTCCGAAATCCAGCACAACTGTGGAGAAAGAAGGGAAGGCAGAGTTATGGGGCGCCTTCTTCCGGAATCCGTGGGGCAAGCCACCTGTAGCCACAGCCCTGGCCCCTGTACAGCGAGTTGGGAGGCCACACAAGCACAGTACGGTGCAAGCTGGAAGGCACCTCTGGAGAGTATCTGCTCCAGTCCCGCACCCCGTCTCCACTCAAGCCGAGCCACTCAGAGCCACCTGCCCGGGGCCACGTCCAGACGCCTGGTGAAGATCTCTGAGCGGGGACACTTGCAAATGCTGCCAAAGTGGTGGCCACCACATGCTCACGGTCAGAGACGTCCCCCAGGATAAGGGGCTCAGGAGGGCCACACACAGATGTCAGTGCGAGCCTCCCTAGGTCACTGGCACGCTGGCACTCACTGGATGCCCCCAGCCTGCCTGCGGTCCTAATGGCACCAAAGCGGTGTTCCATCGTGGAACTGCAACGGTCTCTCTGCAAGCACAGAGACAGATGCTGAGAAAGCAGGTGTCCCCTTGCTCATACGATCAGAGAATGATCTAGGCTGGAAAAGGCCTTCGAGATCATCAAGTCTGACCATCCACCTAGCCTACTGAGTCCCCATCACTAAACCATCTACCTTAGTGCCACGTCCACACATCTCTTAAATAGCTGCAGGGACTGGGACTCCATCGCTTAACTGGGCAGGCTGCTCCAGTGCTCAACCACAACCTCCTTGAAGAAATTCTTCCCAGTACCCAACCCAAGCACAGCCTGCCCCAAATCGAGAGCCTTTCCTCATGGCCTCTCTCTTGTCACCTGAGAAAAGAGACCGACTGCCTCTGCGCTGCAGCCTCCTTGCAGGGAGGTGGGAAGCGCAATGAGGTCTCCCCTCAGCCTCCTCTTCTCCAGACTAAACAACCACAATGCCCTCAGCTGCTCCTCGTAACTCTTGTTTTCTAAACCCTTCAGCAGCTTTGATGATCTTCTCTGTACACACGCAAGCAACTCAGACATCCTTCTCGTGGTCAGGGGCCCCGAACTGAATGCAATATTCGAGGTGTGGGCTCACCACTGCCGTGTCCAAGAGCTATCACTTCCCTAGCCCTGCTGGCCACACTAGTTCTCATGCAGGCCAGAATGCCATCGGCCTTTCTAGAGACCTGGGCACGCTGCTTGCACATGTTCAGCTGGCCGCCAAGCAGCAACCCCACATCCTTTTCTACTGGGCACATTTCCAGCCACTCTTCCCCCAGGCCTATGTGGCTGCATTAGGTTGCTGTGTGCCAAGCGCAGGACCCACCACTTAGCCTGGTTCAGTGGCATGTGACTGGACTTGGCCCAGCCTACCTCAGCAAAGCCTTCCCACCCTCAAGCCAGTCAACCGTCCCGCCTAACTTGGAATTGTCTGCAAACTTACTGATGGAGGGTGCATTCAATCCCCTCCTCCCTCCTGGTCACTGATGAAAATGTTAAACAGAAAAGGCCCTGGTAGAGTGCCCTGGAGAAGGCCACTGGTGTCCAGACACCAACTGGATTGAACCTGGATTGAACTCCGCTTGCTAGGACTCCTTAAGCCCAGCCGTCCAGCCACTTCTTTACCCAGCAAACAGTATGTCTGCCCAAGCCCTGAGCAGCCAGTCTCTCTGGGAGAATACTGTGGGCAGCAGTGTCAAACGCTTTATAAAAAGCCAGGCAGACAATGACCAGAGCCTCTCCCTCCTCTACCAAGTGGGTCACCTTGTCGTAGGAGATCAGGGTAGTCAGGAGGCACCTAGCCTTCAAAATCCCGCGCCAGCTGCTTCTGATCCCTCCATTGGAGGCATGTGCCATGTCACAGCACTCAGGATCACCTGCTCCGTAACCTGCCCTGATACTGACATCAGGCTGACGGGCCTGTAATTCCCTGCAAAGTCCTTCCAGCCCTTCCTGTTGCCTGGAGGCACGTCTGCCAGCCTGCAGTCCACTGGGGCCTCCCTCATCACAGTGGGCAGCAGAAGAGACCTGCTGCGCTCCTCCCTTGCCACGGAAGCCCCACGGCTCCCACTGTCCCCCCAGGCCACAGTGAGCTCCACAGCCCTTCCAAGGAGGCAGGAGCAGCTGGTGCAGCAAGGCTGCCTCTGCCCTCTGCAAGCAACCTCAGGGCCCCATATACAACAGCCTGGCAGCATGGCTCTTACCCTCCAAAACGTCGCTCATGTAGTCATTGAGTGTTTGTGCCAGCTCGTCAGCACCTCTGTCTGTGCCGCTCTGCTGGACACACTTCTCTGACAAAGAAGTGAAACCTGCAGGAAGAACAGGCAGAAATCAGGACATGTCTACGTGGGCCACAGGGCCTGGCAGCCAGTCCCATGCTGCCAAGCCTAAGCGCCTGTCAGTCGCTGCATCGCAAGAGAAGCCAATCCGTGCTCTCTTTAGCCATCACAGCAGGAGTCCTCAAGAGCGACAAGATAGCTGTGCCATCTACGGGCCAGGGCCCCTGAGGGCCTGGTGTGTCCCAATGGCTCGTTTCTGGGGAGGCTCTACCGTGCCCAACCCACCTGAAAAATCCGCTAAGAACAGCACTCCCACGATAAGCCTGGGGATCTGGCTGTCCCAGGTGAAGTCCTCAGAAAGAAGATCGGGGAGGAGCACGCTCCTGTTCTCCATCTCAGAGTACGGGTACTTCCCCTCCCAGGCAGATGCTATGGTCAGTGCCCTGTGGTACCGGGGTACCTCAGCAGAAGACAACCATGCCCAGCTGGGAGGGAGGAGATGAAGACCCCTCAGCACCAGACAGTGCAGTGAGCCTGGGGCCTTCTTGAAGGACAGTTTGGTCTCTGCCACCATGGGTCATCACAATCACCTGGTTGGTAGGTGATGACCTGGTTCATAGGTCATCGCTTAGTGGCTGCCCTCCAGCAACACGGTGGGCTAACAGTGCCATCCTCCATAGATCAATGCCTGCTGAGCAGCAGCCGCTGTGACCCCGTACAAATGTATAGAGCTACTTCTTCCAATGAGGTTATTAAAAAAAAAAGAAAAAAAGTACAAATAGGATTAAGACTGGAAGAGGGTAAAGAACATTCATATATTCATGACAACATTCACCACCAGAACCTTCCAGAATGGTTGCTCAGTTCTTCTGTTCTGGGGGGGTGGTTAGGGGCTGGTGGCAGGGAATGCAGGCTGCTGGTCAGTTAAGTCAGCGGACCACTGACACAACCAGAATGAAGAATGCTAACACATAAATAAAATTCAGAAATTATTCTATTCTGGCTAGAAAAGTTGTTTCATGTTGCTCCATCCATCCAAGAGGAAAGGTTGAAAACAACAGTGGCAACGTGAAGTTTAAGAGAAGAAGAGGTAAGGAGTGAAGGATGGAGGATGAGGATGGTAACATAAGCAGCAAACGGTGGTTAGTAATTAACTTCTTAGAAGATCACTAGAAAAGAGATATTTAAGTAGGAGATTTGTTTTGTTTTGAAAACACTGGCTTGTGCTTTTAAGGGTCACCGATTACCTGAACTGTTTGCAAGGTCACTGCTTGAAAACTGGAAAACTTGTTCAATAAAATTAACAATTCTGTATTTTGAAAATTGTTATAAATGGCTCAGGATTCAAATTAGGATTACATAAAAAAATAGGGTTTATTGAAAGAATATAAAGGAATAGAGGTAAGCAAACAGCGCTGGGTGCACCGGGAGTCTCCGCTCCACCAGGACGCACACCAGTTACATCAAGCAGCTGATTTTTATGCTCCTAGACTAATACATATTCATTACTACTTCTAAAAAAAATAGATTATTAAAATTAGCTTCCGGGGTGCAGTCCCTCCTACTGGAGCATGCGCAGTCTCCTCTGGGGTCTCTTCTGAGGGTCTCTGGGGGTCTTTCATGCTGAAGGCTCGTAGTCTTCCTCTCCCCCTTTGTACTTACTGGGCACCATGCCAAGTTTATAGAACATCCTCTTCAAGTCTTTTCTCCCAGCCGTCCTTCAGCTTCTTTCTCCTTCCTCTTTATCTCTTGGCCCCCCCAACCAGATACCAAAGATCCACATAGTATCCCATAACAGTCACTAGTTGTTATCAGTTGTTCTGAAACTCCCAGACACACGAGTAATTAAAACATTCTTCCCCAGCCATTCACAGACACATCTATAGCAGTGTTAGAAATAGAAGTCCGGAATAACGAAAGCAAACAGGTTCATAAATTTATGAAGTGATAAATTGACTAGAATGATGGTGAGACTGGGACACACTGCATCTGTGGTTCAAGAATTAAATTGCCAGTGCAGGGCCCAGAGGCAGACAGGATTCAAACAGAATTGTTCTTTATGGACACGAATTGTTAAAACATTCCTCACAAAAATGGTATGGTTTAAATATTAAACTTCATAAATGTTCTCATTTGTGTATTACATTTATGAATCCAGTAGTTCTTAACTGAAAACAACCAAATGTTTTAATTAAGGTTTAATAGCAAATAAATGCATTTCAACTTTCCAAACTCGTTTTTCAGCAATTTTAGCCTACTGTAATTCCAATTACTTGATTCAAATCATGCTTCAGTCTGGTGTAACAACAAAATCAAGTTTAACTTTCATTATTCCATTATTGCCTACCATTTTCCCAGAGTAAACGTAATTTAGATGGATATAAAAGACACCGCATGTAACCAGCACAAAAACAGTCACTTCATTTTAAATGTGCATTAAAAAAAAAAAAAACCAACAACAAACCACACAGAAACGCAAACACATGAATGGTTAACTTTTTGTTCCCTTTTTCTCAGACAAAACCTTTGTCTTACTTCAGAGAGCAATGTCTTGATATCTGAAGGAGCTCCCTCCTTGAAGTCATCCATTCCTAGAGTCAAAACGATCAGTAATTCATCTACTCACAAGCATCTTTTCTGCTCTGCTTCCACAAATTATGTCTCATCTCAGAGCAGAGCCATGCTACTCTACCATGTTATTATACCTTCAGCTGGGATTTACATGGCTGGGATTGGTGTGCTTTTAGACCAGCAAAGATCATTCAATACATTCGTTTGACCTCCTGCGTGCTACAAACCACAGAGTTTCACCTCAACATTCCCACATCAACCCTGCAGCTCCCAGTTCAGCTATTTTATGGTTTACGATTATATATATTGTAACTATATATAGTTACAATTCCAAGGACAGCTTGCAACGTAATTATTCAATTCAAATTACAAATAGGTTCTCGGGCCCCCATACTACCTCATTCAGGTTCCAGGTAGCTGGTCCATAATGCTGTATGATTCTTTCAGGAGGCCATTCATTCTCTCCCCATTCTTGGGCACTACGCCCAGCTAAGGAAGCATCAATAGATCGTTTTACTCTATTCAGATAAAAACAAACAAACAAAAAACTCTTTTCAGCTGGAATTAGCTCAAACCTTTCTTTACATAGAAAGAAAAATCTAGGAGCGTAACAGAATGACACCAGGCAGAATGACAACTCCCAGAGGGAAGCCCTACAGTGACAGCGAGTCAGAACAGATGATCTGTGGCTACCCCAGGGACAGACTCAAATGCCATGACCTGCGACTGAAAGTGACCGCCAGAACTGGGATGATGGACGCATAGAATGCTTGCCTTTAAGACAAGAGACCGGAAGGATGGGCAGTGCAAACCCCTTAAGAATAACGCTTCAGAAATGAATTCCCCAGCCTGAGCTCCTGGTGAAGCCCAGATAACTTCCACAACAGTGACGATGGAAACAGACACAATCTGAAACCAAATATGCACAAGACCCAAAACGCATCTGCTCTTTAAGCTGTGACTGCAAGACAAGAAGTGCTTGGATCAGCCCTATGATCACAGAATCACAGAATTGATGACGAAACAAGCATTTAGGACCTTTAGTGTGGCTACCAAGTTGCCCATCTAATCCGTCCAGTGGAAGAAGGCGATGAGGATATCAAAACCTGAGGAGCGCGTAACACATAATGATCATATCAGGAAACATTCGATACAAAATAAAAGTTACACGCACGGAAGAAGTGATCCCTTTAAGCTCCTACTGCAAGACAAGAGGTGCTCAGCTCCCAGTTGAACATCAGCGTTATTCCGATGAGGTCAAGTGTTCAATACCCTCAGGATGGCTTCCCCAGGGCCTGCCGAGCACCAAGAGCAACAGCACAGCACAGACAACAAGCTGGGACTGCCCTGCCTGGCACGTGTTCACGCTGTACGTGACAGAACTCCCCACACATCATCTCTGCCTGACCTGATCAATCCTGAAAGGCCCCATCCGCTGCAATGACTTACAAGCACAGACCCTTGCCCTATGGGTCCATTCACAACCCCAACTCAAACATAGCACTTGCCCCCCCAGCTTAGCTTGGGAATGCTGGGAGGCAGGTTCCATCCTCATCAAGGAACACAAAGGCTAGCCAGGACACTGCTTCAAGCCTAAGGCTCCTCTTCACCTGCAGAAATAAAGTGCCATCAGGCACCAGCACGCCAGCCAAACTTCTTCCAGGGAAGCACCCTCCTCAGAAACAAAACAGTAGTCAACTGACCTGCTCTGCTACTGAAATCAGATAGACACCCCCTAGACAACTCCCTGCCTCCCCCTGCCAACACCCGAGATTTGCCCCTGAACTTAATTCTCAGGGCTCAAAATCCACCCTCAATGTGGACCACAGAGACCAGCTAGGATGTTCCCAGTACCTTCTTCATCCCTGGAAAAGAGGAGTCACCCAGAGGTGGACCAATAGACTACCAAACCAAAAACAATGCCCGTTTTCCAACTTTTCTCCACTCACCTTCCCAACCCACACCCAGCGCTTCCATTCACTGTGCCAAGCCAAGCCCACGGGGCTTAGATCAAGGAGAAAGGACAGACAAACGTGACAATCCATAAAACGGTCTATACCCACTCCTCTTCTTTCATCCCCTACCGCAAGAGCCAAGAAGCCCCAGACCCGTGTTCCCCAGCCCAGCATCACCGCTTCGCCCACCTAACACCCCAAAGAGATGCATCTCCAGCATTTCAGGAACTAGAACTGCTGACGTCTGGCACGCCTCAGAAACGTGGCAGGAGACGTACTCTGCTGTCGCAAGGTAGTTTGCCCAACAGGCAAAGCAGACTAACACAGTCCACTGACCAACTCAGGGCCCACACTGCTGTCCACTCACCCTCGTGCTTCGTTCAAGTTTCCGTGCCCATGCCCTGGGCTACAAGAAACAAAGAGAGAAGGTCATGCCCACGATGGACACGCAAACAGTACAGCTTCTTGCAGAGGACTCAAACACAGAGACCAGAGCCAGAAAAAAAAAAACACACCCTCAAGTCCACAAATGCCAAAAAGCCATGAATGCACAGCAGTCCCAGCAGGGGTAATTACAGACTTATCCTTTACAGATGAAAAAGGTGACCCTGCTCAGTCTCTTCGTACTACTGCGCTTATGCAGTCGAGCCCCTTGCAATGCGTGCTGAAGCTCTTTGTGAATCCTCTGGACAGTGACACAAATGGCTTGATATATCTAAAGATTGAAATGTAACGCCCCATGATTTCCCAAAAACAAGTTAGCCAGCAACCCCTCCTAAGCATCCCTCTTCTAAGTGAATTCCAAGCTCTTAAAATCTAGAAGGATGCAAGGTCTAAAGACTCAACAGCCAGCAAAACCACAGGCAAAAGCTGCAGAAATATAACAAACTGTCCCTAACCCTGAACAAGATTACACCTTACATGCCTACTGCTGCTGGTTTCAGATACATGCTTACACAGGGAGCTTCGACAATACCTTTCTCCTAAACCCTGCTCCCTCACTTTGCCACCAAGGTTGTAACTTTGATAGTATTTGACATACAGGCAAAGACTCACAGTAAGCCCCGTAATCCTGCAAAAATCCTGAGGGACCCAGAACCACTAAGCAAACACACAAACTAACATTATTGTCCTATCCATGAACATGCCATAACAGTGACTCACCTGAGAAAGAACTGCATGCAATAAAGGCACCTAGTACTATATCAGTTGCTTTACTCTACCAGATCCTACTAGTTGCTACCTTAAAAAGATGTGCGTACCGCTCTCTACTTGGAAACGCATCAGTCCGTCCGTAGACTCTGACCCACCTAAAGAGCCCTGCAACTGACTGAAGGAAAAACAAAGCACTTACCCCAAAGAGCAGCCCAGGCAGAAGGAGCTCTCTGATGGCATACCTGGGGCTCATATACCGTTTGGCCGCGCCCAGCACCCAAGCCCAATCACCTGGGAAAGGGAAGGGGCAAAGCACAAGAAAGTAGAAAGAGAGCAGAAGGAGAAGCAGCAGCTGGCGTGTTTTTGTTCGTTTGTTTGTTTTTAATCTGATTTAGCTCAACAGCAAGCAGAGTGCAGACGAGAGAATCGGGCTGTTTCTAGAAGCTACGTTCCGCATGCTTAGGCTGCAGCTTTTAATCTTGAAAGGACAATATGACCAAGCAAGTAACTGGATTTTTTTCAACTGAAATTAGCTCAAACCTTTCTTTACATAGAAAGAAAAATCCAGGAGCATTAAAAAAAAAAAAAAAAAAAAAAAAAAAAAAAAAAAAAAAGCACAGCACAACATGCCAAAGAAAACCAATTCAATGTAATAATATCACTTTATCACTTGCAGGAAAAATCACATACTTGAGTAGGCTATCTGAGAACCAAAAGGCCATGCTGACGGGTCAAAACACGCTACAGGACGCTGGGTCCTGGCCCTCCGCTGCACTGACTTGAAACCCATCCCTAACACAGCATGAAAACTTGAAACCCAACCCAAACACAGACACAGCATTTCAGCCTCAACACAGTTTTGGGAACTGCTGGAAAGCAGGCTTCATCCTCAATGAGGTGTGCTCAGGCTACACAGCATGGGGCTTCAGGCACCTCTTCCCCTACGGAAGAAGACCGCCATCAGGAACCGCCACGCAAGACAACCTTTTTCCTCTACAACACCTTTCTCAGGAACAACGCAGCATTCCAGAGACCTGCTTTGCTCCTGTTCTAAGGGCTATCACAGCCCACCTTGCCTGTGGCACCTGATAAACAGAGGAGAAAGCAACCACAGCAGCAAAACCCACAGCAGCCTTTGGACAGTTACTCTCATCCCCTCCTTAACCTCAGCCTCTTACCTGCCCCACGTGGCAGATGCTTCCACCTGTTCTCTTAAGCCACTTAAAGCACCTCTAAAAGGCAAACTGGAATTTTACTCTATTGGATGTAGGAAAATAACTGCAGTGACAACCGCACCCCAAAAACAACTGCTACCTCTGTTCATCACTCACCAGAGTCACTCCAGAGGCAGCTCAGGTCATGACGTCCTGGACTGCACACTGAGTTTCAGCCTGAACAAAGGAAAACACAGCCAGAAGATAAACTTTCAGCTGCCAGCGTTAGCACCCATCCCTCATCAACACAAGCGACTCCATCTTTAATTGTATCCTTTCAAAACAGCGGTCCACTTGCCTCTGTACCTGGAAATTAAGTCCAAGCTCAGAAGGAGTAGACAGCATCACCCATGCCACCTGGGAACACAAAAGGACAAAATGACCACTGTGCTTGCAAACAACCACCTGCCACACTGCTCCTCTATCCCAAACAGCCTCACCTCAGACCCTGAGGGAAACACCTGAGTGTCTTCCGTTCGCTTTGGATAAGAGATGACCAGGCTGAAAACACTCTCACCTTCCCTCACTGCTCCGTGACATGGGGATTTCCCTTCCCTGTCCAAGACTGCACGAAGCACCTGCAGAGACAAGAGAGAAGCACACCCTGAGGCACCTCACAGCCAGAGTGTACCTGCTGCAATACTCTCTCTTCCCAGCTCCGTTACTCCAGCTGCTCACCAGCTTTAACTGAGATTCTTGGCTCACAGCGCCAAAGCAAACTCTGCCCAGGCCACACAACACACACTACACAAGCTACGTTATTTAAGACACACGAGCTGGAACGTTCCTGCCCAAGAATCAGTCGCATCACACAGGAAGGATGCCGCATGCTCCTAGAAACCAAACCTACCAGTCCTGAACAGCTTCCCTGCCAGACAGCTCCCCACCTCCTCCTGCCAACCACGCTCAGCACACGCACTATTTGCCTCTCAAAAACAACAACAACAAACAAACAAACAAACAAAAACCCACAAAAAGTAAGAACATACACACACAAAAGCGACTGAGCTCCACAGATGCCAAAAAGCCACGCACACACAGCAGCCCGGCAGGGGTAATCACAGACCCTTTACAGATGAAAAAAGGTAACTCTGATACGACCCTGCTCAGTCTCTTAGTAATACTGTGCCTACGTGGTCAAGCCTCTTGGAGCATGTAATCAAGCTGTTTTTAGTTCTCTGGAGAGTTACACAAGTGATTAAAATATAACTCAAAACCAGAAGTGTATCCCACCATCCCTAAAACCAGTGATCCAGCAACCTCTGCTAAATATCCCTCTATTAAGTGAATTCCAAGCACTTAAAATCTAGAAATCCATAGACTCCAAGCTGCCTAAAGAAGCACCCGTAGAAACAAGAGAAAAAGCACACCCTGAGGCACCTCACAGCCACAGCATACCTGCTGCAACACCTCTCTCTTCCCAGCTCCTTTACCTCAGCTGCTCATTAGCTCTATCTGAAATGTGTGCCCAGGCAGCGCTGCACAAAATTGTGCCATCAGACTTAAAAAAAAAAAAAAGGCCCACAGAACAACAGCTGCTGCTCCTTCTGTGCTCTCTTTCTACTTTCTTGTGCTTTGCCCCTTCCCTTTCCCAGGTGATTGGGCTTGGGTGCTGGGCGCGGCCAAACGGTATATGAGCCCCAGGTATGCCATCAGAGAGCTCCTTCTGCCTGGGCTGCTCTTTGGGGTAAGTGCTTTGTTTTTCCTTCAGTCAGTTGCAGGGCTCTTTAGGTGGGTCAGACTCTACGGACGGACTGATGCGTTTCCAAGTAGAGAGCGGTACGCACGTCTTTTTGAGGTGACAGCTAGTAGGATCTGTTAGAATAAACTAATGTAGTACTAGGTGCCTTTATTGCATGCAGTTCTTTCTCAGGTGAGTCACTGTTACGGCATGTTTACGGGTAGGATGTCAATGTTAGTTTGTGTGTTTGCTCTGCTGTGTCTGTGGGGACACGCTGTGCTTGGCTGGGAACCTGGGGCGGAAGTGATGTCAGGGCCTGTCTTCAATCAGGGCGGAAGCACTGTGTGATTGGCTTGGAGGAAGCCAGGGCAGAAGCAGCATGCAGGGCTTGCCGGCGCCATGGGCAGAAGCTGTCGGGGCAGGCCGGGACGCCGAGGAGGGGTGGCGCAACGAGGTTGGTGGTCGGTGGCGCGCCACGGTGGGCTGGATAGGGAGGGGGCGAGGCGGCGGGTGGTTGGTGGCTTCTGTGGAAATGGCCCTTGTGCGGGGTGGGGGCGGTGCATTCAGAGGAACCTTGACAGGCTGCAGATAGGGGCAGGCAGGAACCTTTTGAAGTTCAGGAGAGGGAAATGCCAAGCCCTACCCCTAGGGAGGAACAACTCTATTGAGCAGCACTAGATATCTGGGTACTAAATAAGCATTTCTTCATGGAAGGGGTGGTTAGGCATTAGAACAGGCTGCCCGGGGAAGTGGTAGAGTCCCCATCCTTAGAAGTATTCAAGAGACGTGTGGACATAGCACTTAGGGATATGATTTAGTGGTAGCATTAGGTTGATGCTTGGACTTGATGGTCTTAAGGGCTTCTTCCAACATAAGAATTCTTGTGGAGGATGGGGATTCAACTAACAAGTGCATTTTTGGGAACTGGCTCTCTCCTTCACTGTAGGTGACAGCAGCTTTGTGGGCCCTGCGAGGAGGCACCTCTGTAGTGATTGCAAATGGAGTCCACCCGAAAATCTCGGGTCATGTCATCACAGATATTGTAGAAGGGAAGAAAGTTGGAACTTTGTTTTCACAGGTAAGACCTGCAGGTGAGTACGGAAGTAATATGTACGCTGGGAGCAGTAGAGATTCCCTGGAAGTTTAGGGTTGAAATTTGGCTAGGCCTGCCTGTTCAACAAATGGGAAACTATGCTCTGCTTGACAAGCGGCTTTGGAAAGGTAAGTTTCAATGTTGGAATGGAACATCTTGAATCCTCTGCTTGGGTTCCTTCCAGCTGATGACTTGCTGCATCAGCCTTGCATTCAGAGAACTAAGTAGAATTTGTCTTGTTTTCAGTCTTAGAGGTTATCGTCTCTTATTGATGATTTCAGGCTGAAAGCATGCATATAGAATGTAGTGCTGAACTAAGATAGTGTGCGGTTTCATTTTTTATCCTAGGTTCTTCTTATGACTCAGTCTTTTGTTACTGTATGTAGCAATGTTTTCCTGCCTGTGTGTTGCTGTGACAATGTAACAAGGGCCGCAGAAAGTCAGACCAAAGATCTGTGATCTTAGCAGAATAGAACAAGTATAGAGTGATACTCGTGACTTGCACTGTAAGACAAGCAAACGCCTTGGAGTATAAAAATGCTAAATGGATTTCTTGTAAAAATTGGCCATATCCTTTGGACCGAGGTAAACACTTAGCATCCATGGGTCACAGGAGTCACGAGCCTTAACCAGGTATTGTGTGTAAACTCTGGAGCTAGCACTATGTGAAGAACTGCTTGCTTTACTTTGTGTGTGCTTGTGGGCAGGAGGAGTGAAAGTTGCTTCCTGCTAGCTTTTGATGCCCCCACCTTCTGTATGGAAAGAGAACGTGGGTGATCGATCTCTGTTCAACTTCTATGATGAGACATTGTCTTTTCCCTCATTGCTTTTTCACATGAAAAAGGTGTTTTCTTAGTCCTTTTCTACAGAAACTGTTCCAAAGATCTGTCGATCCCTGTTTCTCTTGGCTGAAACGGTTTTTATTCTACTGTGACCTTTTCAAGGTGAGCGAAAATAAAAGTTTGTGTAGCGTCCGAGATGCAAGTGAACCTTCAGTTTATGAGATAGCAAGGCTAACTTTGAGTTTTGATTAGATTGTGGATGGTTTTTGTTGCCTTTCCTAGGCCTTCTCCAAAAGCTTAAACAGGGAAGTTGCTGTTCAACGCTGATGAGCATTGAAGTGATGTTTTCGTAGGATTATGTGCACTACCAAGGCCTGATTTCCCCTTTTGTCTCTGCGTTGCTTCATGTTTATCTGCTGTGAATTGTACTTGCTATTTTGTTGCATAGTGGCTGCAAAGGAATCACAGGCTGGTTGAGGTTGAAAGGACCTCCAGAGGTCACGTGGTCCAACACCCCTTTTGTGTTCAAAGAACACAAAAATACACGCCACATTATAAAGTATGACCTTGCTTTAAAAAGCTGTTTTAACAGTCCTTCATTAAGTCTTATTAATCAAGTGTCCCCTAGTTCTTTTCTTACGCTTCCCACTATACCTCCTGTTATTTTCCTTACCGTGGGAATTCCTGCTCTGGCAATTTCTGTAGGACACTTCTTGAATAGAAGTCCGGGCATATTAGTCACATGCCAAGTCATCTGTTCTACAGACAATTTCAAGAGTTAAAAGTGAAAACGTAGCTTATCCAGGAGCTCCTTGAGAACTCCTTAGTGAAATGCTGCCTGAGCCTTTTGACTTGTTACTTCAGTTTCTGTTTCAAAACTTGTTCTGTATCATTTCAGTTTGCGATGGATTCTTTGACATCCGTGCCAAGAAAAAAACCTCTCCTCTGTAGGAGCCCTTCAACGTACACAGAGCAGAGAGAGAGCAGCTATTGTGCAAGCTGTTGCTGAGGCTGGTTTTGGCTTCCTGTATTGTTTGCACATTCCCAGGTTGTTTTGCAATCTTTTCTCTTTTCAGTAGTTATGTAATTAAACTTTTTCAAAGGATGCCTTCCTTTTTTTGCAGTAGCCTCCCACTCCCTGAGATGTAGCTGTCCTTGTATTCTTTTGCTCTTTGTCAAGTCTTCTTGTTACAGGTTGTATACTTGTTTGTCCCCTACGACATGGATGATCTTACTGAATCTCTGTGATGCCTTGAAAAGGGCTATGCTCGGGGACCGTGGCAGCATTTTGGTATCTGATACAAATTTTCCTGTTGTGGCATACAGTAAACTTCTTTGATATGTCTCTTAAGACCGTACCTGTTTTTCTGCTTTGAGTAAGGAGTTGAAAGTTGAAAGGTTAGTGTTCATTTCCTTCCACCTTTGTCTGCATGTCTTGTGGTTGCGTGTGTGTGTTTGTTTTGGCAGGCCCTACAGTAGAGCAGCAGGGTGGAATGTCTCGAGCCGGTAGCAGGACGCTGGCAGCTCTGCAGCCTGAGCAGGTGAGAGAACAGTATGTTCTCGCTCTTTAAGGCTGTGAACATGTGGCAAGTTTTAAAATACAGGTTTATAACACAAACGGGTCCTGGAAAAAATCAGCTGGCTCCAAGTATTCAGGGCATCAAGCCAGTGAGAAGATGTGTCAGTAGGAATGAGCTGAAGTGAGCCAGATGTCAAACACCATGGAGTTCGTGTAAGAATGCAGTTCAGACACTTTTCTCTTTCAGAGAGCAGAGATTTATTTATTTTTTTTATCATCTCGGTGACTTATTAACTGATCAGAGAGAAGAAATTCTCTTGGCAAACAAAAAGGACTTAGAAGAAGCTGAAAATAAAGGTAATATTACGGGTCCTTTCATGGAACACCTGTTGTCATGAGCTTTTCTGGGCCTCAAAGGAAAGGAGCAGAACAAGAGTAGTCTGTCACCTGCAATTGGATATTATGGCCGTCACAGATTAGGGAACCCAGGACTTTGAGAGCTTGTCAGTGTAAGCAGCTGCAGCTTCCGTAAGAGCTGTCTCTATCAGAGAAGATGGAGAAAGAGGCCTTTGAAAGCAGCAACCCACAGCATTGTTTAAAAAACTAAAAATAGAACAGTGTTTTCTTTTGCCAAAGGAGGCTCACTTTAGAAATTAAATCTAGCAAGGATCTTCCCTGTTATCATCATGCATGAAATAGCATGAATATTCTCCTGGGCTGGTTAACGTAATGTTTGGCCCCTGTGGGGAAGGTTGTTACTTAAAAATGATGCTTTCCAGAAAGAACCACCTTACCTTCTGACTGAGGAAAGTACAGTTCAGGCAGCACAGACTAAATCCATTCTTTTGTGTAAGAGTGGTGCGTGAGGAAGCTGGTCTTGGGTTAGAAAATGTGTGGAACTGGCGCATCACAAATTGTGAAGTTCAGTAAAAGGCATACAGCAACCATTTTGTACTGAGGAGAATGCCTGGAGGGACATTTCTGAGTAAACTTCCTACCTGAACGTGTTCAGACTAGAAAACTCCGGCAGCTCTTGCCCAATCTGAAATGCTATGCGTTCCTTTGCTCTTTGGGATTTCTATCTGTGAAATAGAAAGAGGCAATTACTGCGCAAACCTTCCAGGAATATTGCAAGGGTAGAAATTGGTAAGAAATTCAGGTACACGGTTGTGTAACGGTACTAGAAATAGGACAAACTTTGTCTTTGCGGATGTTACTTCATATACAAATCATTCATATCGTATTAGGTGTATATGTGATGGTAGGTGAAAGCGTTGTCAAATTGGAGCAGTTTGATTGTAGCTACTAAACTTAATGCTTTACATTGTTCATCTTAGGTAGGTTTCTTGCTGCGGCGTGGGAAACAGCGGCTTTTTTTCCTGGTTTGACCATTAGGTCACTTTTTCTTGAAACTAGCCAGATAAATCTATCTTGAGCGCAATTTTTTCTTTCTTCTAGGAAGATTGGCACTTCCTTTGTTGAAACGTCTCAGTCTGTCTACATCAAAGCTGAACAGCTTGGCTGTTGGGCTCTGTCAGATTGCAGCATCTTCACAGGACAGCGTCGGCAGCATAGTTCAGAGAGCACGCATAGCAAAAGATCTAGAGTTGGAGCAGGTGACAGTGCCTGTTGGGGTCTTTCTTGCGATTTTTTTGAGTCCCGTCCAGACTGACTGTCTTCCACAGGTATGTGAGGAGGGCAGAGAGATCTTTGATAACAAAAGTGTATTTCTACTGGTGAGTTATTGGAAGGCTGCAAGAAGTCTTGCCTCAAAAGACTTCTGCTTGTATTCTTCTGAAATGAATTCTGCTGTCATCCCATTTTTTTTTTTCTACAGAAAACTACAGTCTTCCTGGGACTTGCTTCTGCAATGCTGAGAGTTATTCAGCGTTGGTTTTTGATACCCAACGTAGAGAAGGAGTTAGCTTACATTCAGGTGGTGCAATTTCTGCCTGTGTCTTATCACATAGCTTCCCTGCTTAACTTGCAACTTACAAGGCTCCTACCAATGAGCACTTTTCTGTCCATGCTGACTACAGCTGAATTGCAGGCTACGATTAAACATCAAATGTTTAATATAGGTCGTTAATAACAAACTGCAACTGTTAAGAATATATGCTGAAAAAGATCAGCACGAAGTAGAAGTTCTAGGCTCTGAGTGGTCTGTCCCATACTGATACTGCATGTTTGCACTGAGGCAGAATGATATCTTTCCACAAGCGTGTAAAAGCTAAGTCTAGGCTCTTACTGCCGGTATCTTTAGCAAGACTGATTGAGCGTTTCTCTAACATATGAGCAAGTATTTGAGGAGCAAGGGATGGGTATGGGCACTTAAAAAGAGACTGCCGAAGGGCAGCTTCACAACTGAATTTTGTGAGTGTTTGTCCTCGTTCCATACTGAAGGGGAGTCTGCTCTAGGCAAAGTTCATGTGAAAGGAAAAGGCAGTAGTCTCTCTTTCTGCCATTATTGCTTCCTTGCTGCTCGCTCTGTTCTTCATAGAAAACCAGTATGTTTCCTTGCCAAATTCTAGTCTGCCTTCCTAGACTCCAGCCTTTGCCTCCTGGGTGTCTTGCCTTGCCTAGCCAAACTCTCCCATTCTCCTCTTCTTTATCTCATTTGTTTTATCAGGCTGATTCTTACTGGCTTCCCACCCTCAACCCCCCCCTCCCCCCCCCACCTTTCTTTTTTTTTTTTTTCTTTTTTTACAGACTTAGGATGACTTGTCTTGTTACTTTTCTTCCTGCCAGCCCCCATCCTCAAGTTCTCCGATGTAACTTCAGAGGATCATCCTTGATACCTCTGCATCTGAATAATATGGTTTCTCTCCCATGCTGTAGCTGATAGTAGGATGGACTCTGAGTGCAGAGGAGAGGTTGCTTCCTCCATAGTTTACTATTGCATCTCATACTGGTTTGGGTAAGCAATTACCGAGGAAATTTGACTTCTCCATGGAGTAGTGTGTGCCTGATAGCTAGCTGGAGATAGCATACACGGAATTGAGTCAGTGCTCAGAGTTCAGTCTTGAGTTGCAGTAAAGGTGAAACAATTGCAGACTAACAGTTTACCTTCTAGTGAGCTGCGAAGCGAGTGCGGAGTTCCGATCCGCGGTTCCGTATTCTCCGTGAGGGGAGCGGCCGGAGACGAACGAAGTGTGTGACAGACCAAAAAGAAGTGCTGTTTTCACCAAGTTTTGATTGGTGGTGCCCAATATGTGGGCCTGGCAGTGTATCTTGTGATCCTATTTTTGCTCTTACATGCTTTGAGTGTGACAAGAAAAAAAGGCGGGAGCGTTATCTAAGTAACTAACAGTTTAGAAGTGTTGGTGTATTTGCTGTGGCGTTTGGTCAGTTTGCCAAGTACTGGAGAGGTGGAGGGGGCTGACTGATTATCAAAGCGGTAGAACGGAGAGAGTCCTTTCTGTGGTGGTTTGGGCTTGAGCCCTGGCAATTTGGTAAGAAGGGGGAGAGTGAATTTATTTAGGTGTCAATGCCTTTTTAAATGGTATTTATTGACGGATACACAGGAGTGATTCCTTGTTTTGTATGGGCTTATTAACAAAGTGCATGAGAAAACTTGGCATTTGGCTCGAAATTCGGTCCTGTTGAAATGTAAATTTTGTGGAAAAGGTGGTAATGTTTGTCTAGAAGATGAAAGGCTGAGTGCTTCAGCTCTTTTCCTGAAGTTCCATGGATTTATGATTGGAACATGGAACGGGGCTCCTTAATAACCTGAAATAGTAAAGTTTGTATGCGGGAAGAGGCATTTAATCCCGGAGAACTGGGACATTTGGGAAGAAGATTAGGAAAAGATAGTAAAAACCCACAGTAAAAAGGTTTGCGTGGAAATTGAAACAAAGGACAGTAACTAATAAGGAATAGTAATAAATAAATAAAAGGGAATGGAAAATCAAAGGAATGAGTAATATCCAAAACAAAGATGTTTTAAAGAAAGCCTCCTTGGGTGCACGCTGGCACATTCAAAGGATATTGTTAGAACTGGGAGCGCAGAAAGGAAGAGGACTTTCACTAAGTATTGCAATCAGTGGTGGCCACTATATAAGCTAAATGGCCACTTTATGGATCAGTCGACTATAACACTATCTGGCAATTCATGTTTTTGAGGAGAGAAGGAAAATAGGATGAAGTGTAGTATACTGATACGTTGTTTCAGCATCTTGGAGAGAAAAGGAGTGGAATTAATTGGCTCTTGACTGAGCCTTTGGTGTTGGTGTGAGAAAAGTACAGGCTGGAGAAAGATAAAGGAAGCGTTAGAAGAGTTGTCCCCGGTGTTAAAGGTGTGGCATGTAGTATTTAACAGAGCCCTTTGAAGTTGAATGAGCAGGGAAGGAGGATGTAGGAATGTTAATAGTTCTGCCTCAGCAGGAAGCTGTGTGTTTTTTTTTTTTTTTTTTTTTTAATAGCAAAACAAATTACGCAACGTTGCTTAACTTGTCAGAAGATAAATAAGAAAGTGTTTTGACAAGCAGCCACGGGAGGGAGAAAAACAGCTTACAGGCCTTTTGAGAAAGTACAAGTTGATTTCACTGAATTGCCCAAGGTAGGGAGGATAAAATATCTATGGGAAATAGCAGATCATTTAACACAATGGGTAGAAGCTTATCCCGTAGCTCGAGCTATGGCACAAATGGTGGTAAAAGCTCTATTAGAACACCTGATACCTAAATATGGGATAATCCAGTACATTGATTTTGATCAGGGCACACACTTTGCTTCTAAAATAATAAAATTATTATGTCAATCATTAGGTATTCAGTGGGAATACCATACTCCGTGGCACCCACAAAGCTCAGGGAAAGTAGAAAGATTGAATCAAACACTAAAACAACACTTGGCTAAATTAATGATCGAGACACAAATGCCCTGGATGAAATGCTTACCATTGGCACTTTTAAACATAAGAACTAAACCACACAGTGAGAGCGGATTATCGCCATATGAAATGTTATATGGTATGCCTTATTCTCAAGGGATGCCTCTAGGAAAAATGTAGTTGAGGAGCGTAGCATCCAGAAATACGTAATTACCATTGGAAGGAGGTTACAAGAGCTAAGAGAAATTGGAATGATGGCTCAAACACCACCTTTAGGATTTGCTGTTCATAAGATACAACCAGGAGACAAGGTCTTAATAAAAACCTGGAGGGAAGAATCATTGAGCCCCCGATGGGAGGGACTGTAAGTAGTAAGTTTTACTTACTACTGAAACAGCTGTGAGAACAGCGGAAAGGGGTTGGATCCACAGATCCAGAATAAAAGGACCAGTAACTACCGAAACCTGGAGGGTTGAGTCCACTCCTGGGGAACTGAAACTAAAGCTAAAGAAGAACTCATATTCTGGCAATGAGGCTCTGCATGAATTAAGGACGCCAAATAAAGGGGACAAGCCTAAAGGGAGGAAAGGGAGAAGGCAAGACCGGGGCAGGACCCTCCACTGCAGTGTGTATGGTCTACCGAGGGAGGCGATGGGTATTGACTGCCGAGTGAGAGGGCCTCGACCGGACTTCTCCCACACTAAGGTGAGGTTGTCCCGAGAAAATAACGTAAGAACTTTTCTTTTTAAACCCATATAAAATTGTGATTCGTTTTCCAGGAGCTGGATCACCCCGGCAGGCTGAATGGTATCACAAGCCCAAATTGACCCTGAAAGTGGGCCCAACCCCTTGATTGAAGGCGTCTTGCCTATTATGATCCAGCTACATGGGCAGAAGACGGATCCTGGGGCTATAGGACCCCAATATATATGCTTAATAGAATAACTAGGTTACAAGCTGTAATGGAAATAGTTGTAAATAAAACCGGAGGTGCACTTGGCTTAATTGCAAAGCAAAATACCAAGATGAGGACTACTTATCTACTTATGTATCAAAATCGCTTAGCTTTGGATTATTTACTAGCACAAGAAGAAGTCTGTGGAAAATCTAACCTTAGTAATTGCTGTTTAGAGATTAATGATGAAGGTGTTTCTTCCTAGTAGCTGGTAGAATGCTACGTTTTGGTTTAGGATGAGAAGAGCGCTGATAACATGCTGATGTTTTAATTGTTGCAGAGCCGTGCTTACACCAAGCCAAGGACGTTTCAGCTTCTCACTGTCCTGCCAGCGAGCAGGCTGGGGGTGCAGCAAGAGCTGGGAGGAGGGCTGGACTGCTCAGGGTTAGGCTGGGCATCAGACAGCTGGGCATCAGCGGTGGTGAGCAATTGCATTGTGCATCACTTGTTTCATACACATGAGTAGTAGTAGAACTATCATCATTATTGTCATTGTCATTATTATTATTTATGATTATTTATTATTGTTATTTTCTTGTCTTTATCTCACCTCACAGGCTTCACTTTCCCATTTCTCTCTCCCATCCCAGAGAGGGAGGGGGTGAGGTGAGTGAATGGCCGTGTGGTGTTTAGCTGCCAGCTGGGTTAAACCACAACAGAAAGAAAAGCTGTAAATGAACTTGTAAAAGAAATGAAGAAGATTGCACACGTCCCAGTTCAAACTTGGAATGGAATCGATCTAAGAAGATTATGGGAGGGGGCTTTATGGGCAGTGATTGTTTTGCTAAAATGAGGATGGTTGTATTGGGGATATGTGGAGAATTGTTAATAATTCCATGTTTAATACCTTCTATTACCAGGCTGATACACTCCAGTTATACAAGGAATGCAAATATCTGCAGTACCTGTTGTGGGAATAGGAATGTTGTTTTTGCAGAGTTACGTTGTTTAGAGGGCAGGAATGTGGTACTGAGATATGCTTACAGTGATAAGAAAGCTTAGCAGGCGACCTTGTAAAATGCAGACAACCAGACTTCTTAGGACAATTAGGTGAAAATCACGGTGTCAAGTCAGACAAGTGAAGAAACATTACCTCTCCAAGCAGTAAAAATGTCAAAAGAAATCTGAAATTTAACAGGCCGGCAAGTGAAGGCCATGCATTGTTTGTGAAGCATCGGATAGATGGCGAACCTGGATTACCCAGTCAGTGGGGAAACAGGGGAGGGTCCTGTCATCAAAAAGTATATAAACTGTGTTTTGGAACTAGTAGGTGCGCTCTCCTGCTTGTGGGGCGCCCGCCATTGCAATCGCGAACAAATTACTTCTTCGCTGAGATCCTCGCCTGAGCCTAATTACTGGCTACGGAGTTTCTCACACTGTTGACCCAGAACCAGGGAGAAGAGAAAACCCATTGCCTGACGATAATAAAAAGAAAAGAATATCCAAAATTGATACCAATTTGGCAAGTATTGACTCGATTGGAAAGGAAAACACGGATCAATACCATGAAAAAAGAGATGGGGGACTGTGAAATATGTTCATCTGATTCGTGTCAATATGGAACAATGCTAGGGCCTCATAATGAAATGTGACCTTCTGTCTTACATCCCCTTGTATAAATAACCACAAGTCCAAGAGAAACAGAGTGGTTAGTGTATATAGTTCTTGTATCTTGCAAAAGAATGGTCTAGCAGTTCGTGTTGATAGAGGGTTTGAAGGGTAAACCTTGAGACTCGGGTCTGGGAGATAAGAGAATAGGGGGGAGTTTTTTGAGATAACTGCTGACTATTGCATGAGACACGACTTTCTGGCATCTGGCCCAGAGACTACTAAATAAGGGGAGGGGGGGGGAAGCTGAAGAACGACCGAAGGACAAAACTTGTGAGGAAGACTACGAGCCTTCAGTATGAGCGACCCTCAGAGGGACCACTGGAGACTGATACGCATGCATCCGTGGGATGGTTCGGGTTCCGGGAAACTAATTATAATACCCCTGCCTTTTCCAAAAGTGGTGATGAATATGTATTAGCCTAGGAGCATAAAAACCAGCCGCCTGATTTAACTGGTGTGCGTCTTCGTGGAGCAGAGACTCCCAGCGCACCCAGTGCTGTTTGCTTACCTCTGTTCCTTTAATAAATTGTAAACTTTGATTGTAACCCTATTCGGGACTCAGTCATTTATAACAATATACAATAGCATGTTTGTCTCTAATACTTACAAGGCGAAGTTCTGAGATCATATTTCACAGACTGCTTCTTACAGATTTCAAGAAATCCAATTGTTCTGAAGTATAGCCATGCTCTATTACTATCTAAAGGGAACAAACTGTTTTCAAACCCATTACAGATTGGATTTTTTAAATTTATTTAAATAAGCTTGTCTCTGCAGCTTTCCTTTGTGATGCTGATCTTTGGAGAGTCAGATTCTTAACCAGATACAATCAAATTGCATTTTAATGTCTAGTTTTGTATGTTAAAGACACACAGTATCTGGGTACAGCAAGGTTCCACTAATTGACAAGGATCTTTCTGAAGTATTCCTTATTTTTTCAGTATTCTTTTCAAATTGTGGACAGCAGGATGAGGTAGAATATCAAACGTGGTGACTGTTTTTTACCCAGAGGACACTAGTAGGGAAAAGGAGTTGGTCTGAGTTGACCTTGACATGCTTAAGGGGTTGGTACATGAGAACCTCGTGAAGTTCAAGAAGGCTAAGTGCAAGGTTCACCACCGTCATCAAGGCACTCCCAAGAATGAATGCAGGCTGGTTGATGAGTGGATTGGGAGCAGCCCTGCAGAGAAGGACTTGGGAGTGTTGATGGATGAAAAGCTCTACATGAGCCAGCGATGTGCAGTTGCAAACCAGAAAGCCAGCCGTATTGTGAGCCACATCAAAAGTATGACCAGAAGGTCCAGGGAGGTGATTCTCGTTCTCTACTCCACTCCTGTGAGGCCCCACCTGCAGTGCTGCATTCAGCTCTGGGGACTCCAACATAAGAAATAAATGTGTTAGAGCAGGTCCAGAGCAGGGCCAAGAAGTTGATGAGGGCTGGAGGACCTCTCCTATGAAGACAGGCTGAGAGAACTGGGGTTGCTTAGCCTAGAGAAGAGAGGGCTCTGAGGAGACCTTATAGTGGCCCTCTAGTACCTGAAGCAGGCTTCGGGTAAGCTGGGGAGGGACTTTTTGTCAGGGAGTGTAATGACAGGACAAGGAGTAATGGCTTTAAACTAAAAGGGTAGATGTAGATTAGAATAAAGGAAGAAATTCTTTACTATGGGTGGTGAGGCACTGGAACAGGCTGCTTGGGGAAGTTGTGAATGCCCCATCCCTGGAAGTATTTAAGGCCAAGTTGGATGGGGCTTTGAGCAATCTGGTCTAGTGGGAGGTGTCATAGAATCATAGAATGATTTGTGCTGGAAGGGAACTTGAAGGTCATCTACTCCCCCCTGCCATAGGCAAGGACACCTTCTGGTTATAAACGTAAAATCAGCGTGATTAAACAAAAGGCTTCTGTATAAGAGAGCACAAGTAAAATGTTCGTCGTAGGAAGAGCTCATTAGCTACTTCCAGCCAGAATGATTAGGGATAAGAGTTCTTGCATCTGAAATAGTTTTATACAGCTAGCGAATTTGTGCCAGAGCCTATGTTCAGGGTTTCCTTTGACTTACTGCAGTCTCCCTTTGCCAGTAGTACCCTGAAGCTCAAGTTTGTTTCTGAAACGTTAAGATACTTCATTTCTGGAGTTACACGTTCTGACTCGGAAAAAATTCTTGGTGCTGTATGTTAATATTGAGTAAGTCAGCAGAATGCAAAATCCTGTTCTTACTCTATTTTGCAGATGTTATTCTCCCAGAGGAGTCAGATCACTTTGTTGTTGTTGTTGTTGTTGTTGTTGTTTTAATTCCCTTCTGACAGGTGTCTTCTTTGGCCATAGCTAGCGGAAATGGCTTGCTAATAAAAGGAGGGAAAGAGGCAGCATACAGCAATCAAATCCTTCATCATCTGACTCAAGAAGCACTCTCCATTCATGGAGTCAAAGATGCAGTGCAAGTAGTAAGTGTCTAGAATTAAAGCAACAACTTTTGTGCTGTAGCATGTAGAAGAAGCACAGGCAGAGCTTGAGAATTCAGGCCATTGACTGTTTGTGTCACAACTTTCACGTGTGAATACAAGCAAGGAAGTGGAAGATGTCTGCCATTTGGAGAAGCTGGTAGATCTAATCATTCCACATGGTTCATCCCAGCTAGTCAGGACTATCCAGAAAGCTGCTAAGGGAATTCCAGTGATGGGACACGGTGAATGGATCTGTCATGTGTATGTGGACACAGATGCCAGCGTGGAGAAGGCCACATGAATAAGTAAGCTGTGAGAGGGTGACTTGGATACCATGAGTGTAACTGAACTACACATTTGGAATATGTGGTATGGTTATAATATTATTATTATTATTATATTAATATATTATTATTATATTATAATAATATATATATTAATATATTATTATAACCATACGTAATAATAATTCACGTGCTCTTCAAATTCTTTGTCATAAATGTTACGTAACCAATTGTTTACTCTTAAACCTCAGTCAGAGACTCAAAGTGTGAATATACTGCTGCCTGTGATGCTCGGGAGACACTCCTAATTCACTGAGACCTGCTGAGAACCCCGTTGTTTGATCAGATCATAGACACGTTGAGAGTAGAACAGGTTAGTCATTTATACTTGTGTTGGCTTTTGTTTTGTTTTATTTACTTGTTGTTCATTTTAGGAGCCCTTGGTCTTGCTGACATAGCCCTATGTAGTTTTATGATAACATAACACTTACGTTACCCACATGTCTCTTTGTACACCTTTGTACTCTTTTTGGAGAGCTTTCTTGGCTTCTCCATGCAACCCCAAGCTTTTCCATAGAAACGATCTGCAAGCAGCTTCTTTGGGGTGGCTGCATGCCATTGCTGAAATACGACTACTTCCTTTTACATAGAAAAAAATCATTCTCTGCCTTGGAAGAGCATTTCCCCAACCCTTTCTCTACTACTCTTAATTCTGACTTCCTGGCTGGCAACCTCCCGGACCCAAATACTATTCTGATTAAATCTATTAACTTACCTTCTTATGTCAGTCGTTTCCCATTTTATGTTTCTCCTCCTCTAATCTGCTTCATCCACATATTTTGAACATTTTGTCTCACTTGCCTTTATTCCCACCCATTTTCCCGCCCATTATTTCCCCCTCCCACTGTTCCACAGGAACAAAGGCCACTGTCCTACATAGTTGCTTTGACATGCGTAATGTTTTGTAGCAGAGATGCATCACGAGAGAAATATTTGTGAAGTACTTAAATTACACTTAAAACATGGATTTTTCACATAGCATTTCCATTTGGCAAATAGTGTATACAAGCAGTGATTGATGCAGGAAAACATGGAAAATAGGTCATGTTCCGATAATGTTAAAGTCATATTAAGAGAAGCTTGCCAGATAGCTAGTCAGGAGCAAGTCCTCACTCGCTTGTGTTTTCTTTTTGTCTTTGTTTTTTTTTTTAATGTCTGGTTTGGTTGTGTTTTGTTTTGTGTTTTTTTTTTTTTTCATAGAATACCCTGAGTTGCAAAGGACCCATGAGGACTACCAAGTTCAACCCCTAGCTCCACACAGGACCACCCAGAAATCAGACCATGCATCTTGGAGCGTTGCCCAAACACTTCTTGAATTCCAGCAGGCTCAGTGCTGTGACCACTGTCCTGGGAGCCTGTTCCAGTGCCCTGCCACCTCTTGGTGCAGAACCTTTCCCTAACATCCAGCCTGACCCTCCCCTGTCACAGCTCTATGCCATTCCCTTGGGTCCTGTCGCTGTCACCTGAGAGAAGAGATCAGCACCTGCTCCTCCACTCCTCCCTCTCATTGTTAAGGTGTCTTAGCTGCTACGATTAAATTCAGAGATTGACGATGCATTAGATCTTCTTCATCAGGATCGTAAAATAACTGAAAGTCCTTGCCTTGTTTTGGGCCCAGTAACTCTTTTGTGTCTGAAACATACACTTTGGAGAGGGCTGGTGTCAGTTTACAAAAGAAAAGGATAAAAACAGGTAAGGTCTTTTGTAGGGGAGACTTGCAAACCTGGAAATATCTGCCTTCCTTGAAACTCCCCTCCCCTCATTTTATATTGCTGACTTTGACATTATATGGCATAGGCTATCCCTTTGGTTAAGTTTGAATCGGTTGTGGTTATGTGCTCTCCTAACTTTTAGCAGACCCTCGACCTTCTCACTGTGGGGGGAGAAGAGAAAGCCTTGGAACTGTGTGAGCACTGTTTAGCAACAGCCAAAACAGTGGTTTGTTTAAGGCAAAAATCCAAAATGTAGCAGTATAGGGACTGCTATGAAAAAAATTAACTCTATCCTAGCTATACCCAGAACAACAAGCTGCACTTTTTGCCTGTTACGCATTGGTACAATCTACAGCACAAAATACTTCTGGTATTGCAGGTGAAGATTCATGCTGGCCCAAAGTTTGCCTCTTACTTGATGTTCAACCCCTCAGAAGTGAAATCTCTCCACGACGAATATGGGGATCTGGAGAGCTGCATTGAGGTTGTGGACAGTGTACAAGAGGGTGTCGAACATATCCACAAGTATGGAAGTTCTCACCTGGATGTTACCGTCACGGAGAATGGTTTGTGACCAATCTGTTCCCTTAAGCTTCTGCTTTGGTTTCACTGTGGGATCTTGTTATTAGCATAACTACTTACATTGCAGTAGTTTCTCTTATCTTGGTTCTGTAGTGAGCATAATCAGCTGGAACCCTATGAGCTAAATCTATCTGTAGTTGTGTTTAATTCAAGGAAAACATGTTGTGTGCCCTTATTCCAGGAGGTGAAGGCATGTGTTTGAGCAACTGGCCAACGACAAGTCAACGCATGCTCTTGTCAGGCAGATTGCTTTGTGTTCCTGTATTGTACAGACTTACCACATCAGACAGTTTTGCAGAAACATCTCCTGAATCCTGGAGACGTCTTTAGGCCTCCGAAGGAGGAAGAGGTGAGCTTCTATAGAGGGAATATGGGCTGTAAGAAAGATCAGACTATATACGTTTTGTCTTCCCAGGTTGCTTTTAAGCCTTGCAAACAAGGACCACAAGTGTTTTTCTCCATCTCTCCCAGTCCTTTATTTCCCAGTTCCGCATCTGTAGCGTAAAAGCTGCATGTATCTCAGTTCCCAGTTTCTTGCTCCTTTGATGCCGCGAACTTCTGTTCCTATGCGCCACTCTGTGCTTCTTCCACTCCTCTGCATGAGGTTTGAACACTCTGCCACTTCAAAACGTAGCTAGAACTGCTCCCAGCCAAAGGATGACTCTCCATACAAGGCTAAAACTTCTGAGAGTCAGCTACAGTAAGGTCATTTTGATTTGTGGCTCATCAGTGTGAGATTCAAGCAGGCATCTGTTTCTGTACCTTCTGCAGAAATTAAACGAGTAGCACCGAAAGGCATGCATTTGATACTGTAAGCCACTACCTGGTGCACTAGTGATTTACTTGGGTGTGTACTGGAGATAGAGTTCATCTTTAGCATTCGTCCCATTGCTCTGGGCAACTGACTTGCAGCTTACAGCCTTACAGAGAAAGGCATCCTCCAGAGTACTAAGGCTCGTACAACTCTGCTTGAGGTTGCTCCAGTCTCGCATGTTCTGTGTTGAACTGGGTTAGTTAGCTGACTTCATGTGGTGTTTCGGCATTCTCTTTCCCAAATACTATTTTCAGTATAAACTTAATATAGGACTTTCTATTAATTTCCATTAATTCCATTATGATAGGACTTTCCATGTTCTTTATAGAACAGTTCCATGTATCCGTTGAGCTAATGTAGAGCTGAACATGTAGTTTAACTGTCTGACTGCAAAATGTAGCTCGGGGCTGCTGTCACGTCTTCCCAGTCATACAACTATCCCTGTTTGCGAGGTCTAGGCTGTAGTAAGAATTAGACGTCTTTTCACTTCTTGTCTTTGCAAGCTTCTTGTAATATTTATAGTTGTGTCTATGTGATAAACATATTACGAAGAAGGTGTGTATGAACATGCTTTAATCCAGGCTGTTAAATACTGTCTGATAATGTTGCAGGTGAAAGTTCTGTTCTTGTATCTCTTCATGGTATGAGGCTGTGCCTATTGGACTGCATGATCACTCTGTACTGTATCCTATTTTCTTCTCTGCCTCTTTTTCAGAGAAAACAGTGGAGTTCTTCCTCCAGCATGTGGACAGTGCTTGGAATGCCAGTAACCGATTCTCTGATGGATAGAGATTTGTACTCTGTATGTGCCTGTGGTGTGCAGGCAGCTAAGCACCACAAAGCCGTTTGCTCCCTCAGCAGTGTGGGAGGAAGGAAAGACTGGAACAAAACTGAGTATCAGTTACCTAAGTAAACAGGTGCACATACTAGGAAGTGCAGAAGACAAGGGAAACATTAATTCCTGAGGTAGAAACTACTAGAAATCGCTGTAGCAGGCTTGAACATGCAGTGCTCTGTGTGTTAAAAAATTGTGTTTAGGGTTTTATAAGATCACGCAATAGTCTGTTTAAGAAGAGGAAAAAGAAAAACAAAAAAGGATATAAGAATGGAATCCTGACTAACTTAGTTCTTATTGTTCAAAGGGTAAACCCTCAAACAAATGTACGATGTATGTAAGACACACGTAGCTTTCTGGCTTCTTTCTCTCTAAAAGTGAAGCTGAAACTGACAGAAGTATAAACATTCCAATTTAGAATAAAGCTCCTCTGATCAGAACAGGTAAAAATAACTTCTGACACTTGGGGAGGAGTGAAGGAAGGGAGGTGAATGACTGCTTCTACATAAAGATGCAGGGCTATATAGTACAAAGTTGAATATCTTCTGAGGATCAACTACCTTTACCTTGTGTGTTTTCTACAGGTGATGAAGTTGGAATTAGTATTTCTCGTATCCATGCACGCGAACCAGTGGGAATTGAAGGACTCTGAACTACAAAGTGGTTACTGACAGGGGACAATCATGTTGTTTCTGACTTCTCAGAGCACGGGAGCATGAAGTAGCCCCATGAGAGCCTACCTCTCCCTCAGAGAAATACCGAGTACATTGAGAAAACTCATCAATAAAATGTTTATTGAAGACGTTCAGGCTTCAGGGTACTCTTTGGGGAAAGAGATTTGCTTTTCAGCTCTGAGATCATTGTTCTTGGTCATTGTGCAGTACAATGAATATGAAGTGATCCCATCCGTGACACGCATTATTTGTTGCTGTCTCTTACTGTTTCCTTAGATAGTATCTGCAAACTGACCTTGCTTTTGCCAGAGAGGTTTCTTTAAAACATACAGATACCGTAAGGAAAAGTTGAAATATCTGCTGCGTTCTGTTCATGCCCTTGGTCCCCTCCAGCAAAGATGCCTGGTGGTAGAGTGTAAATTTTTTTCCCTGTCTTTAATCTGAACACCTGTCTTGGTGAACAAACTCGGTAGCTTTCCTTTAGTCACGTGACCACAGCAGCTCTTGAAAGCTCTAAAGCTTTAAGACACTTACTGTCTTTGTCTGATCACTCTGTGATTCCTATGCGTTTGGAACGTATATTTCATTAATGTTTTGACCAAGCAACCTTTTTTATCTAATTTCTTTGTATTTTTGACAACTGTAGATAAATAGCGCAACTGTATACGGTGTGAATTTTGTTACCTCTGTCCACCAGACATTTATTTCTCATGGGTTTTCTGTGAAATGTAATCCCTCCAAACCCGTCATCCAGATGCAATACTACCTTGAAGTTTAAAAGAAGCTCTGAATAAATGCTGCCTTTTGCGTACTGGAACAAAGGAACTCACGTGTGCATGCTGCAGCCAGGGCTCAGGGAAGCCCTCCATAGGTCAGGGTGGTTGGAGTGTCAAGGTGCATGGGGAGGGAGTGGAATGGTGCCACACTGCAAATGCTGGCAGGGCAGGGAGTGGGATGGGTGCAGCCTGCACAGGGACATTCTCTCCTGTGCATCCGTTTCTTGCTGCTAACTTGCCTCTGCATGCTTTGTTGACTGCTGGCGTGTGCGTGGTACTCAGGAGCCAACATAGTGGCACACAGGACCTATCCGGGCATCTGGGTGTCTGCTGGGTAGCCATGTTACCGCACTCACCCATTTAGGACCATGGCACTCTACTCTGCAACCCTGAGAAAGCCATTATGCCCCACGCTCCTCTTGTGCTTCTATGCTCTCCTGAGACTTTGTGACAACTGCTTGCACTGCAACCACAACTGGTACTGCCCATCAATGATAAAAGCACTGATACTGCAGCACCCAGTACTGCACGCCTGCAGTAGCGTTCCCTGCAATTCCTCTGTCCAGCTACCGCTGTTACTCCTTCCTCTGTCCCACTCGTCTCTTGATCTTTTTTGATTCCTCTGCCCTTCTCAGTGTCTGTCTTCCTCTATCCTTTCCCCTGGTCTCATAACATCTAATCTAACTCCCCTCTTTCTCTTTTAGTTTGGAAACTTCCTTGCCCTGTCATTATCTGTCTGAGCAAAAAGTTGCTCTCCAACTTTTTTTATAAGCCACCTTTAGGCACTGAAAGGCGGCAATTAGCTCTCCCTGGAGCTTTTTCTTCTCCGTGATGAACAACTCCAGCTCTCTTGGCCTGTGTTCAGAGGGGAGAATCCCCATCATTTGTTCTAACTTTCGTTGGGTTAACCATTTCCATTAATGAGGGAACGGTTAAGGCAATTACTCCACAACTACCCAAAGCAGCGATAGTGAGAAGCCCACTTCCAGCATCCATTTCCCATGCAGGGACAGATGGACACCGCTTGATGTCTTGCCCCCCAGGAGAAGGGGAGTCGCCGCCTGTCCGTGTTGTTTTTTTTTTTTTTTTTTTTTTTTTCTTTTTTCTGCGAGTGATATTATTACATTGTTTATTTACATGTTTTTGTTTTTGGTGTGTAATCTGTTATGCTCCTAGATTTTTCTTCCTGTGTAAAAGAAAGGTTGAGCTACTTCCAGCTGAAAAAGCTGGAAGTTGGGTTACTTGCTTGATCATATTGTTCTTTCAATATTCAAAGCTGAAGCAAAAGCATGGGGATTGCTGCTTGTAGAGAAACACCAGTTCTCTCACTAGAGTACAACGCTTTCTCAAAAACATGACAGGCCATTAGCTCAGGGTAGCGATCATGCAGCTTATCGGTCACAGTGCGCACAAGAGCATCAGGTCCCCCTCTCGTCACAGAGCCTGTCCGTGGTGTCTCCACTCCACTCTGTGCCCCATCCCGTTCCTTAGAGTCAGCACACGGATATCTCCTACTGCGACAGCATGTAATGTTGGAGGCGTTGGAAGTCCTGATCCATCCATTCGGAGCAGGAGACTGTGTTTTGATGCAAATGTGGAAAGAATTGAAGCTGCAACGTGAGTGGGAAGGACTGTTCCAAGTGCTCCCGACTCCTGAGATGGCAAGAAGAACGGCTGAGAAAAGTGCCTGTTCTCGTCCTGGTCTCCATTCTGCCAACCTGCTCCTTTTCATTCCTTCTTTCTGCTTCTTTATTGATGACATAACTTCGTCACATCGTGTTGCCTTCCTTTTTGTTTTTTTTTTTTTATCTTGAGGGCAGGCTCCCCTCCTATACCCTTCTCTCCACAGCAGTTCTTTTCAAAATAACTTTTCATTGGTCAAACAACTTTGCAAATAACAGTAACAGTAAACACCCAGAAACTTCCATGCCTCAATGGCTGGAGAACAAGAAACCCGAGACTGCATGCAGTCTCCTGAATCACCCTTCTCTGTTCCCTCTAAACTCTTTTACATTCCTGATGGCCTCATCGAGAAGAGTCTAGTGTTAGGGTGGTGTTAGTGTCTAGTGTGGGGCTTTCCAACCCCCATGGCCACCCTCCCAAATCTTCCCCTTCTTTATTAATATCAACCATTTTCTTGACATGAATTACCACTCCATATATAATACTTCCAATTAGGTGGTAAATTCTTCCTTGCCCTCCCATCACCACATAGCCACCAATACCCTATACCTAATTTTCACCCACTTTCCAAAGATCCATCCACTCCAGACTCCTTATCAGGGTCGTATGCTACTTGGATAGTAATATTACAAAATGACCTTAAATTGGCTAGATTATATCCCCCTGCATTTACAGTTTTTGAACAGTCGGGTTCCCGACCAAAACTAAGCCCCAGATCACGCAAGATCTTTTGTTCGCTGCCATCATTGACCCCCATACACCGACTTTTAACAGTAACGTTTCCCGTGCTTGTAAAGCAAATTTCGGTCCCTCAGGGAGGGTATAATTTACCCTTTCCACTCCCCAACATTGAGTGGACCACGTCTGATTAGTCTATATAATGCATTGTTCCAATTTCTGGAGAGTATCCCATATAGCGGGATTTCCATATTGCCCCTCGGAAGTGCAGTACATATCCAACAGTCAGATAAATTTAAAGATCGGGCGACTCTTTCAGGTATGTTTACATTCGAGTTTTCCTTCCATGCTTGAGCTGATACAATAGTTACAAGCAATGTCCAAAGTCCATACGTGTTGCCTTTTCAATTTCAACTTATTGGGTCCCATCGTTTCAAGTGTCCATGGACCTTGCGTTGACTTCTTGATTCCCATGTGGTGAATCCAAGCAGGTTGTTCATTAATTTTTACTGCGGTGTATGATGTAAGCAGCACCTGAAAGGGTCCTTCCCATTGGGGTTCCAAAGTTTTTTTCTGCAAGAGACTTTACATATATAGATGTATAATCTCCAGGTTGTACATTGTGTATAGGTCTATCCAAAATGCTACTCCGGGTTCCAGCTACATATTTTCCAATTTTGTCTAATTGTTTCCCTAATGCCACCATATAGGATGTCATAATTTTGTCTCCTGCTTGTGCGGACATCCCCTTCTGTATTCCATAGGGTTGTCCATACAGGATTTCAAAAGGGCTCAGTCCCTCCTTTGCTCTTGGCCTTGTTCGTATGCATAAGAGAGCCAAAGGAAGAGACTGAGGCCAGGCCAGATTCGCTTCCTGTCCCAACTTTACAATCTGTTGTTTGATCAAGTGGTTCGTCTTTTCTACCTGGCCACTTGACTGAGGGCGATATGGGGTATGAAGTTGTCAATCTATACCTAGATGGCGGCTGATTTGTTGCACTATTCTTGAAATGAAAGGCGGTCCCCTGTCAGAGGATATAGTAGCTGGTACCCCAAAACGTGGTATTATTTCCTGTATTAGTATTCTTACCACCTCCCTAGCCTTGGCTGTTCTGGTAGGAAACGCCTCTGGCCAACCTGAAAAGGTGTCAGTTAATACCAACATGTATCGGTACCCCCCTTTTCTTGGCAGTTCCAAAAACTCAATCTGCCATTGTTGTCCAGGCCCATTACCTTTTCCAATTTGGCCTATCCCTAATTTTGGAGTAGTTTTGGGATTAGTCTGGAGCCAAAGGTCACACTGCTGAGTCAGTTGTCTCGCAGTGGTTCCTTGCTACAATTTCTCTGATCCAATGTTTATATAAGGCTTCAGTCCCCCAGTGCCTCTTTCTATGTTCCTCTCTTATCAAGGGCCATATCATGTAAGAGGGAATAATCATTTTCCCTTGGGGTAAGAGCCCACCCTTCCTCATTATAGGAACCTGCTAGATCAGTAATTAATTTCTGATCTTCCTTGGTATATTTGGGCTTACCTTCTAGGGAGATTTGCCCACTGGGGATCAGGGCCCCTTCTGTTTTTACCTCCCTTTTGGCTGCATGTTTTGCCTCTCTGTCTGCCAGCTCATTTCCTTTTTCCAATTCTGAGTTTGCTTTTTGGTGTGCTCTGATGTGCACGATTGCCACTTTCTCAGGGAGTTGAAGTGCTTCCAACAACTTCAAGATTACTTTTGCATGCTTGATATTTTTGCCATGCAAATTCAGTAATCCCCTCTCCTTCCAGATCACTCAATACGCATGTACAACCCCAAAGGCATATTTTGAGTCTGTACAGATGTTTTTGATTTTGTCTTGGGCCAATTCCAAGGCTCGGGTCAGATCAATTATTTCCACCTTTTGTGCAGAGGTGTTCGCAGGTAAAGGCCCGGATTCTACTGCCTCTTTACAAGTGGTAGCTGCATAACCATTGTGTCGTTTGCCACTTACGACTTAGCTGCTCCCATAAGTGAACCAGTTTTCTGTGTCTTCCATAGGATTGTCTTTCAGATCTGGACGGCACGAATATACTGCTTTGATGGTTTCCAGACAGTTGTGATGCACTGGGTCCCTTGTGTTCCCACTGAGAAAAGAAGCTGGATTGACAATGTTGGTGACTACAATTTCCACATCATCCTGTTCCACCACTGTAGCCTGATATTTCAAAACTCTTTGTGGGGAGAGCTAATGTCCACCTTTTGCTTCCAGTACTGCAGATACCGTATGGGATGCTAACACGGTTATTTTCTGGCCCAAGGTAAATTTTTGGGCCTCCTGGATGTTTAGTACTATGGCCGCAACCGCTCACAAACATCCAGACCATCCCTTTGCAGTTGTGTCCAATCGTTTGGAGAAATAAGCAACTGCCCTACGGTATGGGCCCAGATCTTGTGCTAATATTCCCAGGGCAATCCCCTGCTTCTCGTGGGAAAAAAGGTAAAATGGCGTACTCACATCTGGGAGTCCCAAAGTTGGAGCTGACATCAGGGCCTTCTTCAGTAGCTTGAAAGCTTGTATTGCTTCCTTGTTCCATTGAAGGCATTTCTGTTCAGTAGTCGTGAGTGCATACAGGGGTTTAACAAGCAGTCCGTAATTCTAAATCCATAGATGGCACCACCCGCTCATACCCAAAAAGGTCCATAGTTCCTTCACTGTTTGTGGTCTTGGAGTTTGGAATATTGCCTCTTTTCGAGCCTGTCTCAAGGTCCTTTCCCCAGCACTGATTTCATATCCCAAATAGGTTACCTGTTGTTGTACTACTCGGGCCTTTTTCTTAGATACCCTGTACCCTTGGAGTCCGAGAAAGTCTGGCAGATTCACCGCCCAAGTCAGGCAGGTGTCCCTTGTTCTAGTAGCAGTCAGAATATCATCAACATATTGCAGCAATTTCCCTTCTCCTGGTGGGGCCTCCCAGGATTCAAGATCTTTCGCTAACCGATTTCCAACTATTGTGGGGCTATTCTTGAAGCCTTGGAGTAACACCGTCCAGGTGAGTTGGGTCCTACGCCCACTCTTGGGGTTTTCCCATTCAAATGCAAATCTTTTCTGGCTGGCTTCATGGAGAGGGAGGCAAAAGAAGGCATCCTTTAAGTCAAAAACTGTAAACCAGGCTAGTTCTGGTGTTAATACAGTTATTTATTGCCCGTAGATCCTGGACCACCCTATATGACTCATCCGGCTTGTGGACAGGTAATATAGGGGTATTAAAATTGGATTCACATTCCCTCAACAATCCTACTTACACTTTTATTACTGGTCGAATTCCTTCCCTATCTTCCTGCTTTAGAGCGTACTGCTCGATCCTCACTGGCTGCTTTCCCTCCTTGAGTCGAATCTCAACACGTGGGGCATTTTTAGCTCTCCCAGGTTCATCAGTAGCCCATACGCCTGGGTATACCTGGTTTACGACTTCTTCATTAACTTGTCCTTCCATTGGCAGGTTGACTAGGGCTAAACTCATTACCTGTATATATTGTTGATCCTTTACCTCCAGAGTAATCTCCCCTTTTTCAAATTTTATTACTGCTCCTAATTGCTCTAATAAATCTCTACCTAAGAGTGCCCTTGGGGAGTTAGGCATATATAAAAATCTGTGTATGCCCCGTTGTTTCCCTAACTTGTACTTCAAAGGTTGACAAAAATAAGCCTTTTCAGGTTGATTGGTTGCACCTTTTACCCTAACATAATCATTCCCTAAAGCCATTAATGCTTGATTTAGAACTGAATATGTTGCCCCCATACCAATAAGAAATTTCACTTCCGTTTCTCCCCTATCTTCATTATAACCAGTGGAGGATCCGTTAGGGTAGATTCCCCAGGTCCCCGTTATTTCTGCCAAAATCAGGGGCTGATTACCCTAGGAAAAGGCTAGTCAGTTTGTTCTCTGAATCCGAGAGATCTGGGTCCGATTTTTTTTTTTTTTTTTTCCATTACATTTCAAAGTTGGTCCAAAAATTCCATGGGGGTTTCTTTTGGACCTAGTTGGAAGCATATTCTCAATTCCCAATTCAAACAGATTCGAGTATTAACTTAACTTCATAATTTTCGGGATGATTAGGGTCTCAGTGGGGTCGGTCAGGGGAATGCAATTGTCAACAGTTCCCTGAGCGGTCCCATTGGCAATCTGAGCTTGCACATGAACTCAGGTTGTTTTAAGAGTTAACTGCTTTTCTGTTTCCATAACAACTCTCTCTGGGACCCATCATGATCCCTTTGCCCCAGAGGGCTAACACCTGTGATTTTGAGATCTCAGCCTGGGGCTGAGACAGAGCTTTTAAAATTCCTACATCCTCTTTCCCTGCTCATTCAACTTTAAACACCTTTAACACCTTCAACAACCCTTTTATCACTTCCTTTATCTTTCTCCAGCCTGTACTTTTCTAATGCCAACACCAAAGGCTCAGTCAAGGGCCAATTAAATCCGCTCCTTTTCTCTCCAAGATGCTGAAACAACATATCTGTATACTACATTTCATCTTATTTTCCTTCTCTCCTCAAAGGACTTTATTGACTGTAATAAAGGACATATTGACCGTAATATGGTGTTATGATTAATAGTTCCATTTTGGGGCCACTCCTCTCCATCCTCTAGTTTATAAAGTGGCCACCACTGATTACAATATTTGATAACAGTTCTTTTACTCTCTGTCCCCCCTCTTCCCATTATATCCCTCCAATGTGTTAGTATACATTCTAGGGGGCTTTTCCGCGGGATTTCTTTGCTTTGACCTTTTCCCATTCTAATCTATAGCAGTTAATATTCCACCATTTTCCTAGGAGCTCGTTACTAGTCAATCCCAATCCCTCCAAAATCCACAATATATAGAGATACACAAGTAAAATCAGACCACTGTAAATTAACTGCCTGTAGACAATTACACTGAGGACATTTAAACCCGACGAGCAGATAATATGCCTGGGCAAATTTCGTTCCCTTAGGCATACACCTCAATGGCAGTTCTTATATTATATTTACATATTCACATATTAACATATGTTTAAAAGAACACTTTAACAAAAATGCCCGGGCCTTTACATATACAACATACAGTTATTATTCCAGTTAGAATTATTCCCCAGCAGCTGCAAACATTATGCCAGTTACCATTAAAGCTCGCCTACCCTCCTCCCGTCTCTTCTATGATCTTCAGGATGTTCCTTGTGGTTCCTAGAACCAGGGTATGGCAGCTTCTACTCAAGACCCCTTTTGGCCGCTCTACCGGCCACCTCCCAAGACGCCTTCAGGGTTCGTGTTGCACGCTAGACATCTCTATGCGGCTTATCGACCTCCCCGGCCAATTGGCTTACCTTAATTAAGGTGTACCGTTTGCCCGCAACCACAGGAACTTCCTGTATCCCTGCAGTGAGCGGCTGGGAGAGGAGCTCCTCTGAGAGAGAAAAAGGGGCTCGGGGCGCGCCTAGGAGGTCTGCTCCACAGTCGATCCTGCAGCCGAACAGAGTCCTCCTGCCTGGCTCGCCAAACTCATGCGTAGAAAAGACTCCACAACCATAGGGTTGCGATCCTGGGGTGTCATGGCATACCGCTACTTGTGTTTGGGGAGCTGGTCAGAGCACCCACCTCCATTTCTGTTTATGGTGGCTGAGTTTGTTCAAGTAATCCCTGACTTGATACCTGTCCCCTGCTGGTGGTTCTGTGGAGTCTTGCCTTTAGGCACAAAGACCCAGGACCAGCCCTTCAGAAACCCACACTGGCTACTTCTGATCCCTCCGTTGTCCCGCATGTCAGCTGCAGCGCCTTCCCTGGCCCAGGCTCAGTGCTCATCACAGCAATGGCTGACATCCCAGCAGAAGCCAGCCCGCTCTCTTTGGGCGCTACCTCAATGCATGACTTTGCTCACTTTGGCCCCTCCAGCTCTCTCCCCACTCCCGGTGCAAGGACGGAGTGAGAGAGCAGCTGTGTGGTGCTCAGCTGCCCACTGGGCAGCCAGCATGGGGCACAAAGGATTTGAGATAACAGCATCACTGGCGATCACCTGATTTTCACCTACGTAGAAGCAAGCAGCTCCAACGCAGCCGTGTACCTACTGCTCCATGGGATGCTACTATGCAGTCTAACCCCTCATGGTTCTGAACTACCCCTGCTGATAAGGATGTGACCTCCTGTAGCGCTGAGGTGATAGAATCTGCCGGAACATTAGTAATTTGCTCCACTGTAGCGGACGTTTAGTAAAGCATGTTGTGTTAAAGGATAAGGAAGTTTGGCAGGACCTAAACCCCCTTGCGTTCCAACTTGTCCTCAGATATCAGAGGGGCTGGGGGTGGCTGGGTTTGGATTCTGAGCGATGCCCTGTTTGGAACTATAAATCCAGTTGTATTCAATAGACTAAATTATCGTGATCATGGGTGCACATATCGTGTAATACACTTTCAGTCTAGTAAATGACTGGTGTAGTTTATTGGAGCAACACGAGCACAGGTTCTTTTGGATTGCCGCTGATGAAGACTCTGTCTGCAAAGCACGTGCAAATACCAAGAATATGACTAACACAACCAGCTACATATACGTTAACTTGTGGAACAACTCTATAGAGAATGTTAGGTTTCCCAGGGAAGCACTCGCTGTAACTGAGGGTTCAGACCTCACCCTGTAGGCATCCCTGTAGGGGGGAAGAGAGGTTCAGCACGGCAGCCTTCGGCTGATGCCAGGAGTCAGCGACGTCCTCCCTACTTGTCTGTGGTGGTGTCTTCCCCAACATTTTCCTCTCTTGAGCCCTTTTTTTACTATGTTCCTGCTTTTAGGTAGTGAGCGACTCAAGTCATATGCGCCTTTGTTGTGACTGGTATACATTTTCCTGGCTTTTGTTTTTGCTCAGGGAAATTCAGAGCGTGTGCTCAGTGAGAGGTAGTTGCACCTTGGAGGCGGGTAGCCTTGGGGATGGAGGTGTATTTTGGCACTGTAGTGAGATTATAATGAGCAAAGTTCATCCAGAGGACATGAGTAGGTTGTCAGTTAGACTCAGGGCTGGCCATGCAATCTCTCAGTTCCGTACCATCAGGCTCACTCTAAAATCGCGCTGTTCCTAGCAAAATGGCCCGATGCCCAGGAAGGCCAAGGCGGTGGGTTGCTCTAACACGCTGTGGCCAGGGAAGCAAAAGCTTTCCTTCCTCTTGGTTTCACAGCCTAGCAGAGCAGCTTGGTGCCGTGGAGGTTTCTAGCCATTCAGTTTTCACACAAAAAAATGACACGTTCAAGCGATGAAGAAAGAGGGCTGTTTCTTTGGGGAAAGTCCAGCAGAGAGGTTACTCGGCGGGGCCCAAGAGCTGGAGCTGGGCTCAGCACTGAGCACAGCTGCAGCAGCATAGTCAGCCAGCTCTCAGTGTGATAAATTAGTGGGGGTTAGTTCATTGTCTTTGAGGAATTTGGAGAATCTGCTGAAGGTGATAAGGTTGCACAATTTAACAGCCTTGATAAGGGGGACGATTAAGCAAGCATATAGCAGGAGAGGGTGTTGGGTAAACATCCTTGTTAAAGCAAAGATTCTGTAAGATACCACCCACCCACTGCAAGACATCCTGTTTTGCCCCCACCTGAACACAAGCACAACACGTGATCACCAGCAGAGGAACAACGACCCCCCTCTCAACAATAGACTGCGCAGCTTCAGCCAGTTCAACAAGTCCTGACAAGCCGGAACTCGACTGCTATAAAACAGCAACCCTGGAAAGGGAAGTTGCGTGCTGTTGCAGAGCTGGAGACTCCCCAGCTGGCCAGCACTGTTTTGCTTGTGTCTGCTTACTTAATTAATAAAATAATTTCAATAGACCAGAAAATTGTGTGGTCTAATTTATTACATCGGGACACGGGGCCTCCTCTCCCACACCCTCCGGAGCCGGTAACGTAGTGCTTGCAGGCTGAATGTGGAGGAAGTTCTCAGGTCCAGGATGGTTTCAGTCACCAGGGAGGAGACCGAAGGGCTGCTGTAGCCCTCCATGCTTCTCAGGGCTGACATGGAAAGGAACAGAGGGCAGCTCAGAGCCTGTATCACTGGGAAGCACGCCCAGGAACCCCTCCTGCCAAGCCCACCCCACCTCCTCAGCTGGGGCAGGGGTCGCAGCTCACTGCCCAGGGTCTTTTCTCCTCCCAGCCAGTTTGTGCTGATACCCCACTGCCCTCACTCACCCTCGATGATGTTCTTTAGCTTCTCCTCGTGCCCATCCACCAAGTGCTGCCCAGCAAGCCCTAGGTACACACAGCCCATCACAGATCCCGCTGGCCAGCTCGCCCCAGACACAGTCCCCCCCTCAACATCCCTGCCGGCTTGGCCATGTGTGCCCAAGTGTGACACCACCCAAGGAGGCTGCGAGGCACTCGCTAAGCTTCCCACCAGCAACCACTGCGTGGGCAGGGGGTGGCCGAGGGCAGCAGGAAGCCCCCACAGGCACTCCAGGCCCACTCTGAGCCGGCAGTGCTCTGCAGCCACGTGGCTGATTCAGCAGCAGCTGGGGCTGCGGCCAAGCTGCTGTGGGGCACAGAGGGCCCATGGGGTTGTGACTCACCAATGAACCTGATGGCCGCCTCTTGCAGGGGCTCCTGGGGGCTCCACAGGTATGGCAGGCTCTGGCACAGGTAGTCATCCACTCTGCTGCTGTGCCCCACCAGCTGGAAGAGAATAGTACATGTGGATGGGGCTGGTGCAGCCTTGCCCCTTGGCCAGGCCAGCCCTGTACGTGGGACTGGCTTCCCCTGCTGGGATAGCCTGATGCCCAAGCAGCAGCCAGCTGGTGCTGGGGCCAGGCTTTGGAGGGAGCAAGGGGCAGGCTGCTGAGGTGCCACCCCGCTGCCAAGGGTCAGCTGTCGGTATGCCTGGGACCTGGGAGAGCGACGAGGCTGTCAAAGAGCCTGTACTGCTACGTGCCGGGGCATGGGGGTAGGGGTGCGTGTATGGCTGCAGGCTGGGGGCTCTGGCCTGCAGCAGTGGCTAGAGGCAAGGGTAGCCACCCTGCACCCTGGGCCAGGGCTGGCAGGCCTTGTCTGGGCCAGGTTTTGGGAGCCCTCGGGCAGTTGTCCTTACCAGGCACTTGCCAATCCTCTGTGGCTGCGCTGTCTCCAGCAGGTTCCTGAGCTGCTTCCACTTCAGGAGCTTGGCAGCACCAAGGAGGGCTTCCCGAGAGGCCTGCAGAGCAGCAGAGAGTGGGAGATGAAACCACTGCGCATTGGACAGGCCCTGGTTGTCCTGCACCTTGGCGAGGCTTGGGGGCTTTTCTGGCCCTTGCTGGGGAGGTGCAGCAGCTGGGGAAGGCATCTGCCAGAGGGTTCAGTGCTCGGGCAGAGGTGTGGGGCAACCACCAGCTCCGGCACTTCATGCTGCTGGGGCTGCAGGACAGAAGTCCCCCAGAGCTGCTCATCTGCAGCCAAGGCCAGCAGGCAGGTGAAGCGCTACAGTCACTGAGGCACCAGGGCAGGAGGCAGCCAGGGACGCCACGCACGGGGACCCCAGCAGGCTGTTCCCTAGGGCCTGGGCTCCAGAGCCCGCCACCGCGGACACAGGGCCAGACCCCTGCCCTGGCTGCGGCTCCCTTCCCAGGCTGGCAGCCATGCTGGCTCCTGCAACCCCTGGCAGGGGCTGCACCCTTCTGTGTGGCCCAGGGCAGCCTGCAGGCCAGGGTTTCTGCAGTGAGCACGCTGGCGGCTCCAGGGTGCTCATGCCCAAGAGAGCAAAGGAGCATTCAGCCTAGGCATCTGGCGGGTCCCTGTGCATAACATGGGGTCGACAACTGTTGGGCACCTCACCACTGGCCTCAGACACCTGCAGGCACAGCTGGGATGCCCATGAAAACTCTAGTGCCTAGGTATCTGTGGCTACGCAGCACTGCTGAGCACAGCTGGGAGCAGGCAGGGCAGGTCTGGAAAATGTCCGTGCCCACCTTCTTGGCCCCTGACAGCTCTGGGGCTGCAGGAAGCCTCCCAGTGGGCTTTTCTGTGGAGGGCTGCATGCGGGGCTGGATGTGGGGCAGGGAGAGGCCCCTCCGCTCTGGCCCTCTGTGCAGGCGGAGGTGTAGTAGGGGCAAAATGGCTGTGGTGGGCCTGGTGCAGGCACAGAGGGGCTCTGCACCTTTCTTTTGGATTCGGGAGCTTTGGCCCTGAGGTGAGGCACATTCAGAGGGAGCCTTGCTAACAGCCCATGCCCCTAATGCTCAGGCCCTCCTGAGGGGTGTTGCCCCCTCAAGTGAATGCTCAGCTTAGTGTCCCCACCTCAGCCACATGCTGGTCCTGGTCATGCAGGTGGAAGAAGAGGGGGAGGATGGTGCTCTGCACTTGCTTCTTCATCTCCATCTTATGGGTGCCCTCTGCAACCTCCATGGCATCCTTGCAGAGAAGGATGGAGAGCTCTCTCATGCAGCTGCACTCCTGGTGAGACAGAACAAGGGAGGACCTCAGTCCAGGCTCTTCCGAGCTCACAGTGAGCAAGGGGTCGGTGTGGCAGACAGGGAGACACACGCTCCTGGCTCTCACTCTGCAGTGAGCTGTGGCAGGTAGGCCAAGTGTGTGGGCAGTGCAAAATGGCTCAAGACACAGGAAGGGCAAGGCAGTGGGTTGCAGATGGTCCACCCTGGGGCTGGCAAGGGGACACATGGCAAGGGGAGAAGCGGCCATGGGCAGCAAGGGGCCGAGGAGAAGTTGCCATTGTGGAGCACACATCTGCAGGGCTCTGCACAGGGAGGGGCTGCCCCAGCAGGAGAGCCCAAGAAGCAGCAAGCAAAACGTTTCCAGCCCGTGCCCAGGGATCGTGGTGGGCGAAGAATCCGCAGGCCAGTGAGACACGCGGAGAGGGACGCACCACCCCCAGGCCACATTCACGTGCCCCGTGGCCACGCTAGCCAAACCTCCTGCTTGCCCACCAGACTTACGTTTTCAAAGAGGGGCAGGAGCCTGTCAGGCAGCTGCAGAGCGATGGGGCCAGCCACTTGCCCATCTGCTAGGCGCAGAGTGTTGCGGAGGACAGTCACGGCCTTCATACTGATGTCGCTGTTGGCATCCTGCAGTTGCTGCACGACCTCTGGCAGCAGGTCTTGCAGAGTTATTGTCTACATGAAACACAGCAGTTCTGTTTCAGAAACACCGAAGACCATCCTGGCAGAAGCCCTTTGCTTACAGCAGGCACAGCCTAGAGCAGAGGTCTGTCTCCAGGAGCGTGCTGAGGCCCCTTCAGACAGAAGGCTGCTGCCTTGGGTTGCAGAAGTAGCCACTTGTGTCAGCCTGGCCCCGTGCGGGGCCTCATCTTCCCAACCTCAGCAGGATGACTGCTCTGGGTAGAGTGCTCCTGCAGCTGAGGCAGCCTTGCGCTGGCTGGCCTGGGGCCTGGCATTGACCTCTTTCTGGCACAGCAGGAGGTGCCTTTGAGCGGACACTGGTGCCGCTCGCCTCGTGCTGCACAGTCCAGGCAGGGGCTGCCCAGAAGCGCTCAGGGGCTGATGAAGAAGGCAGTGAGAGCAGTGGAGCCACTACCGCCTCTCCCGATTCTTGGCAAAGTCCAAGCAAGCCTCTGCGGGCAACAGCACCTGCAGCCCAGCCCCAGGCAGATGCCGCCACTTGGCCCAGATGCCCCCACTCACCATCTTGGGTCTCGTAGACAGCGTGACGAGGCTTGTAACCGCCATCCTACGCAGCACCGAGGACTGACTGCGCAGGTGTGAATGAAGAATGTCTGGGATGCAGGCATTGACAAGCTGCTCAAAGTCTACGCAGTCCAGCAACTGAAAGACACCCAGCAGCCCAGTGAGAGCCTGGCCCAGCCGGCAGGACTCCTGGCAGCACGCTGAATCTGCCAGAGAGCCCAGAGTTTCAAGGCACCTTGGAGAGGCACCGCTTGCTGCTAGGCCCTACCTCCATGAAGACAGCCATGGCGGTGATCTCCTTGTGCTTCTGTCTCTGGCGGAGACATATGACTGCCTCTTCAAACGCCGAGGCACCGAAGAGCGGTGCTTTGCTTCGCAGAGCCCTGGCCAGGGGAAGAACGCATTGGTAGTACCAAGCTGGGCAAACAAACCTCCTTGGGACTGTGCTTTCAGCGCTAGCTGTTATCCCATGGGCCAGACCAGGGCAAGGCTTGCATTTCTGCACTCTGCTTCAGCAGCTGGTGCCATCCACTTGAGGAGAGGCCGCCCGCCCTTCACCACATAACTTGCCTTTGCAAACATGGAGGGTGACGAGCACAGATGTGCTCGATTCACTGAGGGATGCCCTGCCTACACACAAGTTGTGGCCTTCCAACAGATGCCATTTCCTGACCACTTTGGATCCCCAGGCCACTGAGCCTTCCCGCGCTCTCTGGCCACCCTTCCGGCTGCTCTGCCACACAGCTCCAGTGCAGGCTGTGGCATTGCCTGCAGAGCCAGCCCCAGCACTCTCCTGCACCACTGGTCCCCGAGGAAGGGGTGCATTGGAAGGTGACAGGTCCTGCGAGTCCTCCTCTTGCACTGGGCAAGAGCAGCCCTTCACCAAGGAGCTCTCAGAGGCAGCAGCATGGAAATCATAGAATGAATCGTAGAATGGCTCGGGTTGGAAGGGACCTTAAAGATCAAAGAGGCCACTTCCCCTGCCGGTCTCTCCTGAGATCCCTCAGTCACCAGCACTGAGGGTCAACGCTGTCCCTCGGACCCCTGGGGACACCTCACCAGCCACGAGGAAGGGGATCACGTGGGGCCCTCCACCTCTGGGGGAAGAGTGCCAGGGGAGACAAGGACAACTGATGAGGCGCTCACCTAGTCAGCACAGCAACACCTGTGTGGAAGGTCTCATGTCTTAAAAGCGTGCACCAGCCACCCTGCGTCTGGATGTCTTCAACCAAAGTGGCACCCCCCACGTGTTGGAAAAGAGCTCTCATGGTCATCACCGCAGTCCTGCATGCAGAGCACAATGCGCGTCACATGTGGCGCCCCAGCGCTGGCTCCGGCCTGGGGCACAGACCTGGCAGAGGGGATGGAGCACCTGAGAAAGATGCCTGGAGGCCACATGCACTCCCCCATCTGACTGCTGCTCCTGCTGAAGTCCTGCAGTGTGCACTCATGGATGAAGGAGATCTGGAAGAGCACGGCAATGTAGAGCTTGTGGAAAAGTGAGTGCGCAATGTTTTTGCTGGAGGGCAGCTGGAAGATCTTGTTCATGGCACTGGTTACCTGCAGAAAACAGTCAGGTGCAGCTCTCAGTGCACAGGTGTCCCTGCAGCACTGCCAGAGCTTGCGGGTTGGGGGGTGAGGGAGGTGGGGGTGAGGCGTCGCTCTGAGCTGATGGAGGCACCGGGCCAGAGCCCGCTGCCTGGCTGCCTGGCCTGGGGCCCAGCCCCAGCGGCTCCCTGGGTTCGTCTCTGCTTTGTGGCATGGGCAAGCCAGCTTTTTGTGTCCAGAGCAAAGGGCCCAGCAGGCCCCGGGGGTCTTGCCAGCTGTCCTCAGCTCCCTGGGCCAAACCTTGCAGCCTGCTTGGGCCAGGCAGCCGCCCTGCCCGGGGCTGCCCAGCAAGGCAGGAGCAGGCGGGGAGGGAGGAGGACAGAGAGCGGCAGGGCAGGGGTGGGCTGCATGCCTGTGCGCAGTGGGGCCCCAGCAGTGCATATGGCCCTGCTGGGCTCTGGCTCCCAGCCCCCCTGACTGGGGAGCCCCAGGGAAGGCTGTCGTCTGGGGACAGAGGAAGAGGGGAGGAGGGGATGGGGAGGGGAGTGCAGCCCCACTGGGGGTGAGCGAGGCCCGGTCCAGGAACTCACAGCCCAGGAACGGACACAGTTGTGGTGTGGGCCAAAGCCATCGTGCCCAGGCCCTATGCATTGCATCAGCAGCTTTCTCAGCACGTCCTCTGCAACGCAGGGCTCGGAGACCATCGTCTGCCACATGGCCGTGGCAACCCTGCAGAGACAAAGCATGCTGTCGATGGGGCCACCCCAGCCACTGCCCCTTGGCCTGTGCCGGCCCTGAGGGTCCTGAGCTGTGCCAGAGGTGGGTGGGGGGGCCCTGTACCTATCGCACCACGGGAAGACCTCCAGCAGGCCCTGGACCGCATGCTCAGGGTGCAAGGAGGTGATCTGGAAAAGGGTCCTCTTCAGGATGTCCAGGAGTGATTCCTTGCTGACCGACGCCAGGCGGTCATGGATGATCTGCATGACCCGTGGCACCTGGAGGAGAGACGAGGGAGAATGGAGCGGAGCACAGCCATGGTCCCAGCTGCCACCAGCAAATGCTTCCCTCCTGTGGCTCTTTGCCAGCCCGAATGGCTGTCGGGGACTCCCAAGCCCTGGACCCGGGCCAGGGAGAACGGCCCCCGAGAGGGCAACAGCACAGGGCAATCTGTCTGCAAACTGCTAACCTCCTCCATCTGTGAGTCTGTGATCATATCCAACACGCGGGCAACCACCTTTGTGTCAGAGACCCTGGGGTGTGTCATGCCCTCCAAGATGGTGAGGATGAAGTCCGTCCTCTCGACAGGGAAGAGGAAGCTGCCAAATACCTGCGAGAGGGAAGACATGTCACACAGCCTGCCTTGGTGGCGGGCTGCAGCTGAGCAGCGAGGGCAGCTCTGGAGAGAGAGCCAGGGCAGTGCTGGCACTGTGCCCCCAGCACAGACAGGAGCAAGAACTGGCGTGGGCTTGCAAGGGCCGGCCTGGGCTGGGATGACTGTAGCCTCAGTGGCTGCGGAGAGGGAACTGCCCCGCAGGGTGAAGGCAGGTGGTGGAGGTCAGGGTCAGGGCACACTTGGTGGTGTGTAGGCAGCCAGGCCTTGTGGGTGGCCAGGACAGCTGGACCTGCAGTGCTGACGCTGGCCACTGACATTAGCCTTTGGCTGCTCCCTGCTGAGATATGGTAGGACCCTGCAGCCGGCTTGCTGGGAGGCCGTGACGGACCCTGCCTCCTGCCCGCAGTTCTTGGGGCACTGGTTCATCCAGGTCTCCTGTCAACCTCACAGCCAAGAATCCCAGGAAGGGAGGGGCTCATTACCGTTGGTTCGTTAGCAGCGTCCTTGGGCAGGAAGGTGCTTGGGCATTCCCGCTCCAGCAAGAGATACGGATAGGTAGGTGTCATCAGGTGGCCTGGGCAGCAAGGCAAACAGAGAGTGGGTGAGTGGTAGGAATGATGCAGAAGCTGCTGCTTGGAGAAGACAGCTGAGAACACCAAGCAGAGCTCTGATTGTGGCAGGGCGCTGTGTCTGTCAAAGAGGGGCACTCTGTGTTGGGTGGAGGGTAGGGGGTGGGGACAGGAGACATGCCAGGGAGGAAATGGGTCTTCTGTTGCAAGGGGGAGGAGGGCAAACCGCCTCGCAGTCTGCAGAAAGGCCAGAGAGTTTGGTCCGGCTTTCTGCTCTGAAGCAGGAGAGAAGCCCCACGATGCTGCTACTGCTACAGGCTCTCCAGTCCACTGGTTCTCAGGAGTGCTACTAAGCCACTGCCCCAGGGGACATCCTGCTGCTCCAATAGGGGCTGGGGGAGCCCCCTAGGGTTGGTGCAGCACGGCTGCTCCCCTGCTCCACCCTTGGAGGAATGTGCTGCTCTTTCCTCTAGCTGGGGAGGGCGGACAAAGCGGCGTATCACCATGCCTGGTCTTGACTGGGCCCTCGTGTCTGGAAGGTGCTAGCCCACCCCAGCCTCTCTTACTCTGTCGCACCATCACGATCCTGTGGATGGCGTGAAGAGCCTCTGCAGACCCACAGCTGATGTTCTCGTCCTCCTCGGCACAGCACAGGGTGAGGCACCCCATCAGCTGCCCCAGGAGTGGCACAGGCTTCGTCTGGAAGGTGCAAACGCTGACCGTGCCCACTCTGTTTGTGAACGAGTCCTGGGGTTGAGAGGATGGACAGTGGCAGCTTGGCTGAGCTAGTGCACTTGAGACAGCAGGAAGGGGTGAGGGAGTGCTTAGAGGTTGCCTGAACCACCAGCTCCTTACCTGCATCAGAGAAGTGGGGATCAGGGCCTCGCTCAGACTGGCAATCCTCCCCACGGCATACCGACGCTTTGCCACTTTCTCGGATCTTGTGAGGGGCAGCAGGGCCTGAGAAGAGAAAAGCTGCTGGTTTGCCTTGGGATGCAGTGGCAGCTCCCGTAGCGGCAGCTCTGCCAAGCGCCGGGCAGGGTTTACGCAGCGTGCCCAGGCTTCTCCTGAACAAGAGAAGAGCCTGGAAAGGGGGTATAGCCCGTCGCGGCCTTGGGGACAGACCTGCAAGATGATCTCCAGCGTAGTGGCAGTGTAGTCCGATGAAGTACACACCAGCACTTCCAGCACGCTGTCCAGAGATTTCAGAATCTGTAAGGAAGACAGAGCGGGTGGTGCTTTTTTGTTGGTCCTTCCTCATGGGAAGCTGGCTTGAATGCCTGCTGCCTGAGGCAGGCCTCAGCTGCCCAGTGGTGCCAGCAACCTGCCCAGTGGTGTCTCAGGATCTCCGTTGTCTTTCTGTTTCTCCCGTGGTCTTTCAGCAGCCAAAGCTAACTAGGAAAAAGTGCGCAGGAACTGACTGGCAGCAGGCTCTCTGTAGCTCACTCGCTGCTTACCTCAGCATAAAGTGAAGCATCCAACTTGCCCCTCTCCGTCTCTGAAGCAAGAGAGCCAATGGCGTTGATGCAGGGGCCGAGGTGCTGTGACAGCAGTGCTAGGTTCTCTTTGCTGCAAGGAGAGGAGAGAAGGTGCGCGTTGGAGGCTGGCACTAGGAGCAGTGCCCAGATGCCCTGGGAAGGTGACCGTAGATGTCAGGGCCTGGGGTCACCAGGTGGGACCCGTACTGGGTGGGCAAGGCTTGTGTGGAGGCATCTTCTCCCTCTCCTGTGCTGCTGAGCCAGGGATAGAGGGCAGTCATGGCATGCAGTGCACAAAGCCCTTTCCAGCTCCTGCCTCTCTCCCTTCAGGGAAAAAAGCTGGGAAGGGAGACAATGGAGAGCCCCTGCCGGCACTGCCGGCTGGCTCTGCTGGCATGGCACCCTCTGCCCTCCTATCTGGTGCAGGGGAGAGCTGAGGCCCTAAGACAGAGCACCAAAGTCCTGCCCGGGTGGGGGAAGCCCGCTGCTGTCAGGCCCATGCTGTGGAGAGGCCCTGGCCAAGCCAGGGTATGGGGCAGGTACCTCCTTTCACTGATGGCATACGCAGCTTGCCAGCCCAGGAGCATCACAGTGCGCAGGTGGTCGAAGGGAGACTTAGGCAGTTGCATCTGGAGAGAGACAACATGGTCAGGATGGGACACGGGAAGCTGCCAGGGGCTGGCACTGATCTGCAGGGCAGGCAGAGCGTTGCTGGCACTATACCAGCATTGGCGTCAAGACCCGGGGGGTTAAGGGGGGCACGGGCCAGGCTGCTCTGTGCCCACAGAGGCCCGTCCCACCCTCCCCTGTGTGCAGGAACCCCTGTGCTGTTCTGACTGCTGGGCTGGTGCCCGGACAGCTCACCCTTCCCCCCTCCCCGCCCCACTGGGTATCCCCTCACCTTCTTCTCCACTCCCAGCTCGTCGCTGGGCAGGTACATGTGTGTCCTCTCCATCCTGGTGCTGCAGATGGTGCGGATCGAGGCCAGAAACTTCAGCTTCCAGTCCTCTTCCTGACAGTCAGGGAGCAGAGAGACAAATAGGGAGGGTGAGAGGGCGGCGACATGGCCAGCAGGGCCACTGCACCACAGGGGTGCAGTGACGGCACAAGGGGCCAGGAGGGCAGCAGCTCAGCACAGCCAGCAGCCCTCCAAAAGCCTGTGTGTGGGCAGCAAACATGGCAGCCCCCAGCTGGGAGAAGCAGGCTGAGCCTCACGCACTGACAAAGTCTGCAGTTACCATTTTGGTGCCAGTGAGAACAGCCCAGAAGTAGTCACAGGCTTCCACGTCCTTGGGCTCCGGAGACATGACGGAGGCAGCAGAAGCATCATCTGATTAAAAAAGAATGGACAGAGCTGTAGGCGGGGCAGGAGGCAGAGGGAAGAGCCATGCCCTTTCTTGAGCCCTGTGCCCACCGCCCTGCCGACTGCAAGCCCTGGGTCGGAGCACTGATGCCCCCTTTCCTCAAGGTTGCCGCTGGCAGCAGAGCAGGAAAGGTCCCTGTCCTGCAGCACTCCTGCCAGGTGAGCAGCCTTCTGCTGCCTGTCCCCACAGCAAGAGCTGGGTCCCCTCCACTCTCTCCCGCTGGGAGCCTCCCCTGCTGCCAGGGGAGGCTGTGCTGGGGCTGGCTCCTGGCTCACAGCTGCCCTGCCCTTCAGGAACTGGCATGCCCCCCGCCGGCTGTACCCCTCTGCTGATGTTCCAGGGAAACGGGCTCCTGCTGCAGAACAGCGTGCACTCGCTGACTTTGGTCCCGTCCAGCCCGCTGGGGACCCTCGCTCGCTTGGCTTCCTCAGTTGTGGCAGTGGCATGGCAGTGCCATGCTGTGGCACCCGTCCCTGGTGGAGCCCCGACTCCAGCCTGCTGGTGAGCCTGGAGCCTGGGGCCAGGCTGGACGGGCCCAGCAGTGCCTGCGTACTTACCCCTCTGAAGCACATGGGTCTCCCACGTAGAATATGCAGCAGATCTGCTATCCTTCTCAGCGTTCAGGATCTCGGGGACAAGTAATAGCAGCCCCGCCAGGGCTAAATCGTCAGTGCCCCTTTGGCAAGGAGCCGCACAACTCGTGCACTGTCCCATTGTAATCCTCGTGGACACTGTGGGGCTGCCCTGCTGGTGCTGGGTAGTTGTAGCTGTCCCAGGGGTGAGTCACAAAGGGCTCTGCTGTGATGTCACCCAGGACAGAAGGGGGACGCTGTCTCCAGGGTGGAGGGCGTGAGGCCCAGGCACCTGACTCCTCTCAGATGCCACAAGGCCGCTGTGAGATGGGGAAGATGCTAAAACTTATCCAAATTAGTATTTAGCTACATATATGGTAAAATATCCTAATTATAAGGATGTAGATGAGAACCTTATGAGCAGCAGATGTAAAAAGGAAGATATCGCTCAAGGCCAATGGGTGAGGGAACTTGTTGGCAGGAAAGAAAGCAAAGATAAACAGAAAACTTCTACATGCTGTCCAGCAGCAGGTCCAAGCCCAGAAAGGTAAAGAGAGTTTAACCTGCTCTTCCTCACTGCCTTCAACCTGAAAGACCTCTGCCCACGACCACCAGGCTATACTGAGCAGGTGCAACCGGGAGGAGCTAAGGGCGGGGAGTATGGAAATGAGTACTTGGAAGAGGTCTGCCTTTTGGGGAAATCAATGAATATGTATGAGAGCTCATGTAATATGTAACAGTATCCGTGTATAAAATTGTGAGAGACGAGCGGGCAGGTGTGCACTTTTTCAGGGAAGCCATTCCCAGTGCGCCTGGTGCACCGCAATAAAGTGTACCTACTTTACAACCCTATGGTTGTGGAGTCTTTTCCGCGCGTCACCTGTGTGCCCTCACACCCTCTTGGGACCACCCTGTGGCTCTGTGGCGTTTCCCAGAGCGCCAGTGTGCCTGAAGGACCTCCCTTTGTCTTCATGGGCACACCAGAGCCTTGCCTCTCCCACTCAGTGGCCAGAGCAGCCATGGATGTGACCTGGCAATCCTGGGAGACATTCTGACAGCAAAGGTCTGCAAAACACTGGCAGACACAACTGCCAGTCAGCCTGCAAACTCTAATCCTTGAGAAGGCCCAAGTGGCCCCTTGGAACTTTGGCTGTGCACCTAAGAAGCAGAAACCTCCTGAGCGACCACTGATAAGGGCAAAAAGGAGGAGCTCTAACAGCACTTTATTGTCTGAAAAGGTGAATATACTTTGGGAAAGTATGGACATGGACACCTTCTGGGCCACTTTCCCTGCTTGTTCTACCCTGACCCCACAGCTTTTAGAACAGGGAGAAGCCCCTGTCTGCAGGGTCTGCAGAGAAACTTGTATAATTTGAGTTGTTTGGCCTGTGAGGAACGTGATCTCCACACAAGGGTGCCTTCTGGTTGCTATTGAGCAATCTAGAAAGTTCTCTAGTGCCACATAGGAGTAAATAACACTGTCAGCCTTCAGCTTGGAGGCAGATGTGGCGATGGCACCCTAGTATCCTGCCAAGTGTTGCCATCACAGCTAACTTCTTTTGTTGGTATCAAAACTTACCAATTCTTTTGTGATCTCTTGCTAATCATTAATCCTTCCTGTGATAATACTACCCTGGCCACACCGCTGAGTGTGTGAGGCACAGATGCTCTCTCCCACTTTCTGCAGTTTTTGGCATATCACATTTACATCCTTTCCCTCACGCTGAAATCTCTTTCAGTGCCAGGAAGTGCTTTGCAAAAAAGCCTCTACATTGCATTTTCCGTCCTTCTGAAAACATGGTCACACATCCAATAGACAGAGAGAGCGAGCACAATTTAGAGCACATCCAAAAATCCTGCCCATAGGGAGACATTAGAAAACACCTGCGACTTTGGCTTTGGAACTGGAAATGGCACATTTTCAGAGTCCTGGGGTGACTAGTGTCATCATGTGCTCTGATCTCACCGCCTAGTCCTGCTGGCCACGCTAGTTCTCATGCCGTCCAGGATGAGACACCTGGGCACGCTGCTGGCTCACGTTCAGCCAGCCATCAACCAGCATTCCCACGTCCTTTTCTGCTGGGCACACTTCCAGCCACTCTTCCCCAGGCCTAGGCGGCTGCATTAGGTTGCTGTGAACCAAGAGCAGGAGCCAGCACTTAGCCTTGTATAGTGGCACGAGATTGAACTCGGCCCATCGATCCTTTAACCCGGCTGGCAGCTAAGCACCACACAGGTGCCTGTACTGGGCTGGAGTGGCCGCAGGGGCTGGAGTGGTAGCAGTGCTGCACCTGGCCCTTGCTGGGGAGGTGCAGCAGCTGGGGAAGGCATCTGCCAGAGGGTTCAGTACTCAGGCAGAGGTGTGGGGCAACCACCAGCTCTGGCACTTCATGCTGCTGGGGCTGCAGGACAGAGGTCCCCCAGAGCTGCTCATCTGCAGCCAAGGCCAGCAGGCAGGTGAAGCGCTGCAGTCACTGAGGCACCAGGGCAGGAGGCAGCCAGGGACACCACGCACGGGGACCCCAGCAGGCTGTTCCCTAGGGCCTGGGCTCTAGAGCCCGCCACCGCGGACACAGGGCCAGACCCCTGCCCTGGCTGCGGCTCCCTTCCCAGGCTGGTGATGATGCTCTTTTTCTTTCCCTCGATGATGTTCTTTAGCTTCTCCTCATGCCCATCCGTCAAGTGCTGCCCAGCAAGCCTTAGGTGAGGAGCCACAGTCCTCAGGGGCTGCCTTTGTGTGACTTAGGGGGGCACTCCTGGCTCCAGCAAAGCCTCATTAGCTGCCCTCGTGAGGGCTGCCGGCTTCTGGTGGTTCCCTCAGCTACTTTGATGGCTGCACACTGTGATCCCCACTCCACTGTGGAATACATCTGCCCCAGAGCCGATCGCCTCAGGCGAGTGACTGTTAGATGGCGGTTAACAGTGCTCACAACAGAAGGCTTTTCATAGTCCACAAATTCCTTTAGCTGCCATTTCACAGCTCCACTTACAAAGGGAGCCCGAGCTTTCTCTCTCCCCTAAGCACAGCCCTAACCGACGCGCGGAAAAGACTCCACAACCATAAGGTTGTAAAGTAGGTACGCTTTATTGCGGTGCACCGGACACACTGGGAATGGCTTCCCTGAAAAAGGTGCGCGCCTGCCCGCTCGTCTCTCACAATTTTATACACGAATACTGTTACATATTACATGAGCTCTCATACATATTCATTGATTTCCCCAAAAAGGCGGACCTCTTCCAAGTACTCATTTCTATACTGCCTGCCCTTAGTTCCTTCCGGCTGCGCCTGCGCAATGTAGCCTGGTGGTCGTGGGCAGGGGTCTTTCAGGATGAAGGCAACGAGGAAGAGCAGGTTAAGCTCTCTTGACCTTTGTGGACTTTGACCTTCTGTTGGACAGTTTAGGCCTTTTTTGCTTGTCTTTGCCTTGTTTCCTGCCAACAAGTTGTTCATCCTTCCCTCACCCATTGGCCTTGAGCGATATCTTCCTTTTTACATCTGCTGCTCATAAGGTTCTCGTCTACATCCCAGATAATTAGGATATTTTACCATATATGTAGCTAAATCCATCAATGCAAAATGGACTTCCTTTACCGGATGCGGGGGGAAACCTTGTTACAAAAGATGAGGAAAAGGCGGAGGTGCTTAATGCCTGCTTTGCCTCAGTCTTTAGCGGCAATATCGGTCGTTCTCTGGATACCCAGTACCCTGAGCTGGTGGAAGGGGATGGGGAGCAGAATGTGGCCCTCACTATCCATGAAGAAATGGTTGGCGACCTGCTACGGCACTTGGATGTGTGCAAGTCAGTGGGGCCGGATGGGATCCACCCGAGGATACTGAGAGAACTGGCAGAGGAGCTGGCCAAGCCGCTTTCCATCATTTATCAGCAGTCTTGGCTATCGGGGGAGGTCCCAGTTGACTGGCAGCTAGCAAACGTGACGCCCATCTACAAGAAGGGCCGGAGGGCAGACCCGGGGAACTATAGGCCTGTCAGTTTGACCTGAGTGCCAGGGAAGCTCATGGAGCAGATTATCTTGAGAGTCCTCACGCAGCACTTGCAGGGCAACCAGGCGATCAGGCCCACTCAGCATGGGTTTATGAAAAGCAGGTCCTCCTTGACGAACCTGATCTCCTTCTATGACAAAGCGACGTGCTTAGTGGAGGAGGGAAAGGCTGTGGATGTGGTCTACCTTGACTTCAGCAAGGCTTTTGACACCATTTCCCAAAGCCTTCTTTTTCTCTCCCTCTTCTGTGACTGAAGCGGCATTGAGGCACACATTCCCCGTTATGGCCTTTTCTGTATCCTTGCTGTATCTTGTGCTGTCTCAGTGGTCCTAGCAGACACCACAAGGTAGCTTATAACTCATGAAATGCAAGCAATCCATGCTCAGTCCAGTCTCACATTTCCCAAAAGTTAAGTTCTTTCTGCCCAGCTTACAAACACTGCCTCTCCATTTCCCCCATCTGCAACATGTTCTGTACAGTTATCCATTTCTTAGTGAACAGCGCTCGCTTCTGACTTAGGTGAATTCAGGTCTGTGCCAGGTTTTGCAGCATGTACCTCATTGCACGGAACTTCAACAACTTTCTTCATAACCTTCAGCTCACTGGGATGAGGGGTTTCTCTGCGCTGTAGGCCCTACCGAAGAAAAAGCACTCATGCAGAGCATGACATTTAACAATCAGAGGAATACGTGTCATACCTCAAGATTGAATCAGTTCAAATGACATGTTTTATCAGACCACTAGAGCCCAAGCTGGACATGAACAAAACGTCACAGAATCTGATGTGGACTTCTCTGCTATTACAGTGTGCAGCTGGGTACAGGACTTCATTCTGGTCTAACCAAAGCTCGCACAAGTTTGGTAGCACTCCCAGAGTTATCTGGCTGTAACAGAGCAGGGCAGTAGCAGTGTCACAGCAGTAGCAGTGTCAGTCCTTTCCAGGGGAGAAACTGCTCTAGGATATTCCAAATAATATCCTAAATAAATAAATAATATTCTAATATAATATCCTAATATTCTAATAAATAATATCCTAAATAAATAAATAATATTCTAAAACTCTGCAAAACTCGATGTTACTGCTTTCACACCTCCTACAACCATTCACCAAATGGTTTATGAAACTAACATTTTGGTGTGCCACAATACTGCTGCAAATATGTTTGGAAGTGTCTGGGTTAGCATACTGGCTGCGGAAGCTCCCAACAGGAAACATGGAAGACAACAGGAAGGACTGTCCAGTAGCAAGGTTTTGGAAATGCTGGACCCACAGTAGAAATGTTTCTTTCTCCCCCTCCTCCCGGACATGAATAAAAGCTTTTGGTTAACACTGACAATCCCAACATGATATAGCAGCGCTATCAGCAACGGTAGACGTGTTCATAGTATTGCTCCTTTTGTTACCTGTAAACACAACACACACTGATGAGTGTTTGGTTTAGGAGTTAAAGCACCACTCGAGTGCTGTTCAAGCATCAGCCAACTGTTCTCACAAGCAGGCTGCAGCTTTGTGCATAGGAAGCTGCAAAATCTCTTCTGTCTCCCATTTTAGTTGGCTTTCTGCCAAAAAGCATTTCAGAACATTAAGAACAGGGTTCAGTAACAACTTGATCCACAACTGCAAAGGTAAATATCACTGGATTTCCCCCAGTGTCAAGACGAGCTGTAATTCAAGATTATGCACTGGCTCTCAGCGTACTTAGGTTTAGGCTTGGGTTCAGAGCCCTCCATGGAGGCACCCTGATCCAGAGGGCACCCACCACATGCTAGGCTGACATCACTGTCAGGAACAACATGGAATGGTCCTGTACTTTCTAAAGGAGAAAATAAATTACGAAGGGAAATGCAGAAAGTCAGCCCAGCAGAAGTGAAAAACGACAGCTGGTGGCAGTGAAACACAGCAGAGAAATAAAGTACCAGACAAGAATTTCATTGGAAAGGAAAGATCTTTAGGCAGCTAGATAGCAACAAAGAATGCCTCAGAGCAAAGGGGCTTGGAAAAAGCAGAGCAAGGTGTGTATAAGGGTAGTAGAAAGTGAAACAGGGCCAACATGCAAAGAAAACATTACACTGGGAACAATGACTAGGCCATCCTGGGCAGATCAGAATCTTCCCAAACAACCTGAGGGTCTACTTCTTTGCATTTCAGACAAAACAAAACAAGAAACACTTCCAAAAAGGTACAGATGCTACCCCTACCAACCACCCATATTCCCTCCCCACCATGCCTCACCTACCAGTAATTCCAGGTCATTAGCACCAAGGTCCAACTGTTCTAACTTGACAAGGAATGAGAGTGAACTGCAAGATACAGGGAATAGAAAGGGGACAGGAGAGGAAAACTAATAATACTGTGTACAAACAAGTGATGTACAATGCACCCGCTGACTGATGCCCAGGCTATCCCTAAGCAGCCAGACCCCCCACCCCGTCCAGCCCCCCATATAATTGTTCAGCATGATGCCATATGGTGTGGATTAGCCCTTTGGCCAATTTGGGTCAGCTGTCCTGGGTTTGTCCCCTCCCAGCTTCTTCTTCACCCCAGCCTGCCTGCTGGCAGGACGGAGCAAGAACCTGAGAAGTCCTTGGCTTAGTGTAAGAACTGCTCTGCAACAATTAAAACATCAGGGTGATACCAACGTTAGTCTCATACTAAATCCCAAACACAGCTCTGTAACCTGCCCTGATACTGACATCAGGCTGACGGGCCTGTAATTCCCTGCAAAGTCCTTCCAGCCCTTCCTGTTGCCTGGAGGCACGTCTGCCAGCCTGCAGTCCACTGGGGCCTCCCTCATCCCAGTGGGCAGCAGAAGAGACCTGCTGCGCTCCTCCCTTGCCACGGGAGCCCCACGGCTCCCACTGTCCCCCCAGGCCACAGTGAGCTCCACAGCCCTTCCAAGGAGGCAGGAGCAGCTGGTGCAGCAAGGCTGCCTCTGCCCTCCGCAAGCAACCTCAGGGCCCCATATACAACAGCCTGGCAGCATGGCTCTTACCCTCCAAAACGTCGCTCATGTAGTCATTGAGTGTTTGTGCCAGCTCGTCAGCACCTCTGTCTGTGCCGCTCTGCTGGACACACTTCTCTGACAAAGAAGTGAAACCTGCAGGAAGAACAGGCAGAAATCAGGACATGTCTACGTGGGCCACAGGGCCTGGCAGCCAGTCCCATGCTGCCAAGCCTAAGCGCCTGTCAGTCGCTGCATCGCAAGAGAAGCCAATCCGTGCTCTCTTTAGCCATCACAGCAGGAGTCCTCAAGAGCGACAAGATAGCTGTGCCATCTACGGGCCAGGGCCCCCGAGGGCCTGGTGTGTCCCAATGGCTCGTTTCCGGGGAGGCTCTACCGTGCCCAACCCACCTGAAAAATCCGCTAAGAACAGCACTCCCACGATAAGCCTGGGGATCTGGCTGTCCCAGGTGAAGTCCTCAGAAAGAAGATCGGGGAGGAGCACGCTCCTGTTCTCCATCTCAGAGTACGGGTACTTCCCCTCCCAGGCAGATGCTATGGTCAGTGCCCTGTGGTACCGGGGTACCTCAGCAGAAGACAACCATGCCCAGCTGGGAGGGAGGAGATGAAGACCCCTCAGCACCGGACGATGCAGTGAGCCTGGGGCCTTCTTGAAGGACAGTTTGGTCTCTGCCACCATGGGTCATCACAATCACCTGGTTGGTAGGTGATGACCTGGTTCATAGGTCATCGCTTAGTGGCTGCCCTCCAGCAACACGGTGGGCTAACAGTGCCATCCTCCATAGATCAATGCCTGCTGAGCAGCAGCCGCTGTGACCCCGTACAAATGTATAGAGCTACTTCTTCCAATGAGGTTATTAAAAAAAAAAAAAAAGGAAAAAAAGTACAAATAGGATTAAGACTGGAAGAGGGTAAAGAACATTCATATATTCATGACAACATTCACCACCAGAACCTTCCAGAATGGTTGCTCAGTTCTTCTGTTCTGGGGGGGTGGTTAGGGGCTGGTGGCAGGGAATGCAGGCTGCTGGTCAGTTAAGTCAGCGGACCACTGACACAACCAGAATGAAGAATGCTAACACATAAATAAAATTCAGAAATTATTCTATTCTGGCTAGAAAAGTTGTTTCATGTTGCTCCATCCATCCAAGAGGAAAGGTTGAAAACAACAGTGGCAACGTGAAGTTTAAGAGAAGAAGAGATAAGGAGTGAAGGATGGAGGATGAGGATGGTAACATAAGCAGCAAACGGTGGTTAGTAATTAACCTCTTAGAAGATCACTAGAAAAGAGATATTTAAGTAGGAGATTTGTTTTGTTTTGAAAACACTGGCTTGTGCTTTTAAGGGTCACCGATTACCTGAACTGTTTGCAAGGTCACTGCTTGAAAACTGGAAAACTTGTTCAATAAAATTAACAATTCTGTATTTTGAAAATGGTATGGTTTAAATATTAAACTTCATAAATGTTCTCATTTGTGTATTACATTTATGAATCCAGTAGTTCTTAACTGAAAACAACCAAATGTTTTCAGTAAGGTTTAATAGCAAATAAATGCATTTCAACTTTCCAAACTCGTTTTTCAGCAATTTTAGCCTACTGTAATTCCAATTACTTGATTCAAATCATGCTTCAGTCTGGTGTAATGACAAAATCAAGTTTAACTTTCATTATTCCATTATTGCCTACCATTTTCCCAGAGTAAACGTAATTTAAATGGATATAAAAGACACCGCATGTAACCAGCACAAAAACAGTCACTTCATTTTAAATGTGCATAAAAAAAAAAAAAAACAACAACAAACCACACAGAAACCCAAACACATGAATGGTTAACTTTTTGTTCCCTTTTTCTCAGACAAAACCTTTGTCTTACTTCGGAGAGCAATGTCTTGATATCTGAAGGAGCTCCCTCCTTGAAGTCATCCATTCCTAGAGTCAAAACGATCAGTAATTCATCTACTCACAAGCATCTTTTCTGCTCTGCTTCCACAAATTATGTCTCATCTCAGAGCAGAGCCATGCTACTCTACCATGTTATTATACCTTCAGCTGGGATTTACATGGCTGGGATTGGTGTGCTTTTAGACCAGCAAAGATCATTCAATACATTCGTTTGACCTCCTGCGTGCTACAAACCACAGAGTTTCACCTCAACATTCCCACATCAACCCTGCAGCTCCCAGTTCAGCTATTTTATGGTTTACGATTATATATATTGTAACTATATATAGTTACAATTCCAAGGACAGCTTGCAACATAATTATTCAATTCAAATTACAAATAGGTTCTCGGGCCCCCATACTACCTCATTCAGGTTCCAGGTAGCTGGTCCATAATGCTGTATGATTCTTTCAGGAGGCCATTCATTCTCTCCCCATTCTTGGGCACTACGCCCAGCTAAGGAAGCATCAATAGATCGTTTTACTCTATTCAGATAAAAACAAACAAACAAAAAACTCTTTTCAGCTGGAATTAGCTCAAACCTTTCTTTACATAGAAAGAAAAATCTAGGAGCGTAACAGAATGACACCAGGCAGAATGACAACTCCCAGAGGGAAGCCCTACAGTGACAGCGAGTCAGAACAGATGATCTGTGGCTACCCCAGGGACAGACTCAAATGCCATGACCTGCGACTGAAAGTGACCGCCAGAACTGGGATGATGGACGCATAGAATGCTTGCCTTTAAGACAAGAGACCGGAAGGATGGGCAGTGCAAACCCCTTAAGAATAACGCTTCAGAAATGAATTCCCCAGCCTGAGCTCCTGGTGAAGCCCAGATAACTTCCACAACAGTGACGATGGAAACAGACACAATCTGAAACCAAATATGCACAAGACCCAAAACGCATCTGCTCTTTAAGCTGTGACTGCAAGACAAGAAGTGCTTGGATCAGCCCTATGATCACAGAATCACAGAATTGATGACGAAACAAGCATTTAGGACCTTTAGTGTGGCTACCAAGTTGCCCATCTAATCTGTCCAGTGGAAGAAGGCGATGAGGATATCAAAACCTGAGGAGCGCGTAACACATAATGATCATATCAGGAAACATTCGATACAAAATAAAAGTTACACGCACGGAAGAAGTGATCCCTTTAAGCTCCTACTGCAAGACAAGAGGTGCTCAGCTCCCAGTTGAACATCAGCGTTATTCCGATGAGGTCAAGTGTTCAATACCCTCAGGATGGCTTCCCCAGGGCCTGCCGAGCACCAAGAGCAACAGCACAGCACAGACAACAAGCTGGGACTGCCCTGCCTGGCACGTGTTCACGCTGTACGTGACAGAACTCCCCACACATCATCTCTGCCTGACCTGATCAATCCTGAAAGGCCCCATCCGCTGCAATGACTTACAAGCACAGACCCTTGCCCTATGGGTCCATTCACAACCCCAACTCAAACATAGCACTTGCCCCCCCAGCTTAGCTTGGGAATGCTGGGAGGCAGGTTCCATCCTCACCAAGGAACACAAAGGCTAGCCAGGACACTGCTTCAAGCCTAAGGCTCCTCTTCACCTGCAGAAATAAAGTGCCATCAGGCACCAGCACGCCAGCCAAACTTCTTCCAGGGAAGCACCCTCCTCAGAAACAAAACAGTAGTCAACTGACCTGCTCTGCTACTGAAATCAGATAGACACCCCCTAGACAACTCCCTGCCTCCCCCTGCCAACACCCGAGATTTGCCCCTGAACTTAATTCTCAGGGCTCAAAATCCACCCTCAATGTGGACCACAGAGACCAGCTAGGATGTTCCCAGTACCTTCTTCATCCCTGGAAAAGAGGAGTCACCCAGAGGTGGACCAATAGACTACCAAACCAAAAACAATGCCCGTTTTCCAACTTTTCTCCACTCACCTTCCCAACCCACACCCAGCGCTTCCATTCACTGTGCCAAGCCAAGCCCACGGGGCTTAGATCAAGGAGAAAGGACAGACAAACGTGACAATCCATAAAACGGTCTATACCCACTCCTCTTCTTTCATCCCCTACCGCAAGAGCCAAGAAGCCCCAGACCCGTGTTCCCCAGCCCAGCATCACCGCTTCGCCCACCTAACACCCCAAAGAGATGCATCTCCAGCATTTCAGGAACTAGAACTGCTGACGTCTGGCACGCCTCAGAAACGTGGCAGGAGACGTACTCTGCTGTCGCAAGGTAGTTTGCCCAACAGGCAAAGCAGACTAACACAGTCCACTGACCAACTCAGGGCCCACACTGCTGTCCACTCACCCTCGTGCTTCGTTCAAGTTTCCGTGCCCATGCCCTGGGCTACAAGAAACAAAGAGAGAAGGTCATGCCCACGATGGACACGCAAACAGTACAGCTTCTTGCAGAGGACTCAAACACAGAGACCAGAGCCAGAAAAAAAAAAACACACCCTCAAGTCCACAAATGCCAAAAAGCCATGAATGCACAGCAGTCCCAGCAGGGGTAATTACAGACTTATCCTTTACAGATGAAAAAGGTGACCCTGCTCAGTCTCTTCGTACTACTGCGCTTATGCAGTCGAGCCCCTTGCAATGCGTGCTGAAGCTCTTTGTGAATCCTCTGGACAGTGACACAAATGGCTTGATATATCTAAAGATTGAAATGTAACGCCCCATGATTTCCCAAAAACAAGTTAGCCAGCAACCCCTCCTAAGCATCCCTCTTCTAAGTGAATTCCAAGCTCTTAAAATCTAGAAGGATGCAAGGTCTAAAGACTCAACAGCCAGCAAAACCACAGGCAAAAGCTGCAGAAATATAACAAACTGTCCCTAACCCTGAACAAGATTACACCTTACATGCCTACTGCTGCTGGTTTCAGATACATGCTTACACAGGGAGCTTCGACAATACCTTTCTCCTAAACCCTGCTCCCTCACTTTGCCACCAAGGTTGTAACTTTGATAGTATTTGACATACAGGCAAAGACTCACAGTAAGCCCCGTAATCCTGCAAAAATCCTGAGGGACCCAGAACCACTAAGCAAACACACAAACTAACATTATTGTCCTATCCATGAACATGCCATAACAGTGACTCACCTGAGAAAGAACTGCATGCAATAAAGGCACCTAGTACTATATCAGTTGCTTTACTCTACCAGATCCTACTAGTTGCTACCTTAAAAAGATGTGCGTACCGCTCTCTACTTGGAAACGCATCAGTCCGTCCGTAGACTCTGACCCACCTAAAGAGCCCTGCAACTGACTGAAGGAAAAACAAAGCACTTACCCCAAAGAGCAGCCCAGGCAGAAGGAGCTCTCTGATGGCATACCTGGGGCTCATATACCGTTTGGCCGCGCCCAGCACCCAAGCCCAATCACCTGGGAAAGGGAAGGGGCAAAGCACAAGAAAGTAGAAAGAGAGCACAGAAGGAGCAGCAGCTGTTGTTCTGTGGGCCTTTTTTTTTTTTTTTTTAAGTCTGATGGCACAATTTTGTGCAGCGCTGCCTGGGCACACATTTCAGATAGAGCTAATGAGCAGCTGAGGTAAAGGAGCTGGGAAGAGAGAGGTGTTGCAGCAGGTATGCTGTGGCTGTGAGGTGCCTCAGGGTGTGCTTTTTCTCTTGTTTCTATGGGTGCTTCTTTAGGCAGCTTGGAGTCTATGGATTTCTAGATTTTAAGTGCTTGGAATTCACTTAATAGAGGGATATTTAGCAGAGGTTGCTGGATCACTGGTTTTAGGGATGGTGGGATACACTTCTGGTTTTGAGTTATATTTTAATCACTTGTGTAACTCTCCAGAGAACTAAAAACAGCTTGATTACATGCTCCAAGAGGCTTGACCACGTAGGCACAGTATTACTAAGAGACTGAGCAGGGTCGTATCAGAGTTACCTTTTTTCATCTGTAAAGGATCTGTGATTACCCCTGCCGGGCTGCTGTGTGTGCGTGGCTTTTTGGCATCTGTGGAGCTCAGTCGCTTTTGTGTGTGTATGTTCTTACTTTTTGTGGGTTTTTGTTTGTTTGTTTGTTTGTTGTTGTTGTTTTTGAGAGGCAAATAGTGCGTGTGCTGAGCGTGGTTGGCAGGAGGAGGTGGGGAGCTGTCTGGCAGGGAAGCTGTTCAGGACTGGTAGGTTTGGTTTCTAGGAGCATGCGGCATCCTTCCTGTGTGATGCGACTGATTCTTGGGCAGGAACGTTCCAGCTCGTGTGTCTTAAATAACGTAGCTTGTGTAGTGTGTGTTGTGTGGCCTGGGCAGAGTTTGCTTTGGCGCTGTGAGCCAAGAATCTCAGTTAAAGCTGGTGAGCAGCTGGAGTAACAGAGCTGGGAAGAGAGAGTATTGCAGCAGGTACACTCTGGCTGTGAGGTGCCTCAGGGTGTGCTTCTCTCTTGTCTCTGCAGGTGCTTCGTGCAGTCTTGGACAGGGAAGGGAAATCCCCATGTCACAGAGCAGTGAGGGAAGGTGAGAGTGTTTTCAGCCTGGTCATCCCTTATCCAAAGCGAACGGAAGACACTCAGGTGTTTCCCTCAGGGTCTGAGGTGAGGCTGTTTGGGATAGAGGAGCAGTGTGGCAGGTGGTTGTTTGCAAGCACAGTGGTCATTTTGTCCTTTTGTGTTCCCAGGTGGCATGGGTGATGCTGTCTACTCCTTCTGAGCTTGGACTTAATTTCCAGGTACAGAGGCAAGTGGACCGCTGTTTTGAAAGGATACAATTAAAGATGGAGTCGCTTGTGTTGATGAGGGATGGGTGCTAACGCTGGCAGCTGAAAGTTTATCTTCTGGCTGTGTTTTCCTTTGTTCAGGCTGAAACTCAGTGTGCAGTCCAGGACGTCATGACCTGAGCTGCCTCTGGAGTGACTCTGGTGAGTGATGAACAGAGGTAGCAGTTGTTTTTGGGGTGCGGTTGTCACTGCAGTTATTTTCCTACATCCAATAGAGTAAAATTCCAGTTTGCCTTTTAGAGGTGCTTTAAGTGGCTTAAGAGAACAGGTGGAAGCATCTGCCACGTGGGGCAGGTAAGAGGCTGAGGTTAAGGAGGGGATGAGAGTAACTGTCCAAAGGCTGCTGTGGGTTTTGCTGCTGTGGTTGCTTTCTCCTCTGTTTATCAGGTGCCACAGGCAAGGTGGGCTGTGATAGCCCTTAGAACAGGAGCAAAGCAGGTCTCTGGAATGCTGCGTTGTTCCTGAGAAAGGTGTTGTAGAGGAAAAAGGTTGTCTTGCGTGGCGGTTCCTGATGGCGGTCTTCTTCCGTAGGGGAAGAGGTGCCTGAAGCCCCATGCTGTGTAGCCTGAGCACACCTCATTGAGGATGAAGCCTGCTTTCCAGCAGTTCCCAAAACTGTGTTGAGGCTGAAATGCTGTGTCTGTGTTTGGGTTGGGTTTCAAGTTTTCATGCTGTGTTAGGGATGGGTTTCAAGTCAGTGCAGCGGAGGGCCAGGACCCAGCGTCCTGTAGCGTGTTTTGACCCGTCAGCATGGCCTTTTGGTTCTCAGATAGCCTACTCAAGTATGTGATTTTTCCTGCAAGTGATAAAGTGATATTATTACATTGAATTGGTTTTCTTTGGCATGTTGTGCTGTGCTTTTTTTTTTTTTTTTTTTTTTTTTTTTTTTTTTTTTTTTTAATGCTCCTGGATTTTTCTTTCTATGTAAAGAAAGGTTTGAGCTAATTTCAGTTGAAAAAAATCCAGTTACTTGCTTGGTCATATTGTCCTTTCAAGATTAAAAGCTGCAGCCTAAGCATGCGGAACGTTGCTTCTAGAAACAGCCCGATTCTCTTGTCTGCACTCTGCATGCTGTTGAGCTAAATCAGATTAAAAACAAACAAACGAACAAAAACACGCCAGCTGCTGCTCCTTCTGTGCTCTCTTTCTACTTTCTTGTGCTTTGCCCCTTCCCTTTCCCAGGTGATTGGGCTTGGGTGCTGGGCGCGGCCAAACGGTATATGAGCCCCAGGTATGCCATCAGAGAGCTCCTTCTGCCTGGGCTGCTCTTTGGGGTAAGTGCTTTGTTTTTCCTTCAGTCAGTTGCAGGGCTCTTTAGGTGGGTCAGAGTCTACGGACGGACTGATGCGTTTCCAAGTAGAGAGCGGTACGCACGTCTTTTTGAGGTGGCAGCTAGTAGGATCTGTTAGAATAAACTAATGTAGTACTAGGTGCCTTTATTGCATGCAGTTCTTTCTCAGGTGAGTCACTGTTACGGCATGTTTACGGGTAGGATGTCAATGTTAGTTTGTGTGTTTGCTCTGCTGTGTCTGTGGGGACACGCTGTGCTTGGCTGGGAACCTGGGGCGGAAGTGATGTCAGGGCCTGTCTTCAATCAGGGCGGAAGCACTGTGTGATTGGCTTGGAGGAAGCCAGGGCAGAAGCAGCATGCAGGGCTTGCCGGCGCCATGGGCAGAAGCTGTCGGGGCAGGCCGGGACGCCGAGGAGGGGTGGCGCAACGAGGTTGGTGGTCGGTGGCGCGCCACGGTGGGCTGGATAGGGAGGGGGCGAGGCGGCGGGTGGTTGGTGGCTTCTGTGGAAATGGCCCTTGTGCGGGGTGGGGGCGGTGCATTCAGAGGAACCTTGACAGGCTGCAGATAGGGGCAGGCAGGAACCTTTTGAAGTTCAGGAGAGGGAAATGCCAAGCCCTACCCCTAGGGAGGAACAACTCTATTGAGCAGCACTAGATATCTGGGTACTAAATAAGCATTTCTTCATGGAAGGGGTGGTTAGGCATTAGAACAGGCTGCCCGGGGAAGTGGTAGAGTCCCCATCCTTAGAAGTATTCAAGAGACGTGTGGACATAGCACTTAGGGATATGATTTAGTGGTAGCATTAGGTTGATGCTTGGACTTGATGGTCTTAAGGGCTTCTTCCAACATAAGAATTCTTGTGGAGGATGGGGATTCAACTAACAAGTGCATTTTTGGGAACTGGCTCTCTCCTTCACTGTAGGTGACAGCAGCTTTGTGGGCCCTGCGAGGAGGCACCTCTGTAGTGATTGCAAATGGAGTCCACCCGAAAATCTCAGGTCATGTCATCACAGATATTGTAGAAGGGAAGAAAGTTGGAACTTTGTTTTCACAGGTAAGACCTGCAGGTGAGTACGGAAGTAATATGTACGCTGGGAGCAGTAGAGATTCCCTGGAAGTTTAGGGTTGAAATTTGGCTAGGCCTGCCTGTTCAACAAATGGGAAACTATGCTCTGCTTGACAAGCGGCTTTGGAAAGGTAAGTTTCAATGTTGGAATGGAACATCTTGAATCCTCTGCTTGGGTTCCTTCCAGCTGATGACTTGCTGCATCAGCCTTGCATTCAGAGAACTAAGTAGAATTTGTCTTGTTTTCAGTCTTAGAGGTTATCGTCTCTTATTGATGATTTCAGGCTGAAAGCATGCATATAGAATGTAGTGCTGAACTAAGATAGTGTGCGGTTTCATTTTTTATCCTAGGTTCTTCTTATGACTCAGTCTTTTGTTACTGTATGTAGCAATGTTTTCCTGCCTGTGTGTTGCTGTGACAATGTAACAAGGGCCGCAGAAAGTCAGACCAAAGATCTGTGATCTTAGCAGAATAGAACAAGTATAGAGTGATACTCGTGACTTGCACTGTAAGACAAGCAAACGCCTTGGAGTATAAAAATGCTTAATGGATTTCTTGTAAAAATTGGCCATATCCTTTGGACCGAGGTAAACACTTAGCATCCATGGGTCACAGGAGTCACGAGCCTTAACCAGGTATTGTGTGTAAACTCTGGAGCTAGCACTATGTGAAGAACTGCTTGCTTTACTTTGTGTGTGCTTGTGGGCAGGAGGAGTGAAAGTTGCTTCCTGCTAGCTTTTGATGCCCCCACCTTCTGTATGGAAAGAGAACGTGGGTGATCGATCTCTGTTCAACTTCTATGATGAGACATTGTCTTTTCCCTCATTGCTTTTTCACATGAAAAAGGTGTTTTCTTAGTCCTTTTCTACAGAAACTGTTCCAAAGATCTGTCGATCCCTGTTTCTCTTGGCTGAAACGGTTTTTATTCTACTGTGACCTTTTCAAGGTGAGCGAAAATAAAAGTTTGTGTAGCGTCCGAGATGCAAGTGAACCTTCAGTTTATGAGATAGCAAGGCTAACTTTGAGTTTTGATTAGATTGTGGATGGTTTTTGTTGCCTTTCCTAGGCCTTCTCCAAAAGCTTAAACAGGGAAGTTGCTGTTCAACGCTGATGAGCATTGAAGTGATGTTTTCGTAGGATTATGTGCACTACCAAGGCCTGATTTCCCCTTTTGTCTCTGCGTTGCTTCATGTTTATCTGCTGTGAATTGTACTTGCTATTTTGTTGCATAGTGGCTGCAAAGGAATCACAGGCTGGTTGAGGTTGAAAGGACCTCCAGAGGTCACGTGGTCCAACACCCCTTTTGTGTTCAAAGAACACAAAAATACACGCCACATTATAAAGTATGACCTTGCTTTAAAAAGCTGTTTTAACAGTCCTTCATTAAGTCTTATTAATCAAGTGTCCCCTAGTTCTTTTCTTACGCTTCCCACTATACCTCCTGTTATTTTCCTTACCGTGGGAATTCCTGCTCTGGCAATTTCTGTAGGACACTTCTTGAATAGAAGTCCGGGCATATTAGTCACATGCCAAGTCATCTGTTCTACAGACAATTTCAAGAGTTAAAAGTGAAAACGTAGCTTATCCAGGAGCTCCTTGAGAACTCCTTAGTGAAATGCTGCCTGAGCCTTTTGACTTGTTACTTCAGTTTCTGTTTCAAAACTTGTTCTGTATCATTTCAGTTTGAGATGGATTCTTTGACATCCGTGCCAAGAAAAAAACCTCTCCTCTGTAGGAGCCCTTCAACGTACACAGAGCAGAGAGAGAGCAGCTATTGTGCAAGCTGTTGCTGAGGCTGGTTTTGGCTTCCTGTATTGTTTGCTCATTCCCAGGTTGTTTTGCAATCTTTTCTCTTTTCAGTAGTTATGTAATTAAACTTTTTCAAAGGATGCTTTCCTTTTTTTGCAGTAGCCTCCCACTCCCTGAGATGTAGCTGTCCTTGTATTCTTTTGCTCTTTGTCAAGTCTTCTTGTTACAGGTTGTATACTTGTTTGTCCCCTACGACATGGATGATCTTACTGAATCTCTGTGATGCCTTGAAAAGGGCTATGCTCGGGGACCGTGGCAGCATTTTGGTATCTGATACAAATTTTCCTGTTGTGGCATACAGTAAACTTCTTTGATATGTCTCTTAAGACCGTACCTGTTTTTCTGCTTTGAGTAAGGAGTTGAAAGTTGAAAGGTTAGTGTTCATTTCCTTCCACCTTTGTCTGCATGTCTTGTGGTTGCGTGTGTGTGTTTGTTTTGGCAGGCCCTACAGTAGAGCAGCAGGGTGGAATGTCTCGAGCCGGTAGCAGGACGCTGGCAGCTCTGCAGCCTGAGCAGGTGAGAGAACAGTATGTTCTCGCTCTTTAAGGCTGTGAACATGTGGCAAGTTTTAAAATACAGGTTTATAACACAAACGGGTCCTGGAAAAAATCAGCTGGCTCCAAGTATTCAGGGCATCAAGCCAGTGAGAAGATGTGTCAGTAGGAATGAGCTGAAGTGAGCCAGATGTCAAACACCATGGAGTTCGTGTAAGAATGCAGTTCAGACACTTTTCTCTTTCAGAGAGCAGAGATTTATTTATTTTTTTTATCATCTCGGTGACTTATTAACTGATCAGAGAGAAGAAATTCTCTTGGCAAACAAAAAGGACTTAGAAGAAGCTGAAAATAAAGGTAATATTACGGGTCCTTTCATGGAACACCTGTTGTCATGAGCTTTTCTGGGCCTCAAAGGAAAGGAGCAGAACAAGAGTAGTCTGTCACCTGCAATTGGATATTATGGCCGTCACAGATTAGGGAACCCAGGACTTTGAGAGCTTGTCAGTGTAAGCAGCTGCAGCTTCCGTAAGAGCTGTCTCTATCAGAGAAGATGGAGAGAGAGGCCTTTGAAAGCAGCAACCCACAGCATTGTTTAAAAAACTAAAAATAGAACAGTGTTTTCTTTTGCCAAAGGAGGCTCACTTTAGAAATTAAATCTAGCAAGGATCTTCCCTGTTATCATCATGCATGAAATAGCATGAATATTCTCCTGGGCTGGTTAACGTAATGTTTGGCCCCTGTGGGGAAGGTTGTTACTTAAAAATGATGCTTTCCAGAAAGAACCACCTTACCTTCTGACTGAGGAAAGTACAGTTCAGGCAGCACAGACTAAATCCATTCTTTTGTGTAAGAGTGGTGCGTGAGGAAGCTGGTCTTGGGTTAGAAAATGTGTGGAACTGGCGCATCACAAATTGTGAAGTTCAGTAAAAGGCATACGGCAACCATTTTGTACTGAGGAGAATGCCTGGAGGGACATTTCTGAGTAAACTTCCTACCTGAACGTGTTCAGACTAGAAAACTCCGGCAGCTCTTGCCCAATCTGAAATGCTATGCGTTCCTTTGCTCTTTGGGATTTCTATCTGTGAAATAGAAAGAGGCAATTACTGCGCAAACCTTCCAGGAATATTGCAAGGGTAGAAATTGGTAAGAAATTCAGGTACACGGTTGTGTAACGGTACTAGAAATAGGACAAACTTTGTCTTTGCGGATGTTACTTCATATACAAATCATTCATATCGTATTAGGTGTATATGTGATGGTAGGTGAAAGCGTTGTCAAATTGGAGCAGTTTGATTGTAGCTACTAAACTTAATGCTTTACATTGTTCATCTTAGGTAGGTTTCTTGCTGCGGCGTGGGAAACAGCGGCTTTTTTTCCTGGTTTGACCATTAGGTCACTTTTTCTTGAAACTAGCCAGATAAATCTATCTTGAGCGCAATTTTTTCTTTCTTCTAGGAAGATTGGCACTTCCTTTGTTGAAACGTCTCAGTCTGTCTACATCAAAGCTGAACAGCTTGGCTGTTGGGCTCTGTCAGATTGCAGCATCTTCACAGGACAGCGTCGGCAGCATAGTTCGGAGAGCACGCATAGCAAAAGATCTAGAGTTGGAGCAGGTGACAGTGCCTGTTGGGGTCTTTCTTGCGATTTTTTTGAGTCCCGTCCAGACTGACTGTCTTCCACAGGTATGTGAGGAGGGCAGAGAGATCTTTGATAATAAAAGTGTATTTCTACTGGTGAGTTATTGGAAGGCTGCAAGAAGTCTTGCCTCAAAAGACTTCTGCTTGTATTCTTCTGAAATGAATTCTGCTGTCATCCCATTTTTTTTTTTTTCCTACAGAAAACTACAGTCTTCTTGGGACTTGCTTCTGCAATGCTGAGAGTTATTCCGCGTTGGTTTTTGATACCCAACGTAGAGAAGGAGTTAGCTTACATTCAGGTGGTGCAATTTCTGCCCGTGTCTTATCACATAGCTTCCCTGCTTAACTTGCAACTTACAAGGCTCCTACCAATGAGCACTTTTCTGTCCATGCTGACTACAGCTGAATTGCAGGCTACGATTAAACATCAAATGTTTAATATAGGTCGTTAATAACAAACTGCAACTGTTAAGAATATATGCTGACAAGATCAGCACGAAGTAGAAGTTCTAGGCTCTGAGTGGTCTGTCCCATACTGATACTGCATGTTTGCACTGAGGCAGAATGATATCTTTCCACAAGCGTGTAAAAGCTAAGTCTAGGCTCTTACTGCCGGTATCTTTAGCAAGACTGATTGAGCGTTTCTCTAACATATGAGCAAGTATTTGAGGAGCAAGGGATGGGTATGGGCACTTAAAAAGAGACTGCCGAAGGGCAGCTTCACAACTGAATTTTGTGAGTGTTTGTCCTCGTTCCATACTGAAGGGGAGTCTGCTCTAGGCAAAGTTCATGTGAAAGGAAAAGGCAGTAGTCTCCCTTTCTGCCATTATTGCTTCCTTGCTGCTCGCTCTGTTCTTCATAGAAAACCAGTATGTTTCCTTGCCAAATTCTAGTCTGCCTTCCTAGACTCCAGCCTTTGCCTCCTGGGTGTCTTGCCTTGCCTAGCCAAACTCTCCCATTCTCCTCTTCTTTATCTCATTTGTTTTATCAGGCTGATTCTTACTGGCTTCCCACCCTCAACCCCCCCCTCCCCCCCCCACCTTTCTTTTTTTTTTTTTTCTTTTTTTACAGACTTAGGATGACTTGTCTTGTTACTTTTCTTCCTGCCAGCCCCCATCCTCAAGTTCTCCGATGTAACTTCAGAGGATCATCCTTGATACCTCTGCATCTGAATAATATGGTTTCTCTCCCATGCTGTAGCTGATAGTAGGATGGACTCTGAGTGCAGAGGAGAGGTTGCTTCCTCCATAGTTTACTATTGCATCTCATACTGGTTTGGGTAAGCAATTACCGAGGAAATTTGACTTCTCCATGGAGTAGTGTGTGCCTGATAGCTAGCTGGAGATAGCATACACGGAATTGAGTCAGTGCTCAGAGTTCAGTCTTGAGTTGCAGTAAAGGTGAAACAATTGCAGACTAACAGTTTACCTTCTAGTGAGCTGCGAAGCGAGTGCGGAGTTCCGATCCGCGGTTCCGTATTCTCCGTGAGGGGAGCGGCCGGAGACGAACGAAGTGCGTGACAGACCAAAAAGAAGTGCTGTTTTCACCAAGTTTTGATTGGTGGTGCCCAATATGTGGGCCTGGCAGTGTATCTTGTGATCCTATTTTTGCTCTTACATGCTTTGAGTGTGACAAGAAAAAAAGGCGGGAGCGTTATCTAAGTAACTAACAGTTTAGAAGTGTTGGTGTATTTGCTGTGGCGTTTGGTCAGTTTGCCAAGTACTGGAGAGGTGGAGGGGGCTGACTGATTATCAAAGCGGTAGAACGGAGAGAGTCCTTTCTGTGGTGGTTTGGGCTTGAGCCCTGGCAATTTGGTAAGAAGGGGGAGAGTGAATTTATTTAGGTGTCAATGCCTTTTTAAATGGTATTTATTGACGGATACACAGGAGTGATTCCTTGTTTTGTATGGGCTTATTAACAAAGTGCATGAGAAAACTTGGCATTTGGCTCGAAATTCGGTCCTGTTGAAATGTAAATTTTGTGGAAAAGGTGGTAATGTTTGTCTAGAAGATGAAAGGCTGAGTGCTTCAGCTCTTTTCCTGAAGTTCCATGGATTTATGATTGGAACATGGAACGGGGCTCCTTAATAACCTGAAATAGTAAAGTTTGTATGCGGGAAGAGGCATTTAATCCCGGAGAACTGGGACATTTGGGAAGAAGATTAGGAAAAGATAGTAAAAACCCACAGTAAAAAGGTTTGCGTGGAAATTGAAACAAAGGACAGTAACTAATAAGGAATAGTAATAAATAAATAAAAGGGAATGGAAAATCAAAGGAATGAGTAATATCCAAAACAAAGATGTTTTAAAGAAAGCCTCCTTGGGTGCACGCTGGCACATTCAAAGGATATTGTTAGAACTGGGAGCGCAGAAAGGAAGAGGACTTTCACTAAGTATTGCAATCAGTGGTGGCCACTATATAAGCTAAATGGCCACTTTATGGATCAGTCGACTATAACACTATCTGGCAATTCATGTTTTTGAGGAGAGAAGGAAAATAGGATGAAGTGTAGTATACTGATACGTTGTTTCAGCATCTTGGAGAGAAAAGGAGTGGAATTAATTGGCTCTTGACTGAGCCTTTGGTGTTGGTGTGAGAAAAGTACAGGCTGGAGAAAGATAAAGGAAGCGTTAAAAGAGTTGTCCCCGGTGTTAAAGGTGTGGCATGTAGTATTTAACAGAGCCCTTTGAAGTTGAATGAGCAGGGAAGGAGGATGTAGGAATGTTAATAGTTCTGCCTCAGCAGGAAGCTGTGTGTTTTTTTTTGTTTTTTTTTTTTAATAGCAAAACAAATTACGCAACGTTGCTTAACTTGTCAGAAGATAAATAAGAAAGTGTTTTGACAAGCAGCCACGGGAGGGAGAAAAACAGCTTACAGGCCTTTTGAGAAAGTACAAGTTGATTTCACTGAATTGCCCAAGGTAGGGAGGATAAAATATCTATGGGAAATAGCAGATCATTTAACACAATGGGTAGAAGCTTATCCCGTAGCTCGAGCTATGGCACAAATGGTGGTAAAAGCTCTATTAGAACACCTGATACCTAAATATGGGATAATCCAGTACATTGATTTTGATCAGGGCACACACTTTGCTTCTAAAATAATAAAATTATTATGTCAATCATTAGGTATTCAGTGGGAATACCATACTCCGTGGCACCCACAAAGCTCAGGGAAAGTAGAAAGATTGAATCAAACACTAAAACAACACTTGGCTAAATTAATGATCGAGACACAAATGCCCTGGATGAAATGCTTACCATTGGCACTTTTAAACATAAGAACTAAACCACACAGTGAGAGCGGATTATCGCCATATGAAATGTTATATGGTATGCCTTATTCTCAAGGGATGCCTCTAGGAAAAATGTAGTTGAGGAGCGTAGCATCCAGAAATACGTAATTACCATTGGAAGGAGGTTACAAGAGCTAAGAGAAATTGGAATGATGGCTCAAACACCACCTTTAGGATTTGCTGTTCATAAGATACAACCAGGAGACAAGGTCTTAATAAAAACCTGGAGGGAAGAATCATTGAGCCCCCGATGGGAGGGACTGTAAGTAGTAAGTTTTACTTACTACTGAAACAGCTGTGAGAACAGCGGAAAGGGGTTGGATCCACAGATCCAGAATAAAAGGACCAGTAACTACCGAAACCTGGAGGGTTGAGTCCACTCCTGGGGAACTGAAACTAAAGCTAAAGAAGAACTCATATTCTGGCAATGAGGCTCTGCATGAATTAAGGACGCCAAATAAAGGGGACAAGCCTAAAGGGAGGAAAGGGAGAAGGCAAGACCGGGGCAGGACCCTCCACTGCAGTGTGTATGGTCTACCGAGGGAGGCGATGGGTATTGACTGCCGAGTGAGAGGGCCTCGACCGGACTTCTCCCACACTAAGGTGAGGTTGTCCCGAGAAAATAACGTAAGAACTTTTCTTTTTAAACCCATATAAAATTGTGATTCGTTTTCCAGGAGCTGGATCACCCCGGCAGGCTGAACGGTATCACAAGCCCAAATTGACCCTGAAAGTGGGCCCAACCCCTTGATTGAAGGCGTCTTGCCTATTATGATCCAGCTACATGGGCAGAAGACGGATCCTGGGGCTATAGGACCCCAATATATATGCTTAATAGAATAACTAGGTTACAAGCTGTAATGGAAATAGTTGTAAATAAAACCGGAGGTGCACTTGGCTTAATTGCAAAGCAAAATACCAAGATGAGGACTACTTATCTACTTATGTATCAAAATCGCTTAGCTTTGGATTATTTACTAGCACAAGAAGAAGTCTGTGGAAAATCTAACCTTAGTAATTGCTGTTTAGAGATTAATGATGAAGGTGTTTCTTCCTAGTAGCTGGTAGAATGCTACGTTTTGGTTTAGGATGAGAAGAGCGCTGATAACATGCTGATGTTTTAATTGTTGCAGAGCCGTGCTTACACCAAGCCAAGGACGTTTCAGCTTCTCACTGTCCTGCCAGCGAGCAGGCTGGGGGTGCAGCAAGAGCTGGGAGGAGGGCTGGACTGCTCGGGGTTAGGCTGGGCATCAGACAGCTGGGCATCAGCGGTGGTGAGCAATTGCATTGTGCATCACTTGTTTCATACACGAGTAGTAGTAGAACTATCATCATTATTGTCATTGTCATTATTATTATTTATGATTATTTATTATTGTTATTTTCTTGTCTTTATCTCACCTCACAGGCTTCACTTTCCCATTTCTCTCTCCCATCCCAGAGAGGGAGGGGGTGAGGTGAGTGAATGGCCGTGTGGTGTTTAGCTGCCAGCTGGGTTAAACCACAACAGAAAGAAAAGCTGTAAATGAACTTGTAAAAGAAATGAAGAAGATTGCACACGTCCCAGTTCAAACTTGGAATGGAATCGATCTAAGAAGATTATGGGAGGGGGCTTTACGGGCAGTGATTGTTTTGCTAAAATGAGGATGGTTGTATTGGGGATATGTGGAGAATTGTTAATAATCCCATGTTTAATACCTTCTATTACCAGGCTGATACACTCCAGTTATACAAGGAATGCAAATATCTGCAGTACCTGTTGTGGGAATAGGAATGTTGTTTTTGCAGAGTTACGTTGTTTAGAGGGCAGGAATGTGGTACTGAGATATGCTTACAGTGATAAGAAAACTTAGCAGGCGACCTTGTAAAATGCAGACAACCAGACTTCTTAGGACAATTAGGTGAAAATCACAGTGTCAAGTCAGACAAGTGAAGAAACATTACCTCTCCAAGCAGTAAAAATGTCAAAAGAAATTTGAAATTTAACAGGCCGGCAAGTGAAGGCCATGCATTGTTTGTGAAGCATCGGATAGATGGCGAACCTGGATTACCCAGTCAGTGGGGAAACAGGGGAGGGTCCTGTCATCAAAAAGTATATAAACTGTGTTTTGGAACTAGTAGGTGCGCTCTCCTGCTTGTGGGGCGCCCGCCATTGCAATCGCGAACAAATTACTTCTTCGCTGAGATCCTCGCCTGAGCCTAATTACTGGCTACGGAGTTTCTCACACTGTTGACCCAGAACCAGGGAGAAGAGAAAACCCATTGCCTGACGATAATAAAAAGAAAAGAATATCCAAAATTGATACCAATTTGGCAAGTATTGACTCGATTGGAAAGGAAAACACGGATCAATACCATGAAAAAAGAGATGGGGGACTGTGAAATATGTTCATCTGATTCGTGTCAATATGGAACAATGCTAGGGCCTCATAATGAAATGTGACCTTCTGTCTTACATCCCCTTGTATAAATAACCACAAGTCCAAGAGAAACAGAGTGGTTAGTGTATATAGTTCTTGTATCTTGCAAAAGAATGGTCTAGCAGTTTGTGTTGATAGAGGGTTTGAAGGGTAAACCTTGAGACTCGGGTCTGGGAGATAAGAGAATAGGGGGGAGTTTTTTGAGATAACTGCTGACTATTGCATGAGACACGACTTTCTGGCATCTGGCCCAGAGACTACTAAATAAGGGGAGGGGGGGGGAAGCTGAAGAACGACCGAAGGACAAAACTTGTGAGGAAGACTACGAGCCTTCAGTATGAGCGACCCTCAGAGGGACCACTGGAGACTGATACGCATGCATCCGTGGGATGGTTCGGGTTCCGGGAAACTAATTATAATACCCCTGCCTTTTCCAAAAGTGGTGATGAATATGTATTAGCCTAGGAGCATAAAAACCAGCCGCCTGATTTAACTGGTGTGCGTCTTCGTGGAGCAGAGACTCCCAGCGCACCCAGTGCTGTTTGCTTACCTCTGTTCCTTTAATAAATTGTAAACTTTGATTGTAACCCTATGCGGGACTCAGTCATTTATAACAATATACAATAGCATGTTTGTCTCTAATACTTACAAGGCGAAGTTCTGAGATCATATTTCACAGACTGCTTCTTACAGATTTCAAGAAATCCAATTGTTCTGAAGTATAGCCGTGCTCTATTACTATCTAAAGGGAACAAACTGTTTTCAAACCCATTACAGATTGGATTTTTTAAATTTATTTAAATAAGCTTGTCTCTGCAGCTTTCCTTTGTGATGCTGATCTTTGGAGAGTCAGATTCTTAACCAGATACAATCAAATTGCATTTTAATGTCTAGTTTTGTATGTTAAAGACACACAGTATCTGGGTACAGCAAGGTTCCACTAATTGACAAGGATCTTTCTGAAGTATTCCTTATTTTTTCAGTATTCTTTTCAAATTGTGGACAGCAGGATGAGGTAGAATATCAAACGTGGTGACTGTTTTTTACCCAGAGGACACTAGTAGGGAAAAGGAGTTGGTCTGAGTTGACCTTGACATGCTTAAGGGGTTGGTACATGAGAACCTCGTGAAGTTCAAGAAGGCTAAGTGCAAGGTTCACCACCGTCATCAAGGCACTCCCAAGAATGAATGCAGGCTGGTTGATGAGTGGATTGGGAGCAGCCCTGCAGAGAAGGACTTGGGAGTGTTGATGGATGAAAAGCTCTACATGAGCCAGCGATGTGCAGTTGCAAACCAGAAAGCCAGCCGTATTGTGAGCCACATCAAAAGTATGACCAGAAGGTCCAGGGAGGTGATTCTCGTTCTCTACTCCACTCCTGTGAGGCCCCACCTGCAGTGCTGCATTCAGCTCTGGGGACTCCAACATAAGAAATAAATGTGTTAGAGCAGGTCCAGAGCAGGGCCAAGAAGTTGACGAGGGCTGGAGGACCTCTCCTATGAAGACAGGCTGAGAGAACTGGGGTTGCTTAGCCTAGAGAAGAGAGGGCTCTGAGGAGACCTTATAGTGGCCCTCTAGTACCTGAAGCAGGCTTCGGGTAAGCTGGGGAGGGACTTTTTGTCAGGGAGTGTAATGACAGGACAAGGAGTAATGGCTTTAAACTAAAAGGGTAGATGTAGATTAGAATAAAGGAAGAAATTCTTTACTATGGGTGGTGAGGCACTGGAACAGGCTGCTTGGGGAAGTTGTGAATGCCCCATCCCTGGAAGTATTTAAGGCCAAGTTGGATGGGGCTTTGAGCAATCTGGTCTAGTGGGAGGTGTCATAGAATCATAGAATGATTTGTGCTGGAAGGGAACTTGAAGGTCATCTACTCCCCCCTGCTATAGGCAAGGACACCTTCTGGTTATAAACGTAAAATCAGCGTGATTAAACAAAAGGCTTCTGTATAAGAGAGCACAAGTAAAATGTTCGTCGTAGGAAGAGCTCATTAGCTACTTCCAGCCAGAATGATTAGGGATAAGAGTTCTTGCATCTGAAATAGTTTTATACAGCTAGCGAATTTGTGCCAGAGCCTATGTTCAGGGTTTCCTTTGACTTACTGCAGTCTCCCTTTGCCAGTAGTACCCTGAAGCTCAAGTTTGTTTCTGAAACGTTAAGATACTTCATTACTGGAGTTACACGTTCTGACTCGGAAAAAATTCTTGGTGCTGTATATTAATATTGAGTAAGTCAGCAGAATGCAAAATCCTGTTCTTACTCTATTTTGCAGATGTTATTCTCCCAGAGGAGTCAGATCACTTTGTTGTTGTTGTTGTTGTTGTTGTTTTAATTCCCTTCTGACAGGTGTCTTCTTTGGCCATAGCTAGCGGAAATGGCTTGCTAATAAAAGGAGGGAAAGAGGCAGCATACAGCAATCAAATCCTTCATCATCTGACTCAAGAAGCACTCTCCATTCATGGAGTCAAAGATGCAGTGCAAGTAGTAAGTGTCTAGAATTAAAGCAACAACTTTTGTGCTGTAGCATGTAGAAGAAGCACAGGCAGAGCTTGAGAATTCAGGCCATTGACTGTTTGTGTCACAACTTTCACGTGTGAATACAAGCAAGGAAGTGGAAGATGTCTGCCATTTGGAGAAGCTGGTAGATCTAATCATTCCACATGGGTCATCCCAGCTAGTCAGGAATATCCAGAAAGCTGCTAAGGGAATTCCAGTGATGGGACACGGTGAATGGATCTGTCATGTGTATGTGGACACAGATGCCAGCGTGGAGAAGGCCACATGAATAAGTAAGCTGTGAGAGGGTGACTTGGATACCATGAGTGTAACTGAACTACACATTTGGAATATGTGGTATGGTTATAATATTATTATTATTATTATATTATTATATTAATATATTATTATTATATTATAGTAATATATATATTAATATATTATTATAATAATTTATTATTATATATTATTAATATATTAATTATATTAATATAAAATATTATTATTATATTATTATTATAATTATTATATATTATTATAATAATATATATATTAATATATTATTATAACCATACGTAATAATAATTCACATGCTCTTCAAATTCTTTGTCATAAATGTTACGTAACCATTTGTTTACTCTTAAACCTCAGTCAGAGACTCAAAGTGTGAATATACTGCTGCCTGTGATGCTCGGGAAACACTCCTAATTCACTGAGACCTGCTGAGAACCCCGTTGTTTGATCAGATCATAGACACGTTGAGAGTAGAACAGGTTAGTCATTTATACTTGTGTTGGCTTTTGTTTTGTTTTATTTACTTGTTGTTCATTTTAGGAGCCCTTGGTCTTGCTGACATAGCCCTATGTAGTTTTATGATAACATAACACTTACGTTACCCACATGTCTCTTTGTACACCTTTGTACTCTTTTCGGAGAGCTTTCTTGGCTTCTCCATGCAACCCCAAGCTTTTGCATAGAAATGATCTGCGAGCAGCTTCTTTGGGGTGGCTGCATGCCATTGCTGGGATACAACTACTTCCTTTTACATAGAAAAAAATCATTCTCTGCCTTGGAAGAGCATTTCCCCAACCCTTTCTCTACTACTCTTAATTCTGACTTCCTGGCTGGCAACCTCCCGGACCCAAATACTATTCTGATTAAATCTATTAACTTACCTTCTTATGTCAGTCGTTTCCCATTTTATGTTTCTCCTCCTCTAATCTGCTTCATCCACATATTTTGAACATTTTGTCTCGCTTGCCTTTATTCCCACCCATTTTCCCGCCCATTATTTCCCCCTCCCACTGTTCCACAGGAACAAAGGCCACTGTCCTACATAATTGCTTTGACATGCGTAATGTTTTGTAGCAGAGATGCATCACGAGAGAAATATTTGTGAAGTACTTAAATTACACTTAAAACATGGATTTTTCACATAGCATTTCCATTTGGCAAATAGTGTATACAAGCAGTGATTGATGCAGGAAAACATGGAAAATAGGTCATGTTCCGATAATGTTAAAGTCATATTAAGAGAAGCTTGCCAGATAGCTAGTCAGGAGCAAGTCCTCACTCGCTTGTGTTTTCTTTTTGTCTTTGTTTTTTTTTTTTTTTTTTTAATGTCTGGTTTGGTTGTGTTTTGTTTTGTGTTTTTTTTTTTTTTTTCATAGAATACCCTGAGTTGCAAAGGACCCATGAGGACTACCAAGTTCAACCCCTAGCTCCACACAGGACCACCCAGAAATCAGACCATGCATCTTGGAGCGTTGCCCAAACACTTCTTGAATTCCAGCAGGCTCAGTGCTGTGACCACTGTCCTGGGAGCCTGTTCCAGTGCCCTGCCACCTCTTGGTGCAGAACCTTTCCCTAACATCCAGCCTGACCCTCCCCTGTCACAGCTCTATGCCATTCCCTTGGGTCCTGTCGCTGTCACCTGAGAGAAGAGATCAGCACCTGCTCCTCCACTCCTCCCACTCATTGTTAAGGTGTCTTAGCTGCTACGATTAAATTCAGAGATTGACGATGCATTAGATCTTCTTCATCAGGATCGTAAAATAACTGAAAGTCCTTGCCTTGTTTTGGGCCCAGTAACTCTTTTGTGTCTGAAACATACACTTTGGAGAGGGCTGGTGTCAATTTACAAAAGAAAAGGATAAAAACAGGTAAGGTCTTTTGTAGGGGAGACTTGCAAACCTGGAAATATCTGCCTTCCTCGAAACTCCCCTCCCCTCATTTTATATTGCTGACTTTGACATTATATGGCATAGGCTATCCCTTTGGTTAAGTTTGAATCGGTTGTGGTTATGTGCTCTCCTAACTTTTAGCAGACCCTCGACCTTCTCACTGTGGGGGGAGAAGAGAAAGCCTTGGAACTGTGTGAGCACTGTTTAGCAACAGCCAAAACAGTGGTTTGTTTAAGGCAAAAATCCAAAATGTAGCAGTATAGGGACTGCTATGAAAAAAATTAACTCTATCCTAGCTATACCCAGAACAACAAGCTGCACTTTTTGCCTGTTACGCATTGGTACAATCTACAGCACAAAATACTTCTGGTATTGCAGGTGAAGATTCATGCTGGCCCAAAGTTTGCCTCTTACTTGACGTTCAACCCCTCAGAAGTGAAATCTCTCCACGACGAATATGGGGATCTGGAGAGCTGCATTGAGGTTGTGGACAGTGTACAAGAGGGTGTCGAACATATCCACAAGTATGGAAGTTCTCACCTGGATGTTACCGTCACGGAGAATGGTTTGTGACCAATCTGTTCCCTTAAGCTTCTGCTTTGGTTTCACTGTGGGATCTTGTTATTAGCATAACTACTTACATTGCAGTAGTTTCTCTTATCTTGGTTCTGTAGTGAGCATAATCAGCTGGAACCCTATGAGCTAAATCTATCTGTAGTTGTGTTTAATTCAAGGAAAACATGTTGTGTGCCCTTATTCCAGGAGGTGAAGGCATGTGTTTGAGCAACTGGCCAACGACAAGTCAACGCATGCTCTTGTCAGGCAGATTGCTTTGTGTTCCTGTATTGTACAGACTTACCACATCAGACAGTTTTGCAGAAACATCTCCTGAATCCTGGAGACGTCTTTAGGCCTCCGAAGGAGGAAGAGGTGAGCTTCTATAGAGGGAATATGGGCTGTAAGAAAGATCAGACTATATACGTTTTGTCTTCCCAGGTTGCTTTTAAGCCTTGCAAACAAGGACCACAAGTGTTTTTCTCCATCTCTCCCAGTCCTCTATTTCCCAGTTCCGCATCTGTAGCGTAAAAGCTGCATGTATCTCAGTTCCCAGTTTCTTGCTCCTTTGATGCCGCGAACTTCTGTTCCTATGCGCCACTCTGTGCTTCTTCCACTCCTCTGCATGAGGTTTGAACACTCTGCCACTTCAAAACGTAGCTAGAACTGCTCCCAGCCAAAGGATGACTCTCCATACAAGGCTAAAACTTCTGAGAGTCAGCTACAGTAAGGTCATTTTGATTTGTGGCTCATCAGTGTGAGATTCAAGCAGGCATCTGTTTCTGTACCTTCTGCAGAAATTAAACGAGTAGCACCGAAAGGCATGCATTTGATACTGTAAGCCACTACCTGGTGCACTAGTGATTTACTTGGGTGTGTACTGGAGATAGAGTTCATCTTTAGCATTCGTCCCATTGCTCTGGGCAACTGACTTGCAGCTTACAGCCTTACAGAGAAAGGCATCCTCCAGAGTACTAAGGCTCGTACAACTCTGCTTGAGGTTGCTCCAGTCTCGCATGTTCTGTGTTGAACTGGGTTAGTTAGCTGACTTCATGTGGTGTTTCGGCATTCTCTTTCCCAAATACTATTTTCAGTATAAACTTAATATAGGACTTTCTATTAATTTCCATTAATTCCATTATGATAGGACTTTCCATGTTCTTTATAGAACAGTTCCATGTATCCGTTGAGCTAATGTAGAGCTGAACATGTAGTTTAACTGTCTGACTGCAAAATGTAGCTCGGGGCTGCTGTCACTTCTTCCCAGTCATACAACTATCCCTGTTTGCGAGGTCTAGGCTGTAGTAAGAATTAGACGTCTTTTCACTTCTTGTCTTTGCAAGCTTCTTGTAATATTTATAGTTGTGTCTATGTGATAAACATATTACGAAGAAGGTGTGTATGAACATGCTTTAATCCAGGCTGTTAAATACTGTCTGATAATGTTGCAGGTGAAAGTTCTGTTCTTGTATCTCTTCACGGTATGAGGCTGTGCCTATTGGACTGCATGATCACTCTGTACTGTATCCTATTTTCTTCTCTGCCTCTTTTTCAGAGAAAACAGTGGAGTTCTTCCTCCAGCATGTGGACAGTGCTTGGAATGCCAGTAACCGATTCTCTGATGGATAGAGATTTGTACTCTGTATGTGCCTGTGGTGTGCAGGCAGCTAAGCACCACAAAGCCGTTTGCTCCCTCAGCAGTGTGGGAGGAAGGAAAGACTGGAACAAAACTGAGTATCAGTTACCTAAGTAAACAGGTGCACATACTAGGAAGTGCAGAAGACAAGGGAAACATTAATTCCTGAGGTAGAAACTACTAGAAATCGCTGTAGCAGGCTTGAACATGCAGTGCTCTGTGTGTTAAAAAATTGTGTTTAGGGTTTTATAAGATCACGCAATAGTCTGTTTAAGAAGAGGAAAAACAAAAAAGGATATAAGAATGGAATCCTGACTAACTTAGTTCTTATTGTTCAAAGGGTAAACCCTCAAACAAATGTACGATGTATGTAAGACACACGTAGCTTTCTGGCTTCTTTCTCTCTAAAAGTGAAGCTGAAACTGACAGAAGTATAAACATTCCAATTTAGAATAAAGCTCCTCTGATCAGAACAGGTAAAAATAACTTCTGACACTTGGGGAGGAGTGAAGGAAGGGAGGTGAATGACTGCTTCTACATAAAGATGCAGGGCTATATAGTACAAAGTTGAATATCTTCTGAGGATCAACTACCTTTACCTTGTGTGTTTTCTACAGGTGATGAAGTTGGAATTAGTACTTCTCGTATCCATGCACGCGAACCAGTGGGAATTGAAGGACTCTGAACTACAAAGTGGTTACTGACAGGGGACAATCATGTTGTTTCTGACTTCTCAGAGCACGGGAGCATGAAGTAGCCCCATGAGAGCCTACCTCTCCCTCAGAGAAATACCGAGTACATTGAGAAAACTCATCAATAAAATGTTTATTGAAGACGTTCAGGCTTCAGGGTACTCTTTGGGGAAAGAGATTTGCTTTTCAGCTCTGAGATCATTGTTCTTGGTCATTGTGCAGTACAATGAATATGAAGTGATCCCATCCGTGACACGCGTTATTTGTTGCTGTCTCTTACTGTTTCCTTAGATAGTATCTGCAAACTGACCTTGCTTTTGCCAGAGAGGTTTCTTTAAAACATACAGATACCGTAAGGAAAAGTTGAAATATCTGCTGCGTTCTGTTCATGCCCTTGGTCCCCTCCAGCAAAGATGCCTGGTGGTAGAGTGTAAATTTTTTTCCCTGTCTTTAATCTGAACACCTGTCTTGGTGAACAAACTCGGTAGCTTTCCTTTAGTCACGTGACCACAGCAGCTCTTGAAAGCTCTAAAGCTTTAAGACACTTACTGTCTTTGTCTGATCACTCTGTGATTCCTATGCGTTTGGAACGTATATTTCATTAATGTTTTGACCAAGCAACCTTTTTTATCTAATTTCTTTGTATTTTTGACAACTGTAGATAAATAGCGCAACTGTATACGGTGTGAATTTTGTTACCTCTGTCCACCAGACATTTATTTCTCATGGGTTTTCTGTGAAATGTAATCCCTCCAAACCCGTCATCCAGATGCAATACTACCTTGAAGTTTAAAAGAAGCTCTGAATAAATGCTGCCTTTTGCGTACTGGAACAAAGGAACTCACGTGTGCATGCTGCAGCCAGGGCTCAGGGAAGCCCTCCATAGGTCAGGGTGGTTGGAGTGTCAAGGTGCATGGGGAGGGAGTGGAATGGTGCCACACTGCAAATGCTGGCAGGGCAGGGAGTGGGATGGGTGCAGCCTGCACAGGGACATTCTCTCCTGTGCATCCGTTTCTTGCTGCTAACTTGCCTCTGCATGCTTTGTTGACTGCTGGCGTGTGCGTGGTACTCAGGAGCCAACATAGTGGCACACAGGACCTATCCGGGCATCTGGGTGTCTGCTGGGTAGCCATGTTACCGCACTCACCCATTTAGGACCATTGCACTCTACTCTGCAACCCTGAGAAAGCCATTATGCCCCACGCTCCTCTTGTGCTTCTATGCTCTCCTGAGACTTTGTGACAACTGCTTGCACTGCAACCACAACTGGTACTGCCCATCAATGATAAAAGCACTGATACTGCAGCACCCAGTACTGCACGCCTGCAGTAGCGTTCCCTGCAATTCCTCTGTCCAGCTACCGCTGTTACTCCTTCCTCTGTCCCACTCGTCTCTTGATCTTTTTTGATTCCTCTGCCCTTCTCAGTGTCTGTCTTCCTCTATCCTTTCCCCTGGTCTCATAACATCTAATCTAACTCCCCTCTTTCTCTTTTAGTTTGGAAACTTCCTTGCCCTGTCATTATCTGTCTGAGCAAAAAGTTGCTCTCCAACTTTTTTTATAAGCCACCTTTAGGCACTGAAAGGCGGCAATTAGCTCTCCCTGGAGCTTTTTCTTCTCCGTGATGAACAACTCCAGCTCTCTTGGCCTGTGTTCAGAGGGGAGAATCCCCATCATTTGTTCTAACTTTCGTTGGGTTAACCATTTCCATTAATGAGGGAACGGTTAAGGCAATTACTCCACAACTACCCAAAGCAGCGATAGTGAGAAGCCCACTTCCAGCATCCATTTCCCATGCAGGGACAGATGGACACCGCTTGATGTCTTGCCCCCCAGGAGAAGGGGAGTCGCCGCCTGTCCGTGTTGTTTTTTTTTTTTTTTTTTTTTTTCTTTTTTCTGCGAGTGATATTATTACATTGTTTATTTACATGTTTTTGTTTTTGGTGTGTAATCTGTTATGCTCCTAGATTTTTCTTCCTGTGTAAAAGAAAGGTTGAGCTACTTCCAGCTGAAAAAGCTGGGAGTTCGGTTACTTGCTTGATCATATTGTTCTTTCAATATTCAAAGCTGAAGCAAAAGCATGGGGATTGCTGCTTGTAGAGAAACACCAGTTCTCTCACTAGAGTACAACGCTTTCTCAAAAACATGACAGGCCATTAGCTCAGGGTAGCGATCATGCAGCTTATCGGTCACAGTGCGCACAAGAGCATCAGGTCCCCCTCTCGTCACAGAGCCTGTCCGTGGTGTCTCCACTCCACTCTGTGCCCCATCCCGTTCCTTAGAGTCAGCACACGGATATCTCCTACTGCGACAGCATGTAATGTTGGAGGCGTTGGAAGTCCTGATCCATCCATTCGGAGCAGGAGACTGTGTTTTGATGCAAATGTGGAAAGAATCGAAGCTGCAACGTGAGTGGGAAGGACTGTTCCAAGTGCTCCCGACTCCTGAGATGGCAAGAAGAACGGCTGAGAAAAGTGCCTGTTCTCGTCCTGGTCTCCATTCTGCCAACCTGCTCCTTTTCATTCCTTCTTTCTGCTTCTTTATTGATGACATAACTTCGTCACATCGTGTTGCCTTCCTTTTTGTTTTTTTTTTTTTTATCTTGAGGGCAGGCTCCCCTCCTATACCCTTCTCTCCACAGCAGTTCTTTTCAAAACAACTTTTCATTGGTCAAACAACTTTGCAAATAACAGTAACAGTAAACACCCAGAAACTTCCATGCCTCAATGGCTGGAGAACAAGAAACCCGAGACTGCATGCAGTCTCCTGAATCACCCTTCTCTGTTCCCTCTAAACTCTTTTACATTCCTGATGGCCTCATCGAGAAGAGTCTAGTGTTAGGGTGGTGTTAGTGTCTAGTGTGGGGCTTTCCAACCCCCATGGCCACCCTCCCAAATCTTCCCCTTCTTTATTAATATCAACCATTTTCTTGACATGAATTACCACTCCATATATAATACTTCCAATTAGGTGGTAAATTCTTCCTTGCCCTCCCATCACCACATAGCCACCAATACCCTATACCTAATTTTCACCCACTTTCCAAAGATCCATCCACTCCAGACTCCTTATCAGGGTTGTATGCTACTTGGATAGTAATATTACAAAATGACCTTAAATTGGCTAGATTATATCCCCCTGCATTTACAGTTTTTGAACAGTCGGGTTCCCGACCAAAACTAAGCCCCAGATCACGCAAGATCTTTTGTTCGCTGCCATCATTGACCGCCATACACCGACTTTTAACAGTAACGTTTCCCGTGCTTGTAAAGCAAATTTCGGTCCCTCAGGGAGGGTATAATTTACCCTTTCCACTCCCCAACATTGAGCGGACCACGTCTGATTAGTCTATATAATGCATTGTTCCAATTTCTGGAGGGTATCCCATATAGCGGGATTTCCATATTGCCCCTCGGAAGTGCAGTACATATCCAACAGTCAGATAAATTTAAAGATCGGGCGACTCTTTCAGGTATGTTTACATTCGAGTTTTCCTTCCATGCTTGAGCTGATACAATAGTTACAAGCAATGTCCAAAGTCCATACGTGTTGCCTTTTCAATTTCAACTTATTGGGTCCCATCGTTTCAAGTGTCCATGGACCTTGCGTTGACTTCTTGATTCCCATGTGGTGAATCCAAGCAGGTTGTTCATTAATTTTTACTGCGGTGTATGATGTAAGCAGCACCTGAAAGGGTCCTTCCCATTGGGGTTCCAAAGTTTTTTTCTGCAAGAGACTTTACATATATAGATGTATAATCTCCAGGTTGTACATTGTGTATAGGTCTATCCAAAATGCTACTCCGGGTTCCAGCTACATATTTTCCAATTTTGTCTAATTGTTTCCCTAATGCCACCATATAGGATGTCATAATTTTGTCTCCTGCTTGTGCGGACATCGCCTTCTGTATTCCATAGGGTTGTCCATACAGGATTTCAAAAGGGCTCAGTCCCTCCTTTGCTCTTGGCCTTGTTCATATGCATAAGAGAGCCAAAGGAAGAGACTGAGGCCAGGCCAGATTCGCTTCCTGTCCCAACTTTACAATCTGTTGTTTGATCAAGTGGTTCGTCTTTTCTACCTGGCCACTTGACTGAGGGCGATATGGGGTATGAAGTTATCAATCTATACCTAGATGGCGGCTGATATGTTGCACTATTCTTGAAATGAAATGAATATCCTGTCAGAGGATATAGTAGCTGGTACCCCAAAACGTGGTATTATTTCCTGTATTAGTATTCTTACCACCTCCCTAGCCTTGGCTGTTCTGGTAGGAAACGCCTCTGGCCAACCTGAAAAGGTGTCAGTTAATACCAACATGTATCGGTACCCCCCTTTTCTTGGCAGTTCCAAAAACTCAATCTGCCATTGTTGTCCAGGCCCATTACCTTTTCCAATTTGGCCTATCCCTAATTTTGGAGTAGTTTTGGGATTAGTCTGGAGCCAAAGGTCACACTGCTGAGTCAGTTGTCTCGCAGTAGTTCCTTGCTACAATTTCTCTGATCCAATGTTTATATAAGGCTTCAGTCCCCCAGTGCCTCTTTCTATGTTCCTCTCTTATCAAGGGCCATATCATATAAGAGGGAATAATCATTTTCCCTTGGGGTAAGAGCCCACCCTTCCTCATTATAGGAACCTGCTAGATCAGTAATTAATTTCTGATCTTCCTTGGTATATTTGGGCTTACCTTCTAGGGAGATTTGCCCACTGGGGATCAGGGCCCCTTCTGTTTTTACCTCCCTTTTGGCTGCATGTTTTGCCTCTCTGTCTGCCAGCTCATTTCCTTTTTCCAATTCTGAGTTTGCTTTTTGGTGTGCTCTGATGTGCACGATTGCCACTTTCTCAGGGAGTTGAAGTGCTTCCAACAACTTCAAGATTACTTTTGCATGCTTGATATTTTTGCCATGCAAATTCAGTAATCCCCTCTCCTTCCAGATCACTCAATACGCATGTACAACCCCAAAGGCATATTTTGAGTCTGTATAGATGTTTTTGATTTTGTCTTGGGCCAATTCCAAGGCTCGGGTCAGATCAATTATTTCCACCTTTTGTGCAGAGGTGTTCGCAGGTAAAGGCCCGGATTCTACTGCCTCTTTACAAGTGGTAGCTGCATAACCATTGTGTCGTTTGCCACTTACGACTTAGCTGCTCCCATAAGTGAACCAGTTTTCTGTGTCTTCCATAGGATTGTCTTTCAGATCTGGATGGCACGAATATACTGCTTTGATGGTTTCCAGACAGTTGTGATGCACTGGGTCCCTTGTGTTCCCACTGAGAAAAGAAGCTGGATTGACAATGTTGGTGACTACAATTTCCACATCATCCTGTTCCACCACTGTAGCCTGATATTTCAAAACTCTTTGTGGGGAGAGCTAATGTCCACCTTTTGCTTCCAGTACTGCAGATACCGTATGGGATGCTAACACGGTTATTTTCTGGCCCAAGGTAAATTTTTGGGCCTCCTGGATGTTTAGTACTATGGCCGCAACCGCTCACAAACATCCAGACCATCCCTTTGCAGTTGTGTCCAATCGTTTGGAGAAATAAGCAACTGCCCTACGGTATGGGCCCAGGTCTTGTGCTAATATTCCCAGGGCAATCCCCTGCTTCTCGTGGGAAAAAAGGTAAAATGGCGTACTCACATCTGGGAGTCCCAAAGTTGGAGCTGACATCAGGGCCTTCTTCAGTAGCTTGAAAGCTTGTATTGCTTCCTTGTTCCATTGAAGGCATTTCTGTTCAGTAGTCGTGAGTGCATACAGGGGTTTAACAAGCAGTCCGTAATTCTAAATCCATAGATGGCACCACCCGCTCATACCCAAAAAGGTCCATAGTTCCTTCACTGTTTGTGGTCTTGGAGTTTGGAATATTGCCTCTTTTCGAGCCTGTCTCAAGGTCCTTTCCCCAGCACTGATTTCATATCCCAAATAGGTTACCTGTTGTTGTACTACTCGGGCCTTTTTCTTAGATACCCTGTACCCTTGGAGTCCGAGAAAGTCTGGCAGATTCACCGCCCAAGTCAGGCAGGTGTCCCTTGTTCTAGTAGCAGTCAGAATATCATCAACATATTGCAGCAATTTCCCTTCTCCTGGTGGGGCCTCCCAGGATTCAAGATCTTTCGCTAACCAATTTCCAACTATTGTGGGGCTATTCTTGAAGCCTTGGAGTAACACCGTCCAGGTGAGTTGGGTCCTACGCCCACTCTTGGGGTTTTCCCATTCAAATGCAAATCTTTTCTGGCTGGCTTCATGGAGAGGGAGGCAAAAGAAGGCATCCTTTAAGTCAAAAACTGTAAACCAGGCTAGTTCTGGTGTTAATACAGTTATTTATTGCCCGTAGATCCTGGACCACCCTATATGACTCATCCAGCTTGTGGACAGGTAATATAGGGGTATTAAAATTGGATTCACATTCCCTCAACAATCCTACTTACGCTTTTATTATTGGTCAAATTCCTTCCCTATCTTCCTGCTTTAGAGCGTACTGCTCGATCCTCACTGGCTGCTTTCCCTCCTTGAGTCGAATCTCAACACGTGGGGCATTTTTAGCTCTCCCAGGTTCATCAGTAGCCCATACGCCTGGGTATACCTGGTTTACGACTTCTTCATTAACTTGTCCTTCCATTGGCAGGTTGACTAGGGCTAAACTCATTACCTGTATATATTGTTGATCCTTTACCTCCAGAGTAATCTCCCCTTTTTCAAATTTTATTACTGCTCCTAATTGCTCTAATAAATCTCTACCTAAGAGTGCCCTTGGGGAGTTAGGCATATATAAAAATCTGTGTATGCCCCGTTGTTTCCCTAACTTGTACTTCAAAGGTTGACAAAAATAAGCCTTTTCAGGTTGATTGGTTGCACCTTTTACCCTAACATAATCATTCCCTAAAGCCATTAATGCTTGATTTAGAACTGAATATGTTGCCCCCATACCAATAAGAAATTTCACTTCCGTTTCTCCCCTATCTTCATTATAACCAGTGGAGGATCCGTTAGGGTAGATTCCCCAGGTCCCCGTTATTTCTGCCAAAATCAGGGGCTGATTACCCTAGGAAAAGGCTAGTCAGTTTGTTCTCTGAATCCGAGAGATCTGGGTCCGAATTTTTTTTATTTATTTTTTTTTCCATTACATTTTAAAGTTGGTCCAAAAATTCCATGGGGGTTTCTTTTGGACCTTGTTGGAAGCATATTCTCAATTCCCAATTCAAACAGATTCGAGTATTAACTTAACTTCATAATTTTCGGGATGATTAGGGTCTCAGTGGGGTCGGTCAGGGGAATGCAATTGTCAACAGTTCCCTGAGCGGTCCCATTGGCAATCTGAGCTTGCACATGAACTCAGGTTGTTTTAAGAGTTAACTGCTTTTCTGTTTCCATAACAACTCTCTCTGGGACCCATCATGATCCCTTTGCCCCAGAGGGCTAACACCTGTGATTTTGAGATCTCAGCCTGGGGCTGAGACAGAGCTTTTAAAATTCCTACATCCTCTTTCCCTGCTCATTCAACTTTAAACACCTTTAACACCTTCAACAACCCTTTTATCACTTCCTTTTCCTTCACTCCAGCCTGTACTTTTCTAATGCCAACACCAAAGGCTCAGTCAAGGGCCAATTAAATCCGCTCCTTTTCTCTCTAAGATGCTGAAACAACATATCTGTATACTACATTTCATCCTATTTTCCTTCTCTCCTCAAAGGACTTTATTGACTGTAATGAAGGACATATTGACCGTAATACGGTGTTATGATTAATAGTTCCATTGTGGGGCCACTCCTCTCCATCCTCTAGTTTATAAAGTGGCCACCACTGATTACAATATTTGATAACAGTTCTTTTACTCTCTGTCCCCCCTCTTCCCATTATATCCCTCCAATGTGTTAGTATACATTCTAGGGGGCTTTTCCGCGGGATTTCTTTGCTTTGACCTTTTCCCATTCTAATCTATAGCAGTTAATATTCCACCATTTTCCTAGGAGCTCGTTACTAGTCAATCCCAATCCCTCCAAAATCCACAATATATAGAGATACACAAGTAAAATCAGACCACTGTAAATTAACTGCCTGTAGACAATTACACTGAGGACATTTAAACCCGACGAGCAGATAATATGCCTGGGCAAATTTCGTTCCCTTAGGCATACACCTCAATGGCAGTTCTTATATTATATTTACATATTCACATATTAACATATGTTTAAAAGAACACTTTAACAAAAATGCCCGGGCCTTTACATATACAACATACAGTTATTATTCCAGTTAGAATTATTCCCCAGCAGCTGCAAACATTATGCCAGTTACCATTAAAGCTCGCCTACCCTCCTCCCGTCTCTTCTATGATCTTCAGGATGTTCCTTGTGGTTCCTAGAACCAGGGTATGGCAGCTTCTACTCAAAACCCCTTTTGGCCGCTCTATCGGCCACCTCCGTTTGGCCACTCTACCGGCCACCTCCCAAGACGCCTTCAGGGTTCGTGTTGCATGCTAGACATCTCTATGCGGCTTATCGACCTCCCCGGCCAATTGGCTTACCTTAATTAAGGTGTACCGTTTGCCCGCAACCACAGGAACTTCCTGTATCCCTGCAGTGAGCGGCTGGGAGAGGAGCTCCTCTGAGAGAGAAAAAGGGGCTCGGGGCGCGCCTAGGAGGTCTGCTCCACAGTCGATCCTGCAGCCGAACAGAGTCCTCCTGCCTGGCTCGCCAAACTCATGCGCAGAAAAGACTCCACAACCATAGGGTTGCGATCCTGGGGTGTCATGGCATACCGCTACTTGTGTTTGGGGAGCTGGTCAGAGCACCCACCTCCATTTCTGTTTATGGTGGCTGAGTTTGTTCAAGTAATCCCTGACTTGATACCTGTCCCCTGCTGGTGGTTCTGCGGAGTCTTGCCTTTAGGCACAAAGACCCAGGACCAGCCCTTCAGAAACCCACACTGGCTACTTCTGATCCCTCCGTTGTCCCGCATGTCAGCTGCAGCGCCTTCCCTGGCCCAGGCTCAGTGCTCATCACAGCAATGGCTGACATCCCAGCAGAAGCCAGCCCGCTCTCTTTGGGCGCTACCTCAATGCATGACTTTGCTCACTTTGGCCCCTCCAGCTCTCTCCCCACTCCCGGTGCAAGGACGGAGTGAGAGAGCAGCTGTGTGGTGCTCAGCTGCCCACTGGGCAGCCAGCATGGGGCACAAAGGATTTGAGATAACAGCATCACTGGCGATCACCTGATTTTCACCTACGTAGAAGCAAGCAGCTCCAACGCAGCCGTGTACCTACTGCTCCATGGGATGCTACTATGCAGTCTAACCCCTCATGGTTCTGAACTACCCCTGCTGATAAGGATGTGACCTCCTGTAGCGCTGAGGTGATAGAATCTGCCGGAACATTAGTAATTTGCTCCACTGTAGCGGACGTTTAGTAAAGCATGTTGTGTTAAAGGATAAGGAAGTTTGGCAGGACCTAAACCCCCTTGCGTTCCAACTTGTCCTCAGATATCAGAGGGGCTGGGGGTGGCTGGGTTTGGATTCTGAGCGATGCCCTGTTTGGAACTATAAATCCAGTTGTATTCAATAGACTAAATTATCGTGATCATGGGTGCACATATCGTGTAATACACTTTCAGTCTAGTAAATGACTGGTGTAGTTTATTGGAGCAACACGAGCACAGGTTCTTTTGGATTGCCGCTGATGAAGACTCTGTCTGCAAAGCACGTGCAAATACCAAGAATATGACTAACACAACCAGCTACATATACGTTAACTTGTGGAACAACTCTATAGAGAATGTTAGGTTTCCCAGGGAAGCACTCGCTGTAACTGAGGGTTCAGACCTCACCCTGTAGGCATCCCTGTAGGGGGGAAGAGAGGTTCAGCACGGCAGCCTTCGGCTGATGCCAGGAGTCAGCGACGTCCTCCCTACTTGTCTGTGGTGGTGTCTTCCCCAACATTTTCCTCTCTTGAGCCCTTTTTTTTACTATGTTCCTGCTTTTAGGTAGTGAGCGACTCAAGTCATATGCGCCTTTGTTGTGACTGGTATACATTTTCCTGGCTTTTGTTTTTGCTCAGGGAAATTCAGAGCGTGTGCTCAGTGAGAGGTAGTTGCACCTTGGAGGCGGGTAGCCTTGGGGATGGAGGTGTATTTTGGCACTGTAGTGAGATTATAATGAGCAAAGTTCATCCAGAGGACATGAGTAGGTTGTCAGTTAGACTCAGGGCTGGCCATGTAATCTCTCAGTTCCGTACCATCAGGCTCACTCTAAAATCGCGCTGTTCCTAGCAAAATGGCCCGACGCCCAGGAAGGACGAGGCAGTGGGTTGCTCTAACACGCTGTGGCCAGGGAAGCAAAAGCTTTCCTTCCTCTTGGTTTCACAGCCTAGCAGAGCAGCTTGGTGCCGTGGAGTTTTCTAACCATTCAGTTTTCACACAAAAAAATGACACGTTCAAGCAGTGAAGAAAGAGGGCTGTTTCTTTGGGGAAAGTCCAGCAGAGAGGTTACTCGGCGGGGCCCGAGGGCTGGAGCTGGGCTCAGCACTGAGCACAGCTGCAGCAGCATAGCCAGCCAGCTCTCGGGACACGGGGCCTCCTCTCCCACACCCTCCGGAGCCGGTAACGTAGTGCTTGCAGGCTGAATGTGGAGGAAGTTCTCAGGACCAGGATGGTTTCAGTCACCAGGGAGGAGACTGAAGGGCTGCTGTAGCCCTCCATGCTTCTCAGGGCTGACATGGAAAGGAACAGAGGGCAGCTCAGAGCCTGTATCACTGGGAAGCACGCCCAGGAACCCCTCCTGCCAAGCCCACCCCACCTCCTCAGCTGGGGCAGGGGTCGCAGCTCACTGCCCAGGGTCTTTTCTCCTCCCAGCCAGTTCGTGCTGATACCCCACTGCCCTCACTCACCCTCGATGATGTTCTCTAGCTTCTCCTTGCGCCCATCCACCAAGTGCTGCCCGGCAAGCCCTAGGTACACACAGCCCGTCACAGATCCCGCTGGCCAGCTCGCCCCAGACACAGTTCCCCCCTCAACATCCCTGCCGGCTTGGCCATGTGTGCCCAAGTGTGACACCACCCAAGGAGGCTGCGAGGCACTCGCTAAGCTTCCCACCAGCAACCACTGCTTGGGCAGGGGGTGGCCGAGGGCAGCAGGGAGCCCCCACAGGCACTCCAGACCCACTCTGAGCTGGCAGTGCTCTGCAGCCACGTGGCTGATTCGGCAGCAGCTGGGGCTGCGGCCAAGCTGCTGTGGGGCACAGAGGGCCCATGGGGTTGTGACTCACCAATGAACCTGATGGCCGCCTCTTGCAGGGGCTCCTGGGGGCTCCACAGGTATGGCAGGCTCTGGCACAGGTAGTCATCCACTCTGCTGCTGTGCCCCACCAGCTGGAAGAGAATAGTACATGTGGATGGGGCTGGTGCAGCCTTGCCCCTTGGCCAGGCCAGCCCTGTACGTGGGACTGGCTTCCCCTGCTGGGATAGCCTGATGCAGTGGCTAGAGGCAAGGGTAGCCACCCTGCACCCTGGGCCAGGGCTGGCAGGCCTTGTCTGGGCCAGGTTTTGGGAGCCCTCGGGCAGTTGTCCTTACCAGGCACTTGCCAATCCTCTGTGGCTGCGCTGTCTCCAGCAGGTTCCTGAGCTGCTTCCACTTCAGGAGCTTGGCAGCACCAAGGAGGGCTTCCCGAGAGGCCTGCAGAGCAGCAGAGAGTGGGAGATGAAACCACTGCGCATTGGACAGGCCCTGGTTGTCCTGCACCTTGGCGAGGCTTGGGGGCTTTTCTGGCCCTTGCTGGGGAGGTGCAGCAGCTGGGGAAGGCATCTGCCAGAGGGTTCAGTGCTCGGGCAGAGGTGTGGGGCAACCACCAGCTCCGGCACTTCATGCTGCTGGGGCTGCAGGACAGAAGTCCCCCAGAGCTGCTCATCTGCAGCCAAGGCCAGCAGGCAGGTGAAGCGCTGCAGTCACTGAGGCACCAGGGCAGGAGGCAGCCAGGGACGCCACGCACGGGGACCCCAGCAGGCTGTTCCCTAGGGCCTGGGCTCCAGAGCCCGCCACCGCGGACACAGGGCCAGACCCCTGCCCTGGCTGCGGCTCCCTTCCCAGGCTGGCAGCCATGCTGGCTCCTGCAACCCCTGGCAGGGGCTGCACCCTTCTGCGTGGCCCAGGGCAGCCTGCAGGCCAGGGTTTCTGCAGCGAGCACGCTGGCGGCTCCAGGGTGCTCATGCCCAAGAGAGCAAAGGAGCATTCAGCCTAGGCATCTGGCGGGTCCCTGTGCATAACATGGGGTCGACAACTGTTGGGCACCTCACCACTGGCCTCAGACACCTGCAGGCACAGCTGGGATGCCCGTGAAAACTCTAGTGCCTAGGTATCTGTGGCTACGCAGCACTGCTGAGCACAGCTGGGAGCAGGCAGGGCAGGTCTGGAAAATGTCCGTGCCCACCTTCTTGGCCCCTGACAGCTCTGGGGCTGCAGGAAGCCTCCCAGTGGGCTTTTCTGTGGAGGGCTGCATGCGGGGCTGGATGTGGGGCAGGGAGAGGCCCCTCCGCTCTGGCCCTCTGTGCAGGCGGAGGTGTAGTAGGGGCAAAATGGCTGTGGTGGGCCTGGTGCAGGCACAGAGGGGCTCTGCACCTTTCTTTTGGATTCGGGAGCTTTGGCCCTGAGGTGAGGCACATTCAGAGGGAGCCTTGCTAACAGCCCATGCCCCTAATGCTCAGGCCCTCCTGAGGGGTGTTGCCCCCTCAAGTGAATGCTCAGCTTAGTGTCCCCACCTCAGCCACACGCTGGTCCTGGTCATGCAGGTGGAAGAAGAGGGGGAGGATGGTGCTCTGCACTTGCTTCTTCATCTCCATCTTATGGGTGCCCTCTGCAACCTCCATGGCATCCTTGCAGAGAAGGATGGAGAGCTCTCTCATGCAGCTGCACTCCTGGTGAGACAGAACAAGGGAGGACCTCAGTCCAGGCTCTTCCGAGCTCACAGTGAGCAAGGGGTCGGTGTGGCAGACAGGGAGACACACGCTCCTGGCTCTCACTCTGCAGTGAGCTGTGGCAGGTAGGCCAAGTGTGTGGGCAGTGCAAAATGGCTCAAGACACAGGAAGGGCAAGGCAGTGGGTTGCAGATGGTCCACCCTGGGGCTGGCAAGGGGACACATGGCAAGGGGAGAAGCGGCCATGGGCAGCAAGGGGCCGAGGAGAAGTTGCCATTGTGGAGCACACATCTGCAGGGCTCTGCACAGGGAGGGGCTGCCCCAGCAGGAGAGCCCAAGAAGCAGCAAGCAAAACGTTTCCAGCCCGTGCCCAGGGATCGTGGTGGGCGAAGAATCCGCAGGCCAGTGAGACACGCGGAGAGGGACGCACTACCCCCAGGCCACATTCACGTGCCCCGTGGCCACGCTAGCCAAACCTCCTGCTTGCCCACCAGACTTACGTTTTCAAAGAGGGGCAGGAGCCTGTCAGGCAGCTGCAGAGCGATGGGGCCAGCCACTTGCCCATCTGCTAGGCGCAGAGTGTTGCGGAGGACAGTCACGGCCTTCATACTGATGTCGCTGTTGGCATCCTGCAGTTGCTGCACGACCTCTGGCAGCAGGTCTTGCAGAGTTACTGCCTACATGAAACACAGCAGTTCTGTTTCAGAAACACCGAAGACCATCCTGGCAGAAGCCCTTTGCTTACAGCAGGCACAGCCCAGAGCAGAGGTCTGTCTCCAGGAGCGTGCTGAGGCCCCTTCAGACAGAAGGCTGCTGCCTTGGGTTGCAGAAGTAGCCACTTGTGTCAGCCTGGCCCCGTGCGGGGCCTCATCTTCCCAACCTCAGCAGGATGACTGCTCTGGGTAGAGTGCTCCTGCAGCTGAGGCAGCCTTGCGCTGGCTGGCCTGGGGCCTGGCATTGACCTCTTTCTGGCACAGCAGGAGGTGCCTTTGAGCGGACACTGGTGCCGCTCGCCTCGTGCTGCACAGTCCAGGCAGGGGCTGCCCAGAAGCGCTCAGGGGCTGATGAAGAAGGCAGTGAGAGCAGTGGAGCCACTACCGCCTCTCCCGATTCTTGGCAAAGTCCAAGCAAGCCTCTGCGGGCAACAGCACCTGCAGCCCAGCCCCAGGCAGATGCCGCCACTTGGCCCAGATGCCCCCACTCACCATCTTGGGTCTCGTAGACAGCGTGACGAGGCTTGTAACCGCCATCCTACGCAGCACCGAGGACTGACTGCGCAGGTGTGAATGAAGAATGTCTGGGATGCAGGCATTGACAAACTGCTCAAAGTCTACGCAGTCCAGCAACTGAAAGACACCCAGCAGCCCAGTGAGAGCCTGGCCCAGCCGGCAGGACTCCTGGCAGCACGCTGAATCTGCCAGAGAGCCCAGAGTTTCAAGGCACCTTGGAGAGGCACCGCTTGCTGCTAGGCCCTACCTCCATGAAGACAGCCATGGCGGTGATCTCCTTGTGCTTCTGTCTCTGGCGGAGACATATGACTGCCTCTTCAAACGCCGAGGCACCGAAGAGCGGTGCTTTGCTTCGCAGAGCCCTGGCCAGGGGAAGAACGCATTGGTAGTACCAAGCTGGGCAAACAAACCTCCTTGGGACTGTGCTTTCAGCGCTAGCTGTTATCCCATGGGCCAGACCAGGGCAAGGCTTGCATTTCTGCACTCTGCTTCAGCAGCTGGTGCCATCCACTTGAGGAGAGGCCGCCCGCCCTTCACCACATACCTTGCCTTTGCAAACATGGAGGGTGACGAGCACAGATGTGCTCGATTCACTGAGGGATGCCCTGCCTACACACAAGTTGTGGCCTTCCAACAGATGCCATTTCCTGACCACTTTGGATCCCCAGGCCACTGAGCCTTCCCGCGCTCTCTGGCCACCCTTCCGGCTGCTCTGCCACACAGCTCCAGTGCAGGCTGTGGCATTGCCTGCAGAGCCAGCCCCAGCACTCTCCTGCACCACTGGTCCCCGAGGAAGGAGTGCATTGGAAGGTGACAGGTCCTGCGAGTCCTCCTCTTGCACTGGGCAAGAGCAGCCCTTCACCAAGGAGCTCTCAGAGGCAGCAGCATGGAAATCATAGAATGAATCGTAGAATGGCTCGGGTTGGAAGGGACCTTAAAGATCAAAGAGGCCACTTCCCCTGCCGGTCTCTCCTGAGATCCCTCAGTCACCAGCACTGAGGGTCAACGCTGTCCCTCGGACCCCTGGGGACACCTCACCAGCCACGAGGAAGGGGATCACGTGGGGCCCTCCACCTCTGGGGGAAGAGTGCCAGGGGAGACAAGGACAACTGATGAGGCGCTCACCTAGTCAGCACAGCAACACCTGTGTGGAAGGTCTCATGTCTTAAAAGCGTGCACCAGCCACCCTGCGTCTGGATGTCTTCAACCAAAGTGGCACCCCCCACGTGTTGGAAAAGAGCTCTCATGGTCATCACCGCAGTCCTGCATGCAGAGCACAATGCGCGTCACATGTGGCGCCCCAGCGCTGGCTCCGGCCTGGGGCACAGACCTGGCAGAGGGGATGGAGCACCTGAGAAAGATGCCTGGAGGCCACATGCACTCCCCCATCTGACTGCTGCTCCTGCTGAAGTCCTGCAGTGTGCACTCATGGATGAAGGAGATCTGGAAGAGCACGGCAATGTAGAGCTTGTGGAAAAGTGAGTGCGCAATGTTTTTGCTGGAGGGCAGCTGGAAGATCTTGTTCATGGCACTGGTTACCTGCAGAAAACAGTCAGGTGCAGCTCTCAGTGCACAGGTGTCCCTGCAGCACTGCCAGAGCTTGCGGGTTGGGGGGTGAGGGAGGTGGGGGTGAGGCGTCGCTCTGAGCTGATGGAGGCACCGGGCCAGAGCCCGCTGCCTGGCTGCCTGGCCTGGGGCCCAGCCCCAGCGGCTCCCTGGGTTCGTCTCTGCTTTGTGGCATGGGCAAGCCAGCTTTTCGTGTCCAGAGCAAAGGGCCCAGCAGGCCCCGGGGGTCTTGCCAGCTGTCCTCAGCTCCCTGGGCCAAACCTTGCAGCCTGCTTGGGCCAGGCAGCCGCCCTGCCCGGGGCTGCCCAGCAAGGCAGGAGCAGGCGGGGAGGGAGGAGGACAGAGAGCGGCAGGGCAGGGGTGGGCTGCATGCCTGTGCGCAGTGGGGCCCCAGCAGTGCATGTGGCCCTGCTGGGCTCTGGCTCCCAGCCCCCCTGACTGGGGAGCCCCAGGGAAGGCTGTCGTTTGGGGACAGAGGAAGAGGGGAGGAGGGGATGGGGAGGGGAGTGCAGCCCCACTGGGGGTGAGCGAGGCCTGGTCCAGGAACTCACAGCCCAGGAACGGACACAGTTGTGGTGTGGGCCAAAGCCATCGTGCCCAGGCCCTATGCGTTGCATCAGCAGCTTTCTCAGCACGTCCTCTGCAACGCAGGGCTCGGAGACCATCGTCTGCCACATGGCCGTGGCAACCCTGCAGAGACAAAGCATGCTGTCGATGGGGCCACCCCAGCCACTGCCCCTTGGCCTGTGCCGGCCCTGAGGGTCCTGAGCTGTGCCAGAGGTGGGTGGGGGGGCCCTGTACCTATCGCACCACGGGAAGACCTCCAGCAGGCCCTGGACCGCGTGCTCAGGGTGCAAGGAGGTGATCTGGAAAAGGGTCCTCTTCAGGATGTCCAGGAGTGATTCCTTGCTGACCGACGCCAGGCGGTCATGGATGATCTGCATGACCCGTGGCACCTGGAGGAGAGACGAGGGAGAATGGAGCGGAGCACAGCCATGGCCCCAGCTGCCACCAGCAAATGCTTCCCTCCTGTGGCTCTTTGCCAGCCCGAATGGCTGTCGGGGACTCCCAAGCCCTGGACCCGGGCCAGGGAGAACGGCCCCCGAGAGGGCAACAGCACAGGGCAATCTGTCTGCAAACTGCTAACCTCCTCCATCTGTGAGTCTGTGATCATATCCAACATGCGAGCAACCACCTTTGTGTCAGAGACCCTGGGGTGTGTCATGCCCTCCAAGATGGTGAGGATGAAGTCCGTCCTCTCGACAGGGAAGAGGAAGCTGCCAAATACCTGCAGGAGGGAAGACATGTCACACAGCCTGCCTTGGTGGCGGGCTGCAGCTGAGCAGCGAGGGCAGCTCTGGAGAGAGAGCCAGGGCAGTGCTGGCACTGTGCCCCCAGCACAGGCAGGAGCAAGAGCTGGCGTGGGCTTGCAAGGGCCGGCCTGGGCTGGGATGACTGTAGCCTCAGTGGCTGCGGAGAGGGAACTGCCCCGCAGGGTGAAGGCAGGTGGTGGAGGTCAGGGTCAGGGCACACTTGGTGGTGTGTAGGCAGCCAGGCCTTGTGGGTGGCCAGGACAGCTGGACCTGCAGTGCTGACGCTGGCCACTGACATTAGCCTTTGGCTGCTCCCTGCTGAGATATGGTGGGACCCTGCAGCCGGCTTGCTGGGAGGCCGTGACGGACCCTGCCTCCTGCCCGCAGTTCTTGGGGCACTGGTTCATCCAGGTCTCCTGTCAACCTCACAGCCAAGAATCCCAGGAAGGGAGGGGCTCATTACCGTTGGTTCGTTAGCAGCGTCCTTGGGCAGGAAGGTGCTTGGGCATTCCCGCTCCAGCAAGAGATACGGATAGGTAGGTGTCATCAGGTGGCCTGGGCAGCAAGGCAAACAGAGAGTGGGTGAGTGGTAGGAATGATGCAGAAGCTGCTGCTTGGAGAAGACAGCTGAGAACACCAAGCAGAGCTCTGATTGTGGCAGGGCGCTGTGTCTGTCAAAGAGGGGCACTCTGTGTTGGGTGGAGGGTAGGGGGTGGGGACAGGAGACATGCCAGGGAGGAAATGGGTCTTCTGTTGCAAGGGGGAGGAGGGCAAACCGCCTCGCAGTCTGCAGAAAGGCCAGAGAGTTTGGTCCGGCTTTCTGCTCTGAAGCAGGAGAGAAGCCCCACGATGCTGCTACTGCTACAGGCTCTCCAGTCCACTGGTTCTCAGGAGTGCTACTAAGCCACTGCCCCAGGGGACATCCTGCTGCTCCAATAGGGGCTGGGGGAGCCCCCTAGGGTTGGTGCAGCACGGCTGCTCCCCTGCTCCACCCTTGGAGGAATGTGCTGCTCTTTCCTCTAGCTGGGGAGGGCGGACAAAGCGGCGTATCACCATGCCTGGTCTTGACTGGGCCCTCGTGTCTGAAAGGTGCTAGCCCACCCCAGCCTCTCTTACTCTGTCGCACCATCACGATCCTGTGGATGGCGTGAAGAGCCTCTGCAGACCCACAGCTGATGTTCTTGTCCTCCTCGGCACAGCACAGGGTGAGGCACCCCATCAGCTGCCCCAGGAGTGGCACAGGCTTCGTCTGGAAGGTGCGAACGCTGACCGTGCCCACTCTGTTTGTGAACGAGTCCTGGGGTTGAGAGGATGGACAGTGGCAGCTTGGCTGAGCTAGTGCACTTGAGACAGCAGGAAGGGGTGAGGGAGTGCTTAGAGGTTGCCTGAACCACCAGCTCCTTACCTGCATCAGAGAAGTGGGGATCAGGGCCTTGCTCAGACTGGCAATCCTCCCCACGGCATACCGACGCTTTGCCACTTTCTCGGATCTTGTGAGGGGCAGCAGGGCCTGAGAAGAGAAAAGCTGCTGGTTTGCCTTGGGATGCAGTGGCAGCTCCCGTAGCGGCAGCTCTGCCAAGCGCCGGGCAGGGTTTACGCAGCGTGCCCAGGCTTCTCCTGAACAAGAGAAGAGCCTGGAAAAGGGGTATAGCCCGTCGCGGCCTTGGGGACAGACCTGCAAGATGATCTCCAGCATAGTGGCAGTGTAGTCCGATGAAGTACACACCAGCACTTTCAGCACGTTGTCCAGAGATTTCAGAATCTGTAAGGAAGACAGAGCGGGTGGTGCTTTTTTGTTGGTCCTTCCTCATGGGAAGCTGGCTTGAATGCCTGCTGCCTGAGGCAGGCCTCAGCTGCCCAGTGGTGCCAGCAACCTGCCCAGTGGTGTCTCAGGATCTCCGTTGTCTTTCTGTTTCTCCCGTGGTCTTTCAGCAGCCAAAGCTAACTAGGAAAAAGTGCGCAGGAACTGACTGGCAGCAGGCTCTCTGTAGCTCACTCGCTGCTTACCTCAGCATAAAGTGAAGCATCCAACTTGCCCCTCTCCGTCTCTGAAGCAAGAGAGCCAATGGCGTTGATGCAGGGGCCGAGGTGCTGTGACAGCAGTGCTAGGTTCTCTTTGCTGCAAGGAGAGGAGAGAAGGTGCCCGTTGGAGGCTGGCACTAGGAGCAGTGCCCAGATGCCCTGGGAAGGTGACCGTAGATGTCAGGGCCTGGGGTCACCAGGTGGGACCCGTACTGGGTGGGCAAGGCTTGTGTGGAGGCATCTTCTCCCTCTCCCGTGCTGCTGAGCCAGGGATAGAGGGCAGTCATGGCATGCAGTGCACAAAGCCCTTTCCAGCTCCTGCCTCTCTCCCTTCAGGGAAAAAAGCTGGGAAGGGAGACAATGGAGAGCCCCTGCCGGCACTGCCGGCTGGCTCTACTGGCATGGCACCCTCTGCCCTCCTATCTGGTGCAGGGGAGAGCTGAGGCCCTAAGACAGAGCACCAAAGTCCTGCCCGGGTGGGGGAAGCCCGCTGCTGTCAGGCCCATGCTGTGGAGAGGCCCTGGCCGAGCCAGGGTATGGGGCAGGTACCTCCTTTCACTGATGGCATACGCAGCTTGCCAGCCCAGGAGCATCACAGTGCGCAGGTGGTCGAAGGGAGACTTAGGCAGTTGCATCTGGAGAGAGACAACATGGTCAGGATGGGACACGGGAAGCTGCCAGGGGCTGGCACTGATCTGCAGGGCAGGCAGAGCATTGCTGGCACTATACCAGCATTGGCGTCAAGACCGGGGGGCTAAGGGGGGCACAGGCCAGGCTGCTCTGTTCCCACAGAGGCCCGTCCCACCCTCCCCTGTGTGCAGAAACCCCTGTGCTGTTCTGACTGCTGGGCTGGTGCCCGGACAGCTCACCCTTCCCCCCTCCCCGCCCCACTGGGTATCCCCTCACCTTCTTCTCCACTCCCAGCTCGTCGCTGGGCAGGTACATGTGTGTCCTCTCCATCCTGGTGCTGCAGATGGTGCGGATCGAGGCCAGAAACTTCAGCTTCCAGTCCTCTTCCTGACAGTCAGGGAGCAGAGAGACAAATAGGGAGGGTGAGAGGGCGGCGACATGGCCAGCAGGGCCACTGCACCACAGGGGTGCAGTGATGGCACAAGGGGCCAGGAGGGCAGCAGCTCAGCACAGCCAGCAGCCCTCCAAAAGCCTGTGTGTGGGCAGCAAACATGGCAGCCCCCAGCTGGGAGAAGCAGGCTGAGCCTCACGCACTGACAAAGTCTGCAGTTACCATTTTGGTGCCAGTGAGAACAGCCCAGAAGTAGTCACAGGCTTCCACGTCCTTGGGCTCCGGAGACATGACGGAGGCAGCAGAAGCATCATCTGATTAAAAAAGAATGGACAGAGCTGTAGGCGGGGCAGGAGGCAGAGGGAAGAGCCATGCCCTTTCTTGAGCCCTGTGCCCACCGCCCTGCCGACTGCAAGCCCTGGGTCGGAGCACTGATGCCCCCTTTCCTCAAGGTTGCCGCTGGCAGCAGAGCAGGAAAGGTCCCTGTCCTGCAGCACTCCTGCCAGGTGAGCAGCCTTCTGCTGCCTGTCCCCACAGCAAGAGCTGGGTCCCCTCCACTTTCTCCCGCTGGGAGCCTCCCCTGCTGCCAGGGGAGGCTGTGCTGGGGCTGGCTCCTGGCTCACAGCTGCCCTGCCCTTCAGGAACCGGCATGCCCCCTGCCAGCTGTACCCCTCTGCTGATGTTCCAGGGAAACGGGCTCCTGCTGCAGAACAGCGTGCACTCGCTGACTTTGGTCTCGTCCAGCCCGCTGGGGACCCTCGCTCGCTTGGCTTCCTCAGTTGTGGCAGTGGCATGGCAGTGCCATGCTGTGGCACCCGTCCCTGGTGGAGCCCCGGCTCCAGATTGCTGGTGAGCCTGGAGCCTGGGGCCAGGCTGGACGGGCCCAGCAGTGCCTGCGTACTTACCCCTCTGAAGCACATGGGTCTCCCACGTAGAATATGCAGCAGATCTGCTATCCTTCTCAGCGTTCAGGATCTCGGGGACAAGTAATAGCAGCCCCGCCAGGGAAAAATCGTCAGTGCCCCTTTGGCAAGGAGCCGCACAACTCGTGCACTGTCCCATTGTAATCCTCGTGGACACTGTGGGGCTGCCCTGCTGGTGCTGGGTAGTTGTAGCTGTCCCAGGGGTGAGTCACAAAGGGCTCTGCTGTGATGTCACCCAGGACAGAAGGGGGACGCTGTCTCCAGGGTGGAGGGCGTGAGGCCCAGGCACCTGACTCCTCTCAGATGCCACAAGGCCGCTGTGAGATGGGGAAGATGCTAAAACTTATCCAAATTAGTATTTAGCTACATATATGGTAAAATATCCTAATTATAGGGATGTAGATGAGAACCTTATGAGCAGCAGATGTAAAAAGGAAGATATTGCTCAAGGCCAACGGGTGAGGGAAGGACGAACAACTCATTAGGGAAGGATGAACAACTTGTTGGCAGGAAAGAAAGCAAAGATAAACAAAAAACTTCTACATGCTGTCCAGCAGCAGGTCCAAGTCCAGAAAGGTAAAGAGAGTTTAACCTACTCTTCCTCACTGCGTTCAACCTGAAAGACCTCTGCCCACGACCACCAGGCTACGCTGCGCAGGTGCAACCGGGAGGAGCTAAGGGCGGGGAGTATGGAAATGAGTACTTGGAAGAGGTCTGCCTTTTGGGGAAATCAATGAATATGTATGAGAGCTCATGTAATATGTAACAGTATTCGTGTATAAAATTGTGAGAGATGAGCGGGCAGGTGTGCACTTTTTCAGGGAAGCCATTCCAAGTGCGCCTGGTGTACCGCAATAAAGTGTACCTACTTTACAACCCTATGGTTGTGGAGTCTTTTCCGCACGTCACCTGTGTGCCCTCACACCCTCTTGGGACCACCCTGTGGCTCTGTGGCGTGTCCCAGAGCGCCAGTGTGCCTGAAGGACCTCCCTTTGTCTTCATGGGCACACCAGAGCCTTGCCTCTCCCACTCAGTGGCCAGAGCAGCCATGGATGTGACCTGGCAATCCTGGGAGACATTCTGACAGCAAAGGTCTGCTAAAACACTGGCAGACACAACTGCCAGTCAGCCTGCAAACTGCTAATCCTTGAGAAGGCCCAAGTGGCCCCTTGGAACTTTGGCTGTGCACCTAAGAAGCAGAAACCTCCTGAGCGACCACTGATAAGGGCAAAAAGGAGGAGCTCTAACAGCACTTCATTGTCTGAAAAGGTGAATATACTTTGGGAAAGTGTGGACATGGACACCTTCTGGGCCACTTTCCCTGCTTGTTCTACCCTGACCCCACAGCTTTTAGAACAGGGAGAAGCCCCTGTCTGCAGGGTCTGCAGAGAAACTTCTATAATTTGAGTTGTTTGGCCTGTGAGGAACGTGATCTCCACACAAGGGTGCCTTCTGGTTGCTATTGAGCAATCTAGAAAGTTCTCTAGTGCCACATAGAAGTAAATAACACTGTCAGCCTTCAGCTTGGAGGCAGATGTGGCGATGGCACCCTAGTATCCTGCCAAGTGTTGCCATCACAGCTAACTTCTTTTGTTGGTATCAAAACTTACCAATTCTTTTGTGATCTCTTGCTAATCATTAATCCTTCCTGTGATAATACTACCCTGGCCACACCGCTGAGTGTGTGAGGCGCAGATGCTCTCTCCCACTTTCTGCAGTTTTTGGCATATCACATTTACATCCTTTCCCTCACGCTGAAATCTCTTTCAGTGCCAGGAAGTGCTTTGCAAAAAAGCCTCTACATTGCATTTTCCGTCCTTCTGAAAACATGGTCACACATCCAATAGACAGAGAGAGCAAGCACAATTTAGAGCACATCCAAAAATCCTGCCCATAGGGAGACATTAGAAAACACCTGCGACTTTGGCTTTGGAACTGGAAATGGCACATTTTCAGAGTCCTGGGGTGACTAGTGTCATCATGTGCTCTGATCTCACCGCCTAGTCCTGCTGGCCACGCTAGTTCTCATGCCGTCCAGGATGAGACACCTGGGCACGCTGCTGGCTCACGTTCAGCCAGCCATCAACCAGCATTCCCACGTCCTTTTCTGCTGGGCACACTTCCAGCCACTCTTCCCCAGGCCTAGGCGGCTGCATTAGGTTGCTGTGAACCAAGAGCAGGAGCCAGCACTTAGCCTTGTATAGTGGCACGAGATTGAACTCGGCCCATCGATCCTTTAACCCGGCTGGCAGCTAAGCACCACACAGGTGCCTGTACTGGGCTGGAGTGGCCGCAGGGGCTGGAGTGGTAGCAGTGCTGCACCTGGCCCTTGCTGGGGAGGTGCAGCAGCTGGGGAAGGCATCTGCCAGAGGGTTCAGTACTCAGGCAGAGGTGTGGGGCAACCACCAGCTCTGGCACTTCATGCTGCTGGGGCTGCAGGACAGAGGTCCCCCAGAGCTGCTCATCTGCAGCCAAGGCCAGCAGGCAGGTGAAGCGCTGCAGTCACTGAGGCACCAGGGCAGGAGGCAGCCAGGGACACCACGCACGGGGACCCCAGCAGGCTGTTCCCTAGGGCCTGGGCTCTAGAGCCCGCCACCGCGGACACAGGGCCAGACCCCTGCCCTGGCTGCGGCTCCCTTCCCAGGCTGGTGATGATGCTCTTTTTCTTTCCCTCGATGATGTTCTTTAGCTTCTCCTCATGCCCATCCGTCAAGTGCTGCCCAGCAAGCCTTAGGTGAGGAGCCACAGTCCTCAGGGGCTGCCTTTGTGTGACTTAGGGGGGCACTCCTGGCTCCAGCAAAGCCTCATTAGCTGCCCTCGTGAGGGCTGCCGGCTTCTGGTGGTTCCCTCAGCTACTTTGATGGCTGCACACTGTGATCCCCACTCCACTGTGGAATACATCTGCCCCAGAGCCGATCGCCTCAGGCGAGTGACTGTTAGATGGCGGTTAACAGTGCTCACAACAGAAGGCTTTTCATAGTCCACAAATTCCTTTAGCTGCCATTTCACAGCTCCACTTACAAAGGGAGCCCGAGCTTTCTCTCTCCCCTAAGCACAGCCCTAACCGACGCGCGGAAAAGACTCCACAACCATAAGGTTGTAAAGTAGGTACGCTTTATTGCGGTGCACCGGACACACTGGGAATGGCTTCCCTGAAAAAGGTGCGCGCCTGCCCGCTCGTCTCTCACAATTTTATACACGAATACTGTTACATATTACATGAGCTCTCATACATATTCATTGATTTCCCCAAAAAGGCGGACCTCTTCCAAGTACTCATTTCTATACTGCCTGCCCTGAGTTCCTTCCGGCTGCGCCTGCGCAATGTAGCCTGGTGGTCGTGGGCAGGGGTCTTTCAGGATGAAGGCAACGAGGAAGAGCAGGTTAAGCTCTCTTGACCTTTGTGGACTTTGACCTTCTGTTGGACAGTTTAGGCCTTTTTTGCTTGTCTTTGCCTTGTTTCCTGCCAACAAGTTGTTCATCCTTCCCTCACCCATTGGCCTTGAGCGATATCTTCCTTTTTACATCTGCTGCTCATAAGGTTCTCGTCTACATCCCAGATAATTAGGATATTTTACCATATATGTAGCTAAATCCATCAATGCAAAATGGACTTCCTTTACCGGATGCGGGGGGAAACCTTGTTACAAAAGATGAGGAAAAGGCGGAGGTGCTTAATGCCTGCTTTGCCTCAGTCTTTAGCGGCAATATCGGTCGTTCTCTGGATACCCAGTACCCTGAGCTGGTGGAAGGGGATGGGGAGCAGAATGTGGCCCTCACTATCCATGAAGAAATGGTTGGCGACCTGCTACGGCACTTGGATGTGTGCAAGTCAGTGGGGCCGGATGGGATCCACCCGAGGATACTGAGAGAACTGGCAGAGGAGCTGGCCAAGCCGCTTTCCATCATTTATCAGCAGTCTTGGCTATCGGGGGAGGTCCCAGTTGACTGGCAGCTAGCAAACGTGACGCCCATCTACAAGAAGGGCCGGAGGGCAGACCCGGGGAACTATAGGCCTGTCAGTTTGACCTGAGTGCCAGGGAAGCTCATGGAGCAGATTATCTTGAGAGTCCTCACGCAGCACTTGCAGGGCAACCAGGCGATCAGGCCCACTCAGCATGGGTTTATGAAAGGCAGGTCCTCCTTGACGAACCTGATCTCCTTCTATGACAAAGCGACGTGCTTAGTGGAGGAGGGAAAGGCTGTGGATGTGGTCTACCTTGACTTCAGCAAGGCTTTTGACACCATTTCCCAAAGCCTTCTTTTTCTCTCCCTCTTCTGTGACTGAAGCGGCATTGAGGCACACATTCCCCGTTATGGCCTTTTCTGTATCCTTGCTGTATCTTGTGCTGTCTCAGTGGTCCTAGCAGACACCACAAGGTAGCTTATAACTCATGAAATGCAAGCAATCCATGCTCAGTCCAGTCTCACATTTCCCAAAAGTTAAGTTCTTTCTGCCCAGCTTACAAACACTGCCTCTCCATTTCCCCCATCTGCAACATGTTCTGTACAGTTATCCATTTCTTAGTGAACAGCGCTCGCTTCTGACTTAGGTGAATTCAGGTCTGTGCCAGGTTTTGCAGCATGTACCTCATTGCACGGAACTTCAACAACTTTCTTCATAACCTTCAGCTCACTGGGATGAGGGGTTTCTCTGCGCTGTAGGCCCTACCGAAGAAAAAGCACTCATGCAGAGCATGACATTTAACAATCAGAGGAATACGTGTCATACCTCAAGATTGAATCAGTTCAAATGACATGTTTTATCAGACCACTAGAGCCCAAGCTGGACATGAACAAAACGTCACAGAATCTGATGTGGACTTCTCTGCTATTACAGTGTGCAGCTGGGTACAGGACTTCATTCTGGTCTAACCAAAGCTCGCACAAGTTTGGTAGCACTCCCAGAGTTATCTGGCTGTAACAGAGCAGGGCAGTAGCAGTGTCACAGCAGTAGCAGTGTCAGTCCTTTCCAGGGGAGAAACTGCTCTAGGATATTCCAAATCACACTAAAACTCTGCAAAACTCGATGTTACTGCTTTCACACCTCCTACAACCATTCACCAAATGGTTTATGAAACTAACATTTTGGTGTGCCACAATACTGCTGCAAATATGTTTGGAAGTGTCTGGGTTAGCATACTGGCTGCGGAAGCTCCCAACAGGAAACATGGAAGACAACAGGAAGGACTGTCCAGTAGCAAGGTTTTGGAAATGCTGGACCCACAGTAGAAATGTTTCTTTCTCCCCCTCCTCCCGGACATGAATAAAAGCTTTTGGTTAACACTGACAATCCCAACATGATATAGCAGCGCTATCAGCAACGGTAGACGTGTTCATAGTATTGCTCCTTTTGTTACCTGTAAACACAACACACACTGATGAGTGTTTGGTTTAGGAGTTAAAGCACCACTCGAGTGCTGTTCAAGCATCAGCCAACTGTTCTCACAAGCAGGCTGCAGCTTTGTGCATAGGAAGCTGCAAAATCTCTTCTGTCTCCCATTTTAGTTGGCTTTCTGCCAAAAAGCATTTCAGAACATTAAGAACAGGGTTCAGTAACAACTTGATCCACAACTGCAAAGGTAAATATCACTGGATTTCCCCCAGTGTCAAGACGAGCTGTAATTCAAGATTATGCACTGGCTCTCAGCGTACTTAGGTTTAGGCTTGGGTTCAGAGCCCTCCATGGAGGCACCCTGATCCAGAGGGCACCCACCACATGCTAGGCTGACATCACTGTCAGGAACAACATGGAATGGTCCTGTACTTTCTAAAGGAGAAAATAAATTACGAAGGGAAATGCAGAAAGTCAGCCCAGCAGAAGTGAAAAACGACAGCTGGTGGCAGTGAAACACAGCAGAGAAATAAAGTACCAGACAAGAATTTCATTGGAAAGGAAAGATCTTTAGGCAGCTAGATAGCAACAAAGAATGCCTCAGAGCAAAGGGGCTTGGAAAAAGCAGAGCAAGGTGTGTATAAGGGTAGTAGAAAGTGAAACAGGGCCAACACGCAAAGAAAACATTACACTGGGAACAATGACTAGGCCATCCTGGGCAGATCAGAATCTTCCCAAACAACCTGAGGGTCTACTTCTTTGCATTTCAGACAAAACAAAACAAGAAACACTTCCAAAAAGGTACAGATGCTACCCCTACCAACCACCCATATTCCCTCCCCACCATGCCTCACCTACCAGTAATTCCAGGTCATTAGCACCAAGGTCCAACTGTTCTAACTTGACAAGGAATGAGAGTGAACTGCAAGATACAGGGAATAGAAAGGGGACAGGAGAGGAAAACTAATAATACTGTGTACAAACAAGTGATGTACAATGCACCCGCTGACTGATGCCCAGGCTATCCCTAAGCAGCCAGACCCCCCACCCCGTCCAGCCCCCCATATAATTGTTCAGCATGATGCCATATGGTGTGGATTAGCCCTTTGGCCAATTTGGGTCAGCTGTCCTGGGTTTGTCCCCTCCCAGCTTCTTCTTCACCCCAGCCTGCCTGCTGGCAGGACGGAGCAAGAACCTGAGAAGTCCTTGGCTTAGTGTAAGAACTGCTCTGCAACAATTAAAACATCAGGGTGATACCAACGTTAGTCTCATACTAAATCCCAAACACAGCTCTGTAACCTGCCCTGATACTGACATCAGGCTGACGGGCCTGTAATTCCCTGCAAAGTCCTTCCAGCCCTTCCTGTTGCCTGGAGGCACGTCTGCCAGCCTGCAGTCCACTGGGGCCTCCCTCATCCCAGTGGGCAGCAGAAGAGACCTGCTGCGCTCCTCCCTTGCCACGGGAGCCCCACGGCTCCCACTGTCCCCCCAGGCCACAGTGAGCTCCACAGCCCTTCCAAGGAGGCAGGAGCAGCTGGTGCAGCAAGGCTGCCTCTGCCCTCCGCAAGCAACCTCAGGGCCCCATATACAACAGCCTGGCAGCATGGCTCTTACCCTCCAAAACGTCGCTCATGTAGTCATTGAGTGTTTGTGCCAGCTCGTCAGCACCTCTGTCTGTGCCGCTCTGCTGGACACACTTCTCTGACAAAGAAGTGAAACCTGCAGGAAGAACAGGCAGAAATCAGGACATGTCTACGTGGGCCACAGGGCCTGGCAGCCAGTCCCATGCTGCCAAGCCTAAGCGCCTGTCAGTCGCTGCATCGCAAGAGAAGCCAATCCGTGCTCTCTTTAGCCATCACAGCAGGAGTCCTCAAGAGCGACAAGATAGCTGTGCCATCTACGGGCCAGGGCCCCCGAGGGCCTGGTGTGTCCCAATGGCTCGTTTCCGGGGAGGCTCTACCGTGCCCAACCCACCTGAAAAATCCGCTAAGAACAGCACTCCCACGATAAGCCTGGGGATCTGGCTGTCCCAGGTGAAGTCCTCAGAAAGAAGATCGGGGAGGAGCACGCTCCTGTTCTCCATCTCAGAGTACGGGTACTTCCCCTCCCAGGCAGATGCTATGGTCAGTGCCCTGTGGTACCGGGGTACCTCAGCAGAAGACAACCATGCCCAGCTGGGAGGGAGGAGATGAAGACCCCTCAGCACCGGACGATGCAGTGAGCCTGGGGCCTTCTTGAAGGACAGTTTGGTCTCTGCCACCATGGGTCATCACAATCACCTGGTTGGTAGGTGATGACCTGGTTCATAGGTCATCGCTTAGTGGCTGCCCTCCAGCAACACGGTGGGCTAACAGTGCCATCCTCCATAGATCAATGCCTGCTGAGCAGCAGCCGCTGTGACCCCGTACAAATGTATAGAGCTACTTCTTCCAATGAGGTTATTAAAAAAAAAAAAAAAGGAAAAAAAGTACAAATAGGATTAAGACTGGAAGAGGGTAAAGAACATTCATATATTCATGACAACATTCACCACCAGAACCTTCCAGAATGGTTGCTCAGTTCTTCTGTTCTGGGGGGGTGGTTAGGGGCTGGTGGCAGGGAATGCAGGCTGCTGGTCAGTTAAGTCAGCGGACCACTGACACAACCAGAATGAAGAATGCTAACACATAAATAAAATTCAGAAATTATTCTATTCTGGCTAGAAAAGTTGTTTCATGTTGCTCCATCCATCCAAGAGGAAAGGTTGAAAACAACAGTGGCAACGTGAAGTTTAAGAGAAGAAGAGATAAGGAGTGAAGGATGGAGGATGAGGATGGTAACATAAGCAGCAAACGGTGGTTAGTAATTAACCTCTTAGAAGATCACTAGAAAAGAGATATTTAAGTAGGAGATTTGTTTTGTTTTGAAAACACTGGCTTGTGCTTTTAAGGGTCACCGATTACCTGAACTGTTTGCAAGGTCACTGCTTGAAAACTGGAAAACTTGTTCAATAAAATTAACAATTCTGTATTTTGAAAATGGTATGGTTTAAATATTAAACTTCATAAATGTTCTCATTTGTGTATTACATTTATGAATCCAGTAGTTCTTAACTGAAAACAACCAAATGTTTTCAGTAAGGTTTAATAGCAAATAAATGCATTTCAACTTTCCAAACTCGTTTTTCAGCAATTTTAGCCTACTGTAATTCCAATTACTTGATTCAAATCATGCTTCAGTCTGGTGTAATGACAAAATCAAGTTTAACTTTCATTATTCCATTATTGCCTACCATTTTCCCAGAGTAAACGTAATTTAAATGGATATAAAAGACACCGCATGTAACCAGCACAAAAACAGTCACTTCATTTTAAATGTGCATAAAAAAAAAAAAAAAAAAAAAAACAACAACAAACCACACAGAAACCCAAACACATGAATGGTTAACTTTTTGTTCCCTTTTTCTCAGACAAAACCTTTGTCTTACTTCAGAGAGCAATGTCTTGATATCTGAAGGAGCTCCCTCCTTGAAGTCATCCATTCCTAGAGTCAAAACGATCAGTAATTCATCTACTCACAAGCATCTTTTCGGCTCTGCTTCCACAAATTATGTCTCATCTCAGAGCAGAGCCATGCTACTCTACCATGTTATTATACCTTCAGCTGGGATTTACATGGCTGGGATTGGTGTGCTTTTAGACCAGCAAAGATCATTCAATACATTCGTTTGACCTCCTGCGTGCTACAAACCACAGAGTTTCACCTCAACATTCCCACATCAACCCTGCAGCTCCCAGTTCAGCTATTTTATGGTTTACGATTATATATATTGTAACTATATATAGTTACAATTCCAAGGACAGCTTGCAACATAATTATTCAATTCAAATTACAAATAGGTTCTCGGGCCCCCATACTACCTCATTCAGGTTCCAGGTAGCTGGTCCATAATGCTGTATGATTCTTTCAGGAGGCCATTCATTCTCTCCCCATTCTTGGGCACTACGCCCAGCTAAGGAAGCATCAATAGATCGTTTTACTCTATTCAGATAAAAACAAACAAACAAAAAACTCTTTTCAGCTGGAATTAGCTCAAACCTTTCTTTACATAGAAAGAAAAATCTAGGAGCGTAACAGAATGACACCAGGCAGAATGACAACTCCCAGAGGGAAGCCCTACAGTGACAGCGAGTCAGAACAGATGATCTGTGGCTACCCCAGGGACAGACTCAAATGCCATGACCTGCGACTGAAAGTGACCGCCAGAACTGGGATGATGGACGCATAGAATGCTTGCCTTTAAGACAAGAGACCGGAAGGATGGGCAGTGCAAACCCCTTAAGAATAACGCTTCAGAAATGAATTCCCCAGCCTGAGCTCCTGGTGAAGCCCAGATAACTTCCACAACAGTGACGATGGAAACAGACACAATCTGAAACCAAATATGCACACGACCCAAAATGCATCTGCTCTTTAAGCTGTGACTGCAAGACAAGAAGTGCTTGGATCAGTCCTATGATCACAGAATCACAGAATTGATGACGAAACAAGCATTTAGGACCTTTAGTGTGGCTACCAAGTTGCCCATCTAATCCGTCCAGTGGAAGAAGGCGATGAGGATATCAAAACCTGAGGAGCGCGTAACACATAATGATCATATCAGGAAACATTCGATATAAAATAAAAGTTACACGCACGGAAGAAGTGATCCCTTTAAGCTCCTACTGCAAGACAAGAGGTGCTCAGCTCCCAGTTGAACATCAGCGTTATTCCGATGAGGTCAAGTGTTCAATACCCTCAGGATGGCTTCCCCAGGGCCTGCCGAGCACCAAGAGCAACAGCACAGCACAGACAACAAGCTGGGACTGCCCTGCCTGGCACGTGTTCACGCTGTACGTGACAGAACTCCCCACACATCATCTCTGCCTGACCTGATCAATCCTGAAAGGCCCCATCCGCTGCAATGACTTACAAGCACAGACCCTTGCCCTATGGGTCCATTCACAACCCCAACTCAAACATAGCACTTGCCCCCCCAGCTTAGCTTGGGAATGCTGGGAGGCAGGTTCCATCCTCACCAAGGAACACAAAGGCTAGCCAGGACACTGCTTCAAGCCTAAGGCTCCTCTTCACCTGCAGAAATAAAGTGCCATCAGGCACCAGCACGCCAGCCAAACTTCTTCCAGGGAAGCACCCTCCTCAGAAACAAAACAGTAGTCAACTGACCTGCTCTGCTACTGAAATCAGATAGACACCCCCTAGACAACTCCCTGCCTCCCCCTGCCAACACACAAGATTTGCCCCTGAACTTAATTCTCAGGGCTCAGAATCCATCCTCAGTGTGGACCACAGAGACCAGCTAGGATGTTCCCAGTACCTTCTTCATCCCTGGAAAAGAGGAGTCACCCAGAGGTGGACCAATAGACTACCAAACCAAAAACAATGCCTGTTTTCCAACTTTTCTCCACTCACCTTCCCAACCCACACCCAGCGCTTCCATTCACTGTGCCAAGCCAAGCCCACGGGGCTTAGATCAAGGAGAAAGAACAGACAAACGTGACAATCCATAAAACGGTCTATACCCACTCCTCTTCTTTCATCCCCTACCGCAAGAGCCAAGAAGCCCCAGACCCGTGTTCCCCAGCCCAGTATCACCGCTTCGCCCACCTAACACCCCAAAGAGATGCATCTCCAGCATTTCAGGAACTAGAACTGCTGACGTCTGGCGCGCCTCAGAAACGTGGCAGGAGACGTACTCTGCTGTCGCAAGGTAGTTTGCCCAACAGGCAAAGCAGACTAACACAGTCCACTGACCAACTCAGGGCCCACACTGCTGTCCACTCACCCTCGTGCTTCGTTCAAGTTTCCGTGCCCATGCCCTGGGCTACAAGAAACAAAGAGAGAAGGTCATGCCCACGATGGACACGCAAACAGTACAGCTTCTTGCAGAGGACTCAAACACAGAGACCAGAGCCAGAAAAAAAAAAACACACCCTCAAGTCCACAAATGCCAAAAAGCCATGAATGCACAGCAGTCCCAGCAGGGGTAATTACAGACTTATCCTTTACAGATGAAAAAGGTGACCCTGCTCAGTCTCTTCGTACTACTGCGCTTATGCAGTCGAGCCCCTTGCAATGCGTGCTGAAGCTCTTTGTGAATCCTCTGGACAGTGACACAAATGGCTTGATATACCTAAAGATTGAAATGTAACGCCAAAAAAAGGAACCGTACCCCATGATTTCCCAAAAACAAGTTAGCCAGCAACCCCTCCTAAGCATCCCTCTTCTAAGTGAATTCCAAGCTCTTAAAATCTAGAAGGATGCAAGGTCTAAAGACTCAACAGCCAGCAAAACCACAGGCAAAAGCTGCAGAAATATAACAAACTGTCCCTAACCCTGAACAAGATTACACCTTACATGCCTACTGCTGCTGGTTTCAGATACATGCTTACACAGGGAGCTTCGACAATACCTTTCTCCTAAACCCTGCTCCCTCACTTTGCCACCAAGGTTGTAACTTTGATAGTATTTGACATACAGGCAAAGACTCACAGTAAGCCCCGTAATCCTGCAAAAATCCTGAGGGACCCAGAACCACTAAGCAAACACACAAACTAACATTATTGTCCTATCCATGAACATGCCATAACAGTGACTCACCTGAGAAAGAACTGCATGCAATAAAGGCACCTAGTACTATATCAGTTGCTTTACTCTACCAGATCCTACTAGTTGCTACCTTAAAAAGATGTGCGTACCGCTCTCTACTTGGAAACGCATCAGTCCGTCCGTAGACTCTGACCCACCTAAAGAGCCCTGCAACTGACTGAAGGAAAAACAAAGCACTTACCCCAAAGAGCAGCCCAGGCAGAAGGAGCTCTCTGATGGCATACCTGGGGCTCATATACCGTTTGGCCGCGCCCAGCACCCAAGCCCAATCACCTGGGAAAGGGAAGGGGCAAAGCACAAGAAAGTAGAAAGAGAGCAGAAGGAGAAGCAGCAGCTGGCGTGTTTTTGTTCGTTTGTTTGTTTTTAATCTGATTTAGCTCAACAGCAAGCAGAGTGCAGACGAGAGAATCGGGCTGTTTCTAGAAGCTACGTTCCGCATGCTTAGGCTGCAGCTTTTAATCTTGAAAGGACAATATGACCAAGCAAGTAACTGGATTTTTTTCAACTGAAATTAGCTCAAACCTTTCTTTACATAGAAAGAAAAATCCAGGAGCATTAAAAAAAAAAAAAAAAAAAAAAAAAAAGCACAGCACAACATGCCAAAGAAAACCAATTCAATGTAATAATATCACTTTATCACTTGCAGGAAAAATCACATACTTGAGTAGGCTATCTGAGAACCAAAAGGCCATGCTGACGGGTCAAAACACGCTACAGGACGCTGGGTCCTGGCCCTCCGCTGCACTGACTTGAAACCCATCCCTAACACAGCATGAAAACTTGAAACCCAACCCAAACACAGACACAGCATTTCAGCCTCAACACAGTTTTGGGAACTGCTGGAAAGCAGGCTTCATCCTCAATGAGGTGTGCTCAGGCTACACAGCATGGGGCTTCAGGCACCTCTTCCCCTACGGAAGAAGACCGCCATCAGGAACCGCCACGCAAGACAACCTTTTTCCTCTACAACACCTTTCTCAGGAACAACGCAGCATTCCAGAGACCTGCTTTGCTCCTGTTCTAAGGGCTATCACAGCCCACCTTGCCTGTGGCACCTGATAAACAGAGGAGAAAGCAACCACAGCAGCAAAACCCACAGCAGCCTTTGGACAGTTACTCTCATCCCCTCCTTAACCTCAGCCTCTTACCTGCCCCACGTGGCAGATGCTTCCACCTGTTCTCTTAAGCCACTTAAAGCACCTCTAAAAGGCAAACTGGAATTTTACTCTATTGGATGTAGGAAAATAACTGCAGTGACAACCGCACCCCAAAAACAACTGCTACCTCTGTTCATCACTCACCAGAGTCACTCCAGAGGCAGCTCAGGTCATGACGTCCTGGACTGCACACTGAGTTTCAGCCTGAACAAAGGAAAACACAGCCAGAAGATAAACTTTCAGCTGCCAGCGTTAGCACCCATCCCTCATCAACACAAGCGACTCCATCTTTAATTGTATCCTTTCAAAACAGCGGTCCACTTGCCTCTGTACCTGGAAATTAAGTCCAAGCTCAGAAGGAGTAGACAGCATCACCCATGCCACCTGGGAACACAAAAGGACAAAATGACCACTGTGCTTGCAAACAACCACCTGCCACACTGCTCCTCTATCCCAAACAGCCTCACCTCAGACCCTGAGGGAAACACCTGAGTGTCTTCCGTTCGCTTTGGATAAGAGATGACCAGGCTGAAAACACTCTCACCTTCCCTCACTGCTCCGTGACATGGGGATTTCCCTTCCCTGTCCAAGACTGCACGAAGCACCTGCAGAGACAAGAGAGAAGCACACCCTGAGGCACCTCACAGCCAGAGTGTACCTGCTGCAATACTCTCTCTTCCCAGCTCCGTTACTCCAGCTGCTCACCAGCTTTAACTGAGATTCTTGGCTCACAGCGCCAAAGCAAACTCTGCCCAGGCCACACAACACACACTACACAAGCTACGTTATTTAAGACACACGAGCTGGAACGTTCCTGCCCAAGAATCAGTCGCATCACACAGGAAGGATGCCGCATGCTCCTAGAAACCAAACCTACCAGTCCTGAACAGCTTCCCTGCCAGACAGCTCCCCACCTCCTCCTGCCAACCACGCTCAGCACACGCACTATTTGCCTCTCAAAAACAACAACAACAAACAAACAAACAAACAAAAACCCACAAAAAGTAAGAACATACACACACAAAAGCGACTGAGCTCCACAGATGCCAAAAAGCCACGCACACACAGCAGCCCGGCAGGGGTAATCACAGACCCTTTACAGATGAAAAAAGGTAACTCTGATACGACCCTGCTCAGTCTCTTAGTAATACTGTGCCTACGTGGTCAAGCCTCTTGGAGCATGTAATCAAGCTGTTTTTAGTTCTCTGGAGAGTTACACAAGTGATTAAAATATAACTCAAAACCAGAAGTGTATCCCACCATCCCTAAAACCAGTGATCCAGCAACCTCTGCTAAATATCCCTCTATTAAGTGAATTCCAAGCACTTAAAATCTAGAAATCCATAGACTCCAAGCTGCCTAAAGAAGCACCCGTAGAAACAAGAGAAAAAGCACACCCTGAGGCACCTCACAGCCACAGCATACCTGCTGCAACACCTCTCTCTTCCCAGCTCCTTTACCTCAGCTGCTCATTAGCTCTATCTGAAATGTGTGCCCAGGCAGCGCTGCACAAAATTGTGCCATCAGACTTAAAAAAAAAAAAAAGGCCCACAGAACAACAGCTGCTGCTCCTTCTGTGCTCTCTTTCTACTTTCTTGTGCTTTGCCCCTTCCCTTTCCCAGGTGATTGGGCTTGGGTGCTGGGCGCGGCCAAACGGTATATGAGCCCCAGGTATGCCATCAGAGAGCTCCTTCTGCCTGGGCTGCTCTTTGGGGTAAGTGCTTTGTTTTTCCTTCAGTCAGTTGCAGGGCTCTTTAGGTGGGTCAGACTCTACGGACGGACTGATGCGTTTCCAAGTAGAGAGCGGTACGCACGTCTTTTTGAGGTGACAGCTAGTAGGATCTGTTAGAATAAACTAATGTAGTACTAGGTGCCTTTATTGCATGCAGTTCTTTCTCAGGTGAGTCACTGTTACGGCATGTTTACGGGTAGGATGTCAATGTTAGTTTGTGTGTTTGCTCTGCTGTGTCTGTGGGGACACGCTGTGCTTGGCTGGGAACCTGGGGCGGAAGTGATGTCAGGGCCTGTCTTCAATCAGGGCGGAAGCACTGTGTGATTGGCTTGGAGGAAGCCAGGGCAGAAGCAGCATGCAGGGCTTGCCGGCGCCATGGGCAGAAGCTGTCGGGGCAGGCCGGGACGCCGAGGAGGGGTGGCGCAACGAGGTTGGTGGTCGGTGGCGCGCCACGGTGGGCTGGATAGGGAGGGGGCGAGGCGGCGGGTGGTTGGTGGCTTCTGTGGAAATGGCCCTTGTGCGGGGTGGGGGCGGTGCATTCAGAGGAACCTTGACAGGCTGCAGATAGGGGCAGGCAGGAACCTTTTGAAGTTCAGGAGAGGGAAATGCCAAGCCCTACCCCTAGGGAGGAACAACTCTATTGAGCAGCACTAGATATCTGGGTACTAAATAAGCATTTCTTCATGGAAGGGGTGGTTAGGCATTAGAACAGGCTGCCCGGGGAAGTGGTAGAGTCCCCATCCTTAGAAGTATTCAAGAGACGTGTGGACATAGCACTTAGGGATATGATTTAGTGGTAGCATTAGGTTGATGCTTGGACTTGATGGTCTTAAGGGCTTCTTCCAACATAAGAATTCTTGTGGAGGATGGGGATTCAACTAACAAGTGCATTTTTGGGAACTGGCTCTCTCCTTCACTGTAGGTGACAGCAGCTTTGTGGGCCCTGCGAGGAGGCACCTCTGTAGTGATTGCAAATGGAGTCCACCCGAAAATCTCGGGTCATGTCATCACAGGTATTGTAGAAGGGAAGAAAGTTGGAACTTTGTTTTCACAGGTAAGACCTGCAGGTGAGTACGGAAGTAATATGTACGCTGGGAGCAGTAGAGATTCCCTGGAAGTTTAGGGTTGAAATTTGGCTAGGCCTGCCTGTTCAACAAATGGGAAACTATGCTCTGCTTGACAAGCGGCTTTGGAAAGGTAAGTTTCAATGTTGGAATGGAACATCTTGAATCCTCTGCTTGGGTTCCTTCCAGCTGATGACTTGCTGCATCAGCCTTGCATTCAGAGAACTAAGTAGAATTTGTCTTGTTTTCAGTCTTAGAGGTTATCGTCTCTTATTGATGATTTCAGGCTGAAAGCATGCATATAGAATGTAGTGCTGAACTAAGATAGTGTGCGGTTTCATTTTTTATCCTAGGTTCTTCTTATGACTCAGTCTTTTGTTACTGTATGTAGCAATGTTTTCCTGCCTGTGTGTTGCTGTGACAATGTAACAAGGGCCGCAGAAAGTCAGACCAAAGATCTGTGATCTTAGCAGAATAGAACAAGTATAGAGTGATACTCGTGACTTGCACTGTAAGACAAGCAAACGCCTTGGAGTATAAAAATGCTAAATGGATTTCTTGTAAAAATTGGCCATATCCTTTGGACCGAGGTAAACACTTAGCATTCATGGGTCACAGGAGTCACGAGCCTTAACCAGGTATTGTGTGTAAACTCTGGAGCTAGCACTATGTGAAGAACTGCTTGCTTTACTTTGTGTGTGCTTGTGGGCAGGAGGAGTGAAAGTTGCTTCCTGCTAGCTTTTGATGCCCCCACCTTCTGTATGGAAAGAGAACGTGGGTGATCGATCTCTGTTCAACTTCTATGATGAGACATTGTCTTTTCCCTCATTGCTTTTTCACATGAAAAAGGTGTTTTCTTAGTCCTTTTCTACAGAAACTGTTCCAAAGATCTGTCGATCCCTGTTTCTCTTGGCTGAAATGGTTTTTATTCTACTGTGACCTTTTCAAGGTGAGCGAAAATAAAAGTTTGTGTAGCGTCCGAGATGCAAGTGAACCTTCAGTTTATGAGATAGCAAGGCTAACTTTGAGTTTTGATTAGATTGTGGATGGTTTTTGTTGCCTTTCCTAGGCCTTCTCCAAAAGCTTAAACAGGGAAGTTGCTGTTCAACGCTGATGAGCATTGAAGTGATGTTTTCGTAGGATTATGTGCACTACCAAGGCCTGATTTCCCCTTTTGTCTCTGCGTTGCTTCATGTTTATCTGCTGTGAATTGTACTTGCTATTTTGTTGCATAGTGGCTGCAAAGGAATCACAGGCTGGTTGAGGTTGAAAGGACCTCCAGAGGTCACGTGGTCCAACACCCCTTTTGTGTTCAAAGAACACAAAAATACACGCCACATTATAAAGTATGACCTTGCTTTAAAAAGCTGTTTTAACAGTCCTTCATTAAGTCTTATTAATCAAGTGTCCCCTAGTTCTTTTCTTACGCTTCCCACTATACCTCCTGTTATTTTCCTTACCGTGGGAATTCCTGCTCTGGCAATTTCTGTAGGACGCTTCTTGAATAGAAGTCCGGGCATATTAGTCACATGCCAAGTCATCTGTTCTACAGACAATTTCAAGAGTTAAAAGTGAAAACGTAGCTTATCCAGGAGCTCCTTGAGAACTCCTTAGTGAAATGCTGCCTGAGCCTTTTGACTTGTTACTTCAGTTTCTGTTTCAAAACTTGTTCTGTATCATTTCAGTTTGAGATGGATTCTTTGACATCCGTGCCAAGAAAAAAACCTCTCCTCTGTAGGAGCCCTTCAACGTACACAGAGCAGAGAGAGAGCAGCTATTGTGCAAGCTGTTGCTGAGGCTGGTTTTGGCTTCCTGTATTGTTTGCACATTCCCAGGTTGTTTTGCAATCTTTTCTCTTTTCAGTAGTTATGTAATTAAACTTTTTCAAAGGATGCCTTCCTTTTTTTGCAGTAGCCTCCCACTCCCTGAGATGTAGCTGTCCTTGTATTCTTTTGCTCTTTGTCAAGTCTTCTTGTTACAGGTTGTATACTTGTTTGTCCCCTACGACATGGATGATCTTACTGAATCTCTGTGATGCCTTGAAAAGGGCTATGCTCGGGGACCGTGGCAGCATTTTGGTATCTGATACAAATTTTCCTGTTGTGGCATACAGTAAACTTCTTTGATATGTCTCTTAAGACCGTACCTGTTTTTCTGCTTTGAGTAAGGAGTTGAAAGTTGAAAGGTTAGTGTTCATTTCCTTCCACCTTTGTCTGCATGTCTTGTGGTTGCGTGTGTGTGTTTGTTTTGGCAGGCCCTACAGTAGAGCAGCAGGGTGGAATGTCTCGAGCCGGTAGCAGGACGCTGGCAGCTCTGCAGCCTGAGCAGGTGAGAGAACAGTATGTTCTCGCTCTTTAAGGCTGTGAACATGTGGCAAGTTTTAAAATACAGGTTTATAACACAAACGGGTCCTGGAAAAAATCAGCTGGCTCCAAGTATTCAGGGCATCAAGCCAGTGAGAAGATGTGTCAGTAGGAATGAGCTGAAGTGAGCCAGATGTCAAACACCATGGAGTTCGTGTAAGAATGCAGTTCAGACACTTTTCTCTTTCAGAGAGCAGAGATTTATTTATTTTTTTTATCATCTCGGTGACTTATTAACTGATCAGAGAGAAGAAATTCTCTTGGCAAACAAAAAGGACTTAGAAGAAGCTGAAAATAAAGGTAATATTACGGGTCCTTTCATGGAACACCTGTTGTCATGAGCTTTTCTGGGCCTCAAAGGAAAGGAGCAGAACAAGAGTAGTCTGTCACCTGCAATTGGATATTATGGCCGTCACAGATTAGGGAACCCAGGACTTTGAGAGCTTGTCAGTGTAAGCAGCTGCAGCTTCCGTAAGAGCTGTCTCTATCAGAGAAGATGGAGAGAGAGGCCTTTGAAAGCAGCAACCCACAGCATTGTTTAAAAAACTAAAAATAGAACAGTGTTTTCTTTTGCCAAAGGAGGCTCACTTTAGAAATTAAATCTAGCAAGGATCTTCCCTGTTATCATCATGCATGAAATAGCATGAATATTCTCCTGGGCTGGTTAACGTAATGTTTGGCCCCTGTGGGGAAGGTTGTTACTTAAAAATGATGCTTTCCAGAAAGAACCACCTTACCTTCTGACTGAGGAAAGTACAGTTCAGGCAGCACAGACTAAATCCATTCTTTTGTGTAAGAGTGGTGCGTGAGGAAGCTGGTCTTGGGTTAGAAAATGTGTGGAACTGGCGCATCACAAGTTGTGAAGTTCAGTAAAAGGCATACGGCAACCATTTTGTACTGAGGAGAATGCCTGGAGGGACATTTCTGAGTAAACTTCCTACCTGAACGTGTTCAGACTAGAAAACTCCGGCAGCTCTTGCCCAATCTGAAATGCTATGCGTTCCTTTGCTCTTTGGGATTTCTATCTGTGAAATAGAAAGAGGCAATTACTGCGCAAACCTTCCAGGAATATTGCAAGGGTAGAAATTGGTAAGAAATTCAGGTACACGGTTGTGTAACGGTACTAGAAATAGGACAAACTTTGTCTTTGCGGATGTTACTTCATATACAAATCATTCATATCGTATTAGGTGTATATGTGATGGTAGGTGAAAGCGTTGTCAAATTGGAGCAGTTTGATTGTAGCTACTAAACTTAATGCTTTACATTGTTCATCTTAGGTAGGTTTCTTGCTGCGGCGTGGGAAACAGCGGCTTTTTTTCCTGGTTTGACCATTAGGTCACTTTTTCTTGAAACTAGCCAGATAAATCTATCTTGAGCGCAATTTTTTCTTTCTTCTAGGAAGATTGGCACTTCCTTTGTTGAAACGTCTCAGTCTGTCTACATCAAAGCTGAACAGCTTGGCTGTTGGGCTCTGTCAGATTGCAGCATCTTCACAGGACAGCGTCGGCAGCATAGTTCGGAGAGCACGCATAGCAAAAGATCTAGAGTTGGAGCAGGTGACAGTGCCTGTTGGGGTCTTTCTTGCGATTTTTTTGAGTCCCGTCCAGACTGACTGTCTTCCACAGGTATGTGAGGAGGGCAGAGAGATCTTTGATAACAAAAGTGTATTTCTACTGGTGAGTTATTGAAAGGCTGCAAGAAGTCTTGCCTCAAAAGACTTCTGCTTGTATTCTTCTGAAATGAATTCTGCTGTCATCCCATTTTTTTTTTTTTCCTACAGAAAACTACAGTCTTCTTGGGACTTGCTTCTGCAATGCTGAGAGTTATTCCGCGTTGGTTTTTGATACCCAACGTAGAGAAGGAGTTAGCTTACATTCAGGTGGTGCAATTTCTGCCCGTGTCTTATCACATAGCTTCCCTGCTTAACTTGCAACTTACAAGGCTCCTACCAATGAGCACTTTTCTGTCCATGCTGACTACAGCTGAATTGCAGGCTACGATTAAACATCAAATGTTTAATATAGGTCGTTAATAACAAACTGCAACTGTTAAGAATATATGCTGACAAGATCAGCACGAAGTAGAAGTTCTAGGCTCTGAGTGGTCTGTCCCATACTGATACTGCATGTTTGCACTGAGGCAGAATGATATCTTTCCACAAGCGTGTAAAAGCTAAGTCTAGGCTCTTACTGCCGGTATCTTTAGCAAGACTGATTGAGCGTTTCTCTAACATATGAGCAAGTATTTGAGGAGCAAGGGATGGGTATGGGCACTTAAAAAGAGACTGCCGAAGGGCAGCTTCACAACTGAATTTTGTGAGTGTTTGTCCTCGTTCCATACTGAAGGGGAGTCTGCTCTAGGCAAAGTTCATGTGAAAGGAAAAGGCAGTAGTCTCCCTTTCTGCCATTATTGCTTCCTTGCTGCTCGCTCTGTTCTTCATAGAAAACCAGTATGTTTCCTTGCCAAATTCTAGTCTGCCTTCCTAGACTCCAGCCTTTGCCTCCTGGGTGTCTTGCCTTGCCTAGCCAAACTCTCCCATTCTCCTCTTCTTTATCTCATTTGTTTTATCAGGCTGATTCTTACTGGCTTCCCACCCTCAACCCCCCCCTCCCCCCCCCACCTTTCTTTTTTTTTTTTTTCTTTTTTTACAGACTTAGGATGACTTGTCTTGTTACTTTTCTTCCTGCCAGCCCCCATCCTCAAGTTCTCCGATGTAACTTCAGAGGATCATCCTTGATACCTCTGCATCTGAATAATATGGTTTCTCTCCCATGCTGTAGCTGATAGTAGGATGGACTCTGAGTGCAGAGGAGAGGTTGCTTCCTCCATAGTTTACTATTGCATCTCATACTGGTTTGGGTAAGCAATTACCGAGGAAATTTGACTTCTCCATGGAGTAGTGTGTGCCTGATAGCTAGCTGGAGATAGCATACACGGAATTGAGTCAGTGCTCAGAGTTCAGTCTTGAGTTGCAGTAAAGGTGAAACAATTGCAGACTAACAGTTTACCTTCTAGTGAGCTGCGAAGCGAGTGCGGAGTTCCGATCCGCGGTTCCGTATTCTCCGTGAGGGGAGCGGCCGGAGACGAACGAAGTGTGTGACAGACCAAAAAGAAGTGCTGTTTTCACCAAGTTTTGATTGGTGGTGCCCAATATGTGGGCCTGGCAGTGTATCTTGTGATCCTATTTTTGCTCTTACATGCTTTGAGTGTGACAAGAAAAAAAGGCGGGAGCGTTATCTAAGTAACTAACAGTTTAGAAGTGTTGGTGTATTTGCTGTGGCGTTTGGTCAGTTTGCCAAGTACTGGAGAGGTGGAGGGGGCTGACTGATTATCAAAGCGGTAGAACGGAGAGAGTCCTTTCTGTGGTGGTTTGGGCTTGAGCCCTGGCAATTTGGTAAGAAGGGGGAGAGTGAATTTATTTAGGTGTCAATGCCTTTTTAAATGGTATTTATTGACGGATACACAGGAGTGATTCCTTGTTTTGTATGGGCTTATTAACAAAGTGCATGAGAAAACTTGGCATTTGGCTCGAAATTCGGTCCTGTTGAAATGTAAATTTTGTGGAAAAGGTGGTAATGTTTGTCTAGAAGATGAAAGGCTGAGTGCTTCAGCTCTTTTCCTGAAGTTCCATGGATTTATGATTGGAACATGGAACGGGGCTCCTTAATAACCTGAAATAGTAAAGTTTGTATGCGGGAAGAGGCATTTAATCCCGGAGAACTGGGACATTTGGGAAGAAGATTAGGAAAAGATAGTAAAAACCCACAGTAAAAAGGTTTGCGTGGAAATTGAAACAAAGGACAGTAACTAATAAGGAATAGTAATAAATAAATAAAAGGGAATGGAAAATCAAAGGAATGAGTAATATCCAAAACAAAGATGTTTTAAAGAAAGCCTCCTTGGGTGCACGCTGGCACATTCAAAGGATATTGTTAGAACTGGGAGCGCAGAAAGGAAGAGGACTTTCACTAAGTATTGCAATCAGTGGTGGCCACTATATAAGCTAAATGGCCACTTTATGGATCAGTCGACTATAACACTATCTGGCAATTCATGTTTTTGAGGAGAGAAGGAAAATAGGATGAAGTGTAGTATACTGATACGTTGTTTCAGCATCTTGGAGAGAAAAGGAGTGGAATTAATTGGCTCTTGACTGAGCCTTTGGTGTTGGTGTGAGAAAAGTACAGGCTGGAGAAAGATAAAGGAAGCGTTAAAAGAGTTGTCCCCGGTGTTAAAGGTGTGGCATGTAGTATTTAACAGAGCCCTTTGAAGTTGAATGAGCAGGGAAGGAGGATGTAGGAATGTTAATAGTTCTGCCTCAGCAGGAAGCTGTGTGTTTTTTTTTTTTTTTTTTTTTTTTAATAGCAAAACAAATTACGCAACGTTGCTTAACTTGTCAGAAGATAAATAAGAAAGTGTTTTGACAAGCAGCCACGGGAGGGAGAAAAACAGCTTACAGGCCTTTTGAGAAAGTACAAGTTGATTTCACTGAATTGCCCAAGGTAGGGAGGATAAAATATCTATGGGAAATAGCAGATCATTTAACACAATGGGTAGAAGCTTATCCCGTAGCTCGAGCTATGGCACAAATGGTGGTAAAAGCTCTATTAGAACACCTGATACCTAAATATGGGATAATCCAGTACATTGATTTTGATCAGGGCACACACTTTGCTTCTAAAATAATAAAATTATTATGTCAATCATTAGGTATTCAGTGGGAATACCATACTCCGTGGCACCCACAAAGCTCAGGGAAAGTAGAAAGATTGAATCAAACACTAAAACAACACTTGGCTAAATTAATGATCGAGACACAAATGCCCTGGATGAAATGCTTACCATTGGCACTTTTAAACATAAGAACTAAACCACACAGTGAGAGCGGATTATCGCCATATGAAATGTTATATGGTATGCCTTATTCTCAAGGGATGCCTCTAGGAAAAATGTAGTTGAGGAGCGTAGCATCCAGAAATACGTAATTACCATTGGAAGGAGGTTACAAGAGCTAAGAGAAATTGGAATGATGGCTCAAACACCACCTTTAGGATTTGCTGTTCATAAGATACAACCAGGAGACAAGGTCTTAATAAAAACCTGGAGGGAAGAATCATTGAGCCCCCGATGGGAGGGACTGTAAGTAGTAAGTTTTACTTACTACTGAAACAGCTGTGAGAACAGCGGAAAGGGGTTGGATCCACAGATCCAGAATAAAAGGACCAGTAACTACCGAAACCTGGAGGGTTGAGTCCACTCCTGGGGAACTGAAACTAAAGCTAAAGAAGAACTCATATTCTGGCAATGAGGCTCTGCATGAATTAAGGACGCCAAATAAAGGGGACAAGCCTAAAGGGAGGAAAGGGAGAAGGCAAGACCGGGGCAGGACCCTCCACTGCAGTGTGTATGGTCTACCGAGGGAGGCGATGGGTATTGACTGCCGAGTGAGAGGGCCTCGACCGGACTTCTCCCACACTAAGGTGAGGTTGTCCTGAGAAAATAACGTAAGAACTTTTCTTTTTAAACCCATATAAAATTGTGATTCGTTTTCCAGGAGCTGGATCACCCCGGCAGGCTGAACGGTATCACAAGCCCAAATTGACCCTGAAAGTGGGCCCAACCCCTTGATTGAAGGCGTCTTGCCTATTATGATCCAGCTACATGGGCAGAAGACGGATCCTGGGGCTATAGGACCCCAATATATATGCTTAATAGAATAACTAGGTTACAAGCTGTAATGGAAATAGTTGTAAATAAAACCGGAGGTGCACTTGGCTTAATTGCAAAGCAAAATACCAAGATGAGGACTACTTATCTACTTATGTATCAAAATCGCTTAGCTTTGGATTATTTACTAGCACAAGAAGAAGTCTGTGGAAAATCTAACCTTAGTAATTGCTGTTTAGAGATTAATGATGAAGGTGTTTCTTCCTAGTAGCTGGTAGAATGCTACGTTTTGGTTTAGGATGAGAAGAGCGCTGATAACATGCTGATGTTTTAATTGTTGCAGAGCCGTGCTTACACCAAGCCAAGGACGTTTCAGCTTCTCACTGTCCTGCCAGCGAGCAGGCTGGGGGTGCAGCAAGAGCTGGGAGGAGGGCTGGACTGCTCGGGGTTAGGCTGGGCATCAGACAGCTGGGCATCAGCGGTGGTGAGCAATTGCATTGTGCATCACTTGTTTCATACACATGAGTAGTAGTAGAACTATCATCATTATTGTCATTGTCATTATTATTATTTATGATTATTTATTATTGTTATTTTCTTGTCTTTATCTCACCTCACAGGCTTCACTTTCCCATTTCTCTCTCCCATCCCAGAGAGGGAGGGGGTGAGGTGAGTGAATGGCCGTGTGGTGTTTAGCTGCCAGCTGGGTTAAACCACAACAGAAAGAAAAGCTGTAAATGAACTTGTAAAAGAAATGAAGAAGATTGCACACGTCCCAGTTCAAACTTGGAATGGAATCGATCTAAGAAGATTATGGGAGGGGGCTTTATGGGCAGTGATTGTTTTGCTAAAATGAGGATGGTTGTATTGGGGATATGTGGAGAATTGTTAATAATTCCATGTTTAATACCTTCTATTACCAGGCTGATACACTCCAGTTATACAAGGAATGCAAATATCTGCAGTACCTGTTGTGGGAATAGGAATGTTGTTTTTGCAGAGTTACGTTGTTTAGAGGGCAGGAATGTGGTACTGAGATATGCTTACAGTGATAAGAAAGCTTAGCAGGCGACCTTGTAAAATGCAGACAACCAGACTTCTTAGGACAATTAGGTGAAAATCACGGTGTCAAGTCAGACAAGTGAAGAAACATTACCTCTCCAAGCAGTAAAAATGTCAAAAGAAATCTGAAATTTAACAGGCCGGCAAGTGAAGGCCATGCATTGTTTGTGAAGCATCGGATAGATGGCGAACCTGGATTACCCAGTCAGTGGGGAAACAGGGGAGGGTCCTGTCATCAAAAAGTATATAAACTGTGTTTTGGAACTAGTAGGTGCGCTCTCCTGCTTGTGGGGCGCCCGCCATTGCAATCGCGAACAAATTACTTCTTCGCTGAGATCCTCGCCTGAGCCTAATTACTGGCTACGGAGTTTCTCACACTGTTGACCCAGAACCAGGGAGAAGAGAAAACCCATTGCCTGACGATAATAAAAAGAAAAGAATATCCAAAATTGATACCAATTTGGCAAGTATTGACTCGATTGGAAAGGAAAACACGGATCAATACCATGAAAAAAGAGATGGGGGACTGTGAAATATGTTCATCTGATTCGTGTCAATATGGAACAATGCTAGGGCCTCATAATGAAATGTGACCTTCTGTCTTACATCCCCTTGTATAAATAACCACAAGTCCAAGAGAAACAGAGTGGTTAGTGTATATAGTTCTTGTATCTTGCAAAAGAATGGTCTAGCAGTTTGTGTTGATAGAGGGTTTGAAGGGTAAACCTTGAGACTCGGGTCTGGGAGATAAGAGAATAGGGGGGAGTTTTTTGAGATAACTGCTGACTATTGCATGAGACACGACTTTCTGGCATCTGGCCCAGAGACTACTAAATAAGGGGAGGGGGGGGGAAGCTGAAGAACGACCGAAGGACAAAACTTGTGAGGAAGACTACGAGCCTTCAGTATGAGCGACCCTCAGAGGGACCACTGGAGACTGATACGCATGCATCCGTGGGATGGTTCGGGTTCCGGGAAACTAATTATAATACCCCTGCCTTTTCCAAAAGTGGTGATGAATATGTATTAGCCTAGGAGCATAAAAACCAGCCGCCTGATTTAACTGGTGTGCGTCTTCGTGGAGCAGAGACTCCCAGCGCACCCAGTGCTGTTTGCTTACCTCTGTTCCTTTAATAAATTGTAAACTTTGATTGTAACCCTATTCGGGACTCAGTCATTTATAACAATATACAATAGCATGTTTGTCTCTAATACTTACAAGGCGAAGTTCTGAGATCATATTTCACAGACTGCTTCTTACAGATTTCAAGAAATCCAATTGTTCTGAAGTATAGCCGTGCTCTATTACTATCTAAAGGGAACAAACTGTTTTCAAACCCATTACAGATTGGATTTTTTAAATTTATTTAAATAAGCTTGTCTCTGCAGCTTTCCTTTGTGATGCTGATCTTTGGAGAGTCAGATTCTTAACCAGATACAATCAAATTGCATTTTAATGTCTAGTTTTGTATGTTAAAGACACACAGTATCTGGGTACAGCAAGGTTCCACTAATTGACAAGGATCTTTCTGAAGTATTCCTTATTTTTTCAGTATTCTTTTCAAATTGTGGACAGCAGGATGAGGTAGAATATCAAACGTGGTGACTGTTTTTTACCCAGAGGACACTAGTAGGGAAAAGGAGTTGGTCTGAGTTGACCTTGACATGCTTAAGGGGTTGGTACATGAGAACCTCGTGAAGTTCAAGAAGGCTAAGTGCAAGGTTCACCACCGTCATCAAGGCACTCCCAAGAATGAATGCAGGCTGGTTGATGAGTGGATTGGGAGCAGCCCTGCAGAGAAGGACTTGGGAGTGTTGATGGATGAAAAGCTCTACATGAGCCAGCGATGTGCAGTTGCAAACCAGAAAGCCAGCCGTATTGTGAGCCACATCAAAAGTATGACCAGAAGGTCCAGGGAGGTGATTCTCGTTCTCTACTCCACTCCTGTGAGGCCCCACCTGCAGTGCTGCATTCAGCTCTGGGGACTCCAACATAAGAAATAAATGTGTTAGAGCAGGTCCAGAGCAGGGCCAAGAAGTTGATGAGGGCTGGAGGACCTCTCCTATGAAGACAGGCTGAGAGAACTGGGGTTGCTTAGCCTAGAGAAGAGAGGGCTCTGAGGAGACCTTATAGTGGCCCTCTAGTACCTGAAGCAGGCTTCGGGTAAGCTGGGGAGGGACTTTTTGTCAGGGAGTGTAATGACAGGACAAGGAGTAATGGCTTTAAACTAAAAGGGTAGATGTAGATTAGAATAAAGGAAGAAATTCTTTACTATGGGTGGTGAGGCACTGGAACAGGCTGCTTGGGGAAGTTGTGAATGCCCCATCCCTGGAAGTATTTAAGGCCAAGTTGGATGGGGCTTTGAGCAATCTGGTCTAGTGGGAGGTGTCATAGAATCATAGAATGATTTGTGCTGGAAGGGAACTTGAAGGTCATCTACTCCCCCCTGCCATAGGCAAGGACACCTTCTGGTTATAAACGTAAAATCAGCGTGATTAAACAAAAGGCTTCTGTATAAGAGAGCACAAGTAAAATGTTCGTCGTAGGAAGAGCTCATTAGCTACTTCCAGCCAGAATGATTAGGGATAAGAGTTCTTGCATCTGAAATAGTTTTATACAGCTAGCGAATTTGTGCCAGAGCCTATGTTCAGGGTTTCCTTTGACTTACTGCAGTCTCCCTTTGCCAGTAGTACCCTGAAGCTCAAGTTTGTTTCTGAAACGTTAAGATACTTCATTTCTGGAGTTACACGTTCTGACTCGGAAAAAATTCTTGGTGCTGTATGTTAATATTGAGTAAGTCAGCAGAATGCAAAATCCTGTTCTTACTCTATTTTGCAGATGTTATTCTCCCAGAGGAGTCAGATCACTTTGTTGTTGTTGTTGTTGTTGTTTTAATTCCCTTCTGACAGGTGTCTTCTTTGGCCATAGCTAGCGGAAATGGCTTGCTAATAAAAGGAGGGAAAGAGGCAGCATACAGCAATCAAATCCTTCATCATCTGACTCAAGAAGCACTCTCCATTCATGGAGTCAAAGATGCAGTGCAAGTAGTAAGTGTCTAGAATTAAAGCAACAACTTTTGTGCTGTAGCATGTAGAAGAAGCACAGGCAGAGCTTGAGAATTCAGGCCATTGACTGTTTGTGTCACAACTTTCACGTGTGAATACAAGCAAGGAAGTGGAAGATGTCTGCCATTTGGAGAAGCTGGTAGATCTAATCATTCCACATGGTTCATCCCAGCTAGTCAGGAATATCCAGAAAGCTGCTAAGGGAATTCCAGTGATGGGACACGGTGAATGGATCTGTCATGTGTATGTGGACACAGATGCCAGCGTGGAGAAGGCCACATGAATAAGTAAGCTGTGAGAGGGTGACTTGGATACCATGAGTGTAACTGAACTACACATTTGGAATATGTGGTATGGTTATAATATTATTATTATTATTATATTAATATATTATTATTATATTATAATAATATATATATTAATATATTATTATAACCATACGTAATAATAATTCACGTGCTCTTCAAATTCTTTGTCATAAATGTTACGTAACCAATTGTTTACTCTTAAACCTCAGTCAGAGACTCAAAGTGTGAATATACTGCTGCCTGTGATGCTCGGGAGACACTCCTAATTCACTGAGACCTGCTGAGAACCCCGTTGTTTGATCAGATCATAGACACGTTGAGAGTAGAACAGGTTAGTCATTTATACTTGTGTTGGCTTTTGTTTTGTTTTATTTACTTGTTGTTCATTTTAGGAGCCCTTGGTCTTGCTGACATAGCCCTATGTAGTTTTATGATAACATAACACTTACGTTACCCACATGTCTCTTTGTACACCTTTGTACTCTTTTTGGAGAGCTTTCTTGGCTTCTCCATGCAACCCCAAGCTTTTCCATAGAAACGATCTGCAAGCAGCTTCTTTGGGGTGGCTGCATGCCATTGCTGAAATACGACTACTTCCTTTTACATAGAAAAAAATCATTCTCTGCCTTGGAAGAGCATTTCCCCAACCCTTTCTCTACTACTCTTAATTCTGACTTCCTGGCTGGCAACCTCCCGGACCCAAATACTATTCTGATTAAATCTATTAACTTACCTTCTTATGTCAGTCGTTTCCCATTTTATGTTTCTCCTCCTCTAATCTGCTTCATCCACATATTTTGAACATTTTGTCTCACTTGCCTTTATTCCCACCCATTTTCCCGCCCATTATTTCCCCCTCCCACTGTTCCACAGGAACAAAGGCCACTGTCCTACATAGTTGCTTTGACATGCGTAATGTTTTGTAGCAGAGATGCATCACGAGAGAAATATTTGTGAAGTACTTAAATTACACTTAAAACATGGATTTTTCACATAGCATTTCCATTTGGCAAATAGTGTATACAAGCAGTGATTGATGCAGGAAAACATGGAAAATAGGTCATGTTCCGATAATGTTAAAGTCATATTAAGAGAAGCTTGCCAGATAGCTAGTCAGGAGCAAGTCCTCACTCGCTTGTGTTTTCTTTTTGTCTTTGTTTTTTTTTTTAATGTCTGGTTTGGTTGTGTTTTGTTTTGTGTTTTTTTTTTTTTTCATAGAATACCCTGAGTTGCAAAGGACCCATGAGGACTACCAAGTTCAACCCCTAGCTCCACACAGGACCACCCAGAAATCAGACCATGCATCTTGGAGCGTTGCCCAAACACTTCTTGAATTCCAGCAGGCTCAGTGCTGTGACCACTGTCCTGGGAGCCTGTTCCAGTGCCCTGCCACCTCTTGGTGCAGAACCTTTCCCTAACATCCAGCCTGACCCTCCCCTGTCACAGCTCTATGCCATTCCCTTGGGTCCTGTCGCTGTCACCTGAGAGAAGAGATCAGCACCTGCTCCTCCACTCCTCCCTCTCATTGTTAAGGTGTCTTAGCTGCTACGATTAAATTCAGAGATTGACGATGCATTAGATCTTCTTCATCAGGATCGTAAAATAACTGAAAGTCCTTGCCTTGTTTTGGGCCCAGTAACTCTTTTGTGTCTGAAACATACACTTTGGAGAGGGCTGGTGTCAGTTTACAAAAGAAAAGGATAAAAACAGGTAAGGTCTTTTGTAGGGGAGACTTGCAAACCTGGAAATATCTGCCTTCCTTGAAACTCCCCTCCCCTCATTTTATATTGCTGACTTTGACATTATATGGCATAGGCTATCCCTTTGGTTAAGTTTGAATCGGTTGTGGTTATGTGCTCTCCTAACTTTTAGCAGACCCTCGACCTTCTCACTGTGGGGGGAGAAGAGAAAGCCTTGGAACTGTGTGAGCACTGTTTAGCAACAGCCAAAACAGTGGTTTGTTTAAGGCAAAAATCCAAAATGTAGCAGTATAGGGACTGCTATGAAAAAAATTAACTCTATCCTAGCTATACCCAGAACAACAAGCTGCACTTTTTGCCTGTTACGCATTGGTACAATCTACAGCACAAAATACTTCTGGTATTGCAGGTGAAGATTCATGCTGGCCCAAAGTTTGCCTCTTACTTGATGTTCAACCCCTCAGAAGTGAAATCTCTCCACGACGAATATGGGGATCTGGAGAGCTGCATTGAGGTTGTGGACAGTGTACAAGAGGGTGTCGAACATATCCACAAGTATGGAAGTTCTCACCTGGATGTTACCGTCACGGAGAATGGTTTGTGACCAATCTGTTCCCTTAAGCTTCTGCTTTGGTTTCACTGTGGGATCTTGTTATTAGCATAACTACTTACATTGCAGTAGTTTCTCTTATCTTGGTTCTGTAGTGAGCATAATCAGCTGGAACCCTATGAGCTAAATCTATCTGTAGTTGTGTTTAATTCAAGGAAAACATGTTGTGTGCCCTTATTCCAGGAGGTGAAGGCATGTGTTTGAGCAACTGGCCAACGACAAGTCAACGCATGCTCTTGTCAGGCAGATTGCTTTGTGTTCCTGTATTGTACAGACTTACCACATCAGACAGTTTTGCAGAAACATCTCCTGAATCCTGGAGACGTCTTTAGGCCTCCGAAGGAGGAAGAGGTGAGCTTCTATAGAGGGAATATGGGCTGTAAGAAAGATCAGACTATATACGTTTTGTCTTCCCAGGTTGCTTTTAAGCCTTGCAAACAAGGACCACAAGTGTTTTTCTCCATCTCTCCCAGTCCTTTATTTCCCAGTTCCGCATCTGTAGCGTAAAAGCTGCATGTATCTCAGTTCCCAGTTTCTTGCTCCTTTGATGCCGCGAACTTCTGTTCCTATGCGCCACTCTGTGCTTCTTCCACTCCTCTGCATGAGGTTTGAACACTCTGCCACTTCAAAACGTAGCTAGAACTGCTCCCAGCCAAAGGATGACTCTCCATACAAGGCTAAAACTTCTGAGAGTCAGCTACAGTAAGGTCATTTTGATTTGTGGCTCATCAGTGTGAGATTCAAGCAGGCATCTGTTTCTGTACCTTCTGCAGAAATTAAACGAGTAGCACCGAAAGGCATGCATTTGATACTGTAAGCCACTACCTGGTGCACTAGTGATTTACTTGGGTGTGTACTGGAGATAGAGTTCATCTTTAGCATTCGTCCCATTGCTCTGGGCAACTGACTTGCAGCTTACAGCCTTACAGAGAAAGGCATCCTCCAGAGTACTAAGGCTCGTACAACTCTGCTTGAGGTTGCTCCAGTCTCGCATGTTCTGTGTTGAACTGGGTTAGTTAGCTGACTTCATGTGGTGTTTCGGCATTCTCTTTCCCAAATACTATTTTCAGTATAAACTTAATATAGGACTTTCTATTAATTTCCATTAATTCCATTATGATAGGACTTTCCATGTTCTTTATAGAACAGTTCCATGTATCCGTTGAGCTAATGTAGAGCTGAACATGTAGTTTAACTGTCTGACTGCAAAATGTAGCTCGGGGCTGCTGTCACGTCTTCCCAGTCATACAACTATCCCTGTTTGCGAGGTCTAGGCTGTAGTAAGAATTAGACGTCTTTTCACTTCTTGTCTTTGCAAGCTTCTTGTAATATTTATAGTTGTGTCTATGTGATAAACATATTACGAAGAAGGTGTGTATGAACATGCTTTAATCCAGGCTGTTAAATACTGTCTGATAATGTTGCAGGTGAAAGTTCTGTTCTTGTATCTCTTCATGGTATGAGGCTGTGCCTATTGGACTGCATGATCACTCTGTACTGTATCCTATTTTCTTCTCTGCCTCTTTTTCAGAGAAAACAGTGGAGTTCTTCCTCCAGCATGTGGACAGTGCTTGGAATGCCAGTAACCGATTCTCTGATGGATAGAGATTTGTACTCTGTATGTGCCTGTGGTGTGCAGGCAGCTAAGCACCACAAAGCCGTTTGCTCCCTCAGCAGTGTGGGAGGAAGGAAAGACTGGAACAAAACTGAGTATCAGTTACCTAAGTAAACAGGTGCACATACTAGGAAGTGCAGAAGACAAGGGAAACATTAATTCCTGAGGTAGAAACTACTAGAAATCGCTGTAGCAGGCTTGAACATGCAGTGCTCTGTGTGTTAAAAAATTGTGTTTAGGGTTTTATAAGATCACGCAATAGTCTGTTTAAGAAGAGGAAAAAGAAAAACAAAAAAGGATATAAGAATGGAATCCTGACTAACTTAGTTCTTATTGTTCAAAGGGTAAACCCTCAAACAAATGTACGATGTATGTAAGACACACGTAGCTTTCTGGCTTCTTTCTCTCTAAAAGTGAAGCTGAAACTGACAGAAGTATAAACATTCCAATTTAGAATAAAGCTCCTCTGATCAGAACAGGTAAAAATAACTTCTGACACTTGGGGAGGAGTGAAGGAAGGGAGGTGAATGACTGCTTCTACATAAAGATGCAGGGCTATATAGTACAAAGTTGAATATCTTCTGAGGATCAACTACCTTTACCTTGTGTGTTTTCTACAGGTGATGAAGTTGGAATTAGTACTTCTCGTATCCATGCACGCGAACCAGTGGGAATTGAAGGACTCTGAACTACAAAGTGGTTACTGACAGGGGACAATCATGTTGTTTCTGACTTCTCAGAGCACGGGAGCATGAAGTAGCCCCATGAGAGCCTACCTCTCCCTCAGAGAAATACCGAGTACATTGAGAAAACTCATCAATAAAATGTTTATTGAAGACGTTCAGGCTTCAGGGTACTCTTTGGGGAAAGAGATTTGCTTTTCAGCTCTGAGATCATTGTTCTTGGTCATTGTGCAGTACAATGAATATGAAGTGATCCCATCCGTGACACGCGTTATTTGTTGCTGTCTCTTACTGTTTCCTTAGATAGTATCTGCAAACTGACCTTGCTTTTGCCAGAGAGGTTTCTTTAAAACATACAGATACCGTAAGGAAAAGTTGAAATATCTGCTGCGTTCTGTTCATGCCCTTGGTCCCCTCCAGCAAAGATGCCTGGTGGTAGAGTGTAAATTTTTTTCCCTGTCTTTAATCTGAACACCTGTCTTGGTGAACAAACTCGGTAGCTTTCCTTTAGTCACGTGACCACAGCAGCTCTTGAAAGCTCTAAAGCTTTAAGACACTTACTGTCTTTGTCTGATCACTCTGTGATTCCTATGCGTTTGGAACGTATATTTCATTAATGTTTTGACCAAGCAACCTTTTTTATCTAATTTCTTTGTATTTTTGACAACTGTAGATAAATAGCGCAACTGTATACGGTGTGAATTTTGTTACCTCTGTCCACCAGACATTTATTTCTCATGGGTTTTCTGTGAAATGTAATCCCTCCAAACCCGTCATCCAGATGCAATACTACCTTGAAGTTTAAAAGAAGCTCTGAATAAATGCTGCCTTTTGCGTACTGGAACAAAGGAACTCACGTGTGCATGCTGCAGCCAGGGCTCAGGGAAGCCCTCCATAGGTCAGGGTGGTTGGAGTGTCAAGGTGCATGGGGAGGGAGTGGAATGGTGCCACACTGCAAATGCTGGCAGGGCAGGGAGTGGGATGGGTGCAGCCTGCACAGGGACATTCTCTCCTGTGCATCCGTTTCTTGCTGCTAACTTGCCTCTGCATGCTTTGTTGACTGCTGGCGTGTGCGTGGTACTCAGGAGCCAACATAGTGGCACACAGGACCTATCCGGGCATCTGGGTGTCTGCTGGGTAGCCATGTTACCGCACTCACCCATTTAGGACCATGGCACTCTACTCTGCAACCCTGAGAAAGCCATTATGCCCCACGCTCCTCTTGTGCTTCTATGCTCTCCTGAGACTTTGTGACAACTGCTTGCACTGCAACCACAACTGGTACTGCCCATCAATGATAAAAGCACTGATACTGCAGCACCCAGTACTGCACGCCTGCAGTAGCGTTCCCTGCAATTCCTCTGTCCAGCTACCGCTGTTACTCCTTCCTCTGTCCCACTCGTCTCTTGATCTTTTTTGATTCCTCTGCCCTTCTCAGTGTCTGTCTTCCTCTATCCTTTCCCCTGGTCTCATAACATCTAATCTAACTCCCCTCTTTCTCTTTTAGTTTGGAAACTTCCTTGCCCTGTCATTATCTGTCTGAGCAAAAAGTTGCTCTCCAACTTTTTTTATAAGCCACCTTTAGGCACTGAAAGGCGGCAATTAGCTCTCCCTGGAGCTTTTTCTTCTCCGTGATGAACAACTCCAGCTCTCTTGGCCTGTGTTCAGAGGGGAGAATCCCCATCATTTGTTCTAACTTTCGTTGGGTTAACCATTTCCATTAATGAGGGAACGGTTAAGGCAATTACTCCACAACTACCCAAAGCAGCGATAGTGAGAAGCCCACTTCCAGCATCCATTTCCCATGCAGGGACAGATGGACACCGCTTGATGTCTTGCCCCCCAGGAGAAGGGGAGTCGCCGCCTGTCCGTGTTGTTTTTTTTTTTTTTTTTTTTTTTTTTCTTTTTTCTGCGAGTGATATTATTACATTGTTTATTTACATGTTTTTGTTTTTGGTGTGTAATCTGTTATGCTCCTAGATTTTTCTTCCTGTGTAAAAGAAAGGTTGAGCTACTTCCAGCTGAAAAAGCTGGAAGTTGGGTTACTTGCTTGATCATATTGTTCTTTCAATATTCAAAGCTGAAGCAAAAGCATGGGGATTGCTGCTTGTAGAGAAACACCAGTTCTCTCACTAGAGTACAACGCTTTCTCAAAAACATGACAGGCCATTAGCTCAGGGTAGCGATCATGCAGCTTATCGGTCACAGTGCGCACAAGAGCATCAGGTCCCCCTCTCGTCACAGAGCCTGTCCGTGGTGTCTCCACTCCACTCTGTGCCCCATCCCGTTCCTTAGAGTCAGCACACGGATATCTCCTACTGCGACAGCATGTAATGTTGGAGGCGTTGGAAGTCCTGATCCATCCATTCGGAGCAGGAGACTGTGTTTTGATGCAAATGTGGAAAGAATTGAAGCTGCAACGTGAGTGGGAAGGACTGTTCCAAGTGCTCCCGACTCCTGAGATGGCAAGAAGAACGGCTGAGAAAAGTGCCTGTTCTCGTCCTGGTCTCCATTCTGCCAACCTGCTCCTTTTCATTCCTTCTTTCTGCTTCTTTATTGATGACATAACTTCGTCACATCGTGTTGCCTTCCTTTTTGTTTTTTTTTTTTTATCTTGAGGGCAGGCTCCCCTCCTATACCCTTCTCTCCACAGCAGTTCTTTTCAAAATAACTTTTCATTGGTCAAACAACTTTGCAAATAACAGTAACAGTAAACACCCAGAAACTTCCATGCCTCAATGGCTGGAGAACAAGAAACCCGAGACTGCATGCAGTCTCCTGAATCACCCTTCTCTGTTCCCTCTAAACTCTTTTACATTCCTGATGGCCTCATCGAGAAGAGTCTAGTGTTAGGGTGGTGTTAGTGTCTAGTGTGGGGCTTTCCAACCCCCATGGCCACCCTCCCAAATCTTCCCCTTCTTTATTAATATCAACCATTTTCTTGACATGAATTACCACTCCATATATAATACTTCCAATTAGGTGGTAAATTCTTCCTTGCCCTCCCATCACCACATAGCCACCAATACCCTATACCTAATTTTCACCCACTTTCCAAAGATCCATCCACTCCAGACTCCTTATCAGGGTCGTATGCTACTTGGATAGTAATATTACAAAATGACCTTAAATTGGCTAGATTATATCCCCCTGCATTTACAGTTTTTGAACAGTCGGGTTCCCGACCAAAACTAAGCCCCAGATCACGCAAGATCTTTTGTTCGCTGCCATCATTGACCGCCATACACCGACTTTTAACAGTAACGTTTCCCGTGCTTGTAAAGCAAATTTCGGTCCCTCAGGGAGGGTATAATTTACCCTTTCCACTCCCCAACATTGAGTGGACCACGTCTGATTAGTCTATATAATGCATTGTTCCAATTTCTGGAGGGTATCCCATATAGCGGGATTTCCATATTGCCCCTCGGAAGTGCAGTACATATCCAACAGTCAGATAAATTTAAAGATAGGGCGACTCTTTCAGGTATGTTTACATTCGAGTTTTCCTTCCATGCTTGAGCTGATACAATAGTTACAAGCAATGTCCAAAGTCCATACGTGTTGCCTTTTCAATTTCAACTTATTGGGTCCCATCGTTTCAAGTGTCCATGGACCTTGCGTTGACTTCTTGATTCCCATGTGGTGAATCCAAGCAGGTTGTTCATTAATTTTTACTGCGGTGTATGATGTAAGCAGCACCTGAAAGGGTCCTTCCCATTGGGGTTCCAAAGTTTTTTTCTGCAAGAGACTTTACATATATAGATGTATAATCTCCAGGTTGTACATTGTGTATAGGTCTATCCAAAATGCTACTCCGGGTTCCAGCTACATATTTTCCAATTTTGTCTAATTGTTTCCCTAATGCCACCATATAGGATGTCATAATTTTGTCTCCTGCTTGTGCGGACATCCCCTTCTGTATTCCATAGGGTTGTCCATACAGGATTTCAAAAGGGCTCAGTCCCTCCTTTGCTCTTGGCCTTGTTCGTATGCATAAGAGAGCCAAAGGAAGAGACTGAGGCCAGGCCAGATTCGCTTCCTGTCCCAACTTTACAATCTGTTGTTTGATCAAGTGGTTCGTCTTTTCTACCTGGCCACTTGACTGAGGGCGATATGGGGTATGAAGTTGTCAATCTATACCTAGATGGCGGCTGATTTGTTGCACTATTCTTGAAATGAAAGGCGGTCCCCTGTCAGAGGATATAGTAGCTGGTACCCCAAAACGTGGTATTATTTCCTGTATTAGTATTCTTACCACCTCCCTAGCCTTGGCTGTTCTGGTAGGAAACGCCTCTGGCCAACCTGAAAAGGTGTCAGTTAATACCAACATGTATCGGTACCCCCCTTTTCTTGGCAGTTCCAAAAACTCAATCTGCCATTGTTGTCCAGGCCCATTACCTTTTCCAATTTGGCCTATCCCTAATTTTGGAGTAGTTTTGGGATTAGTCTGGAGCCAAAGGTCACACTGCTGAGTCAGTTGTCTCGCAGTGGTTCCTTGCTACAATTTCTCTGATCCAATGTTTATATAAGGCTTCAGTCCCCCAGTGCCTCTTTCTATGTTCCTCTCTTATCAAGGGCCATATCATGTAAGAGGGAATAATCATTTTCCCTTGGGGTAAGAGCCCACCCTTCCTCATTATAGGAACCTGCTAGATCAGTAATTAATTTCTGATCTTCCTTGGTATATTTGGGCTTACCTTCTAGGGAGATTTGCCCACTGGGGATCAGGGCCCCTTCTGTTTTTACCTCCCTTTTGGCTGCATGTTTTGCCTCTCTGTCTGCCAGCTCATTTCCTTTTTCCAATTCTGAGTTTGCTTTTTGGTGTGCTCTGATGTGCACGATTGCCACTTTCTCAGGGAGTTGAAGTGCTTCCAACAACTTCAAGATTACTTTTGCATGCTTGATATTTTTGCCATGCAAATTCAGTAATCCCCTCTCCTTCCAGATCACTCAATACGCATGTACAACCCCAAAGGCATATTTTGAGTCTGTACAGATGTTTTTGATTTTGTCTTGGGCCAATTCCAAGGCTCGGGTCAGATCAATTATTTCCACCTTTTGTGCAGAGGTGTTCGCAGGTAAAGGCCCGGATTCTACTGCCTCTTTACAAGTGGTAGCTGCATAACCATTGTGTCGTTTGCCACTTACGACTTAGCTGCTCCCATAAGTGAACCAGTTTTCTGTGTCTTCCATAGGATTGTCTTTCAGATCTGGACGGCACGAATATACTGCTTTGATGGTTTCCAGACAGTTGTGATGCACTGGGTCCCTTGTGTTCCCACTGAGAAAAGAAGCTGGATTGACAATGTTGGTGACTACAATTTCCACATCATCCTGTTCCACCACTGTAGCCTGATATTTCAAAACTCTTTGTGGGGAGAGCTAATGTCCACCTTTTGCTTCCAGTACTGCAGATACCGTATGGGATGCTAACACGGTTATTTTCTGGCCCAAGGTAAATTTTTGGGCCTCCTGGATGTTTAGTACTATGGCCGCAACCGCTCACAAACATCCAGACCATCCCTTTGCAGTTGTGTCCAATCGTTTGGAGAAATAAGCAACTGCCCTACGGTATGGGCCCAGATCTTGTGCTAATATTCCCAGGGCAATCCCCTGCTTCTCGTGGGAAAAAAGGTAAAATGGCGTACTCACATCTGGGAGTCCCAAAGTTGGAGCTGACATCAGGGCCTTCTTCAGTAGCTTGAAAGCTTGTATTGCTTCCTTGTTCCATTGAAGGCATTTCTGTTCAGTAGTCGTGAGTGCATACAGGGGTTTAACAAGCAGTCCGTAATTCTAAATCCATAGATGGCACCACCCGCTCATACCCAAAAAGGTCCATAGTTCCTTCACTGTTTGTGGTCTTGGAGTTTGGAATATTGCCTCTTTTCGAGCCTGTCTCAAGGTCCTTTCCCCAGCACTGATTTCATATCCCAAATAGGTTACCTGTTGTTGTACTACTCGGGCCTTTTTCTTAGATACCCTGTACCCTTGGAGTCCGAGAAAGTCTGGCAGATTCACCGCCCAAGTCAGGCAGGTGTCCCTTGTTCTAGTAGCAGTCAGAATATCATCAACATATTGCAGCAATTTCCCTTCTCCTGGTGGGGCCTCCCAGGATTCAAGATCTTTCGCTAACCGATTTCCAACTATTGTGGGGCTATTCTTGAAGCCTTGGAGTAACACCGTCCAGGTGAGTTGGGTCCTACGCCCACTCTTGGGGTTTTCCCATTCAAATGCAAATCTTTTCTGGCTGGCTTCATGGAGAGGGAGGCAAAAGAAGGCATCCTTTAAGTCAAAAACTGTAAACCAGGCTAGTTCTGGTGTTAATACAGTTATTTATTGCCCGTAGATCCTGGACCACCCTATATGACTCATCCGGCTTGTGGACAGGTAATATAGGGGTATTAAAATTGGATTCACATTCCCTCAACAATCCTACTTACACTTTTATTACTGGTCGAATTCCTTCCCTATCTTCCTGCTTTAGAGCGTACTGCTCGATCCTCACTGGCTGCTTTCCCTCCTTGAGTCGAATCTCAACACGTGGGGCATTTTTAGCTCTCCCAGGTTCATCAGTAGCCCATACGCCTGGGTATACCTGGTTTACGACTTCTTCATTAACTTGTCCTTCCATTGGCAGGTTGACTAGGGCTAAACTCATTACCTGTATATATTGTTGATCCTTTACCTCCAGAGTAATCTCCCCTTTTTCAAATTTTATTACTGCTCCTAATTGCTCTAATAAATCTCTACCTAAGAGTGCCCTTGGGGAGTTAGGCATATATAAAAATCTGTGTATGCCCCGTTGTTTCCCTAACTTGTACTTCAAAGGTTGACAAAAATAAGCCTTTTCAGGTTGATTGGTTGCACCTTTTACCCTAACATAATCATTCCCTAAAGCCATTAATGCTTGATTTAGAACTGAATATGTTGCCCCCATACCAATAAGAAATTTCACTTCCGTTTCTCCCCTATCTTCATTATAACCAGTGGAGGATCCGTTAGGGTAGATTCCCCAGGTCCCCGTTATTTCTGCCAAAATCAGGGGCTGATTACCCTAGGAAAAGGCTAGTCAGTTTGTTCTCTGAATCCGAGAGATCTGGGTCCGAATTTTTTTTATTTATTTTTTTTTCCATTACATTTTAAAGTTGGTCCAAAAATTCCATGGGGGTTTCTTTTGGACCTTGTTGGAAGCATATTCTCAATTCCCAATTCAAACAGATTCGAGTATTAACTTAACTTCATAATTTTCGGGATGATTAGGGTCTCAGTGGGGTCGGTCAGGGGAATGCAATTGTCAACAGTTCCCTGAGCGGTCCCATTGGCAATCTGAGCTTGCACATGAACTCAGGTTGTTTTAAGAGTTAACTGCTTTTCTGTTTCCATAACAACTCTCTCTGGGACCCATCATGATCCCTTTGCCCCAGAGGGCTAACACCTGTGATTTTGAGATCTCAGCCTGGGGCTGAGACAGAGCTTTTAAAATTCCTACATCCTCTTTCCCTGCTCATTCAACTTTAAACACCTTTAACACCTTCAACAACCCTTTTATCACTTCCTTTTCCTTCACTCCAGCCTGTACTTTTCTAATGCCAACACCAAAGGCTCAGTCAAGGGCCAATTAAATCCGCTCCTTTTCTCTCTAAGATGCTGAAACAACATATCTGTATACTACATTTCATCCTATTTTCCTTCTCTCCTCAAAGGACTTTATTGACTGTAATGAAGGACATATTGACCGTAATACGGTGTTATGATTAATAGTTCCATTGTGGGGCCACTCCTCTCCATCCTCTAGTTTATAAAGTGGCCACCACTGATTACAATATTTGATAACAGTTCTTTTACTCTCTGTCCCCCCTCTTCCCATTATATCCCTCCAATGTGTTAGTATACATTCTAGGGGGCTTTTCCGCGGGATTTCTTTGCTTTGACCTTTTCCCATTCTAATCTATAGCAGTTAATATTCCACCATTTTCCTAGGAGCTCGTTACTAGTCAATCCCAATCCCTCCAAAATCCACAATATATAGAGATACACAAGTAAAATCAGACCACTGTAAATTAACTGCCTGTAGACAATTACACTGAGGACATTTAAACCCGACGAGCAGATAATATGCCTGGGCAAATTTCGTTCCCTTAGGCATACACCTCAATGGCAGTTCTTATATTATATTTACATATTCACATATTAACATATGTTTAAAAGAACACTTTAACAAAAATGCCCGGGCCTTTACATATACAACATACAGTTATTATTCCAGTTAGAATTATTCCCCAGCAGCTGCAAACATTATGCCAGTTACCATTAAAGCTCGCCTACCCTCCTCCCGTCTCTTCTATGATCTTCAGGATGTTCCTTGTGGTTCCTAGAACCAGGGTATGGCAGCTTCTACTCAAGACCCCTTTTGGCCGCTCTACCGGCCACCTCCCAAGACGCCTTCAGGGTTCGTGTTGCACGCTAGACATCTCTATGCGGCTTATCGACCTCCCTGGCCAATTGGCTTACCTTAATTAAGGTGTACCGTTTGCCCGCAACCACAGGAACTTCCTGTATCCCTGCAGTGAGCGGCTGGGAGAGGAGCTCCTCTGAGAGAGAAAAAGGGGCTCGGGGCGCGCCTAGGAGGTCTGCTCCACAGTCGATCCTGCAGCCGAACAGAGTCCTCCTGCCTGGCTCGCCAAACTCATGCGTAGAAAAGACTCCACAACCATAGGGTTGCGATCCTGGGGTGTCATGGCATACCGCTACTTGTGTTTGGGGAGCTGGTCAGAGCACCCACCTCCATTTCTGTTTATGGTGGCTGAGTTTGTTCAAGTAATCCCTGACTTGATACCTGTCCCCTGCTGGTGGTTCTGTGGAGTCTTGCCTTTAGGCACAAAGACCCAGGACCAGCCCTTCAGAAACCCACACTGGCTACTTCTGATCCCTCCGTTGTCCCGCATGTCAGCTGCAGCGCCTTCCCTGGCCCAGGCTCAGTGCTCATCACAGCAATGGCTGACATCCCAGCAGAAGCCAGCCCGCTCTCTTTGGGCGCTACCTCAATGCATGACTTTGCTCACTTTGGCCCCTCCAGCTCTCTCCCCACTCCCGGTGCAAGGACGGAGTGAGAGAGCAGCTGTGTGGTGCTCAGCTGCCCACTGGGCAGCCAGCATGGGGCACAAAGGATTTGAGATAACAGCATCACTGGCGATCACCTGATTTTCACCTACGTAGAAGCAAGCAGCTCCAACGCAGCCGTGTACCTACTGCTCCATGGGATGCTACTATGCAGTCTAACCCCTCATGGTTCTGAACTACCCCTGCTGATAAGGATGTGACCTCCTGTAGCGCTGAGGTGATAGAATCTGCCGGAACATTAGTAATTTGCTCCACTGTAGCAGACGTTTAGTAAAGCATGTTGTGTTAAAGGATAAGGAAGTTTGGCAGGACCTAAACCCCCTTGCGTTCCAACTTGTCCTCAGATATCAGAGGGGCTGGGGGTGGCTGGGTTTGGATTCTGAGCGATGCCCTGTTTGGAACTATAAATCCAGTTGTATTCAATAGACTAAATTATCGTGATCATGGGTGCACATATCGTGTAATACACTTTCAGTCTAGTAAATGACTGGTGTAGTTTATTGGAGCAACACGAGCACAGGTTCTTTTGGATTGCCGCTGATGAAGACTCTGTCTGCAAAGCACGTGCAAATACCAAGAATATGACTAACACAACCAGCTACATATACGTTAACTTGTGGAACAACTCTATAGAGAATGTTAGGTTTCCCAGGGAAGCACTCGCTGTAACTGAGGGTTCAGACCTCACCCTGTAGGCATCCCTGTAGGGGGGAAGAGAGGTTCAGCACGGCAGCCTTCGGCTGATGCCAGGAGTCAGCGACGTCCTCCCTACTTGTCTGTGGTGGTGTCTTCCCCAACATTTTCCTCTCTTGAGCCCTTTTTTTACTATGTTCCTGCTTTTAGGTAGTGAGCGACTCAAGTCATATGCGCCTTTGTTGTGACTGGTATACATTTTCCTGGCTTTTGTTTTTGCTCAGGGAAATTCAGAGCGTGTGCTCAGTGAGAGGTAGTTGCACCTTGGAGGCGGGTAGCCTTGGGGATGGAGGTGTATTTTGGCACTGTAGTGAGATTATAATGAGCAAAGTTCATCCAGAGGACATGAGTAGGTTGTCAGTTAGACTCAGGGCTGGCCATGCAATCTCTCAGTTCCGTACCATCAGGCTCACTCTAAAATCGCGCTGTTCCTAGCAAAATGGCCCGATGCCCAGGAAGGCCAAGGCGGTGGGTTGCTCTAACACGCTGTGGCCAGGGAAGCAAAAGCTTTCCTTCCTCTTGGTTTCACAGCCTAGCAGAGCAGCTTGGTGCCGTGGAGGTTTCTAGCCATTCAGTTTTCACACAAAAAAATGACACGTTCAAGCGATGAAGAAAGAGGGCTGTTTCTTTGGGGAAAGTCCAGCAGAGAGGTTACTCGGCGGGGCCCAAGAGCTGGAGCTGGGCTCAGCACTGAGCACAGCTGCAGCAGCATAGTCAGCCAGCTCTCAGTGTGATAAATTAGTGGGGGTTAGTTCATTGTCTTTGAGGAATTTGGAGAATCTGCTGAAGGTGATAAGGTTGCACAATTTAACAGCCTTGATAAGGGGGACGATTAAGCAAGCATATAGCAGGAGAGGGTGTTGGGTAAACATCCTTGTTAAAGCAAAGATTCTGTAAGATACCACCCACCCACTGCAAGACATCCTGTTTTGCCCCCACCTGAACACAAGCACAACACGTGATCACCAGCAGAGGAACAACGACCCCCCTCTCAACAATAGACTGCGCAGCTTCAGCCAGTTCAACAAGTCCTGACAAGCCGGAACTCGACTGCTATAAAACAGCAACCCTGGAAAGGGAAGTTGCGTGCTGTTGCAGAGCTGGAGACTCCCCAGCTGGCCAGCACTGTTTTGCTTGTGTCTGCTTACTTAATTAATAAAATAATTTCAATAGACCAGAAAATTGTGTGGTCTAATTTATTACATCGGGACACGGGGCCTCCTCTCCCACACCCTCCGGAGCCGGTAACGTAGTGCTTGCAGGCTGAATGTGGAGGAAGTTCTCAGGTCCAGGATGGTTTCAGTCACCAGGGAGGAGACCGAAGGGCTGCTGTAGCCCTCCATGCTTCTCAGGGCTGACATGGAAAGGAACAGAGGGCAGCTCAGAGCCTGTATCACTGGGAAGCACGCCCAGGAACCCCTCCTGCCAAGCCCACCCCACCTCCTCAGCTGGGGCAGGGGTCGCAGCTCACTGCCCAGGGTCTTTTCTCCTCCCAGCCAGTTTGTGCTGATACCCCACTGCCCTCACTCACCCTCGATGATGTTCTTTAGCTTCTCCTCGTGCCCATCCACCAAGTGCTGCCCAGCAAGCCCTAGGTACACACAGCCCATCACAGATCCCGCTGGCCAGCTCGCCCCAGACACAGTCCCCCCCTCAACATCCCTGCCGGCTTGGCCATGTGTGCCCAAGTGTGACACCACCCAAGGAGGCTGCGAGGCACTCGCTAAGCTTCCCACCAGCAACCACTGCGTGGGCAGGGGGTGGCCGAGGGCAGCAGGAAGCCCCCACAGGCACTCCAGGCCCACTCTGAGCCGGCAGTGCTCTGCAGCCACGTGGCTGATTCAGCAGCAGCTGGGGCTGCGGCCAAGCTGCTGTGGGGCACAGAGGGCCCATGGGGTTGTGACTCACCAATGAACCTGATGGCCGCCTCTTGCAGGGGCTCCTGGGGGCTCCACAGGTATGGCAGGCTCTGGCACAGGTAGTCATCCACTCTGCTGCTGTGCCCCACCAGCTGGAAGAGAATAGTACATGTGGATGGGGCTGGTGCAGCCTTGCCCCTTGGCCAGGCCAGCCCTGTACGTGGGACTGGCTTCCCCTGCTGGGATAGCCTGATGCCCAAGCAGCAGCCAGCTGGTGCTGGGGCCAGGCTTTGGAGGGAGCAAGGGGCAGGCTGCTGAGGTGCCACCCCGCTGCCAAGGGTCAGCTGTCGGTATGCCTGGGACCTGGGAGAGCGACGAGGCTGTCAAAGAGCCTGTACTGCTACGTGCCGGGGCATGGGGGTAGGGGTGCGTGTATGGCTGCAGGCTGGGGGCTCTGGCCTGCAGCAGTGGCTAGAGGCAAGGGTAGCCACCCTGCACCCTGGGCCAGGGCTGGCAGGCCTTGTCTGGGCCAGGTTTTGGGAGCCCTCGGGCAGTTGTCCTTACCAGGCACTTGCCAATCCTCTGTGGCTGCGCTGTCTCCAGCAGGTTCCTGAGCTGCTTCCACTTCAGGAGCTTGGCAGCACCAAGGAGGGCTTCCCGAGAGGCCTGCAGAGCAGCAGAGAGTGGGAGATGAAACCACTGCGCATTGGACAGGCCCTGGTTGTCCTGCACCTTGGCGAGGCTTGGGGGCTTTTCTGGCCCTTGCTGGGGAGGTGCAGCAGCTGGGGAAGGCATCTGCCAGAGGGTTCAGTGCTCGGGCAGAGGTGTGGGGCAACCACCAGCTCCGGCACTTCATGCTGCTGGGGCTGCAGGACAGAAGTCCCCCAGAGCTGCTCATCTGCAGCCAAGGCCAGCAGGCAGGTGAAGCGCTACAGTCACTGAGGCACCAGGGCAGGAGGCAGCCAGGGACGCCACGCACGGGGACCCCAGCAGGCTGTTCCCTAGGGCCTGGGCTCCAGAGCCCGCCACCGCGGACACAGGGCCAGACCCCTGCCCTGGCTGCGGCTCCCTTCCCAGGCTGGCAGCCATGCTGGCTCCTGCAACCCCTGGCAGGGGCTGCACCCTTCTGTGTGGCCCAGGGCAGCCTGCAGGCCAGGGTTTCTGCAGCGAGCACGCTGGCGGCTCCAGGGTGCTCATGCCCAAGAGAGCAAAGGAGCATTCAGCCTAGGCATCTGGCGGGTCCCTGTGCATAACATGGGGTCGACAACTGTTGGGCACCTCACCACTGGCCTCAGACACCTGCAGGCACAGCTGGGATGCCCGTGAAAACTCTAGTGCCTAGGTATCTGTGGCTACGCAACACTGCTGAGCACAGCTGGGAGCAGGCAGGGCAGGTCTGGAAAATGTCCGTGCCCACCTTCTTGGCCCCTGACAGCTCTGGGGCTGCAGGAAGCCTCCCAGTGGGCTTTTCTGTGGAGGGCTGCATGCGGGGCTGGATGTGGGGCAGGGAGAGGCCCCTCCGCTCTGGCCCTCTGTGCAGGCGGAGGTGTAGTAGGGGCAAAATGGCTGTGGTGGGCCTGGTGCAGGCACAGAGGGGCTCTGCACCTTTCTTTTGGATTCGGGAGCTTTGGCCCTGAGGTGAGGCACATTCAGAGGGAGCCTTGCTAACAGCCCATGCCCCTAATGCTCAGGCCCTCCTGAGGGGTGTTGCCCCCTCAAGTGAATGCTCAGCTTAGTGTCCCCACCTCAGCCACACGCTGGTCCTGGTCATGCAGGTGGAAGAAGAGGGGGAGGATGGTGCTCTGCACTTGCTTCTTCATCTCCATCTTATGGGTGCCCTCTGCAACCTCCATGGCATCCTTGCAGAGAAGGATGGAGAGCTCTCTCATGCAGCTGCACTCCTGGTGAGACAGAACAAGGGAGGACCTCAGTCCAGGCTCTTCCGAGCTCACAGTGAGCAAGGGGTCGGTGTGGCAGACAGGGAGACACACGCTCCTGGCTCTCACTCTGCAGTGAGCTGTGGCAGGTAGGCCAAGTGTGTGGGCAGTGCAAAATGGCTCAAGACACAGGAAGGGCAAGGCAGTGGGTTGCAGATGGTCCACCCTGGGGCTGGCAAGGGGACACATGGCAAGGGGAGAAGCGGCCATGGGCAGCAAGGGGCCGAGGAGAAGTTGCCATTGTGGAGCACACATCTGCAGGGCTCTGCACAGGGAGGGGCTGCCCCAGCAGGAGAGCCCAAGAAGCAGCAAGCAAAACGTTTCCAGCCCGTGCCCAGGGATCGTGGTGGGCGAAGAATCCGCAGGCCAGTGAGACACGCGGAGAGGGACGCACCACCCCCAGGCCACATTCACGTGCCCCGTGGCCACGCTAGCCAAACCTCCTGCTTGCCCACCAGACTTACGTTTTCAAAGAGGGGCAGGAGCCTGTCAGGCAGCTGCAGAGCGATGGGGCCAGCCACTTGCCCATCTGCTAGGCGCAGAGTGTTGCGGAGGACAGTCACGGCCTTCATACTGATGTCGCTGTTGGCATCCTGCAGTTGCTGCACGACCTCTGGCAGCAGGTCTTGCAGAGTTATTGTCTACATGAAACACAGCAGTTCTGTTTCAGAAACACCGAAGACCATCCTGGCAGAAGCCCTTTGCTTACAGCAGGCACAGCCCAGAGCAGAGGTCTGTCTCCAGGAGCGTGCTGAGGCCCCTTCAGACAGAAGGCTGCTGCCTTGGGTTGCAGAAGTAGCCACTTGTGTCAGCCTGGCCCCGTGCGGGGCCTCATCTTCCCAACCTCAGCAGGATGACTGCTCTGGGTAGAGTGCTCCTGCAGCTGAGGCAGCCTTGCGCTGGCTGGCCTGGGGCCTGGCATTGACCTCTTTCTGGCACAGCAGGAGGTGCCTTTGAGCGGACACTGGTGCCGCTCGCCTCGTGCTGCACAGTCCAGGCAGGGGCTGCCCAGAAGCGCTCAGGGGCTGATGAAGAAGGCAGTGAGAGCAGTGGAGCCACTACCGCCTCTCCCGATTCTTGGCAAAGTCCAAGCAAGCCTCTGCGGGCAACAGCACCTGCAGCCCAGCCCCAGGCAGATGCCGCCACTTGGCCCAGATGCCCCCACTCACCATCTTGGGTCTCGTAGACAGCGTGACGAGGCTTGTAACCGCCATCCTACGCAGCACCGAGGACTGACTGCGCAGGTGTGAATGAAGAATGTCTGGGATGCAGGCATTGACAAGCTGCTCAAAGTCTACGCAGTCCAGCAACTGAAAGACACCCAGCAGCCCAGTGAGAGCCTGGCCCAGCCGGCAGGACTCCTGGCAGCACGCTGAATCTGCCAGAGAGCCCAGAGTTTCAAGGCACCTTGGAGAGGCACCGCTTGCTGCTAGGCCCTACCTCCATGAAGACAGCCATGGCGGTGATCTCCTTGTGCTTCTGTCTCTGGCGGAGACATATGACTGCCTCTTCAAACGCCGAGGCACCGAAGAGCGGTGCTTTGCTTCGCAGAGCCCTGGCCAGGGGAAGAACGCATTGGTAGTACCAAGCTGGGCAAACAAACCTCCTTGGGACTGTGCTTTCAGCGCTAGCTGTTATCCCATGGGCCAGACCAGGGCAAGGCTTGCATTTCTGCACTCTGCTTCAGCAGCTGGTGCCATCCACTTGAGGAGAGGCCGCCCGCCCTTCACCACATAACTTGCCTTTGCAAACATGGAGGGTGACGAGCACAGATGTGCTCGATTCACTGAGGGATGCCCTGCCTACACACAAGTTGTGGCCTTCCAACAGATGCCATTTCCTGACCACTTTGGATCCCCAGGCCACTGAGCCTTCCCGCGCTCTCTGGCCACCCTTCCGGCTGCTCTGCCACACAGCTCCAGTGCAGGCTGTGGCATTGCCTGCAGAGCCAGCCCCAGCACTCTCCTGCACCACTGGTCCCCGAGGAAGGGGTGCATTGGAAGGTGACAGGTCCTGCGAGTCCTCCTCTTGCACTGGGCAAGAGCAGCCCTTCACCAAGGAGCTCTCAGAGGCAGCAGCATGGAAATCATAGAATGAATCGTAGAATGGCTCGGGTTGGAAGGGACCTTAAAGATCAAAGAGGCCACTTCCCCTGCCGGTCTCTCCTGAGATCCCTCAGTCACCAGCACTGAGGGTCAACGCTGTCCCTCGGACCCCTGGGGACACCTCACCAGCCACGAGGAAGGGGATCACGTGGGGCCCTCCACCTCTGGGGGAAGAGTGCCAGGGGAGACAAGGACAACTGATGAGGCGCTCACCTAGTCAGCACAGCAACACCTGTGTGGAAGGTCTCATGTCTTAAAAGCGTGCACCAGCCACCCTGCGTCTGGATGTCTTCAACCAAATTGGCACCCCCCACGTGTTGGAAAAGAGCTCTCATGGTCATCACCGCAGTCCTGCATGCAGAGCACAATGCGCGTCACATGTGGCGCCCCAGCGCTGGCTCCGGCCTGGGGCACAGACCTGGCAGAGGGGATGGAGCACCTGAGAAAGATGCCTGGAGGCCACATGCACTCCCCCATCTGACTGCTGCTCCTGCTGAAGTCCTGCAGTGTGCACTCATGGATGAAGGAGATCTGGAAGAGCACGGCAATGTAGAGCTTGTGGAAAAGTGAGTGCGCAATGTTTTTGCTGGAGGGCAGCTGGAAGATCTTGTTCATGGCACTGGTTACCTGCAGAAAACAGTCAGGTGCAGCTCTCAGTGCACAGGTGTCCCTGCAGCACTGCCAGAGCTTGCGGGTTGGGGGGTGAGGGAGGTGGGGGTGAGGCGTCGCTCTGAGCTGATGGAGGCACCGGGCCAGAGCCCGCTGCCTGGCTGCCTGGCCTGGGGCCCAGCCCCAGCGGCTCCCTGGGTTCGTCTCTGCTTTGTGGCATGGGCAAGCCAGCTTTTCGTGTCCAGAGCAAAGGGCCCAGCAGGCCCCGGGGGTCTTGCCAGCTGTCCTCAGCTCCCTGGGCCAAACCTTGCAGCCTGCTTGGGCCAGGCAGCCGCCCTGCCCGGGGCTGCCCAGCAAGGCAGGAGCAGGCGGGGAGGGAGGAGGACAGAGAGCGGCAGGGCAGGGGTGGGCTGCATGCCTGTGCGCAGTGGGGCCCCAGCAGTGCATATGGCCCTGCTGGGCTCTGGCTCCCAGCCCCCCTGACTGGGGAGCCCCAGGGAAGGCTGTCGTCTGGGGACAGAGGAAGAGGGGAGGAGGGGATGGGGAGGGGAGTGCAGCCCCACTGGGGGTGAGCGAGGCCCGGTCCAGGAACTCACAGCCCAGGAACGGACACAGTTGTGGTGTGGGCCAAAGCCATCGTGCCCAGGCCCTATGCATTGCATCAGCAGCTTTCTCAGCACGTCCTCTGCAACGCAGGGCTCGGAGACCATCGTCTGCCACATGGCCGTGGCAACCCTGCAGAGACAAAGCATGCTGTCGATGGGGCCACCCCAGCCACTGCCCCTTGGCCTGTGCCGGCCCTGAGGGTCCTGAGCTGTGCCAGAGGTGGGTGGGGGGGCCCTGTACCTATCGCACCACGGGAAGACCTCCAGCAGGCCCTGGACCGCATGCTCAGGGTGCAAGGAGGTGATCTGGAAAAGGGTCCTCTTCAGGATGTCCAGGAGTGATTCCTTGCTGACCGACGCCAGGCGGTCATGGATGATCTGCATGACCCGTGGCACCTGGAGGAGAGACGAGGGAGAATGGAGCGGAGCACAGCCATGGTCCCAGCTGCCACCAGCAAATGCTTCCCTCCTGTGGCTCTTTGCCAGCCCGAATGGCTGTCGGGGACTCCCAAGCCCTGGACCCGGGCCAGGGAGAACGGCCCCCGAGAGGGCAACAGCACAGGGCAATCTGTCTGCAAACTGCTAACCTCCTCCATCTGTGAGTCTGTGATCATATCCAACACGCGAGCAACCACCTTTGTGTCAGAGACCCTGGGGTGTGTCATGCCCTCCAAGATGGTGAGGATGAAGTCCGTCCTCTCGACAGGGAAGAGGAAGCTGCCAAATACCTGCAGGAGGGAAGACATGTCACACAGCCTGCCTTGGTGGCGGGCTGCAGCTGAGCAGCGAGGGCAGCTCTGGAGAGAGAGCCAGGGCAGTGCTGGCACTGTGCCCCCAGCACAGACAGGAGCAAGAACTGGCGTGGGCTTGCAAGGGCCGGCCTGGGCTGGGATGACTGTAGCCTCAGTGGCTGCGGAGAGGGAACTGCCCCGCAGGGTGAAGGCAGGTGGTGGAGGTCAGGGTCAGGGCACACTTGGTGGTGTGTAGGCAGCCAGGCCTTGTGGGTGGCCAGGACAGCTGGACCTGCAGTGCTGACGCTGGCCACTGACATTAGCCTTTGGCTGCTCCCTGCTGAGATATGGTAGGACCCTGCAGCCGGCTTGCTGGGAGGCCGTGACGGACCCTGCCTCCTGCCCGCAGTTCTTGGGGCACTGGTTCATCCAGGTCTCCTGTCAACCTCACAGCCAAGAATCCCAGGAAGGGAGGGGCTCATTACCGTTGGTTCGTTAGCAGCGTCCTTGGGCAGGAAGGTGCTTGGGCATTCCCGCTCCAGCAAGAGATACGGATAGGTAGGTGTCATCAGGTGGCCTGGGCAGCAAGGCAAACAGAGAGTGGGTGAGTGGTAGGAATGATGCAGAAGCTGCTGCTTGGAGAAGACAGCTGAGAACACCAAGCAGAGCTCTGATTGTGGCAGGGCGCTGTGTCTGTCAAAGAGGGGCACTCTGTGTTGGGTGGAGGGTAGGGGGTGGGGACAGGAGACATGCCAGGGAGGAAATGGGTCTTCTGTTGCAAGGGGGAGGAGGGCAAACCGCCTCGCAGTCTGCAGAAAGGCCAGAGAGTTTGGTCCGGCTTTCTGCTCTGAAGCAGGAGAGAAGCCCCACGATGCTGCTACTGCTACAGGCTCTCCAGTCCACTGGTTCTCAGGAGTGCTACTAAGCCACTGCCCCAGGGGACATCCTGCTGCTCCAATAGGGGCTGGGGGAGCCCCCTAGGGTTGGTGCAGCACGGCTGCTCCCCTGCTCCACCCTTGGAGGAATGTGCTGCTCTTTCCTCTAGCTGGGGAGGGCGGACAAAGCGGCGTATCACCATGCCTGGTCTTGACTGGGCCCTCGTGTCTGGAAGGTGCTAGCCCACCCCAGCCTCTCTTACTCTGTCGCACCATCACGATCCTGTGGATGGCGTGAAGAGCCTCTGCAGACCCACAGCTGATGTTCTCGTCCTCCTCGGCACAGCACAGGGTGAGGCACCCCATCAGCTGCCCCAGGAGTGGCACAGGCTTCGTCTGGAAGGTGCAAACGCTGACCGTGCCCACTCTGTTTGTGAACGAGTCCTGGGGTTGAGAGGATGGACAGTGGCAGCTTGGCTGAGCTAGTGCACTTGAGACAGCAGGAAGGGGTGAGGGAGTGCTTAGAGGTTGCCTGAACCACCAGCTCCTTACCTGCATCAGAGAAGTGGGGATCAGGGCCTCGCTCAGACTGGCAATCCTCCCCACGGCATACCGACGCTTTGCCACTTTCTCGGATCTTGTGAGGGGCAGCAGGGCCTGAGAAGAGAAAAGCTGCTGGTTTGCCTTGGGATGCAGTGGCAGCTCCCGTAGCGGCAGCTCTGCCAAGCGCCGGGCAGGGTTTACGCAGCGTGCCCAGGCTTCTCCTGAACAAGAGAAGAGCCTGGAAAGGGGGTATAGCCCGTCGCGGCCTTGGGGACAGACCTGCAAGATGATCTCCAGCGTAGTGGCAGTGTAGTCCGATGAAGTACACACCAGCACTTCCAGCACGCTGTCCAGAGATTTCAGAATCTGTAAGGAAGACAGAGCGGGTGGTGCTTTTTTGTTGGTCCTTCCTCATGGGAAGCTGGCTTGAATGCCTGCTGCCTGAGGCAGGCCTCAGCTGCCCAGTGGTGCCAGCAACCTGCCCAGTGGTGTCTCAGGATCTCCGTTGTCTTTCTGTTTCTCCCGTGGTCTTTCAGCAGCCAAAGCTAACTAGGAAAAAGTGCGCAGGAACTGACTGGCAGCAGGCTCTCTGTAGCTCACTCGCTGCTTACCTCAGCATAAAGTGAAGCATCCAACTTGCCCCTCTCCGTCTCTGAAGCAAGAGAGCCAATGGCGTTGATGCAGGGGCCGAGGTGCTGTGACAGCAGTGCTAGGTTCTCTTTGCTGCAAGGAGAGGAGAGAAGGTGCGCGTTGGAGGCTGGCACTAGGAGCAGTGCCCAGATGCCCTGGGAAGGTGACCGTAGATGTCAGGGCCTGGGGTCACCAGGTGGGACCCGTACTGGGTGGGCAAGGCTTGTGTGGAGGCATCTTCTCCCTCTCCTGTGCTGCTGAGCCAGGGATAGAGGGCAGTCATGGCATGCAGTGCACAAAGCCCTTTCCAGCTCCTGCCTCTCTCCCTTCAGGGAAAAAAGCTGGGAAGGGAGACAATGGAGAGCCCCTGCCGGCACTGCCGGCTGGCTCTGCTGGCATGGCACCCTCTGCCCTCCTATCTGGTGCAGGGGAGAGCTGAGGCCCTAAGACAGAGCACCAAAGTCCTGCCCGGGTGGGGGAAGCCCGCTGCTGTCAGGCCCATGCTGTGGAGAGGCCCTGGCCAAGCCAGGGTATGGGGCAGGTACCTCCTTTCACTGATGGCATACGCAGCTTGCCAGCCCAGGAGCATCACAGTGCGCAGGTGGTCGAAGGGAGACTTAGGCAGTTGCATCTGGAGAGAGACAACATGGTCAGGATGGGACACGGGAAGCTGCCAGGGGCTGGCACTGATCTGCAGGGCAGGCAGAGCGTTGCTGGCACTATACCAGCATTGGCGTCAAGACCAGGGGGTTAAGGGGGGCACGGGCCAGGCTGCTCTGTGCCCACAGAGGCCCGTCCCACCCTCCCCTGTGTGCAGGAACCCCTGTGCTGTTCTGACTGCTGGGCTGGTGCCCGGACAGCTCACCCTTCCCCCCTCCCCGCCCCACTGGGTATCCCCTCACCTTCTTCTCCACTCCCAGCTCGTCGCTGGGCAGGTACATGTGTGTCCTCTCCATCCTGGTGCTGCAGATGGTGCGGATCGAGGCCAGAAACTTCAGCTTCCAGTCCTCTTCCTGACAGTCAGGGAGCAGAGAGACAAATAGGGAGGGTGAGAGGGCGGCGACATGGCCAGCAGGGCCACTGCACCACAGGGGTGCAGTGATGGCACAAGGGGCCAGGAGGGCAGCAGCTCAGCACAGCCAGCAGCCCTCCAAAAGCCTGTGTGTGGGCAGCAAACATGGCAGCCCCCAGCTGGGAGAAGCAGGCTGAGCCTCACGCACTGACAAAGTCTGCAGTTACCATTTTGGTGCCAGTGAGAACAGCCCAGAAGTAGTCACAGGCTTCCACGTCCTTGGGCTCCGGAGACATGACGGAGGCAGCAGAAGCATCATCTGATTAAAAAAGAATGGACAGAGCTGTAGGCGGGGCAGGAGGCAGAGGGAAGAGCCATGCCCTTTCTTGAGCCCTGTGCCCACCGCCCTGCCGACTGCAAGCCCTGGGTCGGAGCACTGATGCCCCCTTTCCTCAAGGTTGCCGCTGGCAGCAGAGCAGGAAAGGTCCCTGTCCTGCAGCACTCCTGCCAGGTGAGCAGCCTTCTGCTGCCTGTCCCCACAGCAAGAGCTGGGTCCCCTCCACTCTCTCCCGCTGGGAGCCTCCCCTGCTGCCAGGGGAGGCTGTGCTGGGGCTGGCTCCTGGCTCACAGCTGCCCTGCCCTTCAGGAACCGGCATGCCCCCCGCCGGCTGTACCCCTCTGCTGATGTTCCAGGGAAACGGGCTCCTGCTGCAGAACAGCGTGCACTCGCTGACTTTGGTCCCGTCCAGCCCGCTGGGGACCCTCGCTCGCTTGGCTTCCTCAGTTGTGGCAGTGGCATGGCAGTGCCATGCTGTGGCACCCGTCCCTGGTGGAGCCCCGACTCCAGCCTGCTGGTGAGCCTGGAGCCTGGGGCCAGGCTGGACGGGCCCAGCAGTGCCTGCGTACTTACCCCTCTGAAGCACATGGGTCTCCCACGTAGAACATGCAGCAGATCTGCTATCCTTCTCAGCGTTCAGGATCTCGGGGACAAGTAATAGCAGCCCCGCCAGGGCTAAATCGTCAGTGCCCCTTTGGCAAGGAGCCGCACAACTCGTGCACTGTCCCATTGTAATCCTCGTGGACACTGTGGGGCTGCCCTGCTGGTGCTGGGTAGTTGTAGCTGTCCCAGGGGTGAGTCACAAAGGGCTCTGCTGTGATGTCACCCAGGACAGAAGGGGGACGCTGTCTCCAGGGTGGAGGGCGTGAGGCCCAGGCACCTGACTCCTCTCAGATGCCACAAGGCCGCTGTGAGATGGGGAAGATGCTAAAACTTATCCAAATTAGTATTTAGCTACATATATGGTAAAATATCCTAATTATAAGGATGTAGATGAGAACCTTATGAGCAGCAGATGTAAAAAGGAAGATATCGCTCAAGGCCAATGGGTGAGGGAACTTGTTGGCAGGAAAGAAAGCAAAGATAAACAGAAAACTTCTACATGCTGTCCAGCAGCAGGTCCAAGCCCAGAAAGGTAAAGAGAGTTTAACCTGCTCTTCCTCACTGCCTTCAACCTGAAAGACCTCTGCCCACGACCACCAGGCTATACTGAGCAGGTGCAACCGGGAGGAGCTAAGGGCGGGGAGTATGGAAATGAGTACTTGGAAGAGGTCTGCCTTTTGGGGAAATCAATGAATATGTATGAGAGCTCATGTAATATGTAACAGTATCCGTGTATAAAATTGTGAGAGACGAGCGGGCAGGTGTGCACTTTTTCAGGGAAGCCATTCCCAGTGCGCCTGGTGCACCGCAATAAAGTGTACCTACTTTACAACCCTATGGTTGTGGAGTCTTTTCCGCGCGTCACCTGTGTGCCCTCACACCCTCTTGGGACCACCCTGTGGCTCTGTGGCGTTTCCCAGAGCGCCAGTGTGCCTGAAGGACCTCCCTTTGTCTTCATGGGCACACCAGAGCCTTGCCTCTCCCACTCAGTGGCCAGAGCAGCCATGGATGTGACCTGGCAATCCTGGGAGACATTCTGACAGCAAAGGTCTGCAAAACACTGGCAGACACAACTGCCAGTCAGCCTGCAAACTCTAATCCTTGAGAAGGCCCAAGTGGCCCCTTGGAACTTTGGCTGTGCACCTAAGAAGCAGAAACCTCCTGAGCGACCACTGATAAGGGCAAAAAGGAGGAGCTCTAACAGCACTTTATTGTCTGAAAAGGTGAATATACTTTGGGAAAGTATGGACATGGACACCTTCTGGGCCACTTTCCCTGCTTGTTCTACCCTGACCCCACAGCTTTTAGAACAGGGAGAAGCCCCTGTCTGCAGGGTCTGCAGAGAAACTTCTATAATTTGAGTTGTTTGGCCTGTGAGGAACGTGATCTCCACACAAGGGTGCCTTCTGGTTGCTATTGAGCAATCTAGAAAGTTCTCTAGTGCCACATAGGAGTAAATAACACTGTCAGCCTTCAGCTTGGAGGCAGATGTGGCGATGGCACCCTAGTATCCTGCCAAGTGTTGCCATCACAGCTAACTTCTTTTGTTGGTATCAAAACTTACCAATTCTTTTGTGATCTCTTGCTAATCATTAATCCTTCCTGTGATAATACTACCCTGGCCACACCGCTGAGTGTGTGAGGCACAGATGCTCTCTCCCACTTTCTGCAGTTTTTGGCATATCACATTTACATCCTTTCCCTCACGCTGAAATCTCTTTCAGTGCCAGGAAGTGCTTTGCAAAAAAGCCTCTACATTGCATTTTCCGTCCTTCTGAAAACATGGTCACACATCCAATAGACAGAGAGAGCGAGCACAATTTAGAGCACATCCAAAAATCCTGCCCATAGGGAGACATTAGAAAACACCTGCGACTTTGGCTTTGGAACTGGAAATGGCACATTTTCAGAGTCCTGGGGTGACTAGTGTCATCATGTGCTCTGATCTCACCGCCTAGTCCTGCTGGCCACGCTAGTTCTCATGCCGTCCAGGATGAGACACCTGGGCACGCTGCTGGCTCACGTTCAGCCAGCCATCAACCAGCATTCCCACGTCCTTTTCTGCTGGGCACACTTCCAGCCACTCTTCCCCAGGCCTAGGCGGCTGCATTAGGTTGCTGTGAACCAAGAGCAGGAGCCAGCACTTAGCCTTGTATAGTGGCACGAGATTGAACTCGGCCCATCGATCCTTTAACCCGGCTGGCAGCTAAGCACCACACAGGTGCCTGTACTGGGCTGGAGTGGCCGCAGGGGCTGGAGTGGTAGCAGTGCTGCACCTGGCCCTTGCTGGGGAGGTGCAGCAGCTGGGGAAGGCATCTGCCAGAGGGTTCAGTACTCAGGCAGAGGTGTGGGGCAACCACCAGCTCTGGCACTTCATGCTGCTGGGGCTGCAGGACAGAGGTCCCCCAGAGCTGCTCATCTGCAGCCAAGGCCAGCAGGCAGGTGAAGCGCTGCAGTCACTGAGGCACCAGGGCAGGAGGCAGCCAGGGACACCACGCACGGGGACCCCAGCAGGCTGTTCCCTAGGGCCTGGGCTTTAGAGCCCGCCACCGCGGACACAGGGCCAGACCCCTGCCCTGGCTGCGGCTCCCTTCCCAGGCTGGTGATGATGCTCTTTTTCTTTCCCTCGATGATGTTCTTTAGCTTCTCCTCATGCCCATCCGTCAAGTGCTGCCCAGCAAGCCTTAGGTGAGGAGCCACAGTCCTCAGGGGCTGCCTTTGTGTGACTTAGGGGGGCACTCCTGGCTCCAGCAAAGCCTCATTAGCTGCCCTCGTGAGGGCTGCCGGCTTCTGGTGGTTCCCTCAGCTACTTTGATGGCTGCACACTGTGATCCCCACTCCACTGTGGAATACATCTGCCCCAGAGCCGATCGCCTCAGGCGAGTGACTGTTAGATGGCGGTTAACAGTGCTCACAACAGAAGGCTTTTCATAGTCCACAAATTCCTTTAGCTGCCATTTCACAGCTCCACTTACAAAGGGAGCCCGAGCTTTCTCTCTCCCCTAAGCACAGCCCTAACCGACGCGCGGAAAAGACTCCACAACCATAAGGTTGTAAAGTAGGTACGCTTTATTGCGGTGCACCGGACACACTGGGAATGGCTTCCCTGAAAAAGGTGCGCGCCTGCCCGCTCGTCTCTCACAATTTTATACACGAATACTGTTACATATTACATGAGCTCTCATACATATTCATTGATTTCCCCAAAAAGGCGGACCTCTTCCAAGTACTCATTTCTATACTGCCTGCCCTTAGTTCCTTCCGGCTGCGCCTGCGCAATGTAGCCTGGTGGTCGTGGGCAGGGGTCTTTCAGGATGAAGGCAACGAGGAAGAGCAGGTTAAGCTCTCTTGACCTTTGTGGACTTTGACCTTCTGTTGGACAGTTTAGGCCTTTTTTGCTTGTCTTTGCCTTGTTTCCTGCCAACAAGTTGTTCATCCTTCCCTCACCCATTGGCCTTGAGCGATATCTTCCTTTTTACATCTGCTGCTCATAAGGTTCTCGTCTACATCCCAGATAATTAGGATATTTTACCATATATGTAGCTAAATCCATCAATGCAAAATGGACTTCCTTTACCGGATGCGGGGGGAAACCTTGTTACAAAAGATGAGGAAAAGGCGGAGGTGCTTAATGCCTGCTTTGCCTCAGTCTTTAGCGGCAATATCGGTCGTTCTCTGGATACCCAGTACCCTGAGCTGGTGGAAGGGGATGGGGAGCAGAATGTGGCCCTCACTATCCATGAAGAAATGGTTGGCGACCTGCTACGGCACTTGGATGTGTGCAAGTCAGTGGGGCCGGATGGGATCCACCCGAGGATACTGAGAGAACTGGCAGAGGAGCTGGCCAAGCCGCTTTCCATCATTTATCAGCAGTCTTGGCTATCGGGGGAGGTCCCAGTTGACTGGCAGCTAGCAAACGTGACGCCCATCTACAAGAAGGGCCGGAGGGCAGACCCGGGGAACTATAGGCCTGTCAGTTTGACCTGAGTGCCAGGGAAGCTCATGGAGCAGATTATCTTGAGAGTCCTCACGCAGCACTTGCAGGGCAACCAGGCGATCAGGCCCACTCAGCATGGGTTTATGAAAGGCAGGTCCTCCTTGACGAACCTGATCTCCTTCTATGACAAAGCGACGTGCTTAGTGGAGGAGGGAAAGGCTGTGGATGTGGTCTACCTTGACTTCAGCAAGGCTTTTGACACCATTTCCCAAAGCCTTCTTTTTCTCTCCCTCTTCTGTGACTGAAGCGGCATTGAGGCACACATTCCCCGTTATGGCCTTTTCTGTATCCTTGCTGTATCTTGTGCTGTCTCAGTGGTCCTAGCAGACACCACAAGGTAGCTTATAACTCATGAAATGCAAGCAATCCATGCTCAGTCCAGTCTCACATTTCCCAAAAGTTAAGTTCTTTCTGCCCAGCTTACAAACACTGCCTCTCCATTTCCCCCATCTGCAACATGTTCTGTACAGTTATCCATTTCTTAGTGAACAGCGCTCGCTTCTGACTTAGGTGAATTCAGGTCTGTGCCAGGTTTTGCAGCATGTACCTCATTGCACGGAACTTCAACAACTTTCTTCATAACCTTCAGCTCACTGGGATGAGGGGTTTCTCTGCGCTGTAGGCCCTACCGAAGAAAAAGCACTCATGCAGAGCATGACATTTAACAATCAGAGGAATACGTGTCATACCTCAAGATTGAATCAGTTCAAATGACATGTTTTATCAGACCACTAGAGCCCAAGCTGGACATGAACAAAACGTCACAGAATCTGATGTGGACTTCTCTGCTATTACAGTGTGCAGCTGGGTACAGGACTTCATTCTGGTCTAACCAAAGCTCGCACAAGTTTGGTAGCACTCCCAGAGTTATCTGGCTGTAACAGAGCAGGGCAGTAGCAGTGTCACAGCAGTAGCAGTGTCAGTCCTTTCCAGGGGAGAAACTGCTCTAGGATATTCCAAATAATATCCTAAATAAATAAATAATATTCTAATATAATATCCTAATATTCTAATAAATAATATCCTAAATAAATAAATAATATTCTAAAACTCTGCAAAACTCGATGTTACTGCTTTCACACCTCCTACAACCATTCACCAAATGGTTTATGAAACTAACATTTTGGTGTGCCACAATACTGCTGCAAATATGTTTGGAAGTGTCTGGGTTAGCATACTGGCTGCGGAAGCTCCCAACAGGAAACATGGAAGACAACAGGAAGGACTGTCCAGTAGCAAGGTTTTGGAAATGCTGGACCCACAGTAGAAATGTTTCTTTCTCCCCCTCCTCCCGGACATGAATAAAAGCTTTTGGTTAACACTGACAATCCCAACATGATATAGCAGCGCTATCAGCAACGGTAGACGTGTTCATAGTATTGCTCCTTTTGTTACCTGTAAACACAACACACACTGATGAGTGTTTGGTTTAGGAGTTAAAGCACCACTCGAGTGCTGTTCAAGCATCAGCCAACTGTTCTCACAAGCAGGCTGCAGCTTTGTGCATAGGAAGCTGCAAAATCTCTTCTGTCTCCCATTTTAGTTGGCTTTCTGCCAAAAAGCATTTCAGAACATTAAGAACAGGGTTCAGTAACAACTTGATCCACAACTGCAAAGGTAAATATCACTGGATTTCCCCCAGTGTCAAGACGAGCTGTAATTCAAGATTATGCACTGGCTCTCAGCGTACTTAGGTTTAGGCTTGGGTTCAGAGCCCTCCATGGAGGCACCCTGATCCAGAGGGCACCCACCACATGCTAGGCTGACATCACTGTCAGGAACAACATGGAATGGTCCTGTACTTTCTAAAGGAGAAAATAAATTACGAAGGGAAATGCAGAAAGTCAGCCCAGCAGAAGTGAAAAACGACAGCTGGTGGCAGTGAAACACAGCAGAGAAATAAAGTACCAGACAAGAATTTCATTGGAAAGGAAAGATCTTTAGGCAGCTAGATAGCAACAAAGAATGCCTCAGAGCAAAGGGGCTTGGAAAAAGCAGAGCAAGGTGTGTATAAGGGTAGTAGAAAGTGAAACAGGGCCAACACGCAAAGAAAACATTACACTGGGAACAATGACTAGGCCATCCTGGGCAGATCAGAATCTTCCCAAACAACCTGAGGGTCTACTTCTTTGCATTTCAGACAAAACAAAACAAGAAACACTTCCAAAAAGGTACAGATGCTACCCCTACCAACCACCCATATTCCCTCCCCACCATGCCTCACCTACCAGTAATTCCAGGTCATTAGCACCAAGGTCCAACTGTTCTAACTTGACAAGGAATGAGAGTGAACTGCAAGATACAGGGAATAGAAAGGGGACAGGAGAGGAAAACTAATAATACTGTGTACAAACAAGTGATGTACAATGCACCCGCTGACTGATGCCCAGGCTATCCCTAAGCAGCCAGACCCCCCACCCCGTCCAGCCCCCCATATAATTGTTCAGCATGATGCCATATGGTGTGGATTAGCCCTTTGGCCAATTTGGGTCAGCTGTCCTGGGTTTGTCCCCTCCCAGCTTCTTCTTCACCCCAGCCTGCCTGCTGGCAGGACGGAGCAAGAACCTGAGAAGTCCTTGGCTTAGTGTAAGAACTGCTCTGCAACAATTAAAACATCAGGGTGATACCAACGTTAGTCTCATACTAAATCCCAAACACAGCTCTGTAACCTGCCCTGATACTGACATCAGGCTGACGGGCCTGTAATTCCCTGCAAAGTCCTTCCAGCCCTTCCTGTTGCCTGGAGGCACGTCTGCCAGCCTGCAGTCCACTGGGGCCTCCCTCATCCCAGTGGGCAGCAGAAGAGACCTGCTGCGCTCCTCCCTTGCCACGGGAGCCCCACGGCTCCCACTGTCCCCCCAGGCCACAGTGAGCTCCACAGCCCTTCCAAGGAGGCAGGAGCAGCTGGTGCAGCAAGGCTGCCTCTGCCCTCCGCAAGCAACCTCAGGGCCCCATATACAACAGCCTGGCAGCATGGCTCTTACCCTCCAAAACGTCGCTCATGTAGTCATTGAGTGTTTGTGCCAGCTCGTCAGCACCTCTGTCTGTGCCGCTCTGCTGGACACACTTCTCTGACAAAGAAGTGAAACCTGCAGGAAGAACAGGCAGAAATCAGGACATGTCTACGTGGGCCACAGGGCCTGGCAGCCAGTCCCATGCTGCCAAGCCTAAGCGCCTGTCAGTCGCTGCATCGCAAGAGAAGCCAATCCGTGCTCTCTTTAGCCATCACAGCAGGAGTCCTCAAGAGCGACAAGATAGCTGTGCCATCTACGGGCCAGGGCCCCCGAGGGCCTGGTGTGTCCCAATGGCTCGTTTCCGGGGAGGCTCTACCGTGCCCAACCCACCTGAAAAATCCGCTAAGAACAGCACTCCCACGATAAGCCTGGGGATCTGGCTGTCCCAGGTGAAGTCCTCAGAAAGAAGATCGGGGAGGAGCACGCTCCTGTTCTCCATCTCAGAGTACGGGTACTTCCCCTCCCAGGCAGATGCTATGGTCAGTGCCCTGTGGTACCGGGGTACCTCAGCAGAAGACAACCATGCCCAGCTGGGAGGGAGGAGATGAAGACCCCTCAGCACCGGACGATGCAGTGAGCCTGGGGCCTTCTTGAAGGACAGTTTGGTCTCTGCCACCATGGGTCATCACAATCACCTGGTTGGTAGGTGATGACCTGGTTCATAGGTCATCGCTTAGTGGCTGCCCTCCAGCAACACGGTGGGCTAACAGTGCCATCCTCCATAGATCAATGCCTGCTGAGCAGCAGCCGCTGTGACCCCGTACAAATGTATAGAGCTACTTCTTCCAATGAGGTTATTAAAAAAAAAAAAAGGAAAAAAAGTACAAATAGGATTAAGACTGGAAGAGGGTAAAGAACATTCATATATTCATGACAACATTCACCACCAGAACCTTCCAGAATGGTTGCTCAGTTCTTCTGTTCTGGGGGGGTGGTTAGGGGCTGGTGGCAGGGAATGCAGGCTGCTGGTCAGTTAAGTCAGCGGACCACTGACACAACCAGAATGAAGAATGCTAACACATAAATAAAATTCAGAAATTATTCTATTCTGGCTAGAAAAGTTGTTTCATGTTGCTCCATCCATCCAAGAGGAAAGGTTGAAAACAACAGTGGCAACGTGAAGTTTAAGAGAAGAAGAGATAAGGAGTGAAGGATGGAGGATGAGGATGGTAACATAAGCAGCAAACGGTGGTTAGTAATTAACCTCTTAGAAGATCACTAGAAAAGAGATATTTAAGTAGGAGATTTGTTTTGTTTTGAAAACACTGGCTTGTGCTTTTAAGGGTCACCGATTACCTGAACTGTTTGCAAGGTCACTGCTTGAAAACTGGAAAACTTGTTCAATAAAATTAACAATTCTGTATTTTGAAAATGGTATGGTTTAAATATTAAACTGCATAAATGTTCTCATTTGTGTATTACATTTATGAATCCAGTAGTTCTTAACTGAAAACAACCAAATGTTTTCAGTAAGGTTTAATAGCAAATAAATGCATTTCAACTTTCCAAACTCGTTTTTCAGCAATTTTAGCCTACTGTAATTCCAATTACTTGATTCAAATCATGCTTCAGTCTGGTGTAATGACAAAATCAAGTTTAACTTTCATTATTCCATTATTGCCTAACATTTTCCCAGAGTAAACGTAATTTAAATGGATATAAAAGACACCGCATGTAACCAGCGCAAAAACAGTCACTTCATTTTAAATGTGCATAAAAAAAAAAAAAAAAAACAACAACAAACCACACAGAAACCCAAACACATGAATGGTTAACTTTTTGTTCCCTTTTTCTCAGACAAAACCTTTGTCTTACTTCGGAGAGCAATGTCTTGATATCTGAAGGAGCTCCCTCCTTGAAGTCATCCATTCCTAGAGTCAAAACGATCAGTAATTCATCTACTCACAAGCATCTTTTCTGCTCTGCTTCCACAAATTATGTCTCATCTCAGAGCAGAGCCATGCTACTCTACCATGTTATTATACCTTCAGCTGGGATTTACATGGCTGGGATTGGTGTGCTTTTAGACCAGCAAAGATCATTCAATACATTCGTTTGACCTCCTGCGTGCTACAAACCACAGAGTTTCACCTCAACATTCCCACATCAACCCTGCAGCTCCCAGTTCAGCTATTTTATGGTTTACGATTATATATATTGTAACTATATATAGTTACAATTCCAAGGACAGCTTGCAACATAATTATTCAATTCAAATTACAAATAGGTTCTCGGGCCCCCATACTACCTCATTCAGGTTCCAGGTAGCTGGTCCATAATGCTGTATGATTCTTTCAGGAGGCCATTCATTCTCTCCCCATTCTTGGGCACTACGCCCAGCTAAGGAAGCATCAATAGATCGTTTTACTCTATTCAGATAAAAACAAACAAACAAAAAACTCTTTTCAGCTGGAATTAGCTCAAACCTTTCTTTACATAGAAAGAAAAATCTAGGAGCGTAACAGAATGACACCAGGCAGAATGACAACTCCCAGAGGGAAGCCCTACAGTGACAGCGAGTCAGAACAGATGATCTGTGGCTACCCCAGGGACAGACTCAAATGCCATGACCTGCGACTGAAAGTGACCGCCAGAACTGGGATGATGGACGCATAGAATGCTTGCCTTTAAGACAAGAGACCGGAAGGATGGGCAGTGCAAACCCCTTAAGAATAACGCTTCAGAAATGAATTCCCCAGCCTGAGCTCCTGGTGAAGCCCAGATAACTTCCACAACAGTGACGATGGAAACAGACACAATCTGAAACCAAATATGCACAAGACCCAAAACGCATCTTTAAGCTGTGACTGCAAGACAAGAAGTGCTTGGATCAGCCCTATGATCACAGAATCACAGAATTGATGACGAAACAAGCATTTAGGACCTTTAGTGTGGCTACCAAGTTGCCCATCTAATCTGTCCAGTGGAAGAAGGCGATGAGGATATCAAAACCTGAGGAGCGCGTAACACATAATGATCATATCAGGAAACATTCGATACAAAATAAAAGTTACACGCACGGAAGAAGTGATCCCTTTAAGCTCCTACTGCAAGACAAGAGGTGCTCAGCTCCCAGTTGAACATCAGCGTTATTCCGATGAGGTCAAGTGTTCAATACCCTCAGGATGGCTTCCCCAGGGCCTGCCGAGCACCAAGAGCAACAGCACAGCACAGACAACAAGCTGGGACTGCCCTGCCTGGCACGTGTTCACGCTGTACGTGACAGAACTCCCCACACATCATCTCTGCCTGACCTGATCAATCCTGAAAGGCCCCATCCGCTGCAATGACTTACAAGCACAGACCCTTGCCCTATGGGTCCATTCACAACCCCAACTCAAACATAGCACTTGCCCCCCCAGCTTAGCTTGGGAATGCTGGGAGGCAGGTTCCATCCTCACCAAGGAACACAAAGGCTAGCCAGGACACTGCTTCAAGCCTAAGGCTCCTCTTCACCTGCAGAAATAAAGTGCCATCAGGCACCAGCACGCCAGCCAAACTTCTTCCAGGGAAGCACCCTCCTCAGAAACAAAACAGTAGTCAACTGACCTGCTCTGCTACTGAAATCAGATAGACACCCCCTAGACAACTCCCTGCCTCCCCCTGCCAACACCCGAGATTTGCCCCTGAACTTAATTCTCAGGGCTCAGCATCCACCCTCAATGTGGACCACAGAGACCAGCTAGGATGTTCCCAGTACCTTCTTCATCCCTGGAAAAGAGGAGTCACCCAGAGGTGGACCAATAGACTACCAAACCAAAAACAATGCCCGTTTTCCAACTTTTCTCCACTCACCTTCCCAACCCACACCCAGCGCTTCCATTCACTGTGCCAAGCCAAGCCCACGGGGCTTAGATCAAGGAGAAAGGACAGACAAACGTGACAATCCATAAAACGGTCTATACCCACTCCTCTTCTTTCATCCCCTACCGCAAGAGCCAAGAAGCCCCAGACCCGTGTTCCCCAGCCCAGCATCACCGCTTCGCCCACCTAACACCCCAAAGAGATGCATCTCCAGCATTTCAGGAACTAGAACTGCTGACGTCTGGCGCGCCTCAGAAACGTGGCAGGAGACGTACTCTGCTGTCGCAAGGTAGTTTGCCCAACAGGCAAAGCAGACTAACACAGTCCACTGACCAACTCAGGGCCCACACTGCTGTCCACTCACCCTCGTGCTTCGTTCAAGTTTCCGTGCCCATGCCCTGGGCTACAAGAAACAAAGAGAGAAGGTCATGCCCACGATGGACACGCAAACAGTACAGCTTCTTGCAGAGGACTCAAACACAGAGACCAGAGCCAGAAAAAAAAAAACACACCCTCAAGTCCACAAATGCCAAAAAGCCATGAATGCACAGCAGTCCCAGCAGGGGTAATTACAGACTTATCCTTTACAGATGAAAAAGGTGACCCTGCTCAGTCTCTTCGTACTACTGCGCTTATGCAGTCGAGCCCCTTGCAATGCGTGCTGAAGCTCTTTGTGAATCCTCTGGACAGTGACACAAATGGCTTGATATATCTAAAGATTGAAATGTAACGCCCCATGATTTCCCAAAAACAAGTTAGCCAGCAACCCCTCCTAAGCATCCCTCTTCTAAGTGAATTCCAAGCTCTTAAAATCTAGAAGGATGCAAGGTCTAAAGACTCAACAGCCAGCAAAACCACAGGCAAAAGCTGCAGAAATATAACAAACTGTCCCTAACCCTGAACAAGATTACACCTTACATGCCTACTGCTGCTGGTTTCAGATACATGCTTACACAGGGAGCTTCGACAATACCTTTCTCCTAAACCCTGCTCCCTCACTTTGCCACCAAGGTTGTAACTTTGATAGTATTTGACATACAGGCAAAGACTCACAGTAAGCCCCGTAATCCTGCAAAAATCCTGAGGGACCCAGAACCACTAAGCAAACACACAAACTAACATTATTGTCCTATCCATGAACATGCCATAACAGTGACTCACCTGAGAAAGAACTGCATGCAATAAAGGCACCTAGTACTATATCAGTTGCTTTACTCTACCAGATCCTACTAGTTGCTACCTTAAAAAGACGTGCGTACCGCTCTCTACTTGGAAACGCATCAGTCCGTCCGTAGACTCTGACCCACCTAAAGAGCCCTGCAACTGACTGAAGGAAAAACAAAGCACTTACCCCAAAGAGCAGCCCAGGCAGAAGGAGCTCTCTGATGGCATACCTGGGGCTCATATACCGTTTGGCCGCGCCCAGCACCCAAGCCCAATCACCTGGGAAAGGGAAGGGGCAAAGCACAAGAAAGTAGAAAGAGAGCAGAAGGAGAAGCAGCAGCTGGCGTGTTTTTGTTCGTTTGTTTGTTTTTAATCTGATTTAGCTCAACAGCAAGCAGAGTGCAGACAAGAGAATCGGGCTGTTTCTAGAAGCTACGTTCCGCATGCTTAGGCTGCAGCTTTTAATCTTGAAAGGACAATATGACCAAGCAAGTAACTGGATTTTTTTCAACTGAAATTAGCTCAAACCTTTCTTTACATAGAAAGAAAAATCCAGGAGCATTAAAAAAAAAAAAAAAAAAAAAAAAAAAGCACAGCACAACATGCCAAAGAAAACCAATTCAATGTAATAATATCACTTTATCACTTGCAGGAAAAATCACATACTTGAGTAGGCTATCTGAGAACCAAAAGGCCATGCTGACGGGTCAAAACACGCTACAGGACGCTGGGTCCTGGCCCTCCGCTGCACTGACTTGAAACCCATCCCTAACACAGCATGAAAACTTGAAACCCAACCCAAACACAGACACAGCATTTCAGCCTCAACACAGTTTTGGGAACTGCTGGAAAGCAGGCTTCATCCTCAATGAGGTGTGCTCAGGCTACACAGCATGGGGCTTCAGGCACCTCTTCCCCTACGGAAGAAGACCGCCATCAGGAACCGCCACGCAAGACAACCTTTTTCCTCTACAACACCTTTCTCAGGAACAACGCAGCATTCCAGAGACCTGCTTTGCTCCTGTTCTAAGGGCTATCACAGCCCACCTTGCCTGTGGCACCTGATAAACAGAGGAGAAAGCAACCACAGCAGCAAAACCCACAGCAGCCTTTGGACAGTTACTCTCATCCCCTCCTTAACCTCAGCCTCTTACCTGCCCCACGTGGCAGATGCTTCCACCTGTTCTCTTAAGCCACTTAAAGCACCTCTAAAAGGCAAACTGGAATTTTACTCTATTGGATGTAGGAAAATAACTGCAGTGACAACCGCACCCCAAAAACAACTGCTACCTCTGTTCATCACTCACCAGAGTCACTCCAGAGGCAGCTCAGGTCATGACGTCCTGGACTGCACACTGAGTTTCAGCCTGAACAAAGGAAAACACAGCCAGAAGACAAACTTTCAGCTGCCAGCGTTAGCACCCATCCCTCATCAACACAAGCGACTCCATCTTTAATTGTATCCTTTCAAAACAGCGGTCCACTTGCCTCTGTACCTGGAAATTAAGTCCAAGCTCAGAAGGAGTAGACAGCATCACCCATGCCACCTGGGAACACAAAAGGACAAAATGACCACTGTGCTTGCAAACAACCACCTGCCACACTGCTCCTCTATCCCAAACAGCCTCACCTCAGACCCTGAGGGAAACACCTGAGTGTCTTCCGTTCGCTTTGGATAAGGGATGACCAGGCTGAAAACACTCTCACCTTCCCTCACTGCTCCGTGACATGGGGATTTCCCTTCCCTGTCCAAGACTGCACGAAGCACCTGCAGAGACAAGAGAGAAGCACACCCTGAGGCACCTCACAGCCAGAGTGTACCTGCTGCAATACTCTCTCTTCCCAGCTCCGTTACTCCAGCTGCTCACCAGCTTTAACTGAGATTCTTGGCTCACAGCGCCAAAGCAAACTCTGCCCAGGCCACACAACACACACTACACAAGCTACGTTATTTAAGACACACGAGCTGGAACGTTCCTGCCCAAGAATCAGTCGCATCACACAGGAAGGATGCCGCATGCTCCTAGAAACCAAACCTACCAGTCCTGAACAGCTTCCCTGCCAGACAGCTCCCCACCTCCTCCTGCCAACCACGCTCAGCACACGCACTATTTGCCTCTCAAAAACAACAACAACAAACAAACAAACAAACAAAAACCCACAAAAAGTAAGAACATACACACACAAAAGCGACTGAGCTCCACAGATGCCAAAAAGCCACGCACACACAGCAGCCCGGCAGGGGTAATCACAGACCCTTTACAGATGAAAAAAGGTAACTCTGATACGACCCTGCTCAGTCTCTTAGTAATACTGTGCCTACGTGGTCAAGCCTCTTGGAGCATGTAATCAAGCTGTTTTTAGTTCTCTGGAGAGTTACACAAGTGATTAAAATATAACTCAAAACCAGAAGTGTATCCCACCATCCCTAAAACCAGTGATCCAGCAACCTCTGCTAAATATCCCTCTATTAAGTGAATTCCAAGCACTTAAAATCTAGAAATCCATAGACTCCAAGCTGCCTAAAGAAGCACCCGTAGAAACAAGAGAAAAAGCACACCCTGAGGCACCTCACAGCCACAGCATACCTGCTGCAACACCTCTCTCTTCCCAGCTCCTTTACCTCAGCTGCTCATTAGCTCTATCTGAAATGTGTGCCCAGGCAGCGCTGCACAAAATTGTGCCATCAGACTTAAAAAAAAAAAAAAAGGCCCACAGAACAACAGCTGCTGCTCCTTCTGTGCTCTCTTTCTACTTTCTTGTGCTTTGCCCCTTCCCTTTCCCAGGTGATTGGGCTTGGGTGCTGGGCGCGGCCAAACGGTATATGAGCCCCAGGTATGCCATCAGAGAGCTCCTTCTGCCTGGGCTGCTCTTTGGGGTAAGTGCTTTGTTTTTCCTTCAGTCAGTTGCAGGGCTCTTTAGGTGGGTCAGAGTCTACGGACGGACTGATGCGTTTCCAAGTAGAGAGCGGTACGCACGTCTTTTTGAGGTGGCAGCTAGTAGGATCTGTTAGAATAAACTAATGTAGTACTAGGTGCCTTTATTGCATGCAGTTCTTTCTCAGGTGAGTCACTGTTACGGCATGTTTACGGGTAGGATGTCAATGTTAGTTTGTGTGTTTGCTCTGCTGTGTCTGTGGGGACACGCTGTGCTTGGCTGGGAACCTGGGGCGGAAGTGATGTCAGGGCCTGTCTTCAATCAGGGCGGAAGCACTGTGTGATTGGCTTGGAGGAAGCCAGGGCAGAAGCAGCATGCAGGGCTTGCCGGCGCCATGGGCAGAAGCTGTCGGGGCAGGCCGGGACGCCGAGGAGGGGTGGCGCAACGAGGTTGGTGGTCGGTGGCGCGCCACGGTGGGCTGGATAGGGAGGGGGCGAGGCGGCGGGTGGTTGGTGGCTTCTGTGGAAATGGCCCTTGTGCGGGGTGGGGGCGGTGCATTCAGAGGAACCTTGACAGGCTGCAGATAGGGGCAGGCAGGAACCTTTTGAAGTTCAGGAGAGGGAAATGCCAAGCCCTACCCCTAGGGAGGAACAACTCTATTGAGCAGCACTAGATATCTGGGTACTAAATAAGCATTTCTTCATGGAAGGGGTGGTTAGGCATTAGAACAGGCTGCCCGGGGAAGTGGTAGAGTCCCCATCCTTAGAAGTATTCAAGAGACGTGTGGACATAGCACTTAGGGATATGATTTAGTGGTAGCATTAGGTTGATGCTTGGACTTGATGGTCTTAAGGGCTTCTTCCAACATAAGAATTCTTGTGGAGGATGGGGATTCAACTAACAAGTGCATTTTTGGGAACTGGCTCTCTCCTTCACTGTAGGTGACAGCAGCTTTGTGGGCCCTGCGAGGAGGCACCTCTGTAGTGATTGCAAATGGAGTCCACCCGAAAATCTCGGGTCATGTCATCACAGATATTGTAGAAGGGAAGAAAGTTGGAACTTTGTTTTCACAGGTAAGACCTGCAGGTGAGTACGGAAGTAATATGTACGCTGGGAGCAGTAGAGATTCCCTGGAAGTTTAGGGTTGAAATTTGGCTAGGCCTGCCTGTTCAACAAATGGGAAACTATGCTCTGCTTGACAAGCGGCTTTGGAAAGGTAAGTTTCAATGTTGGAATGGAACATCTTGAATCCTCTGCTTGGGTTCCTTCCAGCTGATGACTTGCTGCATCAGCCTTGCATTCAGAGAACTAAGTAGAATTTGTCTTGTTTTCAGTCTTAGAGGTTATCGTCTCTTATTGATGATTTCAGGCTGAAAGCATGCATATAGAATGTAGTGCTGAACTAAGATAGTGTGCGGTTTCATTTTTTATCCTAGGTTCTTCTTATGACTCAGTCTTTTGTTACTGTATGTAGCAATGTTTTCCTGCCTGTGTGTTGCTGTGACAATGTAACAAGGGCCGCAGAAAGTCAGACCAAAGATCTGTGATCTTAGCAGAATAGAACAAGTATAGAGTGATACTCGTGACTTGCACTGTAAGACAAGCAAACGCCTTGGAGTATAAAAATGCTAAATGGATTTCTTGTAAAAATTGGCCATATCCTTTGGACCGAGGTAAACACTTAGCATCCATGGGTCACAGGAGTCACGAGCCTTAACCAGGTATTGTGTGTAAACTCTGGAGCTAGCACTATGTGAAGAACTGCTTGCTTTACTTTGTGTGTGCTTGTGGGCAGGAGGAGTGAAAGTTGCTTCCTGCTAGCTTTTGATGCCCCCACCTTCTGTATGGAAAGAGAACGTGGGTGATCGATCTCTGTTCAACTTCTATGATGAGACATTGTCTTTTCCCTCATTGCTTTTTCACATGAAAAAGGTGTTTTCTTAGTCCTTTTCTACAGAAACTGTTCCAAAGATCTGTCGATCCCTGTTTCTCTTGGCTGAAACGGTTTTTATTCTACTGTGACCTTTTCAAGGTGAGCGAAAATAAAAGTTTGTGTAGCGTCCGAGATGCAAGTGAACCTTCAGTTTATGAGATAGCAAGGCTAACTTTGAGTTTTGATTAGATTGTGGATGGTTTTTGTTGCCTTTCCTAGGCCTTCTCCAAAAGCTTAAACAGGGAAGTTGCTGTTCAACGCTGATGAGCATTGAAGTGATGTTTTCGTAGGATTATGTGCACTACCAAGGCCTGATTTCCCCTTTTGTCTCTGCGTTGCTTCATGTTTATCTGCTGTGAATTGTACTTGCTATTTTGTTGCATAGTGGCTGCAAAGGAATCACAGGCTGGTTGAGGTTGAAAGGACCTCCAGAGGTCACGTGGTCCAACACCCCTTTTGTGTTCAAAGAACACAAAAATACACGCCACATTATAAAGTATGACCTTGCTTTAAAAAGCTGTTTTAACAGTCCTTCATTAAGTCTTATTAATCAAGTGTCCCCTAGTTCTTTTCTTACGCTTCCCACTATACCTCCTGTTATTTTCCTTACCGTGGGAATTCCTGCTCTGGCAATTTCTGTAGGACACTTCTTGAATAGAAGTCCGGGCATATTAGTCACATGCCAAGTCATCTGTTCTACAGACAATTTCAAGAGTTAAAAGTGAAAACGTAGCTTATCCAGGAGCTCCTTGAGAACTCCTTAGTGAAATGCTGCCTGAGCCTTTTGACTTGTTACTTCAGTTTCTGTTTCAAAACTTGTTCTGTATCATTTCAGTTTGAGATGGATTCTTTGACATCCGTGCCAAGAAAAAAACCTCTCCTCTGTAGGAGCCCTTCAACGTACACAGAGCAGAGAGAGAGCAGCTATTGTGCAAGCTGTTGCTGAGGCTGGTTTTGGCTTCCTGTATTGTTTGCACATTCCCAGGTTGTTTTGCAATCTTTTCTCTTTTCAGTAGTTATGTAATTAAACTTTTTCAAAGGATGCCTTCCTTTTTTTGCAGTAGCCTCCCACTCCCTGAGATGTAGCTGTCCTTGTATTCTTTTGCTCTTTGTCAAGTCTTCTTGTTACAGGTTGTATACTTGTTTGTCCCCTACGACATGGATGATCTTACTGAATCTCTGTGATGCCTTGAAAAGGGCTATGCTCGGGGACCGTGGCAGCATTTTGGTATCTGATACAAATTTTCCTGTTGTGGCATACAGTAAACTTCTTTGATATGTCTCTTAAGACCGTACCTGTTTTTCTGCTTTGAGTAAGGAGTTGAAAGTTGAAAGGTTAGTGTTCATTTCCTTCCACCTTTGTCTGCATGTCTTGTGGTTGCGTGTGTGTGTTTGTTTTGGCAGGCCCTACAGTAGAGCAGCAGGGTGGAATGTCTCGAGCCGGTAGCAGGACGCTGGCAGCTCTGCAGCCTGAGCAGGTGAGAGAACAGTATGTTCTCGCTCTTTAAGGCTGTGAACATGTGGCAAGTTTTAAAATACAGGTTTATAACACAAACGGGTCCTGGAAAAAATCAGCTGGCTCCAAGTATTCAGGGCATCAAGCCAGTGAGAAGATGTGTCAGTAGGAATGAGCTGAAGTGAGCCAGATGTCAAACACCATGGAGTTCGTGTAAGAATGCAGTTCAGACACTTTTCTCTTTCAGAGAGCAGAGATTTATTTATTTTTTTTATCATCTCGGTGACTTATTAACTGATCAGAGAGAAGAAATTCTCTTGGCAAACAAAAAGGACTTAGAAGAAGCTGAAAATAAAGGTAATATTACGGGTCCTTTCATGGAACACCTGTTGTCATGAGCTTTTCTGGGCCTCAAAGGAAAGGAGCAGAACAAGAGTAGTCTGTCACCTGCAATTGGATATTATGGCCGTCACAGATTAGGGAACCCAGGACTTTGAGAGCTTGTCAGTGTAAGCAGCTGCAGCTTCCGTAAGAGCTGTCTCTATCAGAGAAGATGGAGAGAGAGGCCTTTGAAAGCAGCAACCCACAGCATTGTTTAAAAAACTAAAAATAGAACAGTGTTTTCTTTTGCCAAAGGAGGCTCACTTTAGAAATTAAATCTAGCAAGGATCTTCCCTGTTATCATCATGCATGAAATAGCATGAATATTCTCCTGGGCTGGTTAACGTAATGTTTGGCCCCTGTGGGGAAGGTTGTTACTTAAAAATGATGCTTTCCAGAAAGAACCACCTTACCTTCTGACTGAGGAAAGTACAGTTCAGGCAGCACAGACTAAATCCATTCTTTTGTGTAAGAGTGGTGCGTGAGGAAGCTGGTCTTGGGTTAGAAAATGTGTGGAACTGGCGCATCACAAGTTGTGAAGTTCAGTAAAAGGCATACGGCAACCATTTTGTACTGAGGAGAATGCCTGGAGGGACATTTCTGAGTAAACTTCCTACCTGAACGTGTTCAGACTAGAAAACTCCGGCAGCTCTTGCCCAATCTGAAATGCTATGCGTTCCTTTGCTCTTTGGGATTTCTATCTGTGAAATAGAAAGAGGCAATTACTGCGCAAACCTTCCAGGAATATTGCAAGGGTAGAAATTGGTAAGAAATTCAGGTACACGGTTGTGTAACGGTACTAGAAATAGGACAAACTTTGTCTTTGCGGATGTTACTTCATATACAAATCATTCATATCGTATTAGGTGTATATGTGATGGTAGGTGAAAGCGTTGTCAAATTGGAGCAGTTTGATTGTAGCTACTAAACTTAATGCTTTACATTGTTCATCTTAGGTAGGTTTCTTGCTGCGGCGTGGGAAACAGCGGCTTTTTTTCCTGGTTTGACCATTAGGTCACTTTTTCTTGAAACTAGCCAGATAAATCTATCTTGAGCGCAATTTTTTCTTTCTTCTAGGAAGATTGGCACTTCCTTTGTTGAAACGTCTCAGTCTGTCTACATCAAAGCTGAACAGCTTGGCTGTTGGGCTCTGTCAGATTGCAGCATCTTCACAGGACAGCGTCGGCAGCATAGTTCGGAGAGCACGCATAGCAAAAGATCTAGAGTTGGAGCAGGTGACAGTGCCTGTTGGGGTCTTTCTTGCGATTTTTTTGAGTCCCGTCCAGACTGACTGTCTTCCACAGGTATGTGAGGAGGGCAGAGAGATCTTTGATAATAAAAGTGTATTTCTACTGGTGAGTTATTGGAAGGCTGCAAGAAGTCTTGCCTCAAAAGACTTCTGCTTGTATTCTTCTGAAATGAATTCTGCTGTCATCCCATTTTTTTTTTTTTCCTACAGAAAACTACAGTCTTCTTGGGACTTGCTTCTGCAATGCTGAGAGTTATTCCGCGTTGGTTTTTGATACCCAACGTAGAGAAGGAGTTAGCTTACATTCAGGTGGTGCAATTTCTGCCCGTGTCTTATCACATAGCTTCCCTGCTTAACTTGCAACTTACAAGGCTCCTACCAATGAGCACTTTTCTGTCCATGCTGACTACAGCTGAATTGCAGGCTACGATTAAACATCAAATGTTTAATATAGGTCGTTAATAACAAACTGCAACTGTTAAGAATATATGCTGACAAGATCAGCACGAAGTAGAAGTTCTAGGCTCTGAGTGGTCTGTCCCATACTGATACTGCATGTTTGCACTGAGGCAGAATGATATCTTTCCACAAGCGTGTAAAAGCTAAGTCTAGGCTCTTACTGCCGGTATCTTTAGCAAGACTGATTGAGCGTTTCTCTAACATATGAGCAAGTATTTGAGGAGCAAGGGATGGGTATGGGCACTTAAAAAGAGACTGCCGAAGGGCAGCTTCACAACTGAATTTTGTGAGTGTTTGTCCTCGTTCCATACTGAAGGGGAGTCTGCTCTAGGCAAAGTTCATGTGAAAGGAAAAGGCAGTAGTCTCCCTTTCTGCCATTATTGCTTCCTTGCTGCTCGCTCTGTTCTTCATAGAAAACCAGTATGTTTCCTTGCCAAATTCTAGTCTGCCTTCCTAGACTCCAGCCTTTGCCTCCTGGGTGTCTTGCCTTGCCTAGCCAAACTCTCCCATTCTCCTCTTCTTTATCTCATTTGTTTTATCAGGCTGATTCTTACTGGCTTCCCACCCTCAACCCCCCCCTCCCCCCCCCACCTTTCTTTTTTTTTTTTTTCTTTTTTTACAGACTTAGGATGTCTTGTCTTGTTACTTTTCTTCCTGCCAGCCCCCATCCTCAAGTTCTCCGATGTAACTTCAGAGGATCATCCTTGATACCTCTGCATCTGAATAATATGGTTTCTCTCCCATGCTGTAGCTGATAGTAGGATGGACTCTGAGTGCAGAGGAGAGGTTGCTTCCTCCATAGTTTACTATTGCATCTCATACTGGTTTGGGTAAGCAATTACCGAGGAAATTTGACTTCTCCATGGAGTAGTGTGTGCCTGATAGCTAGCTGGAGATAGCATACACGGAATTGAGTCAGTGCTCAGAGTTCAGTCTTGAGTTGCAGTAAAGGTGAAACAATTGCAGACTAACAGTTTACCTTCTAGTGAGCTGCGAAGCGAGTGCGGAGTTCCGATCCGCGGTTCCGTATTCTCCGTGAGGGGAGCGGCCGGAGACGAACGAAGTGCGTGACAGACCAAAAAGAAGTGCTGTTTTCACCAAGTTTTGATTGGTGGTGCCCAATATGTGGGCCTGGCAGTGTATCTTGTGATCCTATTTTTGCTCTTACATGCTTTGAGTGTGACAAGAAAAAAAGGCGGGAGCGTTATCTAAGTAACTAACAGTTTAGAAGTGTTGGTGTATTTGCTGTGGCGTTTGGTCAGTTTGCCAAGTACTGGAGAGGTGGAGGGGGCTGACTGATTATCAAAGCGGTAGAACGGAGAGAGTCCTTTCTGTGGTGGTTTGGGCTTGAGCCCTGGCAATTTGGTAAGAAGGGGGAGAGTGAATTTATTTAGGTGTCAATGCCTTTTTAAATGGTATTTATTGACGGATACACAGGAGTGATTCCTTGTTTTGTATGGGCTTATTAACAAAGTGCATGAGAAAACTTGGCATTTGGCTCGAAATTCGGTCCTGTTGAAATGTAAATTTTGTGGAAAAGGTGGTAATGTTTGTCTAGAAGATGAAAGGCTGAGTGCTTCAGCTCTTTTCCTGAAGTTCCATGGATTTATGATTGGAACATGGAACGGGGCTCCTTAATAACCTGAAATAGTAAAGTTTGTATGCGGGAAGAGGCATTTAATCCCGGAGAACTGGGACATTTGGGAAGAAGATTAGGAAAAGATAGTAAAAACCCACAGTAAAAAGGTTTGCGTGGAAATTGAAACAAAGGACAGTAACTAATAAGGAATAGTAATAAATAAATAAAAGGGAATGGAAAATCAAAGGAATGAGTAATATCCAAAACAAAGATGTTTTAAAGAAAGCCTCCTTGGGTGCACGCTGGCACATTCAAAGGATATTGTTAGAACTGGGAGCGCAGAAAGGAAGAGGACTTTCACTAAGTATTGCAATCAGTGGTGGCCACTATATAAGCTAAATGGCCACTTTATGGATCAGTCGACTATAACACTATCTGGCAATTCATGTTTTGGAGGAGAGAAGGAAAATAGGATGAAGTGTAGTATACTGATACGTTGTTTCAGCATCTTGGAGAGAAAAGGAGTGGAATTAATTGGCTCTTGACTGAGCCTTTGGTGTTGGTGTGAGAAAAGTACAGGCTGGAGAAAGATAAAGGAAGCGTTAAAAGAGTTGTCCCCGGTGTTAAAGGTGTGGCATGTAGTATTTAACAGAGCCCTTTGAAGTTGAATGAGCAGGGAAGGAGGATGTAGGAATGTTAATAGTTCTGCCTCAGCAGGAAGCTGTGTGTTTTTTTTTTTTTTTTTTTTTTTAATAGCAAAACAAATTACGCAACGTTGCTTAACTTGTCAGAAGATAAATAAGAAAGTGTTTTGACAAGCAGCCACGGGAGGGAGAAAAACAGCTTACAGGCCTTTTGAGAAAGTACAAGTTGATTTCACTGAATTGCCCAAGGTAGGGAGGATAAAATATCTATGGGAAATAGCAGATCATTTAACACAATGGGTAGAAGCTTATCCCGTAGCTCGAGCTATGGCACAAATGGTGGTAAAAGCTCTATTAGAACACCTGATACCTAAATATGGGATAATCCAGTACATTGATTTTGATCAGGGCACACACTTTGCTTCTAAAATAATAAAATTATTATGTCAATCATTAGGTATTCAGTGGGAATACCATACTCCGTGGCACCCACAAAGCTCAGGGAAAGTAGAAAGATTGAATCAAACACTAAAACAACACTTGGCTAAATTAATGATCGAGACACAAATGCCCTGGATGAAATGCTTACCATTGGCACTTTTAAACATAAGAACTAAACCACACAGTGAGAGCGGATTATCGCCATATGAAATGTTATATGGTATGCCTTATTCTCAAGGGATGCCTCTAGGAAAAATGTAGTTGAGGAGCGTAGCATCCAGAAATACGTAATTACCATTGGAAGGAGGTTACAAGAGCTAAGAGAAATTGGAATGATGGCTCAAACACCACCTTTAGGATTTGCTGTTCATAAGATACAACCAGGAGACAAGGTCTTAATAAAAACCTGGAGGGAAGAATCATTGAGCCCCCGATGGGAGGGACTGTAAGTAGTAAGTTTTACTTACTACTGAAACAGCTGTGAGAACAGCGGAAAGGGGTTGGATCCACAGATCCAGAATAAAAGGACCAGTAACTACCGAAACCTGGAGGGTTGAGTCCACTCCTGGGGAACTGAAACTAAAGCTAAAGAAGAACTCATATTCTGGCAATGAGGCTCTGCATGAATTAAGGACGCCAAATAAAGGGGACAAGCCTAAAGGGAGGAAAGGGAGAAGGCAAGACCGGGGCAGGACCCTCCACTGCAGTGTGTATGGTCTACCGAGGGAGGCGATGGGTATTGACTGCCGAGTGAGAGGGCCTCGACCGGACTTCTCCCACACTAAGGTGAGGTTGTCCCGAGAAAATAACGTAAGAACTTTTCTTTTTAAACCCATATAAAATTGTGATTCGTTTTCCAGGAGCTGGATCACCCCGGCAGGCTGAACGGTATCACAAGCCCAAATTGACCCTGAAAGTGGGCCCAACCCCTTGATTGAAGGCGTCTTGCCTATTATGATCCAGCTACATGGGCAGAAGACGGATCCTGGGGCTATAGGACCCCAATATATATGCTTAATAGAATAACTAGGTTACAAGCTGTAATGGAAATAGTTGTAAATAAAACCGGAGGTGCACTTGGCTTAATTGCAAAGCAAAATACCAAGATGAGGACTACTTATCTACTTATGTATCAAAATCGCTTAGCTTTGGATTATTTACTAGCACAAGAAGAAGTCTGTGGAAAATCTAACCTTAGTAATTGCTGTTTAGAGATTAATGATGAAGGTGTTTCTTCCTAGTAGCTGGTAGAATGCTACGTTTTGGTTTAGGATGAGAAGAGCGCTGATAACATGCTGATGTTTTAATTGTTGCAGAGCCGTGCTTACACCAAGCCAAGGACGTTTCAGCTTCTCACTGTCCTGCCAGCGAGCAGGCTGGGGGTGCAGCAAGAGCTGGGAGGAGGGCTGGACTGCTCGGGGTTAGGCTGGGCATCAGACAGCTGGGCATCAGCGGTGGTGAGCAATTGCATTGTGCATCACTTGTTTCATACACATGAGTAGTAGTAGAACTATCATCATTATTGTCATTGTCATTATTATTATTTATGATTATTTATTATTGTTATTTTCTTGTCTTTATCTCACCTCACAGGCTTCACTTTCCCATTTCTCTCTCCCATCCCAGAGAGGGAGGGGGTGAGGTGAGTGAATGGCCGTGTGGTGTTTAGCTGCCAGCTGGGTTAAACCACAACAGAAAGAAAAGCTGTAAATGAACTTGTAAAAGAAATGAAGAAGATTGCACACGTCCCAGTTCAAACTTGGAATGGAATCGATCTAAGAAGATTATGGGAGGGGGCTTTATGGGCAGTGATTGTTTTGCTAAAATGAGGATGGTTGTATTGGGGATATGTGGAGAATTGTTAATAATCCCATGTTTAATACCTTCTATTACCAGGCTGATACACTCCAGTTATACAAGGAATGCAAATATCTGCAGTACCTGTTGTGGGAATAGGAATGTTGTTTTTGCAGAGTTACGTTGTTTAGAGGGCAGGAATGTGGTACTGAGATATGCTTACAGTGATAAGAAAACTTAGCAGGCGACCTTGTAAAATGCAGACAACCAGACTTCTTAGGACAATTAGGTGAAAATCACAGTGTCAAGTCAGACAAGTGAAGAAACATTACCTCTCCAAGCAGTAAAAATGTCAAAAGAAATTTGAAATTTAACAGGCCGGCAAGTGAAGGCCATGCATTGTTTGTGAAGCATCGGATAGATGGCGAACCTGGATTACCCAGTCAGTGGGGAAACAGGGGAGGGTCCTGTCATCAAAAAGTATATAAACTGTGTTTTGGAACTAGTAGGTGCGCTCTCCTGCTTGTGGGGCGCCCGCCATTGCAATCGCGAACAAATTACTTCTTCGCTGAGATCCTCGCCTGAGCCTAATTACTGGCTACGGAGTTTCTCACACTGTTGACCCAGAACCAGGGAGAAGAGAAAACCCATTGCCTGACGATAATAAAAAGAAAAGAATATCCAAAATTGATACCAATTTGGCAAGTATTGACTCGATTGGAAAGGAAAACACGGATCAATACCATGAAAAAAGAGATGGGGGACTGTGAAATATGTTCATCTGATTCGTGTCAATATGGAACAATGCTAGGGCCTCATAATGAAATGTGACCTTCTGTCTTACATCCCCTTGTATAAATAACCACAAGTCCAAGAGAAACAGAGTGGTTAGTGTATATAGTTCTTGTATCTTGCAAAAGAATGGTCTAGCAGTTTGTGTTGATAGAGGGTTTGAAGGGTAAACCTTGAGACTCGGGTCTGGGAGATAAGAGAATAGGGGGGAGTTTTTTGAGATAACTGCTGACTATTGCATGAGACACGACTTTCTGGCATCTGGCCCAGAGACTACTAAATAAGGGGAGGGGGGGGGAAGCTGAAGAACGACCGAAGGACAAAACTTGTGAGGAAGACTACGAGCCTTCAGTATGAGCGACCCTCAGAGGGACCACTGGAGACTGATACGCATGCATCCGTGGGATGGTTCGGGTTCCGGGAAACTAATTATAATACCCCTGCCTTTTCCAAAAGTGGTGATGAATATGTATTAGCCTAGGAGCATAAAAACCAGCCGCCTGATTTAACTGGTGTGCGTCTTCGTGGAGCAGAGACTCCCAGCGCACCCAGTGCTGTTTGCTTACCTCTGTTCCTTTAATAAATTGTAAACTTTGATTGTAACCCTATGCGGGACTCAGTCATTTATAACAATATACAATAGCATGTTTGTCTCTAATACTTACAAGGCGAAGTTCTGAGATCATATTTCACAGACTGCTTCTTACAGATTTCAAGAAATCCAATTGTTCTGAAGTATAGCCGTGCTCTATTACTATCTAAAGGGAACAAACTGTTTTCAAACCCATTACAGATTGGATTTTTTAAATTTATTTAAATAAGCTTGTCTCTGCAGCTTTCCTTTGTGATGCTGATCTTTGGAGAGTCAGATTCTTAACCAGATACAATCAAATTGCATTTTAATGTCTAGTTTTGTATGTTAAAGACACACAGTATCTGGGTACAGCAAGGTTCCACTAATTGACAAGGATCTTTCTGAAGTATTCCTTATTTTTTCAGTATTCTTTTCAAATTGTGGACAGCAGGATGAGGTAGAATATCAAACGTGGTGACTGTTTTTTACCCAGAGGACACTAGTAGGGAAAAGGAGTTGGTCTGAGTTGACCTTGACATGCTTAAGGGGTTGGTACATGAGAACCTCGTGAAGTTCAAGAAGGCTAAGTGCAAGGTTCACCACCGTCATCAAGGCACTCCCAAGAATGAATGCAGGCTGGTTGATGAGTGGATTGGGAGCAGCCCTGCAGAGAAGGACTTGGGAGTGTTGATGGATGAAAAGCTCTACATGAGCCAGCGATGTGCAGTTGCAAACCAGAAAGCCAGCCGTATTGTGAGCCACATCAAAAGTATGACCAGAAGGTCCAGGGAGGTGATTCTCGTTCTCTACTCCACTCCTGTGAGGCCCCACCTGCAGTGCTGCATTCAGCTCTGGGGACTCCAACATAAGAAATAAATGTGTTAGAGCAGGTCCAGAGCAGGGCCACGAAGTTGACGAGGGCTGGAGGACCTCTCCTATGAAGACAGGCTGAGAGAACTGGGGTTGCTTAGCCTAGAGAAGAGAGGGCTCTGAGGAGACCTTATAGTGGCCCTCTAGTACCTGAAGCAGGCTTCGGGTAAGCTGGGGAGGGACTTTTTGTCAGGGAGTGTAATGACAGGACAAGGAGTAATGGCTTTAAACTAAAAGGGTAGATGTAGATTAGAATAAAGGAAGAAATTCTTTACTATGGGTGGTGAGGCACTGGAACAGGCTGCTTGGGGAAGTTGTGAATGCCCCATCCCTGGAAGTATTTAAGGCCAAGTTGGATGGGGCTTTGAGCAATCTGGTCTAGTGGGAGGTGTCATAGAATCATAGAATGATTTGTGCTGGAAGGGAACTTGAAGGTCATCTACTCCCCCCTGCTATAGGCAAGGACACCTTCTGGTTATAAACGTAAAATCAGCGTGATTAAACAAAAGGCTTCTGTATAAGAGAGCACAAGTAAAATGTTCGTCGTAGGAAGAGCTCATTAGCTACTTCCAGCCAGAATGATTAGGGATAAGAGTTCTTGCATCTGAAATAGTTTTATACAGCTAGCGAATTTGTGCCAGAGCCTATGTTCAGGGTTTCCTTTGACTTACTGCAGTCTCCCTTTGCCAGTAGTACCCTGAAGCTCAAGTTTGTTTCTGAAACGTTAAGATACTTCATTACTGGAGTTACACGTTCTGACTCGGAAAAAATTCTTGGTGCTGTATATTAATATTGAGTAAGTCAGCAGAATGCAAAATCCTGTTCTTACTCTATTTTGCAGATGTTATTCTCCCAGAGGAGTCAGATCACTTTGTTGTTGTTGTTGTTGTTGTTGTTGTTTTAATTCCCTTCTGACAGGTGTCTTCTTTGGCCATAGCTAGCGGAAATGGCTTGCTAATAAAAGGAGGGAAAGAGGCAGCATACAGCAATCAAATCCTTCATCATCTGACTCAAGAAGCACTCTCCATTCATGGAGTCAAAGATGCAGTGCAAGTAGTAAGTGTCTAGAATTAAAGCAACAACTTTTGTGCTGTAGCATGTAGAAGAAGCACAGGCAGAGCTTGAGAATTCAGGCCATTGACTGTTTGTGTCACAACTTTCACGTGTGAATACAAGCAAGGAAGTGGAAGATGTCTGCCATTTGGAGAAGCTGGTAGATCTAATCATTCCACATGGGTCATCCCAGCTAGTCAGGAATATCCAGAAAGCTGCTAAGGGAATTCCAGTGATGGGACACGGTGAATGGATCTGTCATGTGTATGTGGACACAGATGCCAGCGTGGAGAAGGCCACATGAATAAGTAAGCTGTGAGAGGGTGACTTGGATACCATGAGTGTAACTGAACTACACATTTGGAATATGTGGTATGGTTATAATATTATTATTATTATTATATTATTATATTAATATATTATTATTATATTATAGTAATATATATATTAATATATTATTATAATAATTTATTATTATATATTATTAATATATTAATTATATTAATATAAAATATTATTATTATATTATTATTATAATTATTATATATTATTATAATAATATATATATTAATATATTATTATAACCATACGTAATAATAATTCACATGCTCTTCAAATTCTTTGTCATAAATGTTACGTAACCATTTGTTTACTCTTAAACCTCAGTCAGAGACTCAAAGTGTGAATATACTGCTGCCTGTGATGCTCGGGAAACACTCCTAATTCACTGAGACCTGCTGAGAACCCCGTTGTTTGATCAGATCATAGACACGTTGAGAGTAGAACAGGTTAGTCATTTATACTTGTGTTGGCTTTTGTTTTGTTTTATTTACTTGTTGTTCATTTTAGGAGCCCTTGGTCTTGCTGACATAGCCCTATGTAGTTTTATGATAACATAACACTTACGTTACCCACATGTCTCTTTGTACACCTTTGTACTCTTTTCGGAGAGCTTTCTTGGCTTCTCCATGCAACCCCAAGCTTTTGCATAGAAATGATCTGCGAGCAGCTTCTTTGGGGTGGCTGCATGCCATTGCTGGGATACAACTACTTCCTTTTACATAGAAAAAAATCATTCTCTGCCTTGGAAGAGCATTTCCCCAACCCTTTCTCTACTACTCTTAATTCTGACTTCCTGGCTGGCAACCTCCCGGACCCAAATACTATTCTGATTAAATCTATTAACTTACCTTCTTACGTCAGTCGTTTCCCATTTTATGTTTCTCCTCCTCTAATCTGCTTCATCCACATATTTTGAACATTTTGTCTCGCTTGCCTTTATTCCCACCCATTTTCCCGCCCATTATTTCCCCCCTCCCACTGTTCCACAGGAACAAAGGCCACTGTCCTACATAATTGCTTTGACATGCGTAATGTTTTGTAGCAGAGATGCATCACGAGAGAAATATTTGTGAAGTACTTAAATTACACTTAAAACATGGATTTTTCACATAGCATTTCCATTTGGCAAATAGTGTATACAAGCAGTGATTGATGCAGGAAAACATGGAAAATAGGTCATGTTCCGATAATGTTAAAGTCATATTAAGAGAAGCTTGCCAGATAGCTAGTCAGGAGCAAGTCCTCACTCGCTTGTGTTTTCTTTTTGTCTTTGTTTTTTTTTTTTTTTTTTAATGTCTGGTTTGGTTGTGTTTTGTTTTGTGTTTTTTTTTTTTTTTTCATAGAATACCCTGAGTTGCAAAGGACCCATGAGGACTACCAAGTTCAACCCCTAGCTCCACACAGGACCACCCAGAAATCAGACCATGCATCTTGGAGCGTTGCCCAAACACTTCTTGAATTCCAGCAGGCTCAGTGCTGTGACCACTGTCCTGGGAGCCTGTTCCAGTGCCCTGCCACCTCTTGGTGCAGAACCTTTCCCTAACATCCAGCCTGACCCTCCCCTGTCACAGCTCTATGCCATTCCCTTGGGTCCTGTCGCTGTCACCTGAGAGAAGAGATCAGCACCTGCTCCTCCACTCCTCCCACTCATTGTTAAGGTGTCTTAGCTGCTACGATTAAATTCAGAGATTGACGATGCATTAGATCTTCTTCATCAGGATCGTAAAATAACTGAAAGTCCTTGCCTTGTTTTGGGCCCAGTAACTCTTTTGTGTCTGAAACATACACTTTGGAGAGGGCTGGTGTCAGTTTACAAAAGAAAAGGATAAAAACAGGTAAGGTCTTTTGTAGGGGAGACTTGCAAACCTGGAAATATCTGCCTTCCTCGAAACTCCCCTCCCCTCATTTTATATTGCTGACTTTGACATTATATGGCATAGGCTATCCCTTTGGTTAAGTTTGAATCGGTTGTGGTTATGTGCTCTCCTAACTTTTAGCAGACCCTCGACCTTCTCACTGTGGGGGGAGAAGAGAAAGCCTTGGAACTGTGTGAGCACTGTTTAGCAACAGCCAAAACAGTGGTTTGTTTAAGGCAAAAATCCAAAATGTAGCAGTATAGGGACTGCTATGAAAAAAATTAACTCTATCCTAGCTATACCCAGAACAACAAGCTGCACTTTTTGCCTGTTACGCATTGGTACAATCTACAGCACAAAATACTTCTGGTATTGCAGGTGAAGATTCATGCTGGCCCAAAGTTTGCCTCTTACTTGATGTTCAACCCCTCAGAAGTGAAATCTCTCCACGACGAATATGGGGATCTGGAGAGCTGCATTGAGGTTGTGGACAGTGTACAAGAGGGTGTCGAACATATCCACAAGTATGGAAGTTCTCACCTGGATGTTACCGTCACGGAGAATGGTTTGTGACCAATCTGTTCCCTTAAGCTTCTGCTTTGGTTTCACTGTGGGATCTTGTTATTAGCATAACTACTTACATTGCAGTAGTTTCTCTTATCTTGGTTCTGTAGTGAGCATAATCAGCTGGAACCCTATGAGCTAAATCTATCTGTAGTTGTGTTTAATTCAAGGAAAACATGTTGTGTGCCCTTATTCCAGGAGGTGAAGGCATGTGTTTGAGCAACTGGCCAACGACAAGTCAACGCATGCTCTTGTCAGGCAGATTGCTTTGTGTTCCTGTATTGTACAGACTTACCACATCAGACAGTTTTGCAGAAACATCTCCTGAATCCTGGAGACGTCTTTAGGCCTCCGAAGGAGGAAGAGGTGAGCTTCTATAGAGGGAATATGGGCTGTAAGAAAGATCAGACTATATACGTTTTGTCTTCCCAGGTTGCTTTTAAGCCTTGCAAACAAGGACCACAAGTGTTTTTCTCCATCTCTCCCAGTCCTCTATTTCCCAGTTCCGCATCTGTAGCGTAAAAGCTGCATGTATCTCAGTTCCCAGTTTCTTGCTCCTTTGATGCCGCGAACTTCTGTTCCTATGCGCCACTCTGTGCTTCTTCCACTCCTCTGCATGAGGTTTGAACACTCTGCCACTTCAAAACGTAGCTAGAACTGCTCCCAGCCAAAGGATGACTCTCCATACAAGGCTAAAACTTCTGAGAGTCAGCTACAGTAAGGTCATTTTGATTTGTGGCTCATCAGTGTGAGATTCAAGCAGGCATCTGTTTCTGTACCTTCTGCAGAAATTAAACGAGTAGCACCGAAAGGCATGCATTTGATACTGTAAGCCACTACCTGGTGCACTAGTGATTTACTTGGGTGTGTACTGGAGATAGAGTTCATCTTTAGCATTCGTCCCATTGCTCTGGGCAACTGACTTGCAGCTTACAGCCTTACAGAGAAAGGCATCCTCCAGAGTACTAAAGCTCGTACAACTCTGCTTGAGGTTGCTCCAGTCTCGCATGTTCTGTGTTGAACTGGGTTAGTTAGCTGACTTCATGTGGTGTTTCGGCATTCTCTTTCCCAAATACTATTTTCAGTATAAACTTAATATAGGACTTTCTATTAATTTCCATTAATTCCATTATGATAGGACTTTCCATGTTCTTTATAGAACAGTTCCATGTATCCGTTGAGCTAATGTAGAGCTGAACATGTAGTTTAACTGTCTGACTGCAAAATGTAGCTCGGGGCTGCTGTCACTTCTTCCCAGTCATACAACTATCCCTGTTTGCGAGGTCTAGGCTGTAGTAAGAATTAGACGTCTTTTCACTTCTTGTCTTTGCAAGCTTCTTGTAATATTTATAGTTGTGTCTATGTGATAAACATATTACGAAGAAGGTGTGTATGAACATGCTTTAATCCAGGCTGTTAAATACTGTCTGATAATGTTGCAGGTGAAAGTTCTGTTCTTGTATCTCTTCACGGTATGAGGCTGTGCCTATTGGACTGCATGATCACTCTGTACTGTATCCTATTTTCTTCTCTGCCTCTTTTTCAGAGAAAACAGTGGAGTTCTTCCTCCAGCATGTGGACAGTGCTTGGAATGCCAGTAACCGATTCTCTGATGGATAGAGATTTGTACTCTGTATGTGCCTGTGGTGTGCAGGCAGCTAAGCACCACAAAGCCGTTTGCTCCCTCAGCAGTGTGGGAGGAAGGAAAGACTGGAACAAAACTGAGTATCAGTTACCTAAGTAAACAGGTGCACATACTAGGAAGTGCAGAAGACAAGGGAAACATTAATTCCTGAGGTAGAAACTACTAGAAATCGCTGTAGCAGGCTTGAACATGCAGTGCTCTGTGTGTTAAAAAATTGTGTTTAGGGTTTTATAAGATCACGCAATAGTCTGTTTAAGAAGAGGAAAAACAAAAAAGGATATAAGAATGGAATCCTGACTAACTTAGTTCTTATTGTTCAAAGGGTAAACCCTCAAACAAATGTACGATGTATGTAAGACACACGTAGCTTTCTGGCTTCTTTCTCTCTAAAAGTGAAGCTGAAACTGACAGAAGTATAAACATTCCAATTTAGAATAAAGCTCCTCTGATCAGAACAGGTAAAAATAACTTCTGACACTTGGGGAGGAGTGAAGGAAGGGAGGTGAATGACTGCTTCTACATAAAGATGCAGGGCTATATAGTACAAAGTTGAATATCTTCTGAGGATCAACTACCTTTACCTTGTGTGTTTTCTACAGGTGATGAAGTTGGAATTAGTACTTCTCGTATCCATGCACGCGAACCAGTGGGAATTGAAGGACTCTGAACTACAAAGTGGTTACTGACAGGGGACAATCATGTTGTTTCTGACTTCTCAGAGCACGGGAGCATGAAGTAGCCCCATGAGAGCCTACCTCTCCCTCAGAGAAATACCGAGTACATTGAGAAAACTCATCAATAAAATGTTTATTGAAGACGTTCAGGCTTCAGGGTACTCTTTGGGGAAAGAGATTTGCTTTTCAGCTCTGAGATCATTGTTCTTGGTCATTGTGCAGTACAATGAATATGAAGTGATCCCATCCGTGACACGCGTTATTTGTTGCTGTCTCTTACTGTTTCCTTAGATAGTATCTGCAAACTGACCTTGCTTTTGCCAGAGAGGTTTCTTTAAAACATACAGATACCGTAAGGAAAAGTTGAAATATCTGCTGCGTTCTGTTCATGCCCTTGGTCCCCTCCAGCAAAGATGCCTGGTGGTAGAGTGTAAATTTTTTTCCCTGTCTTTAATCTGAACACCTGTCTTGGTGAACAAACTCGGTAGCTTTCCTTTAGTCACGTGACCACAGCAGCTCTTGAAAGCTCTAAAGCTTTAAGACACTTACTGTCTTTGTCTGATCACTCTGTGATTCCTATGCGTTTGGAACGTATATTTCATTAATGTTTTGACCAAGCAACCTTTTTTATCTAATTTCTTTGTATTTTTGACAACTGTAGATAAATAGCGCAACTGTATACGGTGTGAATTTTGTTACCTCTGTCCACCAGACATTTATTTCTCATGGGTTTTCTGTGAAATGTAATCCCTCCAAACCCGTCATCCAGATGCAATACTACCTTGAAGTTTAAAAGAAGCTCTGAATAAATGCTGCCTTTTGCGTACTGGAACAAAGGAACTCACGTGTGCATGCTGCAGCCAGGGCTCAGGGAAGCCCTCCATAGGTCAGGGTGGTTGGAGTGTCAAGGTGCATGGGGAGGGAGTGGAATGGTGCCACACTGCAAATGCTGGCAGGGCAGGGAGTGGGATGGGTGCAGCCTGCACAGGGACATTCTCTCCTGTGCATCCGTTTCTTGCTGCTAACTTGCCTCTGCATGCTTTGTTGACTGCTGGCGTGTGCGTGGTACTCAGGAGCCAACATAGTGGCACACAGGACCTATCCGGGCATCTGGGTGTCTGCTGGGTAGCCATGTTACCGCACTCACCCATTTAGGACCATGGCACTCTACTCTGCAACCCTGAGAAAGCCATTATGCCCCACGCTCCTCTTGTGCTTCTATGCTCTCCTGAGACTTTGTGACAACTGCTTGCACTGCAACCACAACTGGTACTGCCCATCAATGATAAAAGCACTGATACTGCAGCACCCAGTACTGCACGCCTGCAGTAGCGTTCCCTGCAATTCCTCTGTCCAGCTACCGCTGTTACTCCTTCCTCTGTCCCACTCGTCTCTTGATCTTTTTTGATTCCTCTGCCCTTCTCAGTGTCTGTCTTCCTCTATCCTTTCCCCTGGTCTCATAACATCTAATCTAACTCCCCTCTTTCTCTTTTAGTTTGGAAACTTCCTTGCCCTGTCATTATCTGTCTGAGCAAAAAGTTGCTCTCCAACTTTTTTTATAAGCCACCTTTAGGCACTGAAAGGCGGCAATTAGCTCTCCCTGGAGCTTTTTCTTCTCCGTGATGAACAACTCCAGCTCTCTTGGCCTGTGTTCAGAGGGGAGAATCCCCATCATTTGTTCTAACTTTCGTTGGGTTAACCATTTCCATTAATGAGGGAACGGTTAAGGCAATTACTCCACAACTACCCAAAGCAGCGATAGTGAGAAGCCCACTTCCAGCATCCATTTCCCATGCAGGGACAGATGGACACCGCTTGATGTCTTGCCCCCCAGGAGAAGGGGAGTCGCCGCCTGTCCGTGTTGTTTTTTTTTTTTTTTTTTTTTTTCTTTTTTCTGCGAGTGATATTATTACATTGTTTATTTACATGTTTTTGTTTTTGGTGTGTAATCTGTTATGCTCCTAGATTTTTCTTCCTGTGTAAAAGAAAGGTTGAGCTACTTCCAGCTGAAAAAGCTGGGAGTTCGGTTACTTGCTTGATCATATTGTTCTTTCAATATTCAAAGCTGAAGCAAAAGCATGGGGATTGCTGCTTGTAGAGAAACACCAGTTCTCTCACTAGAGTACAACGCTTTCTCAAAAACATGACAGGCCATTAGCTCAGGGTAGCGATCATGCAGCTTATCGGTCACAGTGCGCACAAGAGCATCAGGTCCCCCTCTCGTCACAGAGCCTGTCCGTGGTGTCTCCACTCCACTCTGTGCCCCATCCCGTTCCTTAGAGTCAGCACACGGATATCTCCTACTGCGACAGCATGTAATGTTGGAGGCGTTGGAAGTCCTGATCCATCCATTCGGAGCAGGAGACTGTGTTTTGATGCAAATGTGGAAAGAATCGAAGCTGCAACGTGAGTGGGAAGGACTGTTCCAAGTGCTCCCGACTCCTGAGATGGCAAGAAGAACGGCTGAGAAAAGTGCCTGTTCTCGTCCTGGTCTCCATTCTGCCAACCTGCTCCTTTTCATTCCTTCTTTCTGCTTCTTTACTGATGACATAACTTCGTCACATCGTGTTGCCTTCCTTTTTGTTTTTTTTTTTTTTATCTTGAGGGCAGGCTCCCCTCCTATACCCTTCTCTCCACAGCAGTTCTTTTCAAAACAACTTTTCATTGGTCAAACAACTTTGCAAATAACAGTAACAGTAAACACCCAGAAACTTCCATGCCTCAATGGCTGGAGAACAAGAAACCCGAGACTGCATGCAGTCTCCTGAATCACCCTTCTCTGTTCCCTCTAAACTCTTTTACATTCCTGATGGCCTCATCGAGAAGAGTCTAGTGTTAGGGTGGTGTTAGTGTCTAGTGTGGGGCTTTCCAACCCCCATGGCCACCCTCCCAAATCTTCCCCTTCTTTATTAATATCAACCATTTTCTTGACATGAATTACCACTCCATATATAATACTTCCAATTAGGTGGTAAATTCTTCCTTGCCCTCCCATCACCACATAGCCACCAATACCCTATACCTAATTTTCACCCACTTTCCAAAGATCCATCCACTCCAGACTCCTTATCAGGGTCGTATGCTACTTGGATAGTAATATTACAAAATGACCTTAAATTGGCTAGATTATATCCCCCTGCATTTACAGTTTTTGAACAGTCGGGTTCCCGACCAAAACTAAGCCCCAGATCACGCAAGATCTTTTGTTCGCTGCCATCATTGACCGCCATACACCGACTTTTAACAGTAACGTTTCCCGTGCTTGTAAAGCAAATTTCGGTCCCTCAGGGAGGGTATAATTTACCCTTTCCACTCCCCAACATTGAGCGGACCACGTCTGATTAGTCTATATAATGCATTGTTCCAATTTCTGGAGGGTATCCCATATAGCGGGATTTCCATATTGCCCCTCGGAAGTGCAGTACATATCCAACAGTCAGATAAATTTAAAGATCGGGCGACTCTTTCAGGTATGTTTACATTCGAGTTTTCCTTCCATGCTTGAGCTGATACAATAGTTACAAGCAATGTCCAAAGTCCATACGTGTTGCCTTTTCAATTTCAACTTATTGGGTCCCATCGTTTCAAGTGTCCATGGACCTTGCGTTGACTTCTTGATTCCCATGTGGTGAATCCAAGCAGGTTGTTCATTAATTTTTACTGCGGTGTATGATGTAAGCAGCACCTGAAAGGGTCCTTCCCATTGGGGTTCCAAAGTTTTTTTCTGCAAGAGACTTTACATATATAGATGTATAATCTCCAGGTTGTACATTGTGTATAGGTCTATCCAAAATGCTACTCCGGGTTCCAGCTACATATTTTCCAATTTTGTCTAATTGTTTCCCTAATGCCACCATATAGGATGTCATAATTTTGTCTCCTGCTTGTGCGGACATCGCCTTCTGTATTCCATAGGGTTGTCCATACAGGATTTCAAAAGGGCTCAGTCCCTCCTTTGCTCTTGGCCTTGTTCATATGCATAAGAGAGCCAAAGGAAGAGACTGAGGCCAGGCCAGATTCGCTTCCTGTCCCAACTTTACAATCTGTTGTTTGATCAAGTGGTTCGTCTTTTCTACCTGGCCACTTGACTGAGGGCGATATGGGGTATGAAGTTATCAATCTATACCTAGATGGCGGCTGATATGTTGCACTATTCTTGAAATGAAATGAATATCCTGTCAGAGGATATAGTAGCTGGTACCCCAAAACGTGGTATTATTTCCTGTATTAGTATTCTTACCACCTCCCTAGCCTTGGCTGTTCTGGTAGGAAACGCCTCTGGCCAACCTGAAAAGGTGTCAGTTAATACCAACATGTATCGGTACCCCCCTTTTCTTGGCAGTTCCAAAAACTCAATCTGCCATTGTTGTCCAGGCCCATTACCTTTTCCAATTTGGCCTATCCCTAATTTTGGAGTAGTTTTGGGATTAGTCTGGAGCCAAAGGTCACACTGCTGAGTCAGTTGTCTCGCAGTAGTTCCTTGCTACAATTTCTCTGATCCAATGTTTATATAAGGCTTCAGTCCCCCAGTGCCTCTTTCTATGTTCCTCTCTTATCAAGGGCCATATCATATAAGAGGGAATAATCATTTTCCCTTGGGGTAAGAGCCCACCCTTCCTCATTATAGGAACCTGCTAGATCAGTAATTAATTTCTGATCTTCCTTGGTATATTTGGGCTTACCTTCTAGGGAGATTTGCCCACTGGGGATCAGGGCCCCTTCTGTTTTTACCTCCCTTTTGGCTGCATGTTTTGCCTCTCTGTCTGCCAGCTCATTTCCTTTTTCCAATTCTGAGTTTGCTTTTTGGTGTGCTCTGATGTGCACGATTGCCACTTTCTCAGGGAGTTGAAGTGCTTCCAACAACTTCAAGATTACTTTTGCATGCTTGATATTTTTGCCATGCAAATTCAGTAATCCCCTCTCCTTCCAGATCACTCAATACGCATGTACAACCCCAAAGGCATATTTTGAGTCTGTATAGATGTTTTTGATTTTGTCTTGGGCCAATTCCAAGGCTCGGGTCAGATCAATTATTTCCACCTTTTGTGCAGAGGTGTTCGCAGGTAAAGGCCCGGATTCTACTGCCTCTTTACAAGTGGTAGCTGCATAACCATTGTGTCGTTTGCCACTTACGACTTAGCTGCTCCCATAAGTGAACCAGTTTTCTGTGTCTTCCATAGGATTGTCTTTCAGATCTGGATGGCACGAATATACTGCTTTGATGGTTTCCAGACAGTTGTGATGCACTGGGTCCCTTGTGTTCCCACTGAGAAAAGAAGCTGGATTGACAATGTTGGTGACTACAATTTCCACATCATCCTGTTCCACCACTGTAGCCTGATATTTCAAAACTCTTTGTGGGGAGAGCTAATGTCCACCTTCTGCTTCCAGTACTGCAGATACCCTATGGGATGCTAACACGGTTATTTTCTGGCCCAAGGTAAATTTTTGGGCCTCCTGGATGTTTAGTACTATGGCCGCAACCGCTCAAAAACATCCAGACCATCCCTTTGCAGTTGTGTCCAATCGTTTGGAGAAATAAGCAACTGCCCTACGGTATGGGCCCAGGTCTTGTGCTAATATTCCCAGGGCAATCCCCTGCTTCTCGTGGGAAAAAAGGTAAAATGGCGTACTCACATCTGGGAGTCCCAAAGTTGGAGCTGACATCAGGGCCTTCTTCAGTAGCTTGAAAGCTTGTATTGCTTCCTTGTTCCATTGAAGGCATTTCTGTTCAGTAGTCGTGAGTGCATACAGGGGTTTAACAAGCAGTCCGTAATTCTAAATCCATAGATGGCACCACCCGCTCATACCCAAAAAGGTCCATAGTTCCTTCACTGTTTGTGGTCTTGGAGTTTGGAATATTGCCTCTTTTCGAGCCTGTCTCAAGGTCCTTTCCCCAGCACTGATTTCATATCCCAAATAGGTTACCTGTTGTTGTACTACTCGGGCCTTTTTCTTAGATACCCTGTACCCTTGGAGTCCGAGAAAGTCTGGCAGATTCACCGCCCAAGTCAGGCAGGTGTCCCTTGTTCTAGTAGCAGTCAGAATATCATCAACATATTGCAGCAATTTCCCTTCTCCTGGTGGGGCCTCCCAGGATTCAAGATCTTTCGCTAACCGATTTCCAACTATTGTGGGGCTATTCTTGAAGCCTTGGAGTAACACCGTCCAGGTGAGTTGGGTCCTACGCCCACTCTTGGGGTTTTCCCATTCAAATGCAAATCTTTTCTGGCTGGCTTCATGGAGAGGGAGGCAAAAGAAGGCATCCTTTAAGTCAAAAACTGTAAACCAGGCTAGTTCTGGTGTTAATACAGTTATTTATTGCCCGTAGATCCTGGACCACCCTATATGACTCATCCAGCTTGTGGACAGGTAATATAGGGGTATTAAAATTGGATTCACATTCCCTCAACAATCCTACTTACACTTTTATTATTGGTCAAATTCCTTCCCTATCTTCCTGCTTTAGAGCGTACTGCTCGATCCTCACTGGCTGCTTTCCCTCCTTGAGTCGAATCTCAACACGTGGGGCATTTTTAGCTCTCCCAGGTTCATCAGTAGCCCATACGCCTGGGTATACCTGGTTTACGACTTCTTCATTAACTTGTCCTTCCATTGGCAGGTTGACTAGGGCTAAACTCATTACCTGTATATATTGTTGATCCTTTACCTCCAGAGTAATCTCCCCTTTTTCAAATTTTATTACTGCTCCTAATTGCTCTAATAAATCTCTACCTAAGAGTGCCCTTGGGGAGTTAGGCATATATAAAAATCTGTGTATGCCCCGTTGTTTCCCTAACTTGTACTTCAAAGGTTGACAAAAATAAGCCTTTTCAGGTTGATTGGTTGCACCTTTTACCCTAACATAATCATTCCCTAAAGCCATTAATGCTTGATTTAGAACTGAATATGTTGCCCCCATACCAATAAGAAATTTCACTTCCGTTTCTCCCCTATCTTCATTATAACCAGTGGAGGATCCGTTAGGGTAGATTCCCCAGGTCCCCGTTATTTCTGCCAAAATCAGGGGCTGATTACCCTAGGAAAAGGCTAGTCAGTTTGTTCTCTGAATCCGAGAGATCTGGGTCCGAATTTTTTTTATTTATTTTTTTTTCCATTACATTTTAAAGTTGGTCCAAAAATTCCATGGGGGTTTCTTCTGGACCTTGTTGGAAGCATATTCTCAATTCCCAATTCAAACAGATTCGAGTATTAACTTAACTTCATAATTTTCGGGATGATTAGGGTCTCAGTGGGGTCGGTCAGGGGAATGCAATTGTCAACAGTTCCCTGAGCGGTCCCATTGGCAATCTGAGCTTGCACATGAACTCAGGTTGTTTTAAGAGTTAACTGCTTTTCTGTTTCCATAACAACTCTCTCTGGGACCCATCATGATCCCTTTGCCCCAGAGGGCTAACACCTGTGATTTTGAGATCTCAGCCTGGGGCTGAGACAGAGCTTTTAAAATTCCTACATCCTCTTTCCCTGCTCATTCAACTTTAAACACCTTTAACACCTTCAACAACCCTTTTATCACTTCCTTTTCCTTCACTCCAGCCTGTACTTTTCTAATGCCAACACCAAAGGCTCAGTCAAGGGCCAATTAAATCCGCTCCTTTTCTCTCTAAGATGCTGAAACAACATATCTGTATACTACATTTCATCCTATTTTCCTTCTCTCCTCAAAGGACTTTATTGACTGTAATGAAGGACATATTGACCGTAATACGGTGTTATGATTAATAGTTCCATTGTGGGGCCACTCCTCTCCATCCTCTAGTTTATAAAGTGGCCACCACTGATTACAATATTTGATAACAGTTCTTTTACTCTCTGTCCCCCCTCTTCCCATTATATCCCTCCAATGTGTTAGTATACATTCTAGGGGGCTTTTCCGCGGGATTTCTTTGCTTTGACCTTTTCCCATTCTAATCTATAGCAGTTAATATTCCACCATTTTCCTAGGAGCTCGTTACTAGTCAATCCCAATCCCTCCAAAATCCACAATATATAGAGATACACAAGTAAAATCAGACCACTGTAAATTAACTGCCTGTAGACAATTACACTGAGGACATTTAAACCCGACGAGCAGATAATATGCCTGGGCAAATTTCGTTCCCTTAGGCATACACCTCAATGGCAGTTCTTATATTATATTTACATATTCACATATTAACATATGTTTAAAAGAACACTTTAACAAAAATGCCCGGGCCTTTACATATACAACATACAGTTATTATTCCAGTTAGAATTATTCCCCAGCAGCTGCAAACATTATGCCAGTTACCATTAAAGCTCGCCTACCCTCCTCCCGTCTCTTCTATGATCTTCAGGATGTTCCTTGTGGTTCCTAGAACCAGGGTATGGCAGCTTCTACTCAAAACCCCTTTTGGCCGCTCTATCGGCCACCTCCGTTTGGCCACTCTACCGGCCACCTCCCAAGACGCCTTCAGGGTTCGTGTTGCATGCTAGACATCTCTATGCGGCTTATCGACCTCCCCGGCCAATTGGCTTACCTTAATTAAGGTGTACCGTTTGCCCGCAACCACAGGAACTTCCTGTATCCCTGCAGTGAGCGGCTGGGAGAGGAGCTCCTCTGAGAGAGAAAAAGGGGCTCGGGGCGCGCCTAGGAGGTCTGCTCCACAGTCGATCCTGCAGCCGAACAGAGTCCTCCTGCCTGGCTCGCCAAACTCATGCGCAGAAAAGACTCCACAACTATAGGGTTGCGATCCTGGGGTGTCATGGCATACCGCTACTTGTGTTTGGGGAGCTGGTCAGAGCACCCACCTCCATTTCTGTTTATGGTGGCTGAGTTTGTTCAAGTAATCCCTGACTTGATACCTGTCCCCTGCTGGTGGTTCTGCGGAGTCTTGCCTTTAGGCACAAAGACCCAGGACCAGCCCTTCAGAAACCCACACTGGCTACTTCTGATCCCTCCGTTGTCCCGCATGTCAGCTGCAGCGCCTTCCCTGGCCCAGGCTCAGTGCTCATCACAGCAATGGCTGACATCCCAGCAGAAGCCAGCCCGCTCTCTTTGGGCGCTACCTCAATGCATGACTTTGCTCACTTTGGCCCCTCCAGCTCTCTCCCCACTCCCGGTGCAAGGACGGAGTGAGAGAGCAGCTGTGTGGTGCTCAGCTGCCCACTGGGCAGCCAGCATGGGGCACAAAGGATTTGAGATAACAGCATCACTGGCGATCACCTGATTTTCACCTACGTAGAAGCAAGCAGCTCCAACGCAGCCGTGTACCTACTGCTCCATGGGATGCTACTATGCAGTCTAACCCCTCATGGTTCTGAACTACCCCTGCTGATAAGGATGTGACCTCCTGTAGCGCTGAGGTGATAGAATCTGCCGGAACATTAGTAATTTGCTCCACTGTAGCGGACGTTTAGTAAAGCATGTTGTGTTAAAGGATAAGGAAGTTTGGCAGGACCTAAACCCCCTTGCGTTCCAACTTGTCCTCAGATATCAGAGGGGCTGGGAGTGGCTGGGTTTGGATTCTGAGCGATGCCCTGTTTGGAACTATAAATCCAGTTGTATTCAATAGACTAAATTATCGTGATCATGGGTGCACATATCGTGTAATACACTTTCAGTCTAGTAAATGACTGGTGTAGTTTATTGGAGCAACACGAGCACAGGTTCTTTTGGATTGCCGCTGATGAAGACTCTGTCTGCAAAGCACGTGCAAATACCAAGAATATGACTAACACAACCAGCTACATATACGTTAACTTGTGGAACAACTCTATAGAGAATGTTAGGTTTCCCAGGGAAGCACTCGCTGTAACTGAGGGTTCAGACCTCACCCTGTAGGCATCCCTGTAGGGGGGAAGAGAGGTTCAGCACGGCAGCCTTCGGCTGATGCCAGGAGTCAGCGACGTCCTCCCTACTTGTCTGTGGTGGTGTCTTCCCCAACATTTTCCTCTCTTGAGCCCTTTTTTTTACTATGTTCCTGCTTTTAGGTAGTGAGCGACTCAAGTCATATGCGCCTTTGTTGTGACTGGTATACATTTTCCTGGCTTTTGTTTTTGCTCAGGGAAATTCAGAGCGTGTGCTCAGTGAGAGGTAGTTGCACCTTGGAGGCGGGTAGCCTTGGGGATGGAGGTGTATTTTGGCACTGTAGTGAGATTATAATGAGCAAAGTTCATCCAGAGGACATGAGTAGGTTGTCAGTTAGACTCAGGGCTGGCCATGTAATCTCTCAGTTCCGTACCATCAGGCTCACTCTAAAATCGCGCTGTTCCTAGCAAAATGGCCCGACGCCCAGGAAGGACGAGGCAGTGGGTTGCTCTAACACGCTGTGGCCAGGGAAGCAAAAGCTTTCCTTCCTCTTGGTTTCACAGCCTAGCAGAGCAGCTTGGTGCCGTGGAGTTTTCTAACCATTCAGTTTTCACACAAAAAAATGACACGTTCAAGCAGTGAAGAAAGAGGGCTGTTTCTTTGGGGAAAGTCCAGCAGAGAGGTTACTCGGCGGGGCCCGAGGGCTGGAGCTGGGCTCAGCACTGAGCACAGCTGCAGCAGCATAGCCAGCCAGCTCTCGGGACACGGGGCCTCCTCTCCCACACCCTCCGGAGCCGGTAACGTAGTGCTTGCAGGCTGAATGTGGAGGAAGTTCTCAGGACCAGGATGGTTTCAGTCACCAGGGAGGAGACTGAAGGGCTGCTGTAGCCCTCCATGCTTCTCAGGGCTGACATGGAAAGGAACAGAGGGCAGCTCAGAGCCTGTATCACTGGGAAGCACGCCCAGGAACCCCTCCTGCCAAGCCCACCCCACCTCCTCAGCTGGGGCAGGGGTCGCAGCTCACTGCCCAGGGTCTTTTCTCCTCCCAGCCAGTTCGTGCTGATACCCCACTGCCCTCACTCACCCTCGATGATGTTCTCTAGCTTCTCCTTGCGCCCATCCACCAAGTGCTGCCCGGCAAGCCCTAGGTACACACAGCCCGTCACAGATCCCGCTGGCCAGCTCGCCCCAGACACAGTTCCCCCCTCAACATCCCTGCCGGCTTGGCCATGTGTGCCCAAGTGTGACACCACCCAAGGAGGCTGCGAGGCACTCGCTAAGCTTCCCACCAGCAACCACTGCTTGGGCAGGGGGTGGCCGAGGGCAGCAGGGAGCCCCCACAGGCACTCCAGACCCACTCTGAGCTGGCAGTGCTCTGCAGCCACGTGGCTGATTCGGCAGCAGCTGGGGCTGCGGCCAAGCTGCTGTGGGGCACAGAGGGCCCATGGGGTTGTGACTCACCAATGAACCTGATGGCCGCCTCTTGCAGGGGCTCCTGGGGGCTCCACAGGTATGGCAGGCTCTGGCACAGGTAGTCATCCACTCTGCTGCTGTGCCCCACCAGCTGGAAGAGAATAGTACATGTGGATGGGGCTGGTGCAGCCTTGCCCCTTGGCCAGGCCAGCCCTGTACGTGGGACTGGCTTCCCCTGCTGGGATAGCCTGATGCAGTGGCTAGAGGCAAGGGTAGCCACCCTGCACCCTGGGCCAGGGCTGGCAGGCCTTGTCTGGGCCAGGTTTTGGGAGCCCTCGGGCAGTTGTCCTTACCAGGCACTTGCCAATCCTCTGTGGCTGCGCTGTCTCCAGCAGGTTCCTGAGCTGCTTCCACTTCAGGAGCTTGGCAGCACCAAGGAGGGCTTCCCGAGAGGCCTGCAGAGCAGCAGAGAGTGGGAGATGAAACCACTGCGCATTGGACAGGCCCTGGTTGTCCTGCACCTTGGCGAGGCTTGGGGGCTTTTCTGGCCCTTGCTGGGGAGGTGCAGCAGCTGGGGAAGGCATCTGCCAGAGGGTTCAGTGCTCGGGCAGAGGTGTGGGGCAACCACCAGCTCCGGCACTTCATGCTGCTGGGGCTGCAGGACAGAAGTCCCCCAGAGCTGCTCATCTGCAGCCAAGGCCAGCAGGCAGGTGAAGCGCTGCAGTCACTGAGGCACCAGGGCAGGAGGCAGCCAGGGACGCCACGCACGGGGACCCCAGCAGGCTGTTCCCTAGGGCCTGGGCTCCAGAGCCCGCCACCGCGGACACAGGGCCAGACCCCTGCCCTGGCTGCGGCTCCCTTCCCAGGCTGGCAGCCATGCTGGCTCCTGCAACCCCTGGCAGGGGCTGCACCCTTCTGCGTGGCCCAGGGCAGCCTGCAGGCCAGGGTTTCTGCAGCGAGCACGCTGGCGGCTCCAGGGTGCTCATGCCCAAGAGAGCAAAGGAGCATTCAGCCTAGGCATCTGGCGGGTCCCTGTGCATAACATGGGGTCGACAACTGTTGGGCACCTCACCACTGGCCTCAGACACCTGCAGGCACAGCTGGGATGCCCGTGAAAACTCTAGTGCCTAGGTATCTGTGGCTACGCAGCACTGCTGAGCACAGCTGGGAGCAGGCAGGGCAGGTCTGGAAAATGTCCGTGCCCACCTTCTTGGCCCCTGACAGCTCTGGGGCTGCAGGAAGCCTCCCAGTGGGCTTTTCTGTGGAGGGCTGCATGCGGGGCTGGATGTGGGGCAGGGAGAGGCCCCTCCGCTCTGGCCCTCTGTGCAGGCGGAGGTGTAGTAGGGGCAAAATGGCTGTGGTGGGCCTGGTGCAGGCACAGAGGGGCTCTGCACCTTTCTTTTGGATTCGGGAGCTTTGGCCCTGAGGTGAGGCACATTCAGAGGGAGCCTTGCTAACAGCCCATGCCCCTAATGCTCAGGCCCTCCTGAGGGGTGTTGCCCCCTCAAGTGAATGCTCAGCTTAGTGTCCCCACCTCAGCCACACGCTGGTCCTGGTCATGCAGGTGGAAGAAGAGGGGGAGGATGGTGCTCTGCACTTGCTTCTTCATCTCCATCTTATGGGTGCCCTCTGCAACCTCCATGGCATCCTTGCAGAGAAGGATGGAGAGCTCTCTCATGCAGCTGCACTCCTGGTGAGACAGAACAAGGGAGGACCTCAGTCCAGGCTCTTCCGAGCTCACAGTGAGCAAGGGGTCGGTGTGGCAGACAGGGAGACACACGCTCCTGGCTCTCACTCTGCAGTGAGCTGTGGCAGGTAGGCCAAGTGTGTGGGCAGTGCAAAATGGCTCAAGACACAGGAAGGGCAAGGCAGTGGGTTGCAGATGGTCCACCCTGGGGCTGGCAAGGGGACACATGGCAAGGGGAGAAGCGGCCATGGGCAGCAAGGGGCCGAGGAGAAGTTGCCATTGTGGAGCACACATCTGCAGGGCTCTGCACAGGGAGGGGCTGCCCCAGCAGGAGAGCCCAAGAAGCAGCAAGCAAAACGTTTCCAGCCCGTGCCCAGGGATCGTGGTGGGCGAAGAATCCGCAGGCCAGTGAGACACGCGGAGAGGGACGCACCACCCCCAGGCCACATTCACGTGCCCCGTGGCCACGCTAGCCAAACCTCCTGCTTGCCCACCAGACTTACGTTTTCAAAGAGGGGCAGGAGCCTGTCAGGCAGCTGCAGAGCGATGGGGCCAGCCACTTGCCCATCTGCTAGGCGCAGAGTGTTGCGGAGGACAGTCACGGCCTTCATACTGATGTCGCTGTTGGCATCCTGCAGTTGCTGCACGACCTCTGGCAGCAGGTCTTGCAGAGTTACTGCCTACATGAAACACAGCAGTTCTGTTTCAGAAACACCGAAGACCATCCTGGCAGAAGCCCTTTGCTTACAGCAGGCACAGCCCAGAGCAGAGGTCTGTCTCCAGGAGCGTGCTGAGGCCCCTTCAGACAGAAGGCTGCTGCCTTGGGTTGCAGAAGTAGCCACTTGTGTCAGCCTGGCCCCGTGCGGGGCCTCATCTTCCCAACCTCAGCAGGATGACTGCTCTGGGTAGAGTGCTCCTGCAGCTGAGGCAGCCTTGCGCTGGCTGGCCTGGGGCCTGGCATTGACCTCTTTCTGGCACAGCAGGAGGTGCCTTTGAGCGGACACTGGTGCCGCTCGCCTCGTGCTGCACAGTCCAGGCAGGGGCTGCCCAGAAGCGCTCAGGGGCTGATGAAGAAGGCAGTGAGAGCAGTGGAGCCACTACCGCCTCTCCCGATTCTTGGCAAAGTCCAAGCAAGCCTCTGCGGGCAACAGCACCTGCAGCCCAGCCCCAGGCAGATGCCGCCACTTGGCCCAGATGCCCCCACTCACCATCTTGGGTCTCGTAGACAGCGTGACGAGGCTTGTAACCGCCATCCTACGCAGCACCGAGGACTGACTGCGCAGGTGTGAATGAAGAATGTCTGGGATGCAGGCATTGACAAACTGCTCAAAGTCTACGCAGTCCAGCAACTGAAAGACACCCAGCAGCCCAGTGAGAGCCTGGCCCAGCCGGCAGGACTCCTGGCAGCACGCTGAATCTGCCAGAGAGCCCAGAGTTTCAAGGCACCTTGGAGAGGCACCGCTTGCTGCTAGGCCCTACCTCCATGAAGACAGCCATGGCGGTGATCTCCTTGTGCTTCTGTCTCTGGCGGAGACATATGACTGCCTCTTCAAACGCCGAGGCACCGAAGAGCGGTGCTTTGCTTCGCAGAGCCCTGGCCAGGGGAAGAACGCATTGGTAGTACCAAGCTGGGCAAACAAACCTCCTTGGGACTGTGCTTTCAGCGCTAGCTGTTATCCCATGGGCCAGACCAGGGCAAGGCTTGCATTTCTGCACTCTGCTTCAGCAGCTGGTGCCATCCACTTGAGGAGAGGCCGCCCGCCCTTCACCACATACCTTGCCTTTGCAAACATGGAGGGTGACGAGCACAGATGTGCTCGATTCACTGAGGGATGCCCTGCCTACACACAAGTTGTGGCCTTCCAACAGATGCCATTTCCTGACCACTTTGGATCCCCAGGCCACTGAGCCTTCCCGCGCTCTCTGGCCACCCTTCCGGCTGCTCTGCCACACAGCTCCAGTGCAGGCTGTGGCATTGCCTGCAGAGCCAGCCCCAGCACTCTCCTGCACCACTGGTCCCCGAGGAAGGAGTGCATTGGAAGGTGACAGGTCCTGCGAGTCCTCCTCTTGCACTGGGCAAGAGCAGCCCTTCACCAAGGAGCTCTCAGAGGCAGCAGCATGGAAATCATAGAATGAATCGTAGAATGGCTCGGGTTGGAAGGGACCTTAAAGATCAAAGAGGCCACTTCCCCTGCCGGTCTCTCCTGAGATCCCTCAGTCACCAGCACTGAGGGTCAACGCTGTCCCTCGGACCCCTGGGGACACCTCACCAGCCACGAGGAAGGGGATCACGTGGGGCCCTCCACCTCTGGGGGAAGAGTGCCAGGGGAGACAAGGACAACTGATGAGGCGCTCACCTAGTCAGCACAGCAACACCTGTGTGGAAGGTCTCATGTCTTAAAAGCGTGCACCAGCCACCCTGCGTCTGGATGTCTTCAACCAAAGTGGCACCCCCCACGTGTTGGAAAAGAGCTCTCATGGTCGTCACCGCAGTCCTGCATGCAGAGCACAATGCGCGTCACATGTGGCGCCCCAGCGCTGGCTCCGGCCTGGGGCACAGACCTGGCAGAGGGGATGGAGCACCTGAGAAAGATGCCTGGAGGCCACATGCACTCCCCCATCTGACTGCTGCTCCTGCTGAAGTCCTGCAGTGTGCACTCATGGATGAAGGAGATCTGGAAGAGCACGGCAATGTAGAGCTTGTGGAAAAGTGAGTGCGCAATGTTTTTGCTGGAGGGCAGCTGGAAGATCTTGTTCATGGCACTGGTTACCTGCAGAAAACAGTCAGGTGCAGCTCTCAGTGCACAGGTGTCCCTGCAGCACTGCCAGAGCTTGCGGGTTGGGGGGTGAGGGAGGTGGGGGTGAGGCGTCGCTCTGAGCTGATGGAGGCACCGGGCCAGAGCCCGCTGCCTGGCTGCCTGGCCTGGGGCCCAGCCCCAGTGGCTCCCTGGGTTCGTCTCTGCTTTGTGGCATGGGCAAGCCAGCTTTTCGTGTCCAGAGCAAAGGGCCCAGCAGGCCCCGGGGGTCTTGCCAGCTGTCCTCAGCTCCCTGGGCCAAACCTTGCAGCCTGCTTGGGCCAGGCAGCCGCCCTGCCCGGGGCTGCCCAGCAAGGCAGGAGCAGGCGGGGAGGGAGGAGGACAGAGAGCGGCAGGGCAGGGGTGGGCTGCATGCCTGTGCGCAGTGGGGCCCCAGCAGTGCATGTGGCCCTGCTGGGCTCTGGCTCCCAGCCCCCCTGACTGGGGAGCCCCAGGGAAGGCTGTCGTTTGGGGACAGAGGAAGAGGGGAGGAGGGGATGGGGAGGGGAGTGCAGCCCCACTGGGGGTGAGCGAGGCCTGGTCCAGGAACTCACAGCCCAGGAACGGACACAGTTGTGGTGTGGGCCAAAGCCATCGTGCCCAGGCCCTATGCGTTGCATCAGCAGCTTTCTCAGCACGTCCTCTGCAACGCAGGGCTCGGAGACCATCGTCTGCCACATGGCCGTGGCAACCCTGCAGAGACAAAGCATGCTGTCGATGGGGCCACCCCAGCCACTGCCCCTTGGCCTGTGCCGGCCCTGAGGGTCCTGAGCTGTGCCAGAGGTGGGTGGGGGGGCCCTGTACCTATCGCACCACGGGAAGACCTCCAGCAGGCCCTGGACCGCGTGCTCAGGGTGCAAGGAGGTGATCTGGAAAAGGGTCCTCTTCAGGATGTCCAGGAGTGATTCCTTGCTGACCGACGCCAGGCGGTCATGGATGATCTGCATGACCCGTGGCACCTGGAGGAGAGACGAGGGAGAATGGAGCGGAGCACAGCCATGGCCCCAGCTGCCACCAGCAAATGCTTCCCTCCTGTGGCTCTTTGCCAGCCCGAATGGCTGTCGGGGACTCCCAAGCCCTGGACCCGGGCCAGGGAGAACAGCCCCCGAGAGGGCAAGAGCACAGGGCAATCTGTCTGCAAACTGCTAACCTCCTCCATCTGTGAGTCTGTGATCATATCCAACATGCGAGCAACCACCTTTGTGTCAGAGACCCTGGGGTGTGTCATGCCCTCCAAGATGGTGAGGATGAAGTCCGTCCTCTCGACAGGGAAGAGGAAGCTGCCAAATACCTGCAGGAGGGAAGACATGTCACACAGCCTGCCTTGGTGGCGGGCTGCAGCTGAGCAGCGAGGGCAGCTCTGGAGAGAGAGCCAGGGCAGTGCTGGCACTGTGCCCCCAGCACAGGCAGGAGCAAGAGCTGGCGTGGGCTTGCAAGGGCCGGCCTGGGCTGGGATGACTGTAGCCTCAGTGGCTGCGGAGAGGGAACTGCCCCGCAGGGTGAAGGCAGGTGGTGGAGGTCAGGGTCAGGGCACACTTGGTGGTGTGTAGGCAGCCAGGCCTTGTGGGTGGCCAGGACAGCTGGACCTGCAGTGCTGACGCTGGCCACTGACATTAGCCTTTGGCTGCTCCCTGCTGAGATATGGTGGGACCCTGCAGCCGGCTTGCTGGGAGGCCGTGACGGACCCTGCCTCCTGCCCGCAGTTCTTGGGGCACTGGTTCATCCAGGTCTCCTGTCAACCTCACAGCCAAGAATCCCAGGAAGGGAGGGGCTCATTACCGTTGGTTCGTTAGCAGCGTCCTTGGGCAGGAAGGTGCTTGGGCATTCCCGCTCCAGCAAGAGATACGGATAGGTAGGTGTCATCAGGTGGCCTGGGCAGCAAGGCAAACAGAGAGTGGGTGAGTGGTAGGAATGATGCAGAAGCTGCTGCTTGGAGAAGACAGCTGAGAACACCAAGCAGAGCTCTGATTGTGGCAGGGCGCTGTGTCTGTCAAAGAGGGGCACTCTGTGTTGGGTGGAGGGTAGGGGGTGGGGACAGGAGACATGCCAGGGAGGAAATGGGTCTTCTGTTGCAAGGGGGAGGAGGGCAAACCGCCTCGCAGTCTGCAGAAAGGCCAGAGAGTTTGGTCCGGCTTTCTGCTCTGAAGCAGGAGAGAAGCCCCACGATGCTGCTACTGCTACAGGCTCTCCAGTCCACTGGTTCTCAGGAGTGCTACTAAGCCACTGCCCCAGGGGACATCCTGCTGCTCCAATAGGGGCTGGGGGAGCCCCCTAGGGTTGGTGCAGCACGGCTGCTCCCCTGCTCCACCCTTGGAGGAATGTGCTGCTCTTTCCTCTAGCTGGGGAGGGCGGACAAAGCGGCGTATCACCATGCCTGGTCTTGACTGGGCCCTCGTGTCTGAAAGGTGCTAGCCCACCCCAGCCTCTCTTACTCTGTCGCACCATCACGATCCTGTGGATGGCGTGAAGAGCCTCTGCAGACCCACAGCTGATGTTCTTGTCCTCCTCGGCACAGCACAGGGTGAGGCACCCCATCAGCTGCCCCAGGAGTGGCACAGGCTTCGTCTGGAAGGTGCGAACGCTGACCGTGCCCACTCTGTTTGTGAACGAGTCCTGGGGTTGAGAGGATGGACAGTGGCAGCTTGGCTGAGCTAGTGCACTTGAGACAGCAGGAAGGGGTGAGGGAGTGCTTAGAGGTTGCCTGAACCACCAGCTCCTTACCTGCATCAGAGAAGTGGGGATCAGGGCCTTGCTCAGACTGGCAATCCTCCCCATGGCATACCGACGCTTTGCCACTTTCTCGGATCTTGTGAGGGGCAGCAGGGCCTGAGAAGAGAAAAGCTGCTGGTTTGCCTTGGGATGCAGTGGCAGCTCCCGTAGCGGCAGCTCTGCCAAGCGCCGGGCAGGGTTTACGCAGCGTGCCCAGGCTTCTCCTGAACAAGAGAAGAGCCTGGAAAAGGGGTATAGCCCGTCGCGGCCTTGGGGACAGACCTGCAAGATGATCTCCAGCATAGTGGCAGTGTAGTCCGATGAAGTACACACCAGCACTTTCAGCACGTTGTCCAGAGATTTCAGAATCTGTAAGGAAGACAGAGCGGGTGGTGCTTTTTTGTTGGTCCTTCCTCATGGGAAGCTGGCTTGAATGCCTGCTGCCTGAGGCAGGCCTCAGCTGCCCAGTGGTGCCAGCAACCTGCCCAGTGGTGTCTCAGGATCTCCGTTGTCTTTCTGTTTCTCCCGTGGTCTTTCAGCAGCCAAAGCTAACTAGGAAAAAGTGCGCAGGAACTGACTGGCAGCAGGCTCTCTGTAGCTCACTCGCTGCTTACCTCAGCATAAAGTGAAGCATCCAACTTGCCCCTCTCCGTCTCTGAAGCAAGAGAGCCAATGGCGTTGATGCAGGGGCCGAGGTGCTGTGACAGCAGTGCTAGGTTCTCTTTGCTGCAAGGAGAGGAGAGAAGGTGCCCGTTGGAGGCTGGCACTAGGAGCAGTGCCCAGATGCCCTGGGAAGGTGACCGTAGATGTCAGGGCCTGGGGTCACCAGGTGGGACCCGTACTGGGTGGGCAAGGCTTGTGTGGAGGCATCTTCTCCCTCTCCCGTGCTGCTGAGCCAGGGATAGAGGGCAGTCATGGCATGCAGTGCACAAAGCCCTTTCCAGCTCCTGCCTCTCTCCCTTCAGGGAAAAAAGCTGGGAAGGGAGACAATGGAGAGCCCCTGCCGGCACTGCCGGCTGGCTCTACTGGCATGGCACCCTCTGCCCTCCTATCTGGTGCAGGGGAGAGCTGAGGCCCTAAGACAGAGCACCAAAGTCCTGCCCGGGTGGGGGAAGCCCGCTGCTGTCAGGCCCATGCTGTGGAGAGGCCCTGGCCGAGCCAGGGTATGGGGCAGGTACCTCCTTTCACTGATGGCATACGCAGCTTGCCAGCCCAGGAGCATCACAGTGCGCAGGTGGTCGAAGGGAGACTTAGGCAGTTGCATCTGGAGAGAGACAACATGGTCAGGATGGGACACGGGAAGCTGCCAGGGGCTGGCACTGATCTGCAGGGCAGGCAGAGCATTGCTGGCACTATACCAGCATTGGCGTCAAGACCGGGGGGCTAAGGGGGGCACAGGCCAGGCTGCTCTGTTCCCACAGAGGCCCGTCCCACCCTCCCCTGTGTGCAGAAACCCCTGTGCTGTTCTGACTGCTGGGCTGCTGCCCAGACAGCTCACCCTTCCCCCCTCCCCGCCCCACTGGGTATCCCCTCACCTTCTTCTCCACTCCCAGCTCGTCGCTGGGCAGGTACATGTGTGTCCTCTCCATCCTGGTGCTGCAGATGGTGCGGATCGAGGCCAGAAACTTCAGCTTCCAGTCCTCTTCCTGACAGTCAGGGAGCAGAGAGACAAATAGGGAGGGTGAGAGGGCGGCGACATGGCCAGCAGGGCCACTGCACCACAGGGGTGCAGTGATGGCACAAGGGGCCAGGAGGGCAGCAGCTCAGCACAGCCAGCAGCCCTCCAAAAGCCTGTGTGTGGGCAGCAAACATGGCAGCCCCCAGCTGGGAGAAGCAGGCTGAGCCTCACGCACTGACAAAGTCTGCAGTTACCATTTTGGTGCCAGTGAGAACAGCCCAGAAGTAGTCACAGGCTTCCACGTCCTTGGGCTCCGGAGACATGACGGAGGCAGCAGAAGCATCATCTGATTAAAAAAGAATGGACAGAGCTGTAGGCGGGGCAGGAGGCAGAGGGAAGAGCCATGCCCTTTCTTGAGCCCTGTGCCCACCGCCCTGCCGACTGCAAGCCCTGGGTCGGAGCACTGATGCCCCCTTTCCTCAAGGTTGCCGCTGGCAGCAGAGCAGGAAAGGTCCCTGTCCTGCAGCACTCCTGCCAGGTGAGCAGCCTTCTGCTGCCTGTCCCCACAGCAAGAGCTGGGTCCCCTCCACTTTCTCCCGCTGGGAGCCTCCCCTGCTGCCAGGGGAGGCTGTGCTGGGGCTGGCTCCTGGCTCACAGCTGCCCTGCCCTTCAGGAACCGGCATGCCCCCTGCCAGCTGTACCCCTCTGCTGATGTTCCAGGGAAACGGGCTCCTGCTGCAGAACAGCGTGCACTCGCTGACTTTGGTCTCGTCCAGCCCGCTGGGGACCCTCGCTCGCTTGGCTTCCTCAGTTGTGGCAGTGGCATGGCAGTGCCATGCTGTGGCACCCGTCCCTGGTGGAGCCCCGGCTCCAGCTTGCTGGTGAGCCTGGAGCCTGGGGCCAGGCTGGACGGGCCCAGCAGTGCCTGCGTACTTACCCCTCTGAAGCACATGGGTCTCCCACGTAGAATATGCAGCAGATCTGCTATCCTTCTCAGCGTTCAGGATCTCGGGGACAAGTAATAGCAGCCCCGCCAGGGAAAAATCGTCAGTGCCCCTTTGGCAAGGAGCCGCACAACTCGTGCACTGTCCCATTGTAATCCTCGTGGACACTGTGGGGCTGCCCTGCTGGTGCTGGGTAGTTGTAGCTGTCCCAGGGGTGAGTCACAAAGGGCTCTGCTGTGATGTCACCCAGGACAGAAGGGGGACGCTGTCTCCAGGGTGGAGGGCGTGAGGCCCAGGCACCTGACTCCTCTCAGATGCCACAAGGCCGCTGTGAGATGGGGAAGATGCTAAAACTTATCCAAATTAGTATTTAGCTACATATATGGTAAAATATCCTAATTATAGGGATGTAGATGAGAACCTTATGAGCAGCAGATGTAAAAAGGAAGATATTGCTCAAGGCCAACGGGTGAGGGAAGGACGAACAACTCATTAGGGAAGGATGAACAACTTGTTGGCAGGAAAGAAAGCAAAGATAAACAAAAAACTTCTACATGCTGTCCAGGAGCAGGTCCAAGTCCAGAAAGGTAAAGAGAGTTTAACCTACTCTTCCTCACTGCGTTCAACCTGAAAGACCTCTGCCCACGACCACCAGGCTACGCTGCGCAGGTGCAACCGGGAGGAGCTAAGGGCGGGGAGTATGGAAATGAGTACTTGGAAGAGGTCTGCCTTTTGGGGAAATCAATGAATATGTATGAGAACTCATGTAATATGTAACAGTATCCGTGTATAAAATTGTGAGAGATGAGCGGGCAGGTGTGCACTTTTTCAGGGAAGCCATTCCAAGTGCGCCTGGTGTACCGCAATAAAGTGTACCTACTTTACAACCCTATGGTTGTGGAGTCTTTTCCGCACGTCACCTGTGTGCCCTCACACCCTCTTGGGACCACCCTGTGGCTCTGTGGCGTTTCCCAGAGCGCCAGTGTGCCTGAAGGACCTCCCTTTGTCTTCATGGGCACACCAGAGCCTTGCCTCTCCCACTCAGTGGCCAGAGCAGCCATGGATGTGACCTGGCAATCCTGGGAGACATTCTGACAGCAAAGGTCTGCTAAAACACTGGCAGACACAACTGCCAGTCAGCCTGCAAACTGCTAATCCTTGAGAAGGCCCAAGTGGCCCCTTGGAACTTTGGCTGTGCACCTAAGAAGCAGAAACCTCCTGAGCGACCACTGATAAGGGCAAAAAGGAGGAGCTCTAACAGCACTTCATTGTCTGAAAAGGTGAATATACTTTGGGAAAGTGTGGACATGGACACCTTCTGGGCCACTTTCCCTGCTTGTTCTACCCTGACCCCACAGCTTTTAGAACAGGGAGAAGCCCCTGTCTGCAGGGTCTGCAGAGAAACTTCTATAATTTGAGTTGTTTGGCCTGTGAGGAACGTGATCTCCACACAAGGGTGCCTTCTGGTTGCTATTGAGCAATCTAGAAAGTTCTCTAGTGCCACATAGAAGTAAATAACACTGTCAGCCTTCAGCTTGGAGGCAGATGTGGCGATGGCACCCTAGTATCCTGCCAAGTGTTGCCATCACAGCTAACTTCTTTTGTTGGTATCAAAACTTACCAATTCTTTTGTGATCTCTTGCTAATCATTAATCCTTCCTGTGATAATACTACCCTGGCCACACCGCTGAGTGTGTGAGGCGCAGATGCTCTCTCCCACTTTCTGCAGTTTTTGGCATATCACATTTACATCCTTTCCCTCACGCTGAAATCTCTTTCAGTGCCAGGAAGTGCTTTGCAAAAAAGCCTCTACATTGCATTTTCCGTCCTTCTGAAAACATGGTCACACATCCAATAGACAGAGAGAGCGAGCACAATTTAGAGCACATCCAAAAATCCTGCCCATAGGGAGACATTAGAAAACACCTGCGACTTTGGCTTTGGAACTGGAAATGGCACATTTTCAGAGTCCTGGGGTGACTAGTGTCATCATGTGCTCTGATCTCACCGCCTAGTCCTGCTGGCCACGCTAGTTCTCATGCCGTCCAGGATGAGACACCTGGGCACGCTGCTGGCTCACGTTCAGCCAGCCATCAACCAGCATTCCCACGTCCTTTTCTGCTGGGCACACTTCCAGCCACTCTTCCCCAGGCCTAGGCGGCTGCATTAGGTTGCTGTGAACCAAGAGCAGGAGCCAGCACTTAGCCTTGTATAGTGGCACGAGATTGAACTCGGCCCATCGATCCTTTAACCCGGCTGGCAGCTAAGCACCACACAGGTGCCTGTACTGGGCTGGAGTGGCCGCAGGGGCTGGAGTGGTAGCAGTGCTGCACCTGGCCCTTGCTGGGGAGGTGCAGCAGCTGGGGAAGGCATCTGCCAGAGGGTTCAGTACTCAGGCAGAGGTGTGGGGCAACCACCAGCTCTGGCACTTCATGCTGCTGGGGCTGCAGGACAGAGGTCCCCCAGAGCTGCTCATCTGCAGCCAAGGCCAGCAGGCAGGTGAAGCGCTGCAGTCACTGAGGCACCAGGGCAGGAGGCAGCCAGGGACACCACGCACGGGGACCCCAGCAGGCTGTTCCCTAGGGCCTGGGCTCTAGAGCCCGCCACCGCGGACACAGGGCCAGACCCCTGCCCTGGCTGCGGCTCCCTTCCCAGGCTGGTGATGATGCTCTTTTTCTTTCCCTCGATGATGTTCTTTAGCTTCTCCTCATGCCCATCCGTCAAGTGCTGCCCAGCAAGCCTTAGGTGAGGAGCCACAGTCCTCAGGGGCTGCCTTTGTGTGACTTAGGGGGGCACTCCTGGCTCCAGCAAAGCCTCATTAGCTGCCCTCGTGAGGGCTGCCGGCTTCTGGTGGTTCCCTCAGCTACTTTGATGGCTGCACACTGTGATCCCCACTCCACTGTGGAATACATCTGCCCCAGAGCCGATCGCCTCAGGCGAGTGACTGTTAGATGGCGGTTAACAGTGCTCACAACAGAAGGCTTTTCATAGTCCACAAATTCCTTTAGCTGCCATTTCACAGCTCCACTTACAAAGGGAGCCCGAGCTTTCTCTCTCCCCTAAGCACAGCCCTAACCGACGCGCGGAAAAGACTCCACAACCATAAGGTTGTAAAGTAGGTACGCTTTATTGCGGTGCACCGGACACACTGGGAATGGCTTCCCTGAAAAAGGTGCGCGCCTGCCCGCTCGTCTCTCACAATTTTATACACGAATACTGTTACATATTACATGAGCTCTCATACATATTCATTGATTTCCCCAAAAAGGCGGACCTCTTCCAAGTACTCATTTCTATACTGCCTGCCCTTAGTTCCTTCCGGCTGCGCCTGCGCAATGTAGCCTGGTGGTCGTGGGCAGGGGTCTTTCAGGATGAAGGCAACGAGGAAGAGCAGGTTAAGCTCTCTTGACCTTTGTGGACTTTGACCTTCTGTTGGACAGTTTAGGCCTTTTTTGCTTGTCTTTGCCTTGTTTCCTGCCAACAAGTTGTTCATCCTTCCCTCACCCATTGGCCTTGAGCGATATCTTCCTTTTTACATCTGCTGCTCATAAGGTTCTCGTCTACATCCCAGATAATTAGGATATTTTACCATATATGTAGCTAAATCCATCAATGCAAAATGGACTTCCTTTACCGGATGCGGGGGGAAACCTTGTTACAAAAGATGAGGAAAAGGCGGAGGTGCTTAATGCCTGCTTTGCCTCAGTCTTTAGCGGCAATATCGGTCGTTCTCTGGATACCCAGTACCCTGAGCTGGTGGAAGGGGATGGGGAGCAGAATGTGGCCCTCACTATCCATGAAGAAATGGTTGGCGACCTGCTACGGCACTTGGATGTGTGCAAGTCAGTGGGGCCGGATGGGATCCACCCGAGGATACTGAGAGAACTGGCAGAGGAGCTGGCCAAGCCGCTTTCCATCATTTATCAGCAGTCTTGGCTATCGGGGGAGGTCCCAGTTGACTGGCAGCTAGCAAACGTGACGCCCATCTACAAGAAGGGCCGGAGGGCAGACCCGGGGAACTATAGGCCTGTCAGTTTGACCTGAGTGCCAGGGAAGCTCATGGAGCAGATTATCTTGAGAGTCCTCACGCAGCACTTGCAGGGCAACCAGGCGATCAGGCCCACTCAGCATGGGTTTATGAAAGGCAGGTCCTCCTTGACGAACCTGATCTCCTTCTATGACAAAGCGACGTGCTTAGTGGAGGAGGGAAAGGCTGTGGATGTGGTCTACCTTGACTTCAGCAAGGCTTTTGACACCATTTCCCAAAGCCTTCTTTTTCTCTCCCTCTTCTGTGACTGAAGCGGCATTGAGGCACACATTCCCCGTTATGGCCTTTTCTGTATCCTTGCTGTATCTTGTGCTGTCTCAGTGGTCCTAGCAGACACCACAAGGTAGCTTATAACTCATGAAATGCAAGCAATCCATGCTCAGTCCAGTCTCACATTTCCCAAAAGTTAAGTTCTTTCTGCCCAGCTTACAAACACTGCCTCTCCATTTCCCCCATCTGCAACATGTTCTGTACAGTTATCCATTTCTTAGTGAACAGCGCTCGCTTCTGACTTAGGTGAATTCAGGTCTGTGCCAGGTTTTGCAGCATGTACCTCATTGCACGGAACTTCAACAACTTTCTTCATAACCTTCAGCTCACTGGGATGAGGGGTTTCTCTGCGCTGTAGGCCCTACCGAAGAAAAAGCACTCATGCAGAGCATGACATTTAACAATCAGAGGAATACGTGTCATACCTCAAGATTGAATCAGTTCAAATGACATGTTTTATCAGACCACTAGAGCCCAAGCTGGACATGAACAAAACGTCACAGAATCTGATGTGGACTTCTCTGCTATTACAGTGTGCAGCTGGGTACAGGACTTCATTCTGGTCTAACCAAAGCTCGCACAAGTTTGGTAGCACTCCCAGAGTTATCTGGCTGTAACAGAGCAGGGCAGTAGCAGTGTCACAGCAGTAGCAGTGTCAGTCCTTTCCAGGGGAGAAACTGCTCTAGGATATTCCAAATCACACTAAAACTCTGCAAAACTCGATGTTACTGCTTTCACACCTCCTACAACCATTCACCAAATGGTTTATGAAACTAACATTTTGGTGTGCCACAATACTGCTGCAAATATGTTTGGAAGTGTCTGGGTTAGCATACTGGCTGCGGAAGCTCCCAACAGGAAACATGGAAGACAACAGGAAGGACTGTCCAGTAGCAAGGTTTTGGAAATGCTGGACCCACAGTAGAAATGTTTCTTTCTCCCCCTCCTCCCGGACATGAATAAAAGCTTTTGGTTAACACTGACAATCCCAACATGATATAGCAGCGCTATCAGCAACGGTAGACGTGTTCATAGTATTGCTCCTTTTGTTACCTGTAAACACAACACACACTGATGAGTGTTTGGTTTAGGAGTTAAAGCACCACTCGAGTGCTGTTCAAGCATCAGCCAACTGTTCTCACAAGCAGGCTGCAGCTTTGTGCATAGGAAGCTGCAAAATCTCTTCTGTCTCCCATTTTAGTTGGCTTTCTGCCAAAAAGCATTTCAGAACATTAAGAACAGGGTTCAGTAACAACTTGATCCACAACTGCAAAGGTAAATATCACTGGATTTCCCCCAGTGTCAAGACGAGCTGTAATTCAAGATTATGCACTGGCTCTCAGCGTACTTAGGTTTAGGCTTGGGTTCAGAGCCCTCCATGGAGGCACCCTGATCCAGAGGGCACCCACCACATGCTAGGCTGACATCACTGTCAGGAACAACATGGAATGGTCCTGTACTTTCTAAAGGAGAAAATAAATTACGAAGGGAAATGCAGAAAGTCAGCCCAGCAGAAGTGAAAAACGACAGCTGGTGGCAGTGAAACACAGCAGAGAAATAAAGTACCAGACAAGAATTTCATTGGAAAGGAAAGATCTTTAGGCAGCTAGATAGCAACAAAGAATGCCTCAGAGCAAAGGGGCTTGGAAAAAGCAGAGCAAGGTGTGTATAAGGGTAGTAGAAAGTGAAACAGGGCCAACACGCAAAGAAAACATTACACTGGGAACAATGACTAGGCCATCCTGGGCAGATCAGAATCTTCCCAAACAACCTGAGGGTCTACTTCTTTGCATTTCAGACAAAACAAAACAAGAAACACTTCCAAAAAGGTACAGATGCTACCCCTACCAACCACCCATATTCCCTCCCCACCATGCCTCACCTACCAGTAATTCCAGGTCATTAGCACCAAGGTCCAACTGTTCTAACTTGACAAGGAATGAGAGTGAACTGCAAGATACAGGGAATAGAAAGGGGACAGGAGAGGAAAACTAATAATACTGTGTACAAACAAGTGATGTACAATGCACCCGCTGACTGATGCCCAGGCTATCCCTAAGCAGCCAGACCCCCCACCCCGTCCAGCCCCCCATATAATTGTTCAGCATGATGCCATATGGTGTGGATTAGCCCTTTGGCCAATTTGGGTCAGCTGTCCTGGGTTTGTCCCCTCCCAGCTTCTTCTTCACCCCAGCCTGCCTGCTGGCAGGACGGAGCAAGAACCTGAGAAGTCCTTGGCTTAGTGTAAGAACTGCTCTGCAACAATTAAAACATCAGGGTGATACCAACGTTAGTCTCATACTAAATCCCAAACACAGCTCTGTAACCTGCCCTGATACTGACATCAGGCTGACGGGCCTGTAATTCCCTGCAAAGTCCTTCCAGCCCTTCCTGTTGCCTGGAGGCACGTCTGCCAGCCTGCAGTCCACTGGGGCCTCCCTCATCCCAGTGGGCAGCAGAAGAGACCTGCTGCGCTCCTCCCTTGCCACGGGAGCCCCACGGCTCCCACTGTCCCCCCAGGCCACAGTGAGCTCCACAGCCCTTCCAAGGAGGCAGGAGCAGCTGGTGCAGCAAGGCTGCCTCTGCCCTCCGCAAGCAACCTCAGGGCCCCATATACAACAGCCTGGCAGCATGGCTCTTACCCTCCAAAACGTCGCTCATGTAGTCATTGAGTGTTTGTGCCAGCTTGTCAGCACCTCTGTCTGTGCCGCTCTGCTGGACACACTTCTCTGACAAAGAAGTGAAACCTGCAGGAAGAACAGGCAGAAATCAGGACATGTCTACGTGGGCCACAGGGCCTGGCAGCCAGTCCCATGCTGCCAAGCCTAAGCGCCTGTCAGTCGCTGCATCGCAAGAGAAGCCAATCCGTGCTCTCTTTAGCCATCACAGCAGGAGTCCTCAAGAGCGACAAGATAGCTGTGCCATCTACGGGCCAGGGCCCCCGAGGGCCTGGTGTGTCCCAATGGCTCGTTTCCGGGGAGGCTCTACCGTGCCCAACCCACCTGAAAAATCCGCTAAGAACAGCACTCCCACGATAAGCCTGGGGATCTGGCTGTCCCAGGTGAAGTCCTCAGAAAGAAGATCGGGGAGGAGCACGCTCCTGTTCTCCATCTCAGAGTACGGGTACTTCCCCTCCCAGGCAGATGCTATGGTCAGTGCCCTGTGGTACCGGGGTACCTCAGCAGAAGACAACCATGCCCAGCTGGGAGGGAGGAGATGAAGACCCCTCAGCACCGGACGATGCAGTGAGCCTGGGGCCTTCTTGAAGGACAGTTTGGTCTCTGCCACCATGGGTCATCACAATCACCTGGTTGGTAGGTGATGACCTGGTTCATAGGTCATCGCTTAGTGGCTGCCCTCCAGCAACACGGTGGGCTAACAGTGCCATCCTCCATAGATCAATGCCTGCTGAGCAGCAGCCGCTGTGACCCCGTACAAATGTATAGAGCTACTTCTTCCAATGAGGTTATTAAAAAAAAAAAAAAAGGAAAAAAAGTACAAATAGGATTAAGACTGGAAGAGGGTAAAGAACATTCATATATTCATGACAACATTCACCACCAGAACCTTCCAGAATGGTTGCTCAGTTCTTCTGTTCTGGGGGGGTGGTTAGGGGCTGGTGGCAGGGAATGCAGGCTGCTGGTCAGTTAAGTCAGCGGACCACTGACACAACCAGAATGAAGAATGCTAACACATAAATAAAATTCAGAAATTATTCTATTCTGGCTAGAAAAGTTGTTTCATGTTGCTCCATCCATCCAAGAGGAAAGGTTGAAAACAACAGTGGCAACGTGAAGTTTAAGAGAAGAAGAGATAAGGAGTGAAGGATGGAGGATGAGGATGGTAACATAAGCAGCAAACGGTGGTTAGTAATTAACCTCTTAGAAGATCACTAGAAAAGAGATATTTAAGTAGGAGATTTGTTTTGTTTTGAAAACACTGGCTTGTGCTTTTAAGGGTCACCGATTACCTGAACTGTTTGCAAGGTCACTGCTTGAAAACTGGAAAACTTGTTCAATAAAATTAACAATTCTGTATTTTGAAAATGGTATGGTTTAAATATTAAACTTCATAAATGTTCTCATTTGTGTATTACATTTATGAATCCAGTAGTTCTTAACTGAAAACAACCAAATGTTTTCAGTAAGGTTTAATAGCAAATAAATGCATTTCAACTTTCCAAACTCGTTTTTCAGCAATTTTAGCCTACTGTAATTCCAATTACTTGATTCAAATCATGCTTCAGTCTGGTGTAATGACAAAATCAAGTTTAACTTTCATTATTCCATTATTGCCTAACATTTTCCCAGAGTAAACGTAATTTAAATGGATATAAAAGACACCGCATGTAACCAGCACAAAAACAGTCACTTCATTTTAAATGTGCATAAAAAAAAAAAAAAAAAAAAAAAAAAAACAACAACAAACCACACAGAAACCCAAACACATGAATGGTTAACTTTTTGTTCCCTTTTTCTCAGACAAAACCTTTGTCTTACTTCGGAGAGCAATGTCTTGATATCTGAAGGAGCTCCCTCCTTGAAGTCATCCATTCCTAGAGTCAAAACGATCAGTAATTCATCTACTCACAAGCATCTTTTCGGCTCTGCTTCCACAAATTATGTCTCATCTCAGAGCAGAGCCATGCTACTCTACCATGTTATTATACCTTCAGCTGGGATTTACATGGCTGGGATTGGTGTGCTTTTAGACCAGCAAAGATCATTCAATACATTCGTTTGACCTCCTGCGTGCTACAAACCACAGAGTTTCACCTCAACATTCCCACATCAACCCTGCAGCTCCCAGTTCAGCTATTTTATGGTTTACGATTATATATATTGTAACTATATATAGTTACAATTCCAAGGACAGCTTGCAACATAATTATTCAATTCAAATTACAAATAGGTTCTCGGGCCCCCATACTACCTCATTCAGGTTCCAGGTAGCTGGTCCATAATGCTGTATGATTCTTTCAGGAGGCCATTCATTCTCTCCCCATTCTTGGGCACTACGCCCAGCTAAGGAAGCATCAATAGATCGTTTTACTCTATTCAGATAAAAACAAACAAACAAAAAACTCTTTTCAGCTGGAATTAGCTCAAACCTTTCTTTACATAGAAAGAAAAATCTAGGAGCGTAACAGAATGACACCAGGCAGAATGACAACTCCCAGAGGGAAGCCCTACAGTGACAGCGAGTCAGAACAGATGATCTGTGGCTACCCCAGGGACAGACTCAAATGCCATGACCTGCGACTGAAAGTGACCGCCAGAACTGGGATGATGGACGCATAGAATGCTTGCCTTTAAGACAAGAGACCGGAAGGATGGGCAGTGCAAACCCCTTAAGAATAACGCTTCAGAAATGAATTCCCCAGCCTGAGCTCCTGGTGAAGCCCAGATAACTTCCACAACAGTGACGATGGAAACAGACACAATCTGAAACCAAATATGCACAAGACCCAAAACGCATCTGCTCTTTAAGCTGTGACTGCAAGACAAGAAGTGCTTGGATCAGTCCTATGATCACAGAATCACAGAATTGATGACGAAACAAGCATTTAGGACCTTTAGTGTGGCTACCAAGTTGCCCATCTAATCCGTCCAGTGGAAGAAGGCGATGAGGATATCAAAACCTGAGGAGCGCGTAACACATAATGATCATATCAGGAAACATTCGATACAAAATAAAAGTTACACGCACGGAAGAAGTGATCCCTTTAAGCTCCTACTGCAAGACAAGAGGTGCTCAGCTCCCAGTTGAACATCAGCGTTATTCCGATGAGGTCAAGTGTTCAATACTCTCAGGATGGCTTCCCCAGGGCCTGCCGAGCACCAAGAGCAACAGCACAGCACAGACAACAAGCTGGGACTGCCCTGCCTGGCACGTGTTCACGCTGTACGTGACAGAACTCCCCACACATCATCTCTGCCTGACCTGATCAATCCTGAAAGGTCCCATCCGCTGCAATGACTTACAAGCACAGACCCTTGCCCTATGGGTCCATTCACAACCCCAACTCAAACATAGCACTTGCCCCCCCAGCTTAGCTTGGGAATGCTGGGAGGCAGGTTCCATCCTCATCAAGGAACACAAAGGCTAGCCAGGACACTGCTTCAAGCCTAAGGCTCCTCTTCACCTGCAGAAATAAAGTGCCATCAGGCACCAGCACGCCAGCCAAACTTCTTCCAGGGAAGCACCCTCCTCAGAAACAAAACAGTAGTCAACTGACCTGCTCTGCTACTGAAATCAGATAGACACCCCCTAGACAACTCCCTGCCTCCCCCTGCCAACACACAAGATTTGCCCCTGAACTTAATTCTCAGGGCTCAGAATCCATCCTCAGTGTGGACCACAGAGACCAGCTAGGATGTTCCCAGTACCTTCTTCATCCCTGGAAAAGAGGAGTCACCCAGAGGTGGACCAATAGACTACCAAACCAAAAACAATGCCCGTTTTCCAACTTTTCTCCACTCACCTTCCCAACCCACACCCAGCGCTTCCATTCACTGTGCCAAGCCAAGCCCACGGGGCTTAGATCAAGGAGAAAGGACAGACAAACGTGACAATCCATAAAACGGTCTATACCCACTCCTCTTCTTTCATCCCCTACCGCAAGAGCCAAGAAGCCCCAGACCCGTGTTCCCCAGCCCAGCATCACCGCTTCGCCCACCTAACACCCCAAAGAGATGCATCTCCAGCATTTCAGGAACTAGAACTGCTGACGTCTGGCGCGCCTCAGAAACGTGGCAGGAGACGTACTCTGCTGTCGCAAGGTAGTTTGCCCAACAGGCAAAGCAGACTAACACAGTCCACTGACCAACTCAGGGCCCACACTGCTGTCCACTCACCCTCGTGCTTCGTTCAAGTTTCCGTGCCCATGCCCTGGGCTACAAGAAACAAAGAGAGAAGGTCATGCCCACGATGGACACGCAAACAGTACAGCTTCTTGCAGAGGACTCAAACACAGAGACCAGAGCCAGAAAAAAAAAAACACACCCTCAAGTCCACAAATGCCAAAAAGCCATGAATGCACAGCAGTCCCAGCAGGGGTAATTACAGACTTATCCTTTACAGATGAAAAAGGTGACCCTGCTCAGTCTCTTCGTACTACTGCGCTTATGCAGTCGAGCCCCTTGCAATGCGTGCTGAAGCTCTTTGTGAATCCTCTGGACAGTGACACAAATGGCTTGATATATCTAAAGATTGAAATGTAACGCCCCATGATTTCCCAAAAACAAGTTAGCCAGCAACCCCTCCTAAGCATCCCTCTTCTAAGTGAATTCCAAGCTCTTAAAATCTAGAAGGATGCAAGGTCTAAAGACTCAACAGCCAGCAAAACCACAGGCAAAAGCTGCAGAAATATAACAAACTGTCCCTAACCCTGAACAAGATTACACCTTACATGCCTACTGCTGCTGGTTTCAGATACATGCTTACACAGGGAGCTTCGACAATACCTTTCTCCTAAACCCTGCTCCCTCACTTTGCCACCAAGGTTGTAACTTTGATAGTATTTGACATACAGGCAAAGACTCACAGTAAGCCCCGTAATCCTGCAAAAATCCTGAGGGACCCAGAACCACTAAGCAAACACACAAACTAACATTATTGTCCTATCCATGAACATGCCATAACAGTGACTCACCTGAGAAAGAACTGCATGCAATAAAGGCACCTAGTACTATATCAGTTGCTTTACTCTACCAGATCCTACTAGTTGCTACCTTAAAAAGATGTGCGTACCGCTCTCTACTTGGAAACGCATCAGTCCGTCCGTAGACTCTGACCCACCTAAAGAGCCCTGCAACTGACTGAAGGAAAAACAAAGCACTTACCCCAAAGAGCAGCCCAGGCAGAAGGAGCTCTCTGATGGCATACCTGGGGCTCATATACCGTTTGGCCGCGCCCAGCACCCAAGCCCAATCACCTGGGAAAGGGAAGGGGCAAAGCACAAGAAAGTAGAAAGAGAGCAGAAGGAGAAGCAGCAGCTGGCGTGTTTTTGTTCGTTTGTTTGTTTTTAATCTGATTTAGCTCAACAGCAAGCAGAGTGCAGACAAGAGAATCGGGCTGTTTCTAGAAGCTACGTTCCGCATGCTTAGGCTGCAGCTTTTAATCTTGAAAGGACAATATGACCAAGCAAGTAACTGGATTTTTTTCAACTGAAATTAGCTCAAACCTTTCTTTACATAGAAAGAAAAATCCAGGAGCATTAAAAAAAAAAAAAAAAAAAAAAAAAAAGCACAGCACAACATGCCAAAGAAAACCAATTCAATGTAATAATATCACTTTATCACTTGCAGGAAAAATCACATACTTGAGTAGGCTATCTGAGAACCAAAAGGCCATGCTGACGGGTCAAAACACGCTACAGGACGCTGGGTCCTGGCCCTCCGCTGCACTGACTTGAAACCCATCCCTAACACAGCATGAAAACTTGAAACCCAACCCAAACACAGACACAGCATTTCAGCCTCAACACAGTTTTGGGAACTGCTGGAAAGCAGGCTTCATCCTCAATGAGGTGTGCTCAGGCTACACAGCATGGGGCTTCAGGCACCTCTTCCCCTACGGAAGAAGACCGCCATCAGGAACCGCCACGCAAGACAACCTTTTTCCTCTACAACACCTTTCTCAGGAACAACGCAGCATTCCAGAGACCTGCTTTGCTCCTGTTCTAAGGGCTATCACAGCCCACCTTGCCTGTGGCACCTGATAAACAGAGGAGAAAGCAACCACAGCAGCAAAACCCACAGCAGCCTTTGGACAGTTACTCTCATCCCCTCCTTAACCTCAGCCTCTTACCTGCCCCACGTGGCAGATGCTTCCACCTGTTCTCTTAAGCCACTTAAAGCACCTCTAAAAGGCAAACTGGAATTTTACTCTATTGGATGTAGGAAAATAACTGCAGTGACAACCGCACCCCAAAAACAACTGCTACCTCTGTTCATCACTCACCAGAGTCACTCCAGAGGCAGCTCAGGTCATGACGTCCTGGACTGCACACTGAGTTTCAGCCTGAACAAAGGAAAACACAGCCAGAAGACAAACTTTCAGCTGCCAGCGTTAGCACCCATCCCTCATCAACACAAGCGACTCCATCTTTAATTGTATCCTTTCAAAACAGCGGTCCACTTGCCTCTGTACCTGGAAATTAAGTCCAAGCTCAGAAGGAGTAGACAGCATCACCCATGCCACCTGGGAACACAAAAGGACAAAATGACCACTGTGCTTGCAAACAACCACCTGCCACACTGCTCCTCTATCCCAAACAGCCTCACCTCAGACCCTGAGGGAAACACCTGAGTGTCTTCCGTTCGCTTTGGATAAGGGATGACCAGGCTGAAAACACTCTCACCTTCCCTCACTGCTCCGTGACATGGGGATTTCCCTTCCCTGTCCAAGACTGCACGAAGCACCTGCAGAGACAAGAGAGAAGCACACCCTGAGGCACCTCACAGCCAGAGTGTACCTGCTGCAATACTCTCTCTTCCCAGCTCCGTTACTCCAGCTGCTCACCAGCTTTAACTGAGATTCTTGGCTCACAGCGCCAAAGCAAACTCTGCCCAGGCCACACAACACACACTACACAAGCTACGTTATTTAAGACACACGAGCTGGAACGTTCCTGCCCAAGAATCAGTCGCATCACACAGGAAGGATGCCGCATGCTCCTAGAAACCAAACCTACCAGTCCTGAACAGCTTCCCTGCCAGACAGCTCCCCACCTCCTCCTGCCAACCACGCTCAGCACACGCACTATTTGCCTCTCAAAAACAACAACAACAAACAAACAAACAAACAAAAACCCACAAAAAGTAAGAACATACACACACAAAAGCGACTGAGCTCCACAGATGCCAAAAAGCCACGCACACACAGCAGCCCGGCAGGGGTAATCACAGACCCTTTACAGATGAAAAAAGGTAACTCTGATACGACCCTGCTCAGTCTCTTAGTAATACTGTGCCTACGTGGTCAAGCCTCTTGGAGCATGTAATCAAGCTGTTTTTAGTTCTCTGGAGAGTTACACAAGTGATTAAAATATAACTCAAAACCAGAAGTGTATCCCACCATCCCTAAAACCAGTGATCCAGCAACCTCTGCTAAATATCCCTCTATTAAGTGAATTCCAAGCACTTAAAATCTAGAAATCCATAGACTCCAAGCTGCCTAAAGAAGCACCCGTAGAAACAAGAGAAAAAGCACACCCTGAGGCACCTCACAGCCACAGCATACCTGCTGCAACACCTCTCTCTTCCCAGCTCCTTTACCTCAGCTGCTCATTAGCTCTATCTGAAATGTGTGCCCAGGCAGCGCTGCACAAAATTGTGCCATCAGACTTAAAAAAAAAAAAAAAGGCCCACAGAACAACAGCTGCTGCTCCTTCTGTGCTCTCTTTCTACTTTCTTGTGCTTTGCCCCTTCCCTTTCCCAGGTGATTGGGCTTGGGTGCTGGGCGCGGCCAAACGGTATATGAGCCCCAGGTATGCCATCAGAGAGCTCCTTCTGCCTGGGCTGCTCTTTGGGGTAAGTGCTTTGTTTTTCCTTCAGTCAGTTGCAGGGCTCTTTAGGTGGGTCAGACTCTACGGACGGACTGATGCGTTTCCAAGTAGAGAGCGGTACGCACGTCTTTTTGAGGTGACAGCTAGTAGGATCTGTTAGAATAAACTAATGTAGTACTAGGTGCCTTTATTGCATGCAGTTCTTTCTCAGGTGAGTCACTGTTACGGCATGTTTACGGGTAGGATGTCAATGTTAGTTTGTGTGTTTGCTCTGCTGTGTCTGTGGGGACACGCTGTGCTTGGCTGGGAACCTGGGGCGGAAGTGATGTCAGGGCCTGTCTTCAATCAGGGCGGAAGCACTGTGTGATTGGCTTGGAGGAAGCCAGGGCAGAAGCAGCATGCAGGGCTTGCCGGCGCCATGGGCAGAAGCTGTCGGGGCAGGCCGGGACGCCGAGGAGGGGTGGCGCAACGAGGTTGGTGGTCGGTGGCGCGCCACGGTGGGCTGGATAGGGAGGGGGCGAGGCGGCGGGTGGTTGGTGGCTTCTGTGGAAATGGCCCTTGTGCGGGGTGGGGGCGGTGCATTCAGAGGAACCTTGACAGGCTGCAGATAGGGGCAGGCAGGAACCTTTTGAAGTTCAGGAGAGGGAAATGCCAAGCCCTACCCCTAGGGAGGAACAACTCTATTGAGCAGCACTAGATATCTGGGTACTAAATAAGCATTTCTTCATGGAAGGGGTGGTTAGGCATTAGAACAGGCTGCCCGGGGAAGTGGTAGAGTCCCCATCCTTAGAAGTATTCAAGAGACGTGTGGACATAGCACTTAGGGATATGATTTAGTGGTAGCATTAGGTTGATGCTTGGACTTGATGGTCTTAAGGGCTTCTTCCAACATAAGAATTCTTGTGGAGGATGGGGATTCAACTAACAAGTGCATTTTTGGGAACTGGCTCTCTCCTTCACTGTAGGTGACAGCAGCTTTGTGGGCCCTGCGAGGAGGCACCTCTGTAGTGATTGCAAATGGAGTCCACCCGAAAATCTCGGGTCATGTCATCACAGATATTGTAGAAGGGAAGAAAGTTGGAACTTTGTTTTCACAGGTAAGACCTGCAGGTGAGTACGGAAGTAATATGTACGCTGGGAGCAGTAGAGATTCCCTGGAAGTTTAGGGTTGAAATTTGGCTAGGCCTGCCTGTTCAACAAATGGGAAACTATGCTCTGCTTGACAAGCGGCTTTGGAAAGGTAAGTTTCAATGTTGGAATGGAACATCTTGAATCCTCTGCTTGGGTTCCTTCCAGCTGATGACTTGCTGCATCAGCCTTGCATTCAGAGAACTAAGTAGAATTTGTCTTGTTTTCAGTCTTAGAGGTTATCGTCTCTTATTGATGATTTCAGGCTGAAAGCATGCATATAGAATGTAGTGCTGAACTAAGATAGTGTGCGGTTTCATTTTTTATCCTAGGTTCTTCTTATGACTCAGTCTTTTGTTACTGTATGTAGCAATGTTTTCCTGCCTGTGTGTTGCTGTGACAATGTAACAAGGGCCGCAGAAAGTCAGACCAAAGATCTGTGATCTTAGCAGAATAGAACAAGTATAGAGTGATACTCGTGACTTGCACTGTAAGACAAGCAAACGCCTTGGAGTATAAAAATGCTAAATGGATTTCTTGTAAAAATTGGCCATATCCTTTGGACCGAGGTAAACACTTAGCATTCATGGGTCACAGGAGTCACGAGCCTTAACCAGGTATTGTGTGTAAACTCTGGAGCTAGCACTATGTGAAGAACTGCTTGCTTTACTTTGTGTGTGCTTGTGGGCAGGAGGAGTGAAAGTTGCTTCCTGCTAGCTTTTGATGCCCCCACCTTCTGTATGGAAAGAGAACGTGGGTGATCGATCTCTGTTCAACTTCTATGATGAGACATTGTCTTTTCCCTCATTGCTTTTTCACATGAAAAAGGTGTTTTCTTAGTCCTTTTCTACAGAAACTGTTCCAAAGATCTGTCGATCCCTGTTTCTCTTGGCTGAAATGGTTTTTATTCTACTGTGACCTTTTCAAGGTGAGCGAAAATAAAAGTTTGTGTAGCGTCCGAGATGCAAGTGAACCTTCAGTTTATGAGATAGCAAGGCTAACTTTGAGTTTTGATTAGATTGTGGATGGTTTTTGTTGCCTTTCCTAGGCCTTCTCCAAAAGCTTAAACAGGGAAGTTGCTGTTCAACGCTGATGAGCATTGAAGTGATGTTTTCGTAGGATTATGTGCACTACCAAGGCCTGATTTCCCCTTTTGTCTCTGCGTTGCTTCATGTTTATCTGCTGTGAATTGTACTTGCTATTTTGTTGCATAGTGGCTGCAAAGGAATCACAGGCTGGTTGAGGTTGAAAGGACCTCCAGAGGTCACGTGGTCCAACACCCCTTTTGTGTTCAAAGAACACAAAAATACACGCCACATTATAAAGTATGACCTTGCTTTAAAAAGCTGTTTTAACAGTCCTTCATTAAGTCTTATTAATCAAGTGTCCCCTAGTTCTTTTCTTACGCTTCCCACTATACCTCCTGTTATTTTCCTTACCGTGGGAATTCCTGCTCTGGCAATTTCTGTAGGACACTTCTTGAATAGAAGTCCGGGCATATTAGTCACATGCCAAGTCATCTGTTCTACAGACAATTTCAAGAGTTAAAAGTGAAAACGTAGCTTATCCAGGAGCTCCTTGAGAACTCCTTAGTGAAATGCTGCCTGAGCCTTTTGACTTGTTACTTCAGTTTCTGTTTCAAAACTTGTTCTGTATCATTTCAGTTTGAGATGGATTCTTTGACATCCGTGCCAAGAAAAAAACCTCTCCTCTGTAGGAGCCCTTCAACGTACACAGAGCAGAGAGAGAGCAGCTATTGTGCAAGCTGTTGCTGAGGCTGGTTTTGGCTTCCTGTATTGTTTGCACATTCCCAGGTTGTTTTGCAATCTTTTCTCTTTTCAGTAGTTATGTAATTAAACTTTTTCAAAGGATGCCTTCCTTTTTTTGCAGTAGCCTCCCACTCCCTGAGATGTAGCTGTCCTTGTATTCTTTTGCTCTTTGTCAAGTCTTCTTGTTACAGGTTGTATACTTGTTTGTCCCCTACGACATGGATGATCTTACTGAATCTCTGTGATGCCTTGAAAAGGGCTATGCTCGGGGACCGTGGCAGCATTTTGGTATCTGATACAAATTTTCCTGTTGTGGCATACAGTAAACTTCTTTGATATGTCTCTTAAGACCGTACCTGTTTTTCTGCTTTGAGTAAGGAGTTGAAAGTTGAAAGGTTAGTGTTCATTTCCTTCCACCTTTGTCTGCATGTCTTGTGGTTGCGTGTGTGTGTTTGTTTTGGCAGGCCCTACAGTAGAGCAGCAGGGTGGAATGTCTCGAGCCGGTAGCAGGACGCTGGCAGCTCTGCAGCCTGAGCAGGTGAGAGAACAGTATGTTCTCGCTCTTTAAGGCTGTGAACATGTGGCAAGTTTTAAAATACAGGTTTATAACACAAACGGGTCCTGGAAAAAATCAGCTGGCTCCAAGTATTCAGGGCATCAAGCCAGTGAGAAGATGTGTCAGTAGGAATGAGCTGAAGTGAGCCAGATGTCAAACACCATGGAGTTCGTGTAAGAATGCAGTTCAGACACTTTTCTCTTTCAGAGAGCAGAGATTTATTTATTTTTTTATCATCTCGGTGACTTATTAACTGATCAGAGAGAAGAAATTCTCTTGGCAAACAAAAAGGACTTAGAAGAAGCTGAAAATAAAGGTAATATTACGGGTCCTTTCATGGAACACCTGTTGTCATGAGCTTTTCTGGGCCTCAAAGGAAAGGAGCAGAACAAGAGTAGTCTGTCACCTGCAATTGGATATTATGGCCGTCACAGATTAGGGAACCCAGGACTTTGAGAGCTTGTCAGTGTAAGCAGCTGCAGCTTCCGTAAGAGCTGTCTCTATCAGAGAAGATGGAGAGAGAGGCCTTTGAAAGCAGCAACCCACAGCATTGTTTAAAAAACTAAAAATAGAACAGTGTTTTCTTTTGCCAAAGGAGGCTCACTTTAGAAATTAAATCTAGCAAGGATCTTCCCTGTTATCATCATGCATGAAATAGCATGAATATTCTCCTGGGCTGGTTAACGTAATGTTTGGCCCCTGTGGGGAAGGTTGTTACTTAAAAATGATGCTTTCCAGAAAGAACCACCTTACCTTCTGACTGAGGAAAGTACAGTTCAGGCAGCACAGACTAAATCCATTCTTTTGTGTAAGAGTGGTGCGTGAGGAAGCTGGTCTTGGGTTAGAAAATGTGTGGAACTGGCGCATCACAAGTTGTGAAGTTCAGTAAAAGGCATACGGCAACCATTTTGTACTGAGGAGAATGCCTGGAGGGACATTTCTGAGTAAACTTCCTACCTGAACGTGTTCAGACTAGAAAACTCCGGCAGCTCTTGCCCAATCTGAAATGCTATGCGTTCCTTTGCTCTTTGGGATTTCTATCTGTGAAATAGAAAGAGGCAATTACTGCGCAAACCTTCCAGGAATATTGCAAGGGTAGAAATTGGTAAGAAATTCAGGTACACGGTTGTGTAACGGTACTAGAAATAGGACAAACTTTGTCTTTGCGGATGTTACTTCATATACAAATCATTCATATCGTATTAGGTGTATATGTGATGGTAGGTGAAAGCGTTGTCAAATTGGAGCAGTTTGATTGTAGCTACTAAACTTAATGCTTTACATTGTTCATCTTAGGTAGGTTTCTTGCTGCGGCGTGGGAAACAGCGGCTTTTTTTCCTGGTTTGACCATTAGGTCACTTTTTCTTGAAACTAGCCAGATAAATCTATCTTGAGCGCAATTTTTTCTTTCTTCTAGGAAGATTGGCACTTCCTTTGTTGAAACGTCTCAGTCTGTCTACATCAAAGCTGAACAGCTTGGCTGTTGGGCTCTGTCAGATTGCAGCATCTTCACAGGACAGCGTCGGCAGCATAGTTCGGAGAGCACGCATAGCAAAAGATCTAGAGTTGGAGCAGGTGACAGTGCCTGTTGGGGTCTTTCTTGCGATTTTTTTGAGTCCCGTCCAGACTGACTGTCTTCCACAGGTATGTGAGGAGGGCAGAGAGATCTTTGATAACAAAAGTGTATTTCTACTGGTGAGTTATTGGAAGGCTGCAAGAAGTCTTGCCTCAAAAGACTTCTGCTTGTATTCTTCTGAAATGAATTCTGCTGTCATCCCATTTTTTTTTTTTTCCTACAGAAAACTACAGTCTTCTTGGGACTTGCTTCTGCAATGCTGAGAGTTATTCCGCGTTGGTTTTTGATACCCAACGTAGAGAAGGAGTTAGCTTACATTCAGGTGGTGCAATTTCTGCCCGTGTCTTATCACATAGCTTCCCTGCTTAACTTGCAACTTACAAGGCTCCTACCAATGAGCACTTTTCTGTCCATGCTGACTACAGCTGAATTGCAGGCTACGATTAAACATCAAATGTTTAATATAGGTCGTTAATAACAAACTGCAACTGTTAAGAATATATGCTGACAAGATCAGCACGAAGTAGAAGTTCTAGGCTCTGAGTGGTCTGTCCCATACTGATACTGCATGTTTGCACTGAGGCAGAATGATATCTTTCCACAAGCGTGTAAAAGCTAAGTCTAGGCTCTTACTGCCGGTATCTTTAGCAAGACTGATTGAGCGTTTCTCTAACATATGAGCAAGTATTTGAGGAGCAAGGGATGGGTATGGGCACTTAAAAAGAGACTGCCGAAGGGCAGCTTCACAACTGAATTTTGTGAGTGTTTGTCCTCGTTCCATACTGAAGGGGAGTCTGCTCTAGGCAAAGTTCATGTGAAAGGAAAAGGCAGTAGTCTCCCTTTCTGCCATTATTGCTTCCTTGCTGCTCGCTCTGTTCTTCATAGAAAACCAGTATGTTTCCTTGCCAAATTCTAGTCTGCCTTCCTAGACTCCAGCCTTTGCCTCCTGGGTGTCTTGCCTTGCCTAGCCAAACTCTCCCATTCTCCTCTTCTTTATCTCATTTGTTTTATCAGGCTGATTCTTACTGGCTTCCCACCCTCAACCCCCCCCTCCCCCCCCCACCTTTCTTTTTTTTTTTTTTTCTTTTTTTACAGACTTAGGATGTCTTGTCTTGTTACTTTTCTTCCTGCCAGCCCCCATCCTCAAGTTCTCCGATGTAACTTCAGAGGATCATCCTTGATACCTCTGCATCTGAATAATATGGTTTCTCTCCCATGCTGTAGCTGATAGTAGGATGGACTCTGAGTGCAGAGGAGAGGTTGCTTCCTCCATAGTTTACTATTGCATCTCATACTGGTTTGGGTAAGCAATTACCGAGGAAATTTGACTTCTCCATGGAGTAGTGTGTGCCTGATAGCTAGCTGGAGATAGCATACACGGAATTGAGTCAGTGCTCAGAGTTCAGTCTTGAGTTGCAGTAAAGGTGAAACAATTGCAGACTAACAGTTTACCTTCTAGTGAGCTGCGAAGCGAGTGCGGAGTTCCGATCCGCGGTTCCGTATTCTCCGTGAGGGGAGCGGCCGGAGACGAACGAAGTGCGTGACAGACCAAAAAGAAGTGCTGTTTTCACCAAGTTTTGATTGGTGGTGCCCAATATGTGGGCCTGGCAGTGTATCTTGTGATCCTATTTTTGCTCTTACATGCTTTGAGTGTGACAAGAAAAAAAGGCGGGAGCGTTATCTAAGTAACTAACAGTTTAGAAGTGTTGGTGTATTTGCTGTGGCGTTTGGTCAGTTTGCCAAGTACTGGAGAGGTGGAGGGGGCTGACTGATTATCAAAGCGGTAGAACGGAGAGAGTCCTTTCTGTGGTGGTTTGGGCTTGAGCCCTGGCAATTTGGTAAGAAGGGGGAGAGTGAATTTATTTAGGTGTCAATGCCTTTTTAAATGGTATTTATTGACGGATACACAGGAGTGATTCCTTGTTTTGTATGGGCTTATTAACAAAGTGCATGAGAAAACTTGGCATTTGGCTCGAAATTCGGTCCTGTTGAAATGTAAATTTTGTGGAAAAGGTGGTAATGTTTGTCTAGAAGATGAAAGGCTGAGTGCTTCAGCTCTTTTCCTGAAGTTCCATGGATTTATGATTGGAACATGGAACGGGGCTCCTTAATAACCTGAAATAGTAAAGTTTGTATGCGGGAAGAGGCATTTAATCCCGGAGAACTGGGACATTTGGGAAGAAGATTAGGAAAAGATAGTAAAAACCCACAGTAAAAAGGTTTGCGTGGAAATTGAAACAAAGGACAGTAACTAATAAGGAATAGTAATAAATAAATAAAAGGGAATGGAAAATCAAAGGAATGAGTAATATCCAAAACAAAGATGTTTTAAAGAAAGCCTCCTTGGGTGCACGCTGGCACATTCAAAGGATATTGTTAGAACTGGGAGCGCAGAAAGGAAGAGGACTTTCACTAAGTATTGCAATCAGTGGTGGCCACTATATAAGCTAAATGGCCACTTTATGGATCAGTCGACTATAACACTATCTGGCAATTCATGTTTTTGAGGAGAGAAGGAAAATAGGATGAAGTGTAGTATACTGATACGTTGTTTCAGCATCTTGGAGAGAAAAGGAGTGGAATTAATTGGCTCTTGACTGAGCCTTTGGTGTTGGTGTGAGAAAAGTACAGGCTGGAGAAAGATAAAGGAAGCGTTAAAAGAGTTGTCCCCGGTGTTAAAGGTGTGGCATGTAGTATTTAACAGAGCCCTTTGAAGTTGAATGAGCAGGGAAGGAGGATGTAGGAATGTTAATAGTTCTGCCTCAGCAGGAAGCTGTGTGTTTTTTTTTTTTTTTTTTTTTTAATAGCAAAACAAATTACGCAACGTTGCTTAACTTGTCAGAAGATAAATAAGAAAGTGTTTTGACAAGCAGCCACGGGAGGGAGAAAAACAGCTTACAGGCCTTTTGAGAAAGTACAAGTTGATTTCACTGAATTGCCCAAGGTAGGGAGGATAAAATATCTATGGGAAATAGCAGATCATTTAACACAATGGGTAGAAGCTTATCCCGTAGCTCGAGCTATGGCACAAATGGTGGTAAAAGCTCTATTAGAACACCTGATACCTAAATATGGGATAATCCAGTACATTGATTTTGATCAGGGCACACACTTTGCTTCTAAAATAATAAAATTATTATGTCAATCATTAGGTATTCAGTGGGAATACCATACTCCGTGGCACCCACAAAGCTCAGGGAAAGTAGAAAGATTGAATCAAACACTAAAACAACACTTGGCTAAATTAATGATCGAGACACAAATGCCCTGGATGAAATGCTTACCATTGGCACTTTTAAACATAAGAACTAAACCACACAGTGAGAGCGGATTATCGCCATATGAAATGTTATATGGTATGCCTTATTCTCAAGGGATGCCTCTAGGAAAAATGTAGTTGAGGAGCGTAGCATCCAGAAATACGTAATTACCATTGGAAGGAGGTTACAAGAGCTAAGAGAAATTGGAATGATGGCTCAAACACCACCTTTAGGATTTGCTGTTCATAAGATACAACCAGGAGACAAGGTCTTAATAAAAACCTGGAGGGAAGAATCATTGAGCCCCCGATGGGAGGGACTGTAAGTAGTAAGTTTTACTTACTACTGAAACAGCTGTGAGAACAGCGGAAAGGGGTTGGATCCACAGATCCAGAATAAAAGGACCAGTAACTACCGAAACCTGGAGGGTTGAGTCCACTCCTGGGGAACTGAAACTAAAGCTAAAGAAGAACTCATATTCTGGCAATGAGGCTCTGCATGAATTAAGGACGCCAAATAAAGGGGACAAGCCTAAAGGGAGGAAAGGGAGAAGGCAAGACCGGGGCAGGACCCTCCACTGCAGTGTGTATGGTCTACCGAGGGAGGCGATGGGTATTGACTGCCGAGTGAGAGGGCCTCGACCGGACTTCTCCCACACTAAGGTGAGGTTGTCCCGAGAAAATAACGTAAGAACTTTTCTTTTTAAACCCATATAAAATTGTGATTCGTTTTCCAGGAGCTGGATCACCCCGGCAGGCTGAACGGTATCACAAGCCCAAATTGACCCTGAAAGTGGGCCCAACCCCTTGATTGAAGGCGTCTTGCCTATTATGATCCAGCTACATGGGCAGAAGACGGATCCTGGGGCTATAGGACCCCAATATATATGCTTAATAGAATAACTAGGTTACAAGCTGTAATGGAAATAGTTGTAAATAAAACCGGAGGTGCACTTGGCTTAATTGCAAAGCAAAATACCAAGATGAGGACTACTTATCTACTTATGTATCAAAATCGCTTAGCTTTGGATTATTTACTAGCACAAGAAGAAGTCTGTGGAAAATCTAACCTTAGTAATTGCTGTTTAGAGATTAATGATGAAGGTGTTTCTTCCTAGTAGCTGGTAGAATGCTACGTTTTGGTTTAGGATGAGAAGAGCGCTGATAACATGCTGATGTTTTAATTGTTGCAGAGCCGTGCTTACACCAAGCCAAGGACGTTTCAGCTTCTCACTGTCCTGCCAGCGAGCAGGCTGGGGGTGCAGCAAGAGCTGGGAGGAGGGCTGGACTGCTCGGGGTTAGGCTGGGCATCAGACAGCTGGGCATCAGCGGTGGTGAGCAATTGCATTGTGCATCACTTGTTTCATACACGAGTAGTAGTAGAACTATCATCATTATTGTCATTGTCATTATTATTATTTATGATTATTTATTATTGTTATTTTCTTGTCTTTATCTCACCTCACAGGCTTCACTTTCCCATTTCTCTCTCCCATCCCAGAGAGGGAGGGGGTGAGGTGAGTGAATGGCCGTGTGGTGTTTAGCTGCCAGCTGGGTTAAACCACAACAGAAAGAAAAGCTGTAAATGAACTTGTAAAAGAAATGAAGAAGATTGCACACGTCCCAGTTCAAACTTGGAATGGAATCGATCTAAGAAGATTATGGGAGGGGGCTTTATGGGCAGTGATTGTTTTGCTAAAATGAGGATGGTTGTATTGGGGATATGTGGAGAATTGTTAATAATTCCATGTTTAATACCTTCTATTACCAGGCTGATACACTCCAGTTATACAAGGAATGCAAATATCTGCAGTACCTGTTGTGGGAATAGGAATGTTGTTTTTGCAGAGTTACGTTGTTTAGAGGGCAGGAATGTGGTACTGAGATATGCTTACAGTGATAAGAAAGCTTAGCAGGCGACCTTGTAAAATGCAGACAACCAGACTTCTTAGGACAATTAGGTGAAAATCACGGTGTCAAGTCAGACAAGTGAAGAAACATTACCTCTCCAAGCAGTAAAAATGTCAAAAGAAATCTGAAATTTAACAGGCCGGCAAGTGAAGGCCATGCATTGTTTGTGAAGCATCGGATAGATGGCGAACCTGGATTACCCAGTCAGTGGGGAAACAGGGGAGGGTCCTGTCATCAAAAAGTATATAAACTGTGTTTTGGAACTAGTAGGTGCGCTCTCCTGCTTGTGGGGCGCCCGCCATTGCAATCGCGAACAAATTACTTCTTCGCTGAGATCCTCGCCTGAGCCTAATTACTGGCTACGGAGTTTCTCACACTGTTGACCCAGAACCAGGGAGAAGAGAAAACCCATTGCCTGACGATAATAAAAAGAAAAGAATATCCAAAATTGATACCAATTTGGCAAGTATTGACTCGATTGGAAAGGAAAACACGGATCAATACCATGAAAAAAGAGATGGGGGACTGTGAAATATGTTCATCTGATTCGTGTCAATATGGAACAATGCTAGGGCCTCATAATGAAATGTGACCTTCTGTCTTACATCCCCTTGTATAAATAACCACAAGTCCAAGAGAAACAGAGTGGTTAGTGTATATAGTTCTTGTATCTTGCAAAAGAATGGTCTAGCAGTTTGTGTTGATAGAGGGTTTGAAGGGTAAACCTTGAGACTCGGGTCTGGGAGATAAGAGAATAGGGGGGAGTTTTTTGAGATAACTGCTGACTATTGCATGAGACACGACTTTCTGGCATCTGGCCCAGAGACTACTAAATAAGGGGAGGGGGGGGGAAGCTGAAGAACGACCGAAGGACAAAACTTGTGAGGAAGACTACGAGCCTTCAGTATGAGCGACCCTCAGAGGGACCACTGGAGACTGATACGCATGCATCCGTGGGATGGTTCGGGTTCCGGGAAACTAATTATAATACCCCTGCCTTTTCCAAAAGTGGTGATGAATATGTATTAGCCTAGGAGCATAAAAACCAGCCGCCTGATTTAACTGGTGTGCGTCTTCGTGGAGCAGAGACTCCCAGCGCACCCAGTGCTGTTTGCTTACCTCTGTTCCTTTAATAAATTGTAAACTTTGATTGTAACCCTATGCGGGACTCAGTCATTTATAACAATATACAATAGCATGTTTGTCTCTAATACTTACAAGGCGAAGTTCTGAGATCATATTTCACAGACTGCTTCTTACAGATTTCAAGAAATCCAATTGTTCTGAAGTATAGCCGTGCTCTATTACTATCTAAAGGGAACAAACTGTTTTCAAACCCATTACAGATTGGATTTTTTAAATTTATTTAAATAAGCTTGTCTCTGCAGCTTTCCTTTGTGATGCTGATCTTTGGAGAGTCAGATTCTTAACCAGATACAATCAAATTGCATTTTAATGTCTAGTTTTGTATGTTAAAGACACACAGTATCTGGGTACAGCAAGGTTCCACTAATTGACAAGGATCTTTCTGAAGTATTCCTTATTTTTTCAGTATTCTTTTCAAATTGTGGACAGCAGGATGAGGTAGAATATCAAACGTGGTGACTGTTTTTTACCCAGAGGACACTAGTAGGGAAAAGGAGTTGGTCTGAGTTGACCTTGACATGCTTAAGGGGTTGGTACATGAGAACCTCGTGAAGTTCAAGAAGGCTAAGTGCAAGGTTCACCACCGTCATCAAGGCACTCCCAAGAATGAATGCAGGCTGGTTGATGAGTGGATTGGGAGCAGCCCTGCAGAGAAGGACTTGGGAGTGTTGATGGATGAAAAGCTCTACATGAGCCAGCGATGTGCAGTTGCAAACCAGAAAGCCAGCCGTATTGTGAGCCACATCAAAAGTATGACCAGAAGGTCCAGGGAGGTGATTCTCGTTCTCTACTCCACTCCTGTGAGGCCCCACCTGCAGTGCTGCATTCAGCTCTGGGGACTCCAACATAAGAAATAAATGTGTTAGAGCAGGTCCAGAGCAGGGCCAAGAAGTTGACGAGGGCTGGAGGACCTCTCCTATGAAGACAGGCTGAGAGAACTGGGGTTGCTTAGCCTAGAGAAGAGAGGGCTCTGAGGAGACCTTATAGTGGCCCTCTAGTACCTGAAGCAGGCTTCGGGTAAGCTGGGGAGGGACTTTTTGTCAGGGAGTGTAATGACAGGACAAGGAGTAATGGCTTTAAACTAAAAGGGTAGATGTAGATTAGAATAAAGGAAGAAATTCTTTACTATGGGTGGTGAGGCACTGGAACAGGCTGCTTGGGGAAGTTGTGAATGCCCCATCCCTGGAAGTATTTAAGGCCAAGTTGGATGGGGCTTTGAGCAATCTGGTCTAGTGGGAGGTGTCATAGAATCATAGAATGATTTGTGCTGGAAGGGAACTTGAAGGTCATCTACTCCCCCCTGCTATAGGCAAGGACACCTTCTGGTTATAAACGTAAAATCAGCGTGATTAAACAAAAGGCTTCTGTATAAGAGAGCACAAGTAAAATGTTCGTCGTAGGAAGAGCTCATTAGCTACTTCCAGCCAGAATGATTAGGGATAAGAGTTCTTGCATCTGAAATAGTTTTATACAGCTAGCGAATTTGTGCCAGAGCCTATGTTCAGGGTTTCCTTTGACTTACTGCAGTCTCCCTTTGCCAGTAGTACCCTGAAGCTCAAGTTTGTTTCTGAAACGTTAAGATACTTCATTACTGGAGTTACACGTTCTGACTCGGAAAAAATTCTTGGTGCTGTATGTTAATATTGAGTAAGTCAGCAGAATGCAAAATCCTGTTCTTACTCTATTTTGCAGATGTTATTCTCCCAGAGGAGTCAGATCACTTTGTTGTTGTTGTTGTTGTTGTTGTTGTTTTAATTCCCTTCTGACAGGTGTCTTCTTTGGCCATAGCTAGCGGAAATGGCTTGCTAATAAAAGGAGGGAAAGAGGCAGCATACAGCAATCAAATCCTTCATCATCTGACTCAAGAAGCACTCTCCATTCATGGAGTCAAAGATGCAGTGCAAGTAGTAAGTGTCTAGAATTAAAGCAACAACTTTTGTGCTGTAGCATGTAGAAGAAGCACAGGCAGAGCTTGAGAATTCAGGCCATTGACTGTTTGTGTCACAACTTTCACGTGTGAATACAAGCAAGGAAGTGGAAGATGTCTGCCATTTGGAGAAGCTGGTAGATCTAATCATTCCACATGGGTCATCCCAGCTAGTCAGGAATATCCAGAAAGCTGCTAAGGGAATTCCAGTGATGGGACACGGTGAATGGATCTGTCATGTGTATGTGGACACAGATGCCAGCGTGGAGAAGGCCACATGAATAAGTAAGCTGTGAGAGGGTGACTTGGATACCATGAGTGTAACTGAACTACACATTTGGAATATGTGGTATGGTTATAATATTATTATTATTATTATATTAATATATTATTATTATATTATAATAATATATATATTAATATATTATTATAACCATACGTAATAATAATTCACGTGCTCTTCAAATTCTTTGTCATAAATGTTACGTAACCAATTGTTTACTCTTAAACCTCAGTCAGAGACTCAAAGTGTGAATATACTGCTGCCTGTGATGCTCGGGAGACACTCCTAATTCACTGAGACCTGCTGAGAACCCCGTTGTTTGATCAGATCATAGACACGTTGAGAGTAGAACAGGTTAGTCATTTATACTTGTGTTGGCTTTTGTTTTGTTTTATTTACTTGTTGTTCATTTTAGGAGCCCTTGGTCTTGCTGACATAGCCCTATGTAGTTTTATGATAACATAACACTTACGTTACCCACATGTCTCTTTGTACACCTTTGTACTCTTTTTGGAGAGCTTTCTTGGCTTCTCCATGCAACCCCAAGCTTTTCCATAGAAACGATCTGCAAGCAGCTTCTTTGGGGTGGCTGCATGCCATTGCTGAAATACGACTACTTCCTTTTACATAGAAAAAAATCATTCTCTGCCTTGGAAGAGCATTTCCCCAACCCTTTCTCTACTACTCTTAATTCTGACTTCCTGGCTGGCAACCTCCCGGACCCAAATACTATTCTGATTAAATCTATTAACTTACCTTCTTATGTCAGTCGTTTCCCATTTTATGTTTCTCCTCCTCTAATCTGCTTCATCCACATATTTTGAACATTTTGTCTCACTTGCCTTTATTCCCACCCATTTTCCCGCCCATTATTTCCCCCTCCCACTGTTCCACAGGAACAAAGGCCACTGTCCTACATAGTTGCTTTGACATGCGTAATGTTTTGTAGCAGAGATGCATCACGAGAGAAATATTTGTGAAGTACTTAAATTACACTTAAAACATGGATTTTTCACATAGCATTTCCATTTGGCAAATAGTGTATACAAGCAGTGATTGATGCAGGAAAACATGGAAAATAGGTCATGTTCCGATAATGTTAAAGTCATATTAAGAGAAGCTTGCCAGATAGCTAGTCAGGAGCAAGTCCTCACTCGCTTGTGTTTTCTTTTTGTCTTTGTTTTTTTTTTTTTTTTTTTAATGTCTGGTTTGGTTGTGTTTTGTTTTGTGTTTTTTTTTTTTTTTCATAGAATACCCTGAGTTGCAAAGGACCCATGAGGACTACCAAGTTCAACCCCTAGCTCCACACAGGACCACCCAGAAATCAGACCATGCATCTTGGAGCGTTGCCCAAACACTTCTTGAATTCCAGCAGGCTCAGTGCTGTGACCACTGTCCTGGGAGCCTGTTCCAGTGCCCTGCCACCTCTTGGTGCAGAACCTTTCCCTAACATCCAGCCTGACCCTCCCCTGTCACAGCTCTATGCCATTCCCTTGGGTCCTGTCGCTGTCACCTGAGAGAAGAGATCAGCACCTGCTCCTCCACTCCTCCCTCTCATTGTTAAGGTGTCTTAGCTGCTACGATTAAATTCAGAGATTGACGATGCATTAGATCTTCTTCATCAGGATCGTAAAATAACTGAAAGTCCTTGCCTTGTTTTGGGCCCAGTAACTCTTTTGTGTCTGAAACATACACTTTGGAGAGGGCTGGTGTCAGTTTACAAAAGAAAAGGATAAAAACAGGTAAGGTCTTTTGTAGGGGAGACTTGCAAACCTGGAAATATCTGCCTTCCTTGAAACTCCCCTCCCCTCATTTTATATTGCTGACTTTGACATTATATGGCATAGGCTATCCCTTTGGTTAAGTTTGAATCGGTTGTGGTTATGTGCTCTCCTAACTTTTAGCAGACCCTCGACCTTCTCACTGTGGGGGGAGAAGAGAAAGCCTTGGAACTGTGTGAGCACTGTTTAGCAACAGCCAAAACAGTGGTTTGTTTAAGGCAAAAATCCAAAATGTAGCAGTATAGGGACTGCTATGAAAAAAATTAACTCTATCCTAGCTATACCCAGAACAACAAGCTGCACTTTTTGCCTGTTACGCATTGGTACAATCTACAGCACAAAATACTTCTGGTATTGCAGGTGAAGATTCATGCTGGCCCAAAGTTTGCCTCTTACTTGATGTTCAACCCCTCAGAAGTGAAATCTCTCCACGACGAATATGGGGATCTGGAGAGCTGCATTGAGGTTGTGGACAGTGTACAAGAGGGTGTCGAACATATCCACAAGTATGGAAGTTCTCACCTGGATGTTACCGTCACGGAGAATGGTTTGTGACCAATCTGTTCCCTTAAGCTTCTGCTTTGGTTTCACTGTGGGATCTTGTTATTAGCATAACTACTTACATTGCAGTAGTTTCTCTTATCTTGGTTCTGTAGTGAGCATAATCAGCTGGAACCCTATGAGCTAAATCTATCTGTAGTTGTGTTTAATTCAAGGAAAACATGTTGTGTGCCCTTATTCCAGGAGGTGAAGGCATGTGTTTGAGCAACTGGCCAACGACAAGTCAACGCATGCTCTTGTCAGGCAGATTGCTTTGTGTTCCTGTATTGTACAGACTTACCACATCAGACAGTTTTGCAGAAACATCTCCTGAATCCTGGAGACGTCTTTAGGCCTCCGAAGGAGGAAGAGGTGAGCTTCTATAGAGGGAATATGGGCTGTAAGAAAGATCAGACTATATACGTTTTGTCTTCCCAGGTTGCTTTTAAGCCTTGCAAACAAGGACCACAAGTGTTTTTCTCCATCTCTCCCAGTCCTTTATTTCCCAGTTCCGCATCTGTAGCGTAAAAGCTGCATGTATCTCAGTTCCCAGTTTCTTGCTCCTTTGATGCCGCGAACTTCTGTTCCTATGCGCCACTCTGTGCTTCTTCCACTCCTCTGCATGAGGTTTGAACACTCTGCCACTTCAAAACGTAGCTAGAACTGCTCCCAGCCAAAGGATGACTCTCCATACAAGGCTAAAACTTCTGAGAGTCAGCTACAGTAAGGTCATTTTGATTTGTGGCTCATCAGTGTGAGATTCAAGCAGGCATCTGTTTCTGTACCTTCTGCAGAAATTAAACGAGTAGCACCGAAAGGCATGCATTTGATACTGTAAGCCACTACCTGGTGCACTAGTGATTTACTTGGGTGTGTACTGGAGATAGAGTTCATCTTTAGCATTCGTCCCATTGCTCTGGGCAACTGACTTGCAGCTTACAGCCTTACAGAGAAAGGCATCCTCCAGAGTACTAAGGCTCGTACAACTCTGCTTGAGGTTGCTCCAGTCTCGCATGTTCTGTGTTGAACTGGGTTAGTTAGCTGACTTCATGTGGTGTTTCAGCATTCTCTTTCCCAAATACTATTTTCAGTATAAACTTAATATAGGACTTTCTATTAATTTCCATTAATTCCATTATGATAGGACTTTCCATGTTCTTTATAGAACAGTTCCATGTATCCGTTGAGCTAATGTAGAGCTGAACATGTAGTTTAACTGTCTGACTGCAAAATGTAGCTCGGGGCTGCTGTCACGTCTTCCCAGTCATACAACTATCCCTGTTTGCGAGGTCTAGGCTGTAGTAAGAATTAGACGTCTTTTCACTTCTTGTCTTTGCAAGCTTCTTGTAATATTTATAGTTGTGTCTATGTGATAAACATATTACGAAGAAGGTGTGTATGAACATGCTTTAATCCAGGCTGTTAAATACTGTCTGATAATGTTGCAGGTGAAAGTTCTGTTCTTGTATCTCTTCATGGTATGAGGCTGTGCCTATTGGACTGCATGATCACTCTGTACTGTATCCTATTTTCTTCTCTGCCTCTTTTTCAGAGAAAACAGTGGAGTTCTTCCTCCAGCATGTGGACAGTGCTTGGAATGCCAGTAACCGATTCTCTGATGGATAGAGATTTGTACTCTGTATGTGCCTGTGGTGTGCAGGCAGCTAAGCACCACAAAGCCGTTTGCTCCCTCAGCAGTGTGGGAGGAAGGAAAGACTGGAACAAAACTGAGTATCAGTTACCTAAGTAAACAGGTGCACATACTAGGAAGTGCAGAAGACAAGGGAAACATTAATTCCTGAGGTAGAAACTACTAGAAATCGCTGTAGCAGGCTTGAACATGCAGTGCTCTGTGTGTTAAAAAATTGTGTTTAGGGTTTTATAAGATCACGCAATAGTCTGTTTAAGAAGAGGAAAAAGAAAAACAAAAAAGGATATAAGAATGGAATCCTGACTAACTTAGTTCTTATTGTTCAAAGGGTAAACCCTCAAACAAATGTACGATGTATGTAAGACACACGTAGCTTTCTGGCTTCTTTCTCTCTAAAAGTGAAGCTGAAACTGACAGAAGTATAAACATTCCAATTTAGAATAAAGCTCCTCTGATCAGAACAGGTAAAAATAACTTCTGACACTTGGGGAGGAGTGAAGGAAGGGAGGTGAATGACTGCTTCTACATAAAGATGCAGGGCTATATAGTACAAAGTTGAATATCTTCTGAGGATCAACTACCTTTACCTTGTGTGTTTTCTACAGGTGATGAAGTTGGAATTAGTACTTCTCGTATCCATGCACGCGAACCAGTGGGAATTGAAGGACTCTGAACTACAAAGTGGTTACTGACAGGGGACAATCATGTTGTTTCTGACTTCTCAGAGCACGGGAGCATGAAGTAGCCCCATGAGAGCCTACCTCTCCCTCAGAGAAATACCGAGTACATTGAGAAAACTCATCAATAAAATGTTTATTGAAGACGTTCAGGCTTCAGGGTACTCTTTGGGGAAAGAGATTTGCTTTTCAGCTCTGAGATCATTGTTCTTGGTCATTGTGCAGTACAATGAATATGAAGTGATCCCATCCGTGACACGCATTATTTGTTGCTGTCTCTTACTGTTTCCTTAGATAGTATCTGCAAACTGACCTTGCTTTTGCCAGAGAGGTTTCTTTAAAACATACAGATACCGTAAGGAAAAGTTGAAATATCTGCTGCGTTCTGTTCATGCCCTTGGTCCCCTCCAGCAAAGATGCCTGGTGGTAGAGTGTAAATTTTTTTCCCTGTCTTTAATCTGAACACCTGTCTTGGTGAACAAACTCGGTAGCTTTCCTTTAGTCACGTGACCACAGCAGCTCTTGAAAGCTCTAAAGCTTTAAGACACTTACTGTCTTCGTCTGATCACTCTGTGATTCCTATGCGTTTGGAACGTATATTTCATTAATGTTTTGACCAAGCAACCTTTTTTATCTAATTTCTTTGTATTTTTGACAACTGTAGATAAATAGCGCAACTGTATACGGTGTGAATTTTGTTACCTCTGTCCACCAGACATTTATTTCTCATGGGTTTTCTGTGAAATGTAATCCCTCCAAACCCGTCATCCAGATGCAATACTACCTTGAAGTTTAAAAGAAGCTCTGAATAAATGCTGCCTTTTGCGTACTGGAACAAAGGAACTCACGTGTGCATGCTGCAGCCAGGGCTCAGGGAAGCCCTCCATAGGTCAGGGTGGTTGGAGTGTCAAGGTGCATGGGGAGGGAGTGGAATGGTGCCACACTGCAAATGCTGGCAGGGCAGGGAGTGGGATGGGTGCAGCCTGCACAGGGACATTCTCTCCTGTGCATCCGTTTCTTGCTGCTAACTTGCCTCTGCATGCTTTGTTGACTGCTGGCGTGTGCGTGGTACTCAGGAGCCAACATAGTGGCACACAGGACCTATCCGGGCATCTGGGTGTCTGCTGGGTAGCCATGTTACCGCACTCACCCATTTAGGACCATGGCACTCTACTCTGCAACCCTGAGAAAGCCATTATGCCCCACGCTCCTCTTGTGCTTCTATGCTCTCCTGAGACTTTGTGACAACTGCTTGCACTGCAACCACAACTGGTACTGCCCATCAATGATAAAAGCACTGATACTGCAGCACCCAGTACTGCACGCCTGCAGTAGCGTTCCCTGCAATTCCTCTGTCCAGCTACCGCTGTTACTCCTTCCTCTGTCCCACTCGTCTCTTGATCTTTTTTGATTCCTCTGCCCTTCTCAGTGTCTGTCTTCCTCTATCCTTTCCCCTGGTCTCATAACATCTAATCTAACTCCCCTCTTTCTCTTTTAGTTTGGAAACTTCCTTGCCCTGTCATTATCTGTCTGAGCAAAAAGTTGCTCTCCAACTTTTTTTATAAGCCACCTTTAGGCACTGAAAGGCGGCAATTAGCTCTCCCTGGAGCTTTTTCTTCTCCGTGATGAACAACTCCAGCTCTCTTGGCCTGTGTTCAGAGGGGAGAATCCCCATCATTTGTTCTAACTTTCGTTGGGTTAACCATTTCCATTAATGAGGGAACGGTTAAGGCAATTACTCCACAACTACCCAAAGCAGCGATAGTGAGAAGCCCACTTCCAGCATCCATTTCCCATGCAGGGACAGATGGACACCGCTTGATGTCTTGCCCCCCAGGAGAAGGGGAGTCGCCGCCTGTCCGTGTTGTTTTTTTTTTTTTTTTTTTTTTTTTCTTTTTTCTGCGAGTGATATTATTACATTGTTTATTTACATGTTTTTGTTTTTGGTGTGTAATCTGTTATGCTCCTAGATTTTTCTTCCTGTGTAAAAGAAAGGTTGAGCTACTTCCAGCTGAAAAAGCTGGAAGTTGGGTTACTTGCTTGATCATATTGTTCTTTCAATATTCAAAGCTGAAGCAAAAGCATGGGGATTGCTGCTTGTAGAGAAACACCAGTTCTCTCACTAGAGTACAACGCTTTCTCAAAAACATGACAGGCCATTAGCTCAGGGTAGCGATCATGCAGCTTATCGGTCACAGTGCGCACAAGAGCATCAGGTCCCCCTCTCGTCACAGAGCCTGTCCGTGGTGTCTCCACTCCACTCTGTGCCCCATCCCGTTCCTTAGAGTCAGCACACGGATATCTCCTACTGCGACAGCATGTAATGTTGGAGGCGTTGGAAGTCCTGATCCATCCATTCGGAGCAGGAGACTGTGTTTTGATGCAAATGTGGAAAGAATTGAAGCTGCAACGTGAGTGGGAAGGACTGTTCCAAGTGCTCCCGACTCCTGAGATGGCAAGAAGAACGGCTGAGAAAAGTGCCTGTTCTCGTCCTGGTCTCCATTCTGCCAACCTGCTCCTTTTCATTCCTTCTTTCTGCTTCTTTATTGATGACATAACTTCGTCACATCGTGTTGCCTTCCTTTTTGTTTTTTTTTTTTTATCTTGAGGGCAGGCTCCCCTCCTATACCCTTCTCTCCACAGCAGTTCTTTTCAAAATAACTTTTCATTGGTCAAACAACTTTGCAAATAACAGTAACAGTAAACACCCAGAAACTTCCATGCCTCAATGGCTGGAGAACAAGAAACCCGAGACTGCATGCAGTCTCCTGAATCACCCTTCTCTGTTCCCTCTAAACTCTTTTACATTCCTGATGGCCTCATCGAGAAGAGTCTAGTGTTAGGGTGGTGTTAGTGTCTAGTGTGGGGCTTTCCAACCCCCATGGCCACCCTCCCAAATCTTCCCCTTCTTTATTAATATCAACCATTTTCTTGACATGAATTACCACTCCATATATAATACTTCCAATTAGGTGGTAAATTCTTCCTTGCCCTCCCATCACCACATAGCCACCAATACCCTATACCTAATTTTCACCCACTTTCCAAAGATCCATCCACTCCAGACTCCTTATCAGGGTCGTATGCTACTTGGATAGTAATATTACAAAATGACCTTAAATTGGCTAGATTATATCCCCCTGCATTTACAGTTTTTGAACAGTCGGGTTCCCGACCAAAACTAAGCCCCAGATCACGCAAGATCTTTTGTTCGCTGCCATCATTGACCGCCATACACCGACTTTTAACAGTAACGTTTCCCGTGCTTGTAAAGCAAATTTCGGTCCCTCAGGGAGGGTATAATTTACCCTTTCCACTCCCCAACATTGAGTGGACCACGTCTGATTAGTCTATATAATGCATTGTTCCAATTTCTGGAGGGTATCCCATATAGCGGGATTTCCATATTGCCCCTCGGAAGTGCAGTACATATCCAACAGTCAGATAAATTTAAAGATAGGGCGACTCTTTCAGGTATGTTTACATTCGAGTTTTCCTTCCATGCTTGAGCTGATACAATAGTTACAAGCAATGTCCAAAGTCCATACGTGTTGCCTTTTCAATTTCAACTTATTGGGTCCCATCGTTTCAAGTGTCCATGGACCTTGCGTTGACTTCTTGATTCCCATGTGGTGAATCCAAGCAGGTTGTTCATTAATTTTTACTGCGGTGTATGATGTAAGCAGCACCTGAAAGGGTCCTTCCCATTGGGGTTCCAAAGTTTTTTTCTGCAAGAGACTTTACATATATAGATGTATAATCTCCAGGTTGTACATTGTGTATAGGTCTATCCAAAATGCTACTCCGGGTTCCAGCTACATATTTTCCAATTTTGTCTAATTGTTTCCCTAATGCCACCATATAGGATGTCATAATTTTGTCTCCTGCTTGTGCGGACATCCCCTTCTGTATTCCATAGGGTTGTCCATACAGGATTTCAAAAGGGCTCAGTCCCTCCTTTGCTCTTGGCCTTGTTCGTATGCATAAGAGAGCCAAAGGAAGAGACTGAGGCCAGGCCAGATTCGCTTCCTGTCCCAACTTTACAATCTGTTGTTTGATCAAGTGGTTCGTCTTTTCTACCTGGCCACTTGACTGAGGGCGATATGGGGTATGAAGTTGTCAATCTATACCTAGATGGCGGCTGATTTGTTGCACTATTCTTGAAATGAAAGGCGGTCCCCTGTCAGAGGATATAGTAGCTGGTACCCCAAAACGTGGTATTATTTCCTGTATTAGTATTCTTACCACCTCCCTAGCCTTGGCTGTTCTGGTAGGAAACGCCTCTGGCCAACCTGAAAAGGTGTCAGTTAATACCAACATGTATCGGTACCCCCCTTTTCTTGGCAGTTCCAAAAACTCAATCTGCCATTGTTGTCCAGGCCCATTACCTTTTCCAATTTGGCCTATCCCTAATTTTGGAGTAGTTTTGGGATTAGTCTGGAGCCAAAGGTCACACTGCTGAGTCAGTTGTCTCGCAGTGGTTCCTTGCTACAATTTCTCTGATCCAATGTTTATATAAGGCTTCAGTCCCCCAGTGCCTCTTTCTATGTTCCTCTCTTATCAAGGGCCATATCATGTAAGAGGGAATAATCATTTTCCCTTGGGGTAAGAGCCCACCCTTCCTCATTATAGGAACCTGCTAGATCAGTAATTAATTTCTGATCTTCCTTGGTATATTTGGGCTTACCTTCTAGGGAGATTTGCCCACTGGGGATCAGGGCCCCTTCTGTTTTTACCTCCCTTTTGGCTGCATGTTTTGCCTCTCTGTCTGCCAGCTCATTTCCTTTTTCCAATTCTGAGTTTGCTTTTTGGTGTGCTCTGATGTGCACGATTGCCACTTTCTCAGGGAGTTGAAGTGCTTCCAACAACTTCAAGATTACTTTTGCATGCTTGATATTTTTGCCATGCAAATTCAGTAATCCCCTCTCCTTCCAGATCACTCAATACGCATGTACAACCCCAAAGGCATATTTTGAGTCTGTACAGATGTTTTTGATTTTGTCTTGGGCCAATTCCAAGGCTCGGGTCAGATCAATTATTTCCACCTTTTGTGCAGAGGTGTTCGCAGGTAAAGGCCCGGATTCTACTGCCTCTTTACAAGTGGTAGCTGCATAACCATTGTGTCGTTTGCCACTTACGACTTAGCTGCTCCCATAAGTGAACCAGTTTTCTGTGTCTTCCATAGGATTGTCTTTCAGATCTGGACGGCACGAATATACTGCTTTGATGGTTTCCAGACAGTTGTGATGCACTGGGTCCCTTGTGTTCCCACTGAGAAAAGAAGCTGGATTGACAATGTTGGTGACTACAATTTCCACATCATCCTGTTCCACCACTGTAGCCTGATATTTCAAAACTCTTTGTGGGGAGAGCTAATGTCCACCTTTTGCTTCCAGTACTGCAGATACCGTATGGGATGCTAACACGGTTATTTTCTGGCCCAAGGTAAATTTTTGGGCCTCCTGGATGTTTAGTACTATGGCCGCAACCGCTCACAAACATCCAGACCATCCCTTTGCAGTTGTGTCCAATCGTTTGGAGAAATAAGCAACTGCCCTACGGTATGGGCCCAGATCTTGTGCTAATATTCCCAGGGCAATCCCCTGCTTCTCGTGGGAAAAAAGGTAAAATGGCGTACTCACATCTGGGAGTCCCAAAGTTGGAGCTGACATCAGGGCCTTCTTCAGTAGCTTGAAAGCTTGTATTGCTTCCTTGTTCCATTGAAGGCATTTCTGTTCAGTAGTCGTGAGTGCATACAGGGGTTTAACAAGCAGTCCGTAATTCTAAATCCATAGATGGCACCACCCGCTCATACCCAAAAAGGTCCATAGTTCCTTCACTGTTTGTGGTCTTGGAGTTTGGAATATTGCCTCTTTTCGAGCCTGTCTCAAGGTCCTTTCCCCAGCACTGATTTCATATCCCAAATAGGTTACCTGTTGTTGTACTACTCGGGCCTTTTTCTTAGATACCCTGTACCCTTGGAGTCCGAGAAAGTCTGGCAGATTCACCGCCCAAGTCAGGCAGGTGTCCCTTGTTCTAGTAGCAGTCAGAATATCATCAACATATTGCAGCAATTTCCCTTCTCCTGGTGGGGCCTCCCAGGATTCAAGATCTTTCGCTAACCGATTTCCAACTATTGTGGGGCTATTCTTGAAGCCTTGGAGTAACACCGTCCAGGTGAGTTGGGTCCTACGCCCACTCTTGGGGTTTTCCCATTCAAATGCAAATCTTTTCTGGCTGGCTTCATGGAGAGGGAGGCAAAAGAAGGCATCCTTTAAGTCAAAAACTGTAAACCAGGCTAGTTCTGGTGTTAATACAGTTATTTATTGCCCGTAGATCCTGGACCACCCTATATGACTCATCCGGCTTGTGGACAGGTAATATAGGGGTATTAAAATTGGATTCACATTCCCTCAACAATCCTACTTACACTTTTATTACTGGTCGAATTCCTTCCCTATCTTCCTGCTTTAGAGCGTACTGCTCGATCCTCACTGGCTGCTTTCCCTCCTTGAGTCGAATCTCAACACGTGGGGCATTTTTAGCTCTCCCAGGTTCATCAGTAGCCCATACGCCTGGGTATACCTGGTTTACGACTTCTTCATTAACTTGTCCTTCCATTGGCAGGTTGACTAGGGCTAAACTCATTACCTGTATATATTGTTGATCCTTTACCTCCAGAGTAATCTCCCCTTTTTCAAATTTTATTACTGCTCCTAATTGCTCTAATAAATCTCTACCTAAGAGTGCCCTTGGGGAGTTAGGCATATATAAAAATCTGTGTATGCCCCGTTGTTTCCCTAACTTGTACTTCAAAGGTTGACAAAAATAAGCCTTTTCAGGTTGATTGGTTGCACCTTTTACCCTAACATAATCATTCCCTAAAGCCATTAATGCTTGATTTAGAACTGAATATGTTGCCCCCATACCAATAAGAAATTTCACTTCCGTTTCTCCCCTATCTTCATTATAACCAGTGGAGGATCCGTTAGGGTAGATTCCCCAGGTCCCCGTTATTTCTGCCAAAATCAGGGGCTGATTACCCTAGGAAAAGGCTAGTCAGTTTGTTCTCTGAATCCGAGAGATCTGGGTCCGATTTTTTTTTTTTTTTTTTCCATTACATTTCAAAGTTGGTCCAAAAATTCCATGGGGGTTTCTTTTGGACCTAGTTGGAAGCATATTCTCAATTCCCAATTCAAACAGATTCGAGTATTAACTTAACTTCATAATTTTCGGGATGATTAGGGTCTCAGTGGGGTCGGTCAGGGGAATGCAATTGTCAACAGTTCCCTGAGCGGTCCCATTGGCAATCTGAGCTTGCACATGAACTCAGGTTGTTTTAAGAGTTAACTGCTTTTCTGTTTCCATAACAACTCTCTCTGGGACCCATCATGATCCCTTTGCCCCAGAGGGCTAACACCTGTGATTTTGAGATCTCAGCCTGGGGCTGAGACAGAGCTTTTAAAATTCCTACATCCTCTTTCCCTGCTCATTCAACTTTAAACACCTTTAACACCTTCAACAACCCTTTTATCACTTCCTTTATCTTTCTCCAGCCTGTACTTTTCTAATGCCAACACCAAAGGCTCAGTCAAGGGCCAATTAAATCCGCTCCTTTTCTCTCCAAGATGCTGAAACAACATATCTGTATACTACATTTCATCTTATTTTCCTTCTCTCCTCAAAGGACTTTATTGACTGTAATAAAGGACATATTGACCGTAATATGGTGTTATGATTAATAGTTCCATTTTGGGGCCACTCCTCTCCATCCTCTAGTTTATAAAGTGGCCACCACTGATTACAATATTTGATAACAGTTCTTTTACTCTCTGTCCCCCCTCGTCCCATTATATCCCTCCAATGTGTTAGTATACATTCTAGGGGGCTTTTCCGCGGGATTTCTTTGCTTTGACCTTTTCCCATTCTAATCTATAGCAGTTAATATTCCACCATTTTCCTAGGAGCTCGTTACTAGTCAATCCCAATCCCTCCAAAATCCACAATATATAGAGATACACAAGTAAAATCAGACCACTGTAAATTAACTGCCTGTAGACAATTACACTGAGGACATTTAAACCCGACGAGCAGATAATATGCCTGGGCAAATTTCGTTCCCTTAGGCATACACCTCAATGGCAGTTCTTATATTATATTTACATATTCACATATTAACATATGTTTAAAAGAACACTTTAACAAAAATGCCCGGGCCTTTACATATACAACATACAGTTATTATTCCAGTTAGAATTATTCCCCAGCAGCTGCAAACATTATGCCAGTTACCATTAAAGCTCGCCTACCCTCCTCCCGTCTCTTCTATGATCTTCAGGATGTTCCTTGTGGTTCCTAGAACCAGGGTATGGCAGCTTCTACTCAAGACCCCTTTTGGCCGCTCTACCGGCCACCTCCCAAGACGCCTTCAGGGTTCGTGTTGCACGCTAGACATCTCTATGCGGCTTATCGACCTCCCCGGCCAATTGGCTTACCTTAATTAAGGTGTACCGTTTGCCCGCAACCACAGGAACTTCCTGTATCCCTGCAGTGAGCGGCTGGGAGAGGAGCTCCTCTGAGAGAGAAAAAGGGGCTCGGGGCGCGCCTAGGAGGTCTGCTCCACAGTCGATCCTGCAGCCGAACAGAGTCCTCCTGCCTGGCTCGCCAAACTCATGCGTAGAAAAGACTCCACAACCATAGGGTTGCGATCCTGGGGTGTCATGGCATACCGCTACTTGTGTTTGGGGAGCTGGTCAGAGCACCCACCTCCATTTCTGTTTATGGTGGCTGAGTTTGTTCAAGTAATCCCTGACTTGATACCTGTCCCCTGCTGGTGGTTCTGTGGAGTCTTGCCTTTAGGCACAAAGACCCAGGACCAGCCCTTCAGAAACCCACACTGGCTACTTCTGATCCCTCCGTTGTCCCGCATGTCAGCTGCAGCGCCTTCCCTGGCCCAGGCTCAGTGCTCATCACAGCAATGGCTGACATCCCAGCAGAAGCCAGCCCGCTCTCTTTGGGCGCTACCTCAATGCATGACTTTGCTCACTTTGGCCCCTCCAGCTCTCTCCCCACTCCCGGTGCAAGGACGGAGTGAGAGAGCAGCTGTGTGGTGCTCAGCTGCCCACTGGGCAGCCAGCATGGGGCACAAAGGATTTGAGATAACAGCATCACTGGCGATCACCTGATTTTCACCTACGTAGAAGCAAGCAGCTCCAACGCAGCCGTGTACCTACTGCTCCATGGGATGCTACTATGCAGTCTAACCCCTCATGGTTCTGAACTACCCCTGCTGATAAGGATGTGACCTCCTGTAGCGCTGAGGTGATAGAATCTGCCGGAACATTAGTAATTTGCTCCACTGTAGCAGACGTTTAGTAAAGCATGTTGTGTTAAAGGATAAGGAAGTTTGGCAGGACCTAAACCCCCTTGCGTTCCAACTTGTCCTCAGATATCAGAGGGGCTGGGGGTGGCTGGGTTTGGATTCTGAGCGATGCCCTGTTTGGAACTATAAATCCAGTTGTATTCAATAGACTAAATTATCGTGATCATGGGTGCACATATCGTGTAATACACTTTCAGTCTAGTAAATGACTGGTGTAGTTTATTGGAGCAACACGAGCACAGGTTCTTTTGGATTGCCGCTGATGAAGACTCTGTCTGCAAAGCACGTGCAAATACCAAGAATATGACTAACACAACCAGCTACATATACGTTAACTTGTGGAACAACTCTATAGAGAATGTTAGGTTTCCCAGGGAAGCACTCGCTGTAACTGAGGGTTCAGACCTCACCCTGTAGGCATCCCTGTAGGGGGGAAGAGAGGTTCAGCACGGCAGCCTTCGGCTGATGCCAGGAGTCAGCGACGTCCTCCCTACTTGTCTGTGGTGGTGTCTTCCCCAACATTTTCCTCTCTTGAGCCCTTTTTTTACTATGTTCCTGCTTTTAGGTAGTGAGCGACTCAAGTCATATGCGCCTTTGTTGTGACTGGTATACATTTTCCTGGCTTTTGTTTTTGCTCAGGGAAATTCAGAGCGTGTGCTCAGTGAGAGGTAGTTGCACCTTGGAGGCGGGTAGCCTTGGGGATGGAGGTGTATTTTGGCACTGTAGTGAGATTATAATGAGCAAAGTTCATCCAGAGGACATGAGTAGGTTGTCAGTTAGACTCAGGGCTGGCCATGCAATCTCTCAGTTCCGTACCATCAGGCTCACTCTAAAATCGCGCTGTTCCTAGCAAAATGGCCCGATGCCCAGGAAGGCCAAGGCGGTGGGTTGCTCTAACACGCTGTGGCCAGGGAAGCAAAAGCTTTCCTTCCTCTTGGTTTCACAGCCTAGCAGAGCAGCTTGGTGCCGTGGAGGTTTCTAGCCATTCAGTTTTCACACAAAAAAATGACACGTTCAAGCGATGAAGAAAGAGGGCTGTTTCTTTGGGGAAAGTCCAGCAGAGAGGTTACTCGGCGGGGCCCAAGAGCTGGAGCTGGGCTCAGCACTGAGCACAGCTGCAGCAGCATAGTCAGCCAGCTCTCAGTGTGATAAATTAGTGGGGGTTAGTTCATTGTCTTTGAGGAATTTGGAGAATCTGCTGAAGGTGATAAGGTTGCACAATTTAACAGCCTTGATAAGGGGGACGATTAAGCAAGCATATAGCAGGAGAGGGTGTTGGGTAAACATCCTTGTTAAAGCAAAGATTCTGTAAGATACCACCCACCCACTGCAAGACATCCTGTTTTGCCCCCACCTGAACACAAGCACAACACGTGATCACCAGCAGAGGAACAACGACCCCCCTCTCAACAATAGACTGCGCAGCTTCAGCCAGTTCAACAAGTCCTGACAAGCCGGAACTCGACTGCTATAAAACAGCAACCCTGGAAAGGGAAGTTGCGTGCTGTTGCAGAGCTGGAGACTCCCCAGCTGGCCAGCACTGTTTTGCTTGTGTCTGCTTACTTAATTAATAAAATAATTTCAATAGACCAGAAAATTGTGTGGTCTAATTTATTACATCGGGACACGGGGCCTCCTCTCCCACACCCTCCGGAGCCGGTAACGTAGTGCTTGCAGGCTGAATGTGGAGGAAGTTCTCAGGTCCAGGATGGTTTCAGTCACCAGGGAGGAGACCGAAGGGCTGCTGTAGCCCTCCATGCTTCTCAGGGCTGACATGGAAAGGAACAGAGGGCAGCTCAGAGCCTGTATCACTGGGAAGCACGCCCAGGAACCCCTCCTGCCAAGCCCACCCCACCTCCTCAGCTGGGGCAGGGGTCGCAGCTCACTGCCCAGGGTCTTTTCTCCTCCCAGCCAGTTTGTGCTGATACCCCACTGCCCTCACTCACCCTCGATGATGTTCTTTAGCTTCTCCTCGTGCCCATCCACCAAGTGCTGCCCAGCAAGCCCTAGGTACACACAGCCCATCACAGATCCCGCTGGCCAGCTCGCCCCAGACACAGTCCCCCCCTCAACATCCCTGCCGGCTTGGCCATGTGTGCCCAAGTGTGACACCACCCAAGGAGGCTGCGAGGCACTCGCTAAGCTTCCCACCAGCAACCACTGCGTGGGCAGGGGGTGGCCGAGGGCAGCAGGAAGCCCCCACAGGCACTCCAGGCCCACTCTGAGCCGGCAGTGCTCTGCAGCCACGTGGCTGATTCAGCAGCAGCTGGGGCTGCGGCCAAGCTGCTGTGGGGCACAAAGGGCCCATGGGGTTGTGACTCACCAATGAACCTGATGGCCGCCTCTTGCAGGGGCTCCTGGGGGCTCCACAGGTATGGCAGGCTCTGGCACAGGTAGTCATCCACTCTGCTGCTGTGCCCCACCAGCTGGAAGAGAATAGTACATGTGGATGGGGCTGGTGCAGCCTTGCCCCTTGGCCAGGCCAGCCCTGTACGTGGGACTGGCTTCCCCTGCTGGGATAGCCTGATGCAGTGGCTAGAGGCAAGGGTAGCCACCCTGCACCCTGGGCCAGGGCTGGCAGGCCTTGTCTGGGCCAGGTTTTGGGAGCCCTCGGGCAGTTGTCCTTACCAGGCACTTGCCAATCCTCTGTGGCTGCGCTGTCTCCAGCAGGTTCCTGAGCTGCTTCCACTTCAGGAGCTTGGCAGCACCAAGGAGGGCTTCCCGAGAGGCCTGCAGAGCAGCAGAGAGTGGGAGATGAAACCACTGCGCATTGGACAGGCCCTGGTTGTCCTGCACCTTGGCGAGGCTTGGGGGCTTTTCTGGCCCTTGCTGGGGAGGTGCAGCAGCTGGGGAAGGCATCTGCCAGAGGGTTCAGTACTCAGGCAGAGGTGTGGGGCAACCACCAGCTCCGGCACTTCATGCTGCTGGGGCTGCAGGACAGAAGTCCCCCAGAGCTGCTCATCTGCAGCCAAGGCCAGCAGGCAGGTGAAGCGCTGCAGTCACTGAGGCACCAGGGCAGGAGGCAGCCAGGGACGCCACGCACGGGGACCCCAGCAGGCTGTTCCCTAGGGCCTGGGCTCCAGAGCCCGCCACCGCGGACACAGGGCCAGACCCCTGCCCTGGCTGCGGCTCCCTTCCCAGGCTGGCAGCCATGCTGGCTCCTGCAACCCCTGGCAGGGGCTGCACCCTTCTGCGTGGCCCAGGGCAGCCTGCAGGCCAGGGTTTCTGCAGTGAGCACGCTGGCGGCTCCAGGGTGCTCATGCCCAAGAGAGCAAAGGAGCATTCAGCCTAGGCATCTGGCGGGTCCCTGTGCATAACATGGGGTCGACAACTGTTGGGCACCTCACCACTGGCCTCAGACACCTGCAGGCACAGCTGGGATGCCCGTGAAAACTCTAGTGCCTAGGTATCTGTGGCTACGCAGCACTGCTGAGCACAGCTGGGAGCAGGCAGGGCAGGTCTGGAAAATGTCCGTGCCCACCTTCTTGGCCCCTGACAGCTCTGGGGCTGCAGGAAGCCTCCCAGTGGGCTTTTCTGTGGAGGGCTGCATGCGGGGCTGGATGTGGGGCAGGGAGAGGCCCCTCCGCTCTGGCCCTCTGTGCAGGCGGAGGTGTAGTAGGGGCAAAATGGCTGTGGTGGGCCTGGTGCAGGCACAGAGGGGCTCTGCACCTTTCTTTTGGATTCGGGAGCTTTGGCCCTGAGGTGAGGCACATTCAGAGGGAGCCTTGCTAACAGCCCATGCCCCTAATGCTCAGGCCCTCCTGAGGGGTGTTGCCCCCTCAAGTGAATGCTCAGCTTAGTGTCCCCACCTCAGCCACACGCTGGTCCTGGTCATGCAGGTGGAAGAAGAGGGGGAGGATGGTGCTCTGCACTTGCTTCTTCATCTCCATCTTATGGGTGCCCTCTGCAACCTCCATGGCATCCTTGCAGAGAAGGATGGAGAGCTCTCTCATGCAGCTGGACTCCTGGTGAGACAGAACAAGGGAGGACCTCAGTCCAGGCTCTTCCGAGCTCACAGTGAGCAAGGGGTCGGTGTGGCAGACAGGGAGACACACGCTCCTGGCTCTCACTCTGCAGTGAGCTGTGGCAGGTAGGCCAAGTGTGTGGGCAGTGCAAAATGGCTCAAGACACAGGAAGGGCAAGGCAGTGGGTTGCAGATGGTCCACCCTGGGGCTGGCAAGGGGACACATGGCAAGGGGAGAAGCGGCCATGGGCAGCAAGGGGCCGAGGAGAAGTTGCCATTGTGGAGCACACATCTGCAGGGCTCTGCACAGGGAGGGGCTGCCCCAGCAGGAGAGCCCAAGAAGCAGCAAGCAAAACGTTTCCAGCCCGTGCCCAGGGATCGTGGTGGGCGAAGAATCCGCAGGCCAGTGAGACACGCGGAGAGGGACGCACCACCCCCAGGCCACATTCACGTGCCCCGTGGCCACGCTAGCCAAACCTCCTGCTTGCCCACCAGACTTACGTTTTCAAAGAGGGGCAGGAGCCTGTCAGGCAGCTGCAGAGCGATGGGGCCAGCCACTTGCCCATCTGCTAGGCGCAGAGTGTTGCGGAGGACAGTCACGGCCTTCATACTGATGTCGCTGTTGGCATCCTGCAGTTGCTGCACGACCTCTGGCAGCAGGTCTTGCAGAGTTACTGCCTACATGAAACACAGCAGTTCTGTTTCAGAAACACCGAAGACCATCCTGGCAGAAGCCCTTTGCTTACAGCAGGCACAGCCCAGAGCAGAGGTCTGTCTCCAGGAGCGTGCTGAGGCCCCTTCAGACAGAAGGCTGCTGCCTTGGGTTGCAGAAGTAGCCACTTGTGTCAGCCTGGCCCCGTGCGGGGCCTCATCTTCCCAACCTCAGCAGGATGACTGCTCTGGGTAGAGTGCTCCTGCAGCTGAGGCAGCCTTGCGCTGGCTGGCCTGGGGCCTGGCATTGACCTCTTTCTGGCACAGCAGGAGGTGCCTTTGAGCGGACACTGGTGCCGCTCGCCTCGTGCTGCACAGTCCAGGCAGGGGCTGCCCAGAAGCGCTCAGGGGCTGATGAAGAAGGCAGTGAGAGCAGTGGAGCCACTACCGCCTCTCCCGATTCTTGGCAAAGTCCAAGCAAGCCTCTGCGGGCAACAGCACCTGCAGCCCAGCCCCAGGCAGATGCCGCCACTTGGCCCAGATGCCCCCACTCACCATCTTGGGTCTCGTAGACAGCGTGACGAGGCTTGTAACCGCCATCCTACGCAGCACCGAGGACTGACTGCGCAGGTGTGAATGAAGAATGTCTGGGATGCAGGCATTGACAAACTGCTCAAAGTCTACGCAGTCCAGCAACTGAAAGACACCCAGCAGCCCAGTGAGAGCCTGGCCCAGCCGGCAGGACTCCTGGCAGCACGCTGAATCTGCCAGAGAGCCCAGAGTTTCAAGGCACCTTGGAGAGGCACCGCTTGCTGCTAGGCCCTACCTCCATGAAGACAGCCATGGCGGTGATCTCCTTGTGCTTCTGTCTCTGGCGGAGACATATGACTGCCTCTTCAAACGCCGAGGCACCGAAGAGCGGTGCTTTGCTTCGCAGAGCCCTGGCCAGGGGAAGAACGCATTGGTAGTACCAAGCTGGGCAAACAAACCTCCTTGGGACTGTGCTTTCAGCGCTAGCTGTTATCCCATGGGCCAGACCAGGGCAAGGCTTGCATTTCTGCACTCTGCTTCAGCAGCTGGTGCCATCCACTTGAGGAGAGGCCACCCGCCCTTCACCACATACCTTGCCTTTGCAAACATGGAGGGTGACGAGCACAGATGTGCTCGATTCACTGAGGGATGCCCTGCCTACACACAAGTTGTGGCCTTCCAACAGATGCCATTTCCTGACCACTTTGGATCCCCAGGCCACTGAGCCTTCCCGCGCTCTCTGGCCACCCTTCCGGCTGCTCTGCCACACAGCTCCAGTGCAGGCTGTGGCATTGCCTGCAGAGCCAGCCCCAGCACTCTCCTGCACCACTGGTCCCCGAGGAAGGAGTGCATTGGAAGGTGACAGGTCCTGCGAGTCCTCCTCTTGCACTGGGCAAGAGCAGCCCTTCACCAAGGAGCTCTCAGAGGCAGCAGCATGGAAATCATAGAATGAATCGTAGAATGGCTCGGGTTGGAAGGGACCTTAAAGATCAAAGAGGCCACTTCCCCTGCCGGTCTCTCCTGAGATCCCTCAGTCACCAGCACTGAGGGTCAACGCTGTCCCTCGGACCCCTGGGGACACCTCACCAGCCACGAGGAAGGGGATCACGTGGGGCCCTCCACCTCTGGGGGAAGAGTGCCAGGGGAGACAAGGACAACTGATGAGGCGCTCACCTAGTCAGCACAGCAACACCTGTGTGGAAGGTCTCATGTCTTAAAAGCGTGCACCAGCCACCCTGCGTCTGGATGTCTTCAACCAAAGTGGCACCCCCCACGTGTTGGAAAAGAGCTCTCATGGTCGTCACCGCAGTCCTGCATGCAGAGCACAATGCGCGTCACATGTGGCGCCCCAGCGCTGGCTCCGGCCTGGGGCACAGACCTGGCAGAGGGGATGGAGCACCTGAGAAAGATGCCTGGAGGCCACATGCACTCCCCCATCTGACTGCTGCTCCTGCTGAAGTCCTGCAGTGTGCACTCATGGATGAAGGAGATCTGGAAGAGCACGGCAATGTAGAGCTTGTGGAAAAGTGAGTGCGCAATGTTTTTGCTGGAGGGCAGCTGGAAGATCTTGTTCATGGCACTGGTTACCTGCAGAAAACAGTCAGGTGCAGCTCTCAGTGCACAGGTGTCCCTGCAGCACTGCCAGAGCTTGCGGGTTGGGGGGTGAGGGAGGTGGGGGTGAGGCGTCGCTCTGAGCTGATGGAGGCACCGGGCCAGAGCCCGCTGCCTGGCTGCCTGGCCTGGGGCCCAGCCCCAGCGGCTCCCTGGGTTCGTCTCTGCTTTGTGGCATGGGCAAGCCAGCTTTTCGTGTCCAGAGCAAAGGGCCCAGCAGGCCCCGGGGGTCTTGCCAGCTGTCCTCAGCTCCCTGGGCCAAACCTTGCAGCCTGCTTGGGCCAGGCAGCCGCCCTGCCCGGGGCTGCCCAGCAAGGCAGGAGCAGGCGGGGAGGGAGGAGGACAGAGAGCGGCAGGGCAGGGGTGGGCTGCATGCCTGTGCGCAGTGGGGCCCCAGCAGTGCATGTGGCCCTGCTGGGCTCTGGCTCCCAGCCCCCCTGACTGGGGAGCCCCAGGGAAGGCTGTCGTTTGGGGACAGAGGAAGAGGGGAGGAGGGGATGGGGAGGGGAGTGCAGCCCCACTGGGGGTGAGCGAGGCCTGGTCCAGGAACTCACAGCCCAGGAACGGACACAGTTGTGGTGTGGGCCAAAGCCATCGTGCCCAGGCCCTATGCGTTGCATCAGCAGCTTTCTCAGCACGTCCTCTGCAACGCAGGGCTCGGAGACCATCGTCTGCCACATGGCCGTGGCAACCCTGCAGAGACAAAGCATGCTGTCGATGGGGCCACCCCAGCCACTGCCCCTTGGCCTGTGCCGGCCCTGAGGGTCCTGAGCTGTGCCAGAGGTGGTTGGGGGGGCCCTGTACCTATCGCACCACGGGAAGACCTCCAGCAGGCCCTGGACCGCGTGCTCAGGGTGCAAGGAGGTGATCTGGAAAAGGGTCCTCTTCAGGATGTCCAGGAGTGATTCCTTGCTGACCGACGCCAGGCGGTCATGGATGATCTGCATGACCCGTGGCACCTGGAGGAGAGACGAGGGAGAATGGAGCGGAGCACAGCCATGGCCCCAGCTGCCACCAGCAAATGCTTCCCTCCTGTGGCTCTTTGCCAGCCCGAATGGCTGTCGGGGACTCCCAAGCCCTGGACCCGGGCCAGGGAGAACGGCCCCCGAGAGGGCAACAGCACAGGGCAATCTGTCTGCAAACTGCTAACCTCCTCCATCTGTGAGTCTGTGATCATATCCAACATGCGAGCAACCACCTTTGTGTCAGAGACCCTGGGGTGTGTCATGCCCTCCAAGATGGTGAGGATGAAGTCCGTCCTCTCGACAGGGAAGAGGAAGCTGCCAAATACCTGCAGGAGGGAAGACATGTCACACAGCCTGCCTTGGTGGCGGGCTGCAGCTGAGCAGCGAGGGCAGCTCTGGAGAGAGAGCCAGGGCAGTGCTGGCACTGTGCCCCCAGCACAGGCAGGAGCAAGAGCTGGCGTGGGCTTGCAAGGGCCGGCCTGGGCTGGGATGACTGTAGCCTCAGTGGCTGCGGAGAGGGAACTGCCCCGCAGGGTGAAGGCAGGTGGTGGAGGTCAGGGTCAGGGCACACTTGGTGGTGTGTAGGCAGCCAGGCCTTGTGGGTGGCCAGGACAGCTGGACCTGCAGTGCTGACGCTGGCCACTGACATTAGCCTTTGGCTGCTCCCTGCTGAGATATGGTGGGACCCTGCAGCCGGCTTGCTGGGAGGCCGTGACGGACCCTGCCTCCTGCCCGCAGTTCTTGGGGCACTGGTTCATCCAGGTCTCCTGTCAACCTCACAGCCAAGAATCCCAGGAAGGGAGGGGCTCATTACCGTTGGTTCGTTAGCAGCGTCCTTGGGCAGGAAGGTGCTTGGGCATTCCCGCTCCAGCAAGAGATACGGATAGGTAGGTGTCATCAGGTGGCCTGGGCAGCAAGGCAAACAGAGAGTGGGTGAGTGGTAGGAATGATGCAGAAGCTGCTGCTTGGAGAAGACAGCTGAGAACACCAAGCAGAGCTCTGATTGTGGCAGGGCGCTGTGTCTGTCAAAGAGGGGCACTCTGTGTTGGGTGGAGGGTAGGGGGTGGGGACAGGAGACATGCCAGGGAGGAAATGGGTCTTCTGTTGCAAGGGGGAGGAGGGCAAACCGCCTCGCAGTCTGCAGAAAGGCCAGAGAGTTTGGTCCGGCTTTCTGCTCTGAAGCAGGAGAGAAGCCCCACGATGCTGCTACTGCTACAGGCTCTCCAGTCCACTGGTTCTCAGGAGTGCTACTAAGCCACTGCCCCAGGGGACATCCTGCTGCTCCAATAGGGGCTGGGGGAGCCCCCTAGGGTTGGTGCAGCACGGCTGCTCCCCTGCTCCACCCTTGGAGGAATGTGCTGCTCTTTCCTCTAGCTGGGGAGGGCGGACAAAGCGGCGTATCACCATGCCTGGTCTTGACTGGGCCCTCGTGTCTGAAAGGTGCTAGCCCACCCCAGCCTCTCTTACTCTGTCGCACCATCACGATCCTGTGGATGGCGTGAAGAGCCTCTGCAGACCCACAGCTGATGTTCTTGTCCTCCTCGGCACAGCACAGGGTGAGGCACCCCATCAGCTGCCCCAGGAGTGGCACAGGCTTCGTCTGGAAGGTGCGAACGCTGACCGTGCCCACTCTGTTTGTGAACGAGTCCTGGGGTTGAGAGGATGGACAGTGGCAGCTTGGCTGAGCTAGTGCACTTGAGACAGCAGGAAGGGGTGAGGGAGTGCTTAGAGGTTGCCTGAACCACCAGCTCCTTACCTGCATCAGAGAAGTGGGGATCAGGGCCTTGCTCAGACTGGCAATCCTCCCCACGGCATACCGACGCTTTGCCACTTTCTCGGATCTTGTGAGGGGCAGCAGGGCCTGAGAAGAGAAAAGCTGCTGGTTTGCCTTGGGATGCAGTGGCAGCTCCCGTAGCGGCAGCTCTGCCAAGCGCCGGGCAGGGTTTACGCAGCGTGCCCAGGCTTCTCCTGAACAAGAGAAGAGCCTGGAAAAGGGGTATAGCCCGTCGCGGCCTTGGGGACAGACCTGCAAGATGATCTCCAGCATAGTGGCAGTGTAGTCCGATGAAGTACACACCAGCACTTTCAGCACGTTGTCCAGAGATTTCAGAATCTGTAAGGAAGACAGAGCGGGTGGTGCTTTTTTGTTGGTCCTTCCTCATGGGAAGCTGGCTTGAATGCCTGCTGCCTGAGGCAGGCCTCAGCTGCCCAGTGGTGCCAGCAACCTGCCCAGTGGTGTCTCAGGATCTCCGTTGTCTTTCTGTTTCTCCCGTGGTCTTTCAGCAGCCAAAGCTAACTAGGAAAAAGTGCGCAGGAACTGACTGGCAGCAGGCTCTCTGTAGCTCACTCGCTGCTTACCTCAGCATAAAGTGAAGCATCCAACTTGCCCCTCTCTGTCTCTGAAGCAAGAGAGCCAATGGCGTTGATGCAGGGGCCGAGGTGCTGTGACAGCAGTGCTAGGTTCTCTTTGCTGCAAGGAGAGGAGAGAAGGTGCCCGTTGGAGGCTGGCACTAGGAGCAGTGCCCAGATGCCCTGGGAAGGTGACCGTAGATGTCAGGGCCTGGGGTCACCAGGTGGGACCCGTACTGGGTGGGCAAGGCTTGTGTGGAGGCATCTTCTCCCTCTCCCGTGCTGCTGAGCCAGGGATAGAGGGCAGTCATGGCATGCAGTGCACAAAGCCCTTTCCAGCTCCTGCCTCTCTCCCTTCAGGGAAAAAAGCTGGGAAGGGAGACAATGGAGAGCCCCTGCCGGCACTGCCGGCTGGCTCTACTGGCATGGCACCCTCTGCCCTCCTATCTGGTGCAGGGGAGAGCTGAGGCCCTAAGACAGAGCACCAAAGTCCTGCCCGGGTGGGGGAAGCCCGCTGCTGTCAGGCCCATGCTGTGGAGAGGCCCTGGCCGAGCCAGGGTATGGGGCAGGTACCTCCTTTCACTGATGGCATACGCAGCTTGCCAGCCCAGGAGCATCACAGTGCGCAGGTGGTCGAAGGGAGACTTAGGCAGTTGCATCTGGAGAGAGACAACATGGTCAGGATGGGACACGGGAAGCTGCCAGGGGCTGGCACTGATCTGCAGGGCAGGCAGAGCATTGCTGGCACTATACCAGCATTGGCGTCAAGACCGGGGGGCTAAGGGGGGCACAGGCCAGGCTGCTCTGTTCCCACAGAGGCCCGTCCCACCCTCCCCTGTGTGCAGAAACCCCTGTGCTGTTCTGACTGCTGGGCTGGTGCCCGGACAGCTCACCCTTCCCCCCTCCCCGCCCCACTGGGTATCCCCTCACCTTCTTCTCCACTCCCAGCTCGTCGCTGGGCAGGTACATGTGTGTCCTCTCCATCCTGGTGCTGCAGATGGTGCGGATCGAGGCCAGAAACTTCAGCTTCCAGTCCTCTTCCTGACAGTCAGGGAGCAGAGAGACAAATAGGGAGGGTGAGAGGGCGGCGACATGGCCAGCAGGGCCACTGCACCACAGGGGTGCAGTGATGGCACAAGGGGCCAGGAGGGCAGCAGCTCAGCACAGCCAGCAGCCCTCCAAAAGCCTGTGTGTGGGCAGCAAACATGGCAGCCCCCAGCTGGGAGAAGCAGGCTGAGCCTCACGCACTGACAAAGTCTGCAGTTACCATTTTGGTGCCAGTGAGAACAGCCCAGAAGTAGTCACAGGCTTCCACGTCCTTGGGCTCCGGAGACATGACGGAGGCAGCAGAAGCATCATCTGATTAAAAAAGAATGGACAGAGCTGTAGGCGGGGCAGGAGGCAGAGGGAAGAGCCATGCCCTTTCTTGAGCCCTGTGCCCACCGCCCTGCCGACTGCAAGCCCTGGGTCGGAGCACTGATGCCCCCTTTCCTCAAGGTTGCCGCTGGCAGCAGAGCAGGAAAGGTCCCTGTCCTGCAGCACTCCTGCCAGGTGAGCAGCCTTCTGCTGCCTGTCCCCACAGCAAGAGCTGGGTCCCCTCCACTTTCTCCCGCTGGGAGCCTCCCCTGCTGCCAGGGGAGGCTGTGCTGGGGCTGGCTCCTGGCTCACAGCTGCCCTGCCCTTCAGGAACCGGCATGCCCCCTGCCAGCTGTACCCCTCTGCTGATGTTCCAGGGAAACGGGCTCCTGCTGCAGAACAGCGTGCACTCGCTGACTTTGGTCTCGTCCAGCCCGCTGGGGACCCTCGCTCGCTTGGCTTCCTCAGTTGTGGCAGTGGCATGGCAGTGCCATGCTGTGGCACCCGTCCCTGGTGGAGCCCCGGCTCCAGCTTGCTGGTGAGCCTGGAGCCTGGGGCCAGGCTGGACGGGCCCAGCAGTGCCTGCGTACTTACCCCTCTGAAGCACATGGGTCTCCCACGTAGAATATGCAGCAGATCTGCTATCCTTCTCAGCGTTCAGGATCTCGGGGACAAGTAATAGCAGCCCCGCCAGGGAAAAATCGTCAGTGCCCCTTTGGCAAGGAGCCGCACAACTCGTGCACTGTCCCATTGTAATCCTCGTGGACACTGTGGGGCTGCCCTGCTGGTGCTGGGTAGTTGTAGCTGTCCCAGGGGTGAGTCACAAAGGGCTCTGCTGTGATGTCACCCAGGACAGAAGGGGGACGCTGTCTCCAGGGTGGAGGGCGTGAGGCCCAGGCACCTGACTCCTCTCAGATGCCACAAGGCCGCTGTGAGATGGGGAAGATGCTAAAACTTATCCAAATTAGTATTTAGCTACATATATGGTAAAATATCCTAATTATAGGGATGTAGATGAGAACCTTATGAGCAGCAGATGTAAAAAGGAAGATATTGCTCAAGGCCAACGGGTGAGGGAAGGACGAACAACTCATTAGGGAAGGATGAACAACTTGTTGGCAGGAAAGAAAGCAAAGATAAACAAAAAACTTCTACATGCTGTCCAGCAGCAGGTCCAAGTCCAGAAAGGTAAAGAGAGTTTAACCTACTCTTCCTCACTGCCTTCAACCTGAAAGACCTCTGCCCACGACCACCAGGCTACGCTGCGCAGGTGCAACCGGGAGGAGCTAAGGGCGGGGAGTATGGAAATGAGTACTTGGAAGAGGTCTGCCTTTTGGGGAAATCAATGAATATGTATGAGAGCTCATGTAATATGTAACAGTATTCGTGTATAAAATTGTGAGAGATGAGCGGGCAGGTGTGCACTTTTTCAGGGAAGCCATTCCAAGTGCGCCTGGTGTACCGCAATAAAGTGTACCTACTTTACAACCCTATGGTTGTGGAGTCTTTTCCGCACGTCACCTGTGTGCCCTCACACCCTCTTGGGACCACCCTGTGGCTCTGTGGCGTGTCCCAGAGCGCCAGTGTGCCTGAAGGACCTCCCTTTGTCTTCATGGGCACACCAGAGCCTTGCCTCTCCCACTCAGTGGCCAGAGCAGCCATGGATGTGACCTGGCAATCCTGGGAGACATTCTGACAGCAAAGGTCTGCTAAAACACTGGCAGACACAACTGCCAGTCAGCCTGCAAACTGCTAATCCTTGAGAAGGCCCAAGTGGCCCCTTGGAACTTTGGCTGTGCACCTAAGAAGCAGAAACCTCCTGAGCGACCACTGATAAGGGCAAAAAGGAGGAGCTCTAACAGCACTTCATTGTCTGAAAAGGTGAATATACTTTGGGAAAGTATGGACATGGACACCTTCTGGGCCACTTTCCCTGCTTGTTCTACCCTGACCCCACAGCTTTTAGAACAGGGAGAAGCCCCTGTCTGCAGGGTCTGCAGAGAAACTTCTATAATTTGAGTTGTTTGGCCTGTGAGGAACGTGATCTCCACACAAGGGTGCCTTCTGGTTGCTATTGAGCAATCTAGAAAGTTCTCTAGTGCCACATAGAAGTAAATAACACTGTCAGCCTTCAGCTTGGAGGCAGATGTGGCGATGGCACCCTAGTATCCTGCCAAGTGTTGCCATCACAGCTAACTTCTTTTGTTGGTATCAAAACTTACCAATTCTTTTGTGATCTCTTGCTAATCATTAATCCTTCCTGTGATAATACTACCCTGGCCACACCGCTGAGTGTGTGAGGCGCAGATGCTCTCTCCCACTTTCTGCAGTTTTTGGCATATCACATTTACATCCTTTCCCTCACGCTGAAATCTCTTTCAGTGCCAGGAAGTGCTTTGCAAAAAAGCCTCTACATTGCATTTTCCGTCCTTCTGAAAACATGGTCACACATCCAATAGACAGAGAGAGCGAGCACAATTTAGAGCACATCCAAAAATCCTGCCCATAGGGAGACATTAGAAAACACCTGCGACTTTGGCTTTGGAACTGGAAATGGCACATTTTCAGAGTCCTGGGGTGACTAGTGTCATCATGTGCTCTGATCTCACCGCCTAGTCCTGCTGGCCACGCTAGTTCTCATGCCGTCCAGGATGAGACACCTGGGCACGCTGCTGGCTCACGTTCAGCCAGCCATCAACCAGCATTCCCACGTCCTTTTCTGCTGGGCACACTTCCAGCCACTCTTCCCCAGGCCTAGGCGGCTGCATTAGGTTGCTGTGAACCAAGAGCAGGAGCCAGCACTTAGCCTTGTATAGTGGCACGAGATTGAACTCGGCCCATCGATCCTTTAACCCGGCTGGCAGCTAAGCACCACACAGGTGCCTGTACTGGGCTGGAGTGGCCGCAGGGGCTGGAGTGGTAGCAGTGCTGCACCTGGCCCTTGCTGGGGAGGTGCAGCAGCTGGGGAAGGCATCTGCCAGAGGGTTCAGTACTCAGGCAGAGGTGTGGGGCAACCACCAGCTCTGGCACTTCATGCTGCTGGGGCTGCAGGACAGAGGTCCCCCAGAGCTGCTCATCTGCAGCCAAGGCCAGCAGGCAGGTGAAGCGCTGCAGTCACTGAGGCACCAGGGCAGGAGGCAGCCAGGGACACCACGCACGGGGACCCCAGCAGGCTGTTCCCTAGGGCCTGGGCTCTAGAGCCCGCCACCGCGGACACAGGGCCAGACCCCTGCCCTGGCTGCGGCTCCCTTCCCAGGCTGGTGATGATGCTCTTTTTCTTTCCCTCGATGATGTTCTTTAGCTTCTCCTCATGCCCATCCGTCAAGTGCTGCCCAGCAAGCCTTAGGTGAGGAGCCACAGTCCTCAGGGGCTGCCTTTGTGTGACTTAGGGGGGCACTCCTGGCTCCAGCAAAGCCTCATTAGCTGCCCTCGTGAGGGCTGCCGGCTTCTGGTGGTTCCCTCAGCTACTTTGATGGCTGCACACTGTGATCCCCACTCCACTGTGGAATACATCTGCCCCAGAGCCGATCGCCTCAGGCGAGTGACTGTTAGATGGCGGTTAACAGTGCTCACAACAGAAGGCTTTTCATAGTCCACAAATTCCTTTAGCTGCCATTTCACAGCTCCACTTACAAAGGGAGCCCGAGCTTTCTCTCTCCCCTAAGCACAGCCCTAACCGACGCGCGGAAAAGACTCCACAACCATAAGGTTGTAAAGTAGGTACGCTTTATTGCGGTGCACCGGACACACTGGGAATGGCTTCCCTGAAAAAGGTGCGCGCCTGCCCGCTCGTCTCTCACAATTTTATACACGAATACTGTTACATATTACATGAGCTCTCATACATATTCATTGATTTCCCCAAAAAGGCGGACCTCTTCCAAGTACTCATTTCTATACTGCCTGCCCTTAGTTCCTTCCGGCTGCGCCTGCGCAATGTAGCCTGGTGGTCGTGGGCAGGGGTCTTTCAGGATGAAGGCAACGAGGAAGAGCAGGTTAAGCTCTCTTGACCTTTGTGGACTTTGACCTTCTGTTGGACAGTTTAGGCCTTTTTTGCTTGTCTTTGCCTTGTTTCCTGCCAACAAGTTGTTCATCCTTCCCTCACCCATTGGCCTTGAGCGATATCTTCCTTTTTACATCTGCTGCTCATAAGGTTCTCGTCTACATCCCAGATAATTAGGATATTTTACCATATATGTAGCTAAATCCATCAATGCAAAATGGACTTCCTTTACCGGATGCGGGGGGAAACCTTGTTACAAAAGATGAGGAAAAGGCGGAGGTGCTTAATGCCTGCTTTGCCTCAGTCTTTAGCGGCAATATCGGTCGTTCTCTGGATACCCAGTACCCTGAGCTGGTGGAAGGGGATGGGGAGCAGAATGTGGCCCTCACTATCCATGAAGAAATGGTTGGCGACCTGCTACGGCACTTGGATGTGTGCAAGTCAGTGGGGCCGGATGGGATCCACCCGAGGATACTGAGAGAACTGGCAGAGGAGCTGGCCAAGCCGCTTTCCATCATTTATCAGCAGTCTTGGCTATCGGGGGAGGTCCCAGTTGACTGGCAGCTAGCAAACGTGACGCCCATCTACAAGAAGGGCCGGAGGGCAGACCCGGGGAACTATAGGCCTGTCAGTTTGACCTGAGTGCCAGGGAAGCTCATGGAGCAGATTATCTTGAGAGTCCTCACGCAGCACTTGCAGGGCAACCAGGCGATCAGGCCCACTCAGCATGGGTTTATGAAAGGCAGGTCCTCCTTGACGAACCTGATCTCCTTCTATGACAAAGCGACGTGCTTAGTGGAGGAGGGAAAGGCTGTGGATGTGGTCTACCTTGACTTCAGCAAGGCTTTTGACACCATTTCCCAAAGCCTTCTTTTTCTCTCCCTCTTCTGTGACTGAAGCGGCATTGAGGCACACATTCCCCGTTATGGCCTTTTCTGTATCCTTGCTGTATCTTGTGCTGTCTCAGTGGTCCTAGCAGACACCACAAGGTAGCTTATAACTCATGAAATGCAAGCAATCCATGCTCAGTCCAGTCTCACATTTCCCAAAAGTTAAGTTCTTTCTGCCCAGCTTACAAACACTGCCTCTCCATTTCCCCCATCTGCAACATGTTCTGTACAGTTATCCATTTCTTAGTGAACAGCGCTCGCTTCTGACTTAGGTGAATTCAGGTCTGTGCCAGGTTTTGCAGCATGTACCTCATTGCACGGAACTTCAACAACTTTCTTCATAACCTTCAGCTCACTGGGATGAGGGGTTTCTCTGCGCTGTAGGCCCTACCGAAGAAAAAGCACTCATGCAGAGCATGACATTTAACAATCAGAGGAATACGTGTCATACCTCAAGATTGAATCAGTTCAAATGACATGTTTTATCAGACCACTAGAGCCCAAGCTGGACATGAACAAAACGTCACAGAATCTGATGTGGACTTCTCTGCTATTACAGTGTGCAGCTGGGTACAGGACTTCATTCTGGTCTAACCAAAGCTCGCACAAGTTTGGTAGCACTCCCAGAGTTATCTGGCTGTAACAGAGCAGGGCAGTAGCAGTGTCACAGCAGTAGCAGTGTCAGTCCTTTCCAGGGGAGAAACTGCTCTAGGATATTCCAAATCACACTAAAACTCTGCAAAACTCGATGTTACTGCTTTCACACCTCCTACAACCATTCACCAAATGGTTTATGAAACTAACATTTTGGTGTGCCACAATACTGCTGCAAATATGTTTGGAAGTGTCTGGGTTAGCATACTGGCTGCGGAAGCTCCCAACAGGAAACATGGAAGACAACAGGAAGGACTGTCCAGTAGCAAGGTTTTGGAAATGCTGGACCCACAGTAGAAATGTTTCTTTCTCCCCCTCCTCCCGGACATGAATAAAAGCTTTTGGTTAACACTGACAATCCCAACATGATATAGCAGCGCTATCAGCAACGGTAGACGTGTTCATAGTATTGCTCCTTTTGTTACCTGTAAACACAACACACACTGATGAGTGTTTGGTTTAGGAGTTAAAGCACCACTCGAGTGCTGTTCAAGCATCAGCCAACTGTTCTCACAAGCAGGCTGCAGCTTTGTGCATAGGAAGCTGCAAAATCTCTTCTGTCTCCCATTTTAGTTGGCTTTCTGCCAAAAAGCATTTCAGAACATTAAGAACAGGGTTCAGTAACAACTTGATCCACAACTGCAAAGGTAAATATCACTGGATTTCCCCCAGTGTCAAGACGAGCTGTAATTCAAGATTATGCACTGGCTCTCAGCGTACTTAGGTTTAGGCTTGGGTTCAGAGCCCTCCATGGAGGCACCCTGATCCAGAGGGCACCCACCACATGCTAGGCTGACATCACTGTCAGGAACAACATGGAATGGTCCTGTACTTTCTAAAGGAGAAAATAAATTACGAAGGGAAATGCAGAAAGTCAGCCCAGCAGAAGTGAAAAACGACAGCTGGTGGCAGTGAAACACAGCAGAGAAATAAAGTACCAGACAAGAATTTCATTGGAAAGGAAAGATCTTTAGGCAGCTAGATAGCAACAAAGAATGCCTCAGAGCAAAGGGGCTTGGAAAAAGCAGAGCAAGGTGTGTATAAGGGTAGTAGAAAGTGAAACAGGGCCAACACGCAAAGAAAACATTACACTGGGAACAATGACTAGGCCATCCTGGGCAGATCAGAATCTTCCCAAACAACCTGAGGGTCTACTTCTTTGCATTTCAGACAAAACAAAACAAGAAACACTTCCAAAAAGGTACAGATGCTACCCCTACCAACCACCCATATTCCCTCCCCACCATGCCTCACCTACCAGTAATTCCAGGTCATTAGCACCAAGGTCCAACTGTTCTAACTTGACAAGGAATGAGAGTGAACTGCAAGATACAGGGAATAGAAAGGGGACAGGAGAGGAAAACTAATAATACTGTGTACAAACAAGTGATGTACAATGCACCCGCTGACTGATGCCCAGGCTATCCCTAAGCAGCCAGACCCCCCACCCCGTCCAGCCCCCCATATAATTGTTCAGCATGATGCCATATGGTGTGGATTAGCCCTTTGGCCAATTTGGGTCAGCTGTCCTGGGTTTGTCCCCTCCCAGCTTCTTCTTCACCCCAGCCTGCCTGCTGGCAGGACGGAGCAAGAACCTGAGAAGTCCTTGGCTTAGTGTAAGAACTGCTCTGCAACAATTAAAACATCAGGGTGATACCAACGTTAGTCTCATACTAAATCCCAAACACAGCTCTGTAACCTGCCCTGATACTGACATCAGGCTGACGGGCCTGTAATTCCCTGCAAAGTCCTTCCAGCCCTTCCTGTTGCCTGGAGGCACGTCTGCCAGCCTGCAGTCCACTGGGGCCTCCCTCATCCCAGTGGGCAGCAGAAGAGACCTGCTGCGCTCCTCCCTTGCCACGGGAGCCCCACGGCTCCCACTGTCCCCCCAGGCCACAGTGAGCTCCACAGCCCTTCCAAGGAGGCAGGAGCAGCTGGTGCAGCAAGGCTGCCTCTGCCCTCCGCAAGCAACCTCAGGGCCCCATATACAACAGCCTGGCAGCATGGCTCTTACCCTCCAAAACGTCGCTCATGTAGTCATTGAGTGTTTGTGCCAGCTCGTCAGCACCTCTGTCTGTGCCGCTCTGCTGGACACACTTCTCTGACAAAGAAGTGAAACCTGCAGGAAGAACAGGCAGAAATCAGGACATGTCTACGTGGGCCACAGGGCCTGGCAGCCAGTCCCATGCTGCCAAGCCTAAGCGCCTGTCAGTCGCTGCATCGCAAGAGAAGCCAATCCGTGCTCTCTTTAGCCATCACAGCAGGAGTCCTCAAGAGCGACAAGATAGCTGTGCCATCTACGGGCCAGGGCCCCCGAGGGCCTGGTGTGTCCCAATGGCTCGTTTCCGGGGAGGCTCTACCGTGCCCAACCCACCTGAAAAATCCGCTAAGAACAGCACTCCCACGATAAGCCTGGAGATCTGGCTGTCCCAGGTGAAGTCCTCAGAAAGAAGATCGGGGAGGAGCACGCTCCTGTTCTCCATCTCAGAGTACGGGTACTTCCCCTCCCAGGCAGATGCTATGGTCAGTGCCCTGTGGTACCGGGGTACCTCAGCAGAAGACAACCATGCCCAGCTGGGAGGGAGGAGATGAAGACCCCTCAGCACCGGACGATGCAGTGAGCCTGGGGCCTTCTTGAAGGACAGTTTGGTCTCTGCCACCATGGGTCATCACAATCACCTGGTTGGTAGGTGATGACCTGGTTCATAGGTCATCGCTTAGTGGCTGCCCTCCAGCAACACGGTGGGCTAACAGTGCCATCCTCCATAGATCAATGCCTGCTGAGCAGCAGCCGCTGTGACCCCGTACAAATGTATAGAGCTACTTCTTCCAATGAGGTTATTAAAAAAAAAAAAAAAGGAAAAAAAGTACAAATAGGATTAAGACTGGAAGAGGGTAAAGAACATTCATATATTCATGACAACATTCACCACCAGAACCTTCCAGAATGGTTGCTCAGTTCTTCTGTTCTGGGGGGGTGGTTAGGGGCTGGTGGCAGGGAATGCAGGCTGCTGGTCAGTTAAGTCAGCGGACCACTGACACAACCAGAATGAAGAATGCTAACACATAAATAAAATTCAGAAATTATTCTATTCTGGCTAGAAAAGTTGTTTCATGTTGCTCCATCCATCCAAGAGGAAAGGTTGAAAACAACAGTGGCAACGTGAAGTTTAAGAGAAGAAGAGATAAGGAGTGAAGGATGGAGGATGAGGATGGTAACATAAGCAGCAAACGGTGGTTAGTAATTAACCTCTTAGAAGATCACTAGAAAAGAGATATTTAAGTAGGAGATTTGTTTTGTTTTGAAAACACTGGCTTGTGCTTTTAAGGGTCACCGATTACCTGAACTGTTTGCAAGGTCACTGCTTGAAAACTGGAAAACTTGTTCAATAAAATTAACAATTCTGTATTTTGAAAATGGTATGGTTTAAATATTAAACTTCATAAATGTTCTCATTTGTGTATTACATTTATGAATCCAGTAGTTCTTAACTGAAAACAACCAAATGTTTTCAGTAAGGTTTAATAGCAAATAAATGCATTTCAACTTTCCAAACTCGTTTTTCAGCAATTTTAGCCTACTGTAATTCCAATTACTTGATTCAAATCATGCTTCAGTCTGGTGTAACAACAAAATCAAGTTTAACTTTCATTATTCCATTATTGCCTACCATTTTCCCAGAGTAAACGTAATTTAAATGGATATAAAAGACACCGCATGTAACCAGCACAAAAACAGTCACTTCATTTTAAATGTGCATAAAAAAAAAAAAAAAAAAAAAAACAACAACAAACCACACAGAAACCCAAACACATGAATGGTTAACTTTTTGTTCCCTTTTTCTCAGACAAAACCTTTGTCTTACTTCAGAGAGCAATGTCTTGATATCTGAAGGAGCTCCCTCCTTGAAGTCATCCATTCCTAGAGTCAAAACGATCAGTAATTCATCTACTCACAAGCATCTTTTCGGCTCTGCTTCCACAAATTATGTCTCATCTCAGAGCAGAGCCATGCTACTCTACCATGTTATTATACCTTCAGCTGGGATTTACATGGCTGGGATTGGTGTGCTTTTAGACCAGCAAAGATCATTCAATACATTCGTTTGACCTCCTGCGTGCTACAAACCACAGAGTTTCACCTCAACATTCCCACATCAACCCTGCAGCTCCCAGTTCAGCTATTTTATGGTTTACGATTATATATATTGTAACTATATATAGTTACAATTCCAAGGACAGCTTGCAACATAATTATTCAATTCAAATTACAAATAGGTTCTCGGGCCCCCATACTACCTCATTCAGGTTCCAGGTAGCTGGTCCATAATGCTGTATGATTCTTTCAGGAGGCCATTCATTCTCTCCCCATTCTTGGGCACTACGCCCAGCTAAGGAAGCATCAATAGATCGTTTTACTCTATTCAGATAAAAACAAACAAACAAAAAACTCTTTTCAGCTGGAATTAGCTCAAACCTTTCTTTACATAGAAAGAAAAATCTAGGAGCGTAACAGAATGACACCAGGCAGAATGACAACTCCCAGAGGGAAGCCCTACAGTGACAGCGAGTCAGAACAGATGATCTGTGGCTACCCCAGGGACAGACTCAAATGCCATGACCTGCGACTGAAAGTGACCGCCAGAACTGGGATGATGGACGCATAGAATGCTTGCCTTTAAGACAAGAGACCGGAAGGATGGGCAGTGCAAACCCCTTAAGAATAACGCTTCAGAAATGAATTCCCCAGCCTGAGCTCCTGGTGAAGCCCAGATAACTTCCACAACAGTGACGATGGAAACAGACACAATCTGAAACCAAATATGCACAAGACCCAAAACGCATCTGCTCTTTAAGCTGTGACTGCAAGACAAGAAGTGCTTGGATCAGTCCTATGATCACAGAATCACAGAATTGATGACGAAACAAGCATTTAGGACCTTTAGTGTGGCTACCAAGTTGCCCATCTAATCCGTCCAGTGGAAGAAGGCGATGAGGATATCAAAACCTGAGGAGCGCGTAACACATAATGATCATATCAGGAAACATTCGATATAAAATAAAAGTTACACGCACGGAAGAAGTGATCCCTTTAAGCTCCTACTGCAAGACAAGAGGTGCTCAGCTCCCAGTTGAACATCAGCGTTATTCCGATGAGGTCAAGTGTTCAATACTCTCAGGATGGCTTCCCCAGGGCCTGCCGAGCACCAAGAGCAACAGCACAGCACAGACAACAAGCTGGGACTGCCCTGCCTGGCACGTGTTCACGCTGTACGTGACAGAACTCCCCACACATCATCTCTGCCTGACCTGATCAATCCTGAAAGGCCCCATCCGCTGCAATGACTTACAAGCACAGACCCTTGCCCTATGGGTCCATTCACAACCCCAACTCAAACATAGCACTTGCCCCCCCAGCTTAGCTTGGGAATGCTGGGAGGCAGGTTCCATCCTCATCAAGGAACACAAAGGCTAGCCAGGACACTGCTTCAAGCCTAAGGCTCCTCTTCACCTGCAGAAATAAAGTGCCATCAGGCACCAGCACGCCAGCCAAACTTCTTCCAGGGAAGCACCCTCCTCAGAAACAAAACAGTAGTCAACTGACCTGCTCTGCTACTGAAATCAGATAGACACCCCCTAGACAACTCCCTGCCTCCCCCTGCCAACACACAAGATTTGCCCCTGAACTTAATTCTCAGGGCTCAGAATCCATCCTCAGTGTGGACCACAGAGACCAGCTAGGATGTTCCCAGTACCTTCTTCATCCCTGGAAAAGAGGAGTCACCCAGAGGTGGACCAATAGACTACCAAACCAAAAACAATGCCTGTTTTCCAACTTTTCTCCACTCACCTTCCCAACCCACACCCAGCGCTTCCATTCACTGTGCCAAGCCAAGCCCACGGGGCTTAGATCAAGGAGAAAGAACAGACAAACGTGACAATCCATAAAACGGTCTATACCCACTCCTCTTCTTTCATCCCCTACCGCAAGAGCCAAGAAGCCCCAGACCCGTGTTCCCCAGCCCAGTATCACCGCTTCGCCCACCTAACACCCCAAAGAGATGCATCTCCAGCATTTCAGGAACTAGAACTGCTGACGTCTGGCGCGCCTCAGAAACGTGGCAGGAGACGTACTCTGCTGTCGCAAGGTAGTTTGCCCAACAGGCAAAGCAGACTAACACAGTCCACTGACCAACTCAGGGCCCACACTGCTGTCCACTCACCCTCGTGCTTCGTTCAAGTTTCCGTGCCCATGCCCTGGGCTACAAGAAACAAAGAGAGAAGGTCATGCCCACGATGGACACGCAAACAGTACAGCTTCTTGCAGAGGACTCAAACACAGAGACCAGAGCCAGAAAAAAAAAAACACACCCTCAAGTCCACAAATGCCAAAAAGCCATGAATGCACAGCAGTCCCAGCAGGGGTAATTACAGACTTATCCTTTACAGATGAAAAAGGTGACCCTGCTCAGTCTCTTCGTACTACTGCGCTTATGCAGTCGAGCCCCTTGCAATGCGCGCTGAAGCTCTTTGTGAATCCTCTGGACAGTGACACAAATGGCTTGATATACCTAAAGATTGAAATGTAACGCCAAAAAAAGGAACCGTACCCCATGATTTCCCAAAAACAAGTTAGCCAGCAACCCCTCCTAAGCATCCCTCTTCTAAGTGAATTCCAAGCTCTTAAAATCTAGAAGGATGCAAGGTCTAAAGACTCAACAGCCAGCAAAACCACAGGCAAAAGCTGCAGAAATATAACAAACTGTCCCTAACCCTGAACAAGATTACACCTTACATGCCTACTGCTGCTGGTTTCAGATACATGCTTACACAGGGAGCTTCGACAATACCTTTCTCCTAAACCCTGCTCCCTCACTTTGCCACCAAGGTTGTAACTTTGATAGTATTTGACATACAGGCAAAGACTCACAGTAAGCCCCGTAATCCTGCAAAAATCCTGAGGGACCCAGAACCACTAAGCAAACACACAAACTAACATTATTGTCCTATCCATGAACATGCCATAACAGTGACTCACCTGAGAAAGAACTGCATGCAATAAAGGCACCTAGTACTATATCAGTTGCTTTACTCTACCAGATCCTACTAGTTGCTACCTTAAAAAGATGTGCGTACCGCTCTCTACTTGGAAACGCATCAGTCCGTCCGTAGACTCTGACCCACCTAAAGAGCCCTGCAACTGACTGAAGGAAAAACAAAGCACTTACCCCAAAGAGCAGCCCAGGCAGAAGGAGCTCTCTGATGGCATACCTGGGGCTCATATACCGTTTGGCCGCGCCCAGCACCCAAGCCCAATCACCTGGGAAAGGGAAGGGGCAAAGCACAAGAAAGTAGAAAGAGAGCAGAAGGAGAAGCAGCAGCTGGCGTGTTTTTGTTCGTTTGTTTGTTTTTAATCTGATTTAGCTCAACAGCAAGCAGAGTGCAGACAAGAGAATCGGGCTGTTTCTAGAAGCTACGTTCCGCATGCTTAGGCTGCAGCTTTTAATCTTGAAAGGACAATATGACCAAGCAAGTAACTGGATTTTTTTCAACTGAAATTAGCTCAAACCTTTCTTTACATAGAAAGAAAAATCCAGGAGCATTAAAAAAAAAAAAAAAAAAAAAAAAAAAAAAAAAAAAAAAAAAAAGCACAGCACAACATGCCAAAGAAAACCAATTCAATGTAATAATATCACTTTATCACTTGCAGGAAAAATCACATACTTGAGTAGGCTATCTGAGAACCAAAAGGCCATGCTGACGGGTCAAAACACGCTACAGGACGCTGGGTCCTGGCCCTCCGCTGCACTGACTTGAAACCCATCCCTAACACAGCATGAAAACTTGAAACCCAACCCAAACACAGACACAGCATTTCAGCCTCAACACAGTTTTGGGAACTGCTGGAAAGCAGGCTTCATCCTCAATGAGGTGTGCTCAGGCTACACAGCATGGGGCTTCAGGCACCTCTTCCCCTACGGAAGAAGACCGCCATCAGGAACCGCCACGCAAGACAACCTTTTTCCTCTACAACACCTTTCTCAGGAACAACGCAGCATTCCAGAGACCTGCTTTGCTCCTGTTCTAAGGGCTATCACAGCCCACCTTGCCTGTGGCACCTGATAAACAGAGGAGAAAGCAACCACAGCAGCAAAACCCACAGCAGCCTTTGGACAGTTACTCTCATCCCCTCCTTAACCTCAGCCTCTTACCTGCCCCACGTGGCAGATGCTTCCACCTGTTCTCTTAAGCCACTTAAAGCACCTCTAAAAGGCAAACTGGAATTTTACTCTATTGGATGTAGGAAAATAACTGCAGTGACAACCGCACCCCAAAAACAACTGCTACCTCTGTTCATCACTCACCAGAGTCACTCCAGAGGCAGCTCAGGTCATGACGTCCTGGACTGCACACTGAGTTTCAGCCTGAACAAAGGAAAACACAGCCAGAAGACAAACTTTCAGCTGCCAGCGTTAGCACCCATCCCTCATCAACACAAGCGACTCCATCTTTAATTGTATCCTTTCAAAACAGCGGTCCACTTGCCTCTGTACCTGGAAATTAAGTCCAAGCTCAGAAGGAGTAGACAGCATCACCCATGCCACCTGGGAACACAAAAGGACAAAATGACCACTGTGCTTGCAAACAACCACCTGCCACACTGCTCCTCTATCCCAAACAGCCTCACCTCAGACCCTGAGGGAAACACCTGAGTGTCTTCCGTTCGCTTTGGATAAGAGATGACCAGGCTGAAAACACTCTCACCTTCCCTCACTGCTCCGTGACATGGGGATTTCCCTTCCCTGTCCAAGACTGCACGAAGCACCTGCAGAGACAAGAGAGAAGCACACCCTGAGGCACCTCACAGCCAGAGTGTACCTGCTGCAATACTCTCTCTTCCCAGCTCCGTTACTCCAGCTGCTCACCAGCTTTAACTGAGATTCTTGGCTCACAGCGCCAAAGCAAACTCTGCCCAGGCCACACAACACACACTACACAAGCTACGTTATTTAAGACACACGAGCTGGAACGTTCCTGCCCAAGAATCAGTCGCATCACACAGGAAGGATGCCGCATGCTCCTAGAAACCAAACCTACCAGTCCTGAACAGCTTCCCTGCCAGACAGCTCCCCACCTCCTCCTGCCAACCACGCTCAGCACACGCACTATTTGCCTCTCAAAAACAACAACAACAAACAAACAAACAAACAAAAACCCACAAAAAGTAAGAACATACACACACAAAAGCGACTGAGCTCCACAGATGCCAAAAAGCCACGCACACACAGCAGCCCGGCAGGGGTAATCACAGACCCTTTACAGATGAAAAAAGGTAACTCTGATACGACCCTGCTCAGTCTCTTAGTAATACTGTGCCTACGTGGTCAAGCCTCTTGGAGCATGTAATCAAGCTGTTTTTAGTTCTCTGGAGAGTTACACAAGTGATTAAAATATAACTCAAAACCAGAAGTGTATCCCACCATCCCTAAAACCAGTGATCCAGCAACCTCTGCTAAATATCCCTCTATTAAGTGAATTCCAAGCACTTAAAATCTAGAAATCCATAGACTCCAAGCTGCCTAAAGAAGCACCCGTAGAAACAAGAGAAAAAGCACACCCTGAGGCACCTCACAGCCACAGCATACCTGCTGCAACACCTCTCTCTTCCCAGCTCCTTTACCTCAGCTGCTCATTAGCTCTATCTGAAATGTGTGCCCAGGCAGCGCTGCACAAAATTGTGCCATCAGACTTAAAAAAAAAAAAAAAGGCCCACAGAACAACAGCTGCTGCTCCTTCTGTGCTCTCTTTCTACTTTCTTGTGCTTTGCCCCTTCCCTTTCCCAGGTGATTGGGCTTGGGTGCTGGGCGCGGCCAAACGGTATATGAGCCCCAGGTATGCCATCAGAGAGCTCCTTCTGCCTGGGCTGCTCTTTGGGGTAAGTGCTTTGTTTTTCCTTCAGTCAGTTGCAGGGCTCTTTAGGTGGGTCAGAGTCTACGGACGGACTGATGCGTTTCCAAGTAGAGAGCGGTACGCACGTCTTTTTGAGGTGACAGCTAGTAGGATCTGTTAGAATAAACTAATGTAGTACTAGGTGCCTTTATTGCATGCAGTTCTTTCTCAGGTGAGTCACTGTTACGGCATGTTTACGGGTAGGATGTCAATGTTAGTTTGTGTGTTTGCTCTGCTGTGTCTGTGGGGACACGCTGTGCTTGGCTGGGAACCTGGGGCGGAAGTGATGTCAGGGCCTGTCTTCAATCAGGGCGGAAGCACTGTGTGATTGGCTTGGAGGAAGCCAGGGCAGAAGCAGCATGCAGGGCTTGCCGGCGCCATGGGCAGAAGCTGTCGGGGCAGGCCGGGACGCCGAGGAGGGGTGGCGCAACGAGGTTGGTGGTCGGTGGCGCGCCACGGTGGGCTGGATAGGGAGGGGGCGAGGCGGCGGGTGGTTGGTGGCTTCTGTGGAAATGGCCCTTGTGCGGGGTGGGGGCGGTGCATTCAGAGGAACCTTGACAGGCTGCAGATAGGGGCAGGCAGGAACCTTTTGAAGTTCAGGAGAGGGAAATGCCAAGCCCTACCCCTAGGGAGGAACAACTCTATTGAGCAGCACTAGATATCTGGGTACTAAATAAGCATTTCTTCATGGAAGGGGTGGTTAGGCATTAGAACAGGCTGCCCGGGGAAGTGGTAGAGTCCCCATCCTTAGAAGTATTCAAGAGACGTGTGGACATAGCACTTAGGGATATGATTTAGTGGTAGCATTAGGTTGATGCTTGGACTTGATGGTCTTAAGGGCTTCTTCCAACATAAGAATTCTTGTGGAGGATGGGGATTCAACTAACAAGTGCATTTTTGGGAACTGGCTCTCTCCTTCACTGTAGGTGACAGCAGCTTTGTGGGCCCTGCGAGGAGGCACCTCTGTAGTGATTGCAAATGGAGTCCACCCGAAAATCTCGGGTCATGTCATCACAGATATTGTAGAAGGGAAGAAAGTTGGAACTTTGTTTTCACAGGTAAGACCTGCAGGTGAGTACGGAAGTAATATGTACGCTGGGAGCAGTAGAGATTCCCTGGAAGTTTAGGGTTGAAATTTGGCTAGGCCTGCCTGTTCAACAAATGGGAAACTATGCTCTGCTTGACAAGCGGCTTTGGAAAGGTAAGTTTCAATGTTGGAATGGAACATCTTGAATCCTCTGCTTGGGTTCCTTCCAGCTGATGACTTGCTGCATCAGCCTTGCATTCAGAGAACTAAGTAGAATTTGTCTTGTTTTCAGTCTTAGAGGTTATCGTCTCTTATTGATGATTTCAGGCTGAAAGCATGCATATAGAATGTAGTGCTGAACTAAGATAGTGTGCGGTTTCATTTTTTATCCTAGGTTCTTCTTATGACTCAGTCTTTTGTTACTGTATGTAGCAATGTTTTCCTGCCTGTGTGTTGCTGTGACAATGTAACAAGGGCCGCAGAAAGTCAGACCAAAGATCTGTGATCTTAGCAGAATAGAACAAGTATAGAGTGATACTCGTGACTTGCACTGTAAGACAAGCAAACGCCTTGGAGTATAAAAATGCTAAATGGATTTCTTGTAAAAATTGGCCATATCCTTTGGACCGAGGTAAACACTTAGCATTCATGGGTCACAGGAGTCACGAGCCTTAACCAGGTATTGTGTGTAAACTCTGGAGCTAGCACTATGTGAAGAACTGCTTGCTTTACTTTGTGTGTGCTTGTGGGCAGGAGGAGTGAAAGTTGCTTCCTGCTAGCTTTTGATGCCCCCACCTTCTGTATGGAAAGAGAACGTGGGTGATCGATCTCTGTTCAACTTCTATGATGAGACATTGTCTTTTCTCTCATTGCTTTTTCACATGAAAAAGGTGTTTTCTTAGTCCTTTTCTACAGAAACTGTTCCAAAGATCTGTCGATCCCTGTTTCTCTTGGCTGAAATGGTTTTTATTCTACTGTGACCTTTTCAAGGTGAGCGAAAATAAAAGTTTGTGTAGCGTCCGAGATGCAAGTGAACCTTCAGTTTATGAGATAGCAAGGCTAACTTTGAGTTTTGATTAGATTGTGGATGGTTTTTGTTGCCTTTCCTAGGCCTTCTCCAAAAGCTTAAACAGGGAAGTTGCTGTTCAACGCTGATGAGCATTGAAGTGATGTTTTCGTAGGATTATGTGCACTACCAAGGCCTGATTTCCCCTTTTGTCTCTGCGTTGCTTCATGTTTATCTGCTGTGAATTGTACTTGCTATTTTGTTGCATAGTGGCTGCAAAGGAATCACAGGCTGGTTGAGGTTGAAAGGACCTCCAGAGGTCACGTGGTCCAACACCCCTTTTGTGTTCAAAGAACACAAAAATACACGCCACATTATAAAGTATGACCTTGCTTTAAAAAGCTGTTTTAACAGTCCTTCATTAAGTCTTATTAATCAAGTGTCCCCTAGTTCTTTTCTTACGCTTCCCACTATACCTCCTGTTATTTTCCTTACCGTGGGAATTCCTGCTCTGGCAATTTCTGTAGGACACTTCTTGAATAGAAGTCCGGGCATATTAGTCACATGCCAAGTCATCTGTTCTACAGACAATTTCAAGAGTTAAAAGTGAAAACGTAGCTTATCCAGGAGCTCCTTGAGAACTCCTTAGTGAAATGCTGCCTGAGCCTTTTGACTTGTTACTTCAGTTTCTGTTTCAAAACTTGTTCTGTATCATTTCAGTTTGAGATGGATTCTTTGACATCCGTGCCAAGAAAAAAACCTCTCCTCTGTAGGAGCCCTTCAACGTACACAGAGCAGAGAGAGAGCAGCTATTGTGCAAGCTGTTGCTGAGGCTGGTTTTGGCTTCCTGTATTGTTTGCACATTCCCAGGTTGTTTTGCAATCTTTTCTCTTTTCAGTAGTTATGTAATTAAACTTTTTCAAAGGATGCCTTCCTTTTTTTGCAGTAGCCTCCCACTCCCTGAGATGTAGCTGTCCTTGTATTCTTTTGCTCTTTGTCAAGTCTTCTTGATACAGGTTGTATACTTGTTTGTCCCCTACGACATGGATGATCTTACTGAATCTCTGTGATGCCTTGAAAAGGGCTATGCTCGGGGACCGTGGCAGCATTTTGGTATCTGATACAAATTTTCCTGTTGTGGCATACAGTAAACTTCTTTGATATGTCTCTTAAGACCGTACCTGTTTTTCTGCTTTGAGTAAGGAGTTGAAAGTTGAAAGGTTAGTGTTCATTTCCTTCCACCTTTGTCTGCATGTCTTGTGGTTGCGTGTGTGTGTTTGTTTTGGCAGGCCCTACAGTAGAGCAGCAGGGTGGAATGTCTCGAGCCGGTAGCAGGACGCTGGCAGCTCTGCAGCCTGAGCAGGTGAGAGAACAGTATGTTCTCGCTCTTTAAGGCTGTGAACATGTGGCAAGTTTTAAAATACAGGTTTATAACACAAACGGGTCCTGGAAAAAATCAGCTGGCTCCAAGTATTCAGGGCATCAAGCCAGTGAGAAGATGTGTCAGTAGGAATGAGCTGAAGTGAGCCAGATGTCAAACACCATGGAGTTCGTGTAAGAATGCAGTTCAGACACTTTTCTCTTTCAGAGAGCAGAGATTTATTTATTTTTTTATCATCTCGGTGACTTATTAACTGATCAGAGAGAAGAAATTCTCTTGGCAAACAAAAAGGACTTAGAAGAAGCTGAAAATAAAGGTAATATTACGGGTCCTTTCATGGAACACCTGTTGTCATGAGCTTTTCTGGGCCTCAAAGGAAAGGAGCAGAACAAGAGTAGTCTGTCACCTGCAATTGGATATTATGGCCGTCACAGATTAGGGAACCCAGGACTTTGAGAGCTTGTCAGTGTAAGCAGCTGCAGCTTCCGTAAGAGCTGTCTCTATCAGAGAAGATGGAGAGAGAGGCCTTTGAAAGCAGCAACCCACAGCATTGTTTAAAAAACTAAAAATAGAACAGTGTTTTCTTTTGCCAAAGGAGGCTCACTTTAGAAATTAAATCTAGCAAGGATCTTCCCTGTTATCATCATGCATGAAATAGCATGAATATTCTCCTGGGCTGGTTAACGTAATGTTTGGCCCCTGTGGGGAAGGTTGTTACTTAAAAATGATGCTTTCCAGAAAGAACCACCTTACCTTCTGACTGAGGAAAGTACAGTTCAGGCAGCACAGACTAAATCCATTCTTTTGTGTAAGAGTGGTGCGTGAGGAAGCTGGTCTTGGGTTAGAAAATGTGTGGAACTGGCGCATCACAAGTTGTGAAGTTCAGTAAAAGGCATACGGCAACCATTTTGTACTGAGGAGAATGCCTGGAGGGACATTTCTGAGTAAACTTCCTACCTGAACGTGTTCAGACTAGAAAACTCCGGCAGCTCTTGCCCAATCTGAAATGCTATGCGTTCCTTTGCTCTTTGGGATTTCTATCTGTGAAATAGAAAGAGGCAATTACTGCGCAAACCTTCCAGGAATATTGCAAGGGTAGAAATTGGTAAGAAATTCAGGTACACGGTTGTGTAACGGTACTAGAAATAGGACAAACTTTGTCTTTGCGGATGTTACTTCATATACAAATCATTCATATCGTATTAGGTGTATATGTGATGGTAGGTGAAAGCGTTGTCAAATTGGAGCAGTTTGATTGTAGCTACTAAACTTAATGCTTTACATTGTTCATCTTAGGTAGGTTTCTTGCTGCGGCGTGGGAAACAGCGGCTTTTTTTCCTGGTTTGACCATTAGGTCACTTTTTCTTGAAACTAGCCAGATAAATCTATCTTGAGCGCAATTTTTTCTTTCTTCTAGGAAGATTGGCACTTCCTTTGTTGAAACGTCTCAGTCTGTCTACATCAAAGCTGAACAGCTTGGCTGTTGGGCTCTGTCAGATTGCAGCATCTTCACAGGACAGCGTCGGCAGCATAGTTCGGAGAGCACGCATAGCAAAAGATCTAGAGTTGGAGCAGGTGACAGTGCCTGTTGGGGTCTTTCTTGCGATTTTTTTGAGTCCCGTCCAGACTGACTGTCTTCCACAGGTATGTGAGGAGGGCAGAGAGATCTTTGATAACAAAAGTGTATTTCTACTGGTGAGTTATTGGAAGGCTGCAAGAAGTCTTGCCTCAAAAGACTTCTGCTTGTATTCTTCTGAAATGAATTCTGCTGTCATCCCATTTTTTTTTTTTTTCCTACAGAAAACTACAGTCTTCTTGGGACTTGCTTCTGCAATGCTGAGAGTTATTCCGCGTTGGTTTTTGATACCCAACGTAGAGAAGGAGTTAGCTTACATTCAGGTGGTGCAATTTCTGCCCGTGTCTTATCACATAGCTTCCCTGCTTAACTTGCAACTTACAAGGCTCCTACCAATGAGCACTTTTCTGTCCATGCTGACTACAGCTGAATTGCAGGCTACGATTAAACATCAAATGTTTAATATAGGTCGTTAATAACAAACTGCAACTGTTAAGAATATATGCTGACAAGATCAGCACGAAGTAGAAGTTCTAGGCTCTGAGTGGTCTGTCCCATACTGATACTGCATGTTTGCACTGAGGCAGAATGATATCTTTCCACAAGCGTGTAAAAGCTAAGTCTAGGCTCTTACTGCCGGTATCTTTAGCAAGACTGATTGAGCGTTTCTCTAACATATGAGCAAGTATTTGAGGAGCAAGGGATGGGTATGGGCACTTAAAAAGAGACTGCCGAAGGGCAGCTTCACAACTGAATTTTGTGAGTGTTTGTCCTCGTTCCATACTGAAGGGGAGTCTGCTCTAGGCAAAGTTCATGTGAAAGGAAAAGGCAGTAGTCTCCCTTTCTGCCATTATTGCTTCCTTGCTGCTCGCTCTGTTCTTCATAGAAAACCAGTATGTTTCCTTGCCAAATTCTAGTCTGCCTTCCTAGACTCCAGCCTTTGCCTCCTGGGTGTCTTGCCTTGCCTAGCCAAACTCTCCCATTCTCCTCTTCTTTATCTCATTTGTTTTATCAGGCTGATTCTTACTGGCTTCCCACCCTCAACCCCCCCCTCCCCCCCCCACCTTTCTTTTTTTTTTTTTTTCTTTTTTTACAGACTTAGGATGTCTTGTCTTGTTACTTTTCTTCCTGCCAGCCCCCATCCTCAAGTTCTCCGATGTAACTTCAGAGGATCATCCTTGATACCTCTGCATCTGAATAATATGGTTTCTCTCCCATGCTGTAGCTGATAGTAGGATGGACTCTGAGTGCAGAGGAGAGGTTGCTTCCTCCATAGTTTACTATTGCATCTCATACTGGTTTGGGTAAGCAATTACCGAGGAAATTTGACTTCTCCATGGAGTAGTGTGTGCCTGATAGCTAGCTGGAGATAGCATACACGGAATTGAGTCAGTGCTCAGAGTTCAGTCTTGAGTTGCAGTAAAGGTGAAACAATTGCAGACTAACAGTTTACCTTCTAGTGAGCTGCGAAGCGAGTGCGGAGTTCCGATCCGCGGTTCCGTATTCTCCGTGAGGGGAGCGGCCGGAGACGAACGAAGTGCGTGACAGACCAAAAAGAAGTGCTGTTTTCACCAAGTTTTGATTGGTGGTGCCCAATATGTGGGCCTGGCAGTGTATCTTGTGATCCTATTTTTGCTCTTACATGCTTTGAGTGTGACAAGAAAAAAAGGCGGGAGCGTTATCTAAGTAACTAACAGTTTAGAAGTGTTGGTGTATTTGCTGTGGCGTTTGGTCAGTTTGCCAAGTACTGGAGAGGTGGAGGGGGCTGACTGATTATCAAAGCGGTAGAACGGAGAGAGTCCTTTCTGTGGTGGTTTGGGCTTGAGCCCTGGCAATTTGGTAAGAAGGGGGAGAGTGAATTTATTTAGGTGTCAATGCCTTTTTAAATGGTATTTATTGACGGATACACAGGAGTGATTCCTTGTTTTGTATGGGCTTATTAACAAAGTGCATGAGAAAACTTGGCATTTGGCTCGAAATTCGGTCCTGTTGAAATGTAAATTTTGTGGAAAAGGTGGTAATGTTTGTCTAGAAGATGAAAGGCTGAGTGCTTCAGCTCTTTTCCTGAAGTTCCATGGATTTATGATTGGAACATGGAACGGGGCTCCTTAATAACCTGAAATAGTAAAGTTTGTATGCGGGAAGAGGCATTTAATCCCGGAGAACTGGGACATTTGGGAAGAAGATTAGGAAAAGATAGTAAAAACCCACAGTAAAAAGGTTTGCGTGGAAATTGAAACAAAGGACAGTAACTAATAAGGAATAGTAATAAATAAATAAAAGGGAATGGAAAATCAAAGGAATGAGTAATATCCAAAACAAAGATGTTTTAAAGAAAGCCTCCTTGGGTGCACGCTGGCACATTCAAAGGATATTGTTAGAACTGGGAGCGCAGAAAGGAAGAGGACTTTCACTAAGTATTGCAATCAGTGGTGGCCACTATATAAGCTAAATGGCCACTTTATGGATCAGTCGACTATAACACTATCTGGCAATTCATGTTTTTGAGGAGAGAAGGAAAATAGGATGAAGTGTAGTATACTGATACGTTGTTTCAGCATCTTGGAGAGAAAAGGAGTGGAATTAATTGGCTCTTGACTGAGCCTTTGGTGTTGGTGTGAGAAAAGTACAGGCTGGAGAAAGATAAAGGAAGCGTTAAAAGAGTTGTCCCTGGTGTTAAAGGTGTGGCATGTAGTATTTAACAGAGCCCTTTGAAGTTGAATGAGCAGGGAAGGAGGATGTAGGAATGTTAATAGTTCTGCCTCAGCAGGAAGCTGTGTGTTTTTTTTTTTTGTTTTTTTTTTAATAGCAAAACAAATTACGCAACGTTGCTTAACTTGTCAGAAGATAAATAAGAAAGTGTTTTGACAAGCAGCCACGGGAGGGAGAAAAACAGCTTACAGGCCTTTTGAGAAAGTACAAGTTGATTTCACTGAATTGCCCAAGGTAGGGAGGATAAAATATCTATGGGAAATAGCAGATCATTTAACACAATGGGTAGAAGCTTATCCCGTAGCTCGAGCTATGGCACAAATGGTGGTAAAAGCTCTATTAGAACACCTGATACCTAAATATGGGATAATCCAGTACATTGATTTTGATCAGGGCACACACTTTGCTTCTAAAATAATAAAATTATTATGTCAATCATTAGGTATTCAGTGGGAATACCATACTCCGTGGCACCCACAAAGCTCAGGGAAAGTAGAAAGATTGAATCAAACACTAAAACAACACTTGGCTAAATTAATGATCGAGACACAAATGCCCTGGATGAAATGCTTACCATTGGCACTTTTAAACATAAGAACTAAACCACACAGTGAGAGCGGATTATCGCCATATGAAATGTTATATGGTATGCCTTATTCTCAAGGGATGCCTCTAGGAAAAATGTAGTTGAGGAGCGTAGCATCCAGAAATACGTAATTACCATTGGAAGGAGGTTACAAGAGCTAAGAGAAATTGGAATGATGGCTCAAACACCACCTTTAGGATTTGCTGTTCATAAGATACAACCAGGAGACAAGGTCTTAATAAAAACCTGGAGGGAAGAATCATTGAGCCCCCGATGGGAGGGACTGTAAGTAGTAAGTTTTACTTACTACTGAAACAGCTGTGAGAACAGCGGAAAGGGGTTGGATCCACAGATCCAGAATAAAAGGACCAGTAACTACCGAAACCTGGAGGGTTGAGTCCACTCCTGGGGAACTGAAACTAAAGCTAAAGAAGAACTCATATTCTGGCAATGAGGCTCTGCATGAATTAAGGACGCCAAATAAAGGGGACAAGCCTAAAGGGAGGAAAGGGAGAAGGCAAGACCGGGGCAGGACCCTCCACTGCAGTGTGTATGGTCTACCGAGGGAGGCGATGGGTATTGACTGCCGAGTGAGAGGGCCTCGACCGGACTTCTCCCACACTAAGGTGAGGTTGTCCCGAGAAAATAACGTAAGAACTTTTCTTTTTAAACCCATATAAAATTGTGATTCGTTTTCCAGGAGCTGGATCACCCCGGCAGGCTGAACGGTATCACAAGCCCAAATTGACCCTGAAAGTGGGCCCAACCCCTTGATTGAAGGCGTCTTGCCTATTATGATCCAGCTACATGGGCAGAAGACGGATCCTGGGGCTATAGGACCCCAATATATATGCTTAATAGAATAACTAGGTTACAAGCTGTAATGGAAATAGTTGTAAATAAAACCGGAGGTGCACTTGGCTTAATTGCAAAGCAAAATACCAAGATGAGGACTACTTATCTACTTATGTATCAAAATCGCTTAGCTTTGGATTATTTACTAGCACAAGAAGAAGTCTGTGGAAAATCTAACCTTAGTAATTGCTGTTTAGAGATTAATGATGAAGGTGTTTCTTCCTAGTAGCTGGTAGAATGCTACGTTTTGGTTTAGGATGAGAAGAGCGCTGATAACATGCTGATGTTTTAATTGTTGCAGAGCCGTGCTTACACCAAGCCAAGGACGTTTCAGCTTCTCACTGTCCTGCCAGCGAGCAGGCTGGGGGTGCAGCAAGAGCTGGGAGGAGGGCTGGACTGCTCGGGGTTAGGCTGGGCATCAGACAGCTGGGCATCAGCGGTGGTGAGCAATTGCATTGTGCATCACTTGTTTCATACACATGAGTAGTAGTAGAACTATCATCATTATTGTCATTGTCATTATTATTATTTATGATTATTTATTATTGTTATTTTCTTGTCTTTATCTCACCTCACAGGCTTCACTTTCCCATTTCTCTCTCCCATCCCAGAGAGGGAGGGGGTGAGGTGAGTGAATGGCCGTGTGGTGTTTAGCTGCCAGCTGGGTTAAACCACAACAGAAAGAAAAGCTGTAAATGAACTTGTAAAAGAAATGAAGAAGATTGCACACGTCCCAGTTCAAACTTGGAATGGAATCGATCTAAGAAGATTATGGGAGGGGGCTTTACGGGCAGTGATTGTTTTGCTAAAATGAGGATGGTTGTATTGGGGATATGTGGAGAATTGTTAATAATCCCATGTTTAATACCTTCTATTACCAGGCTGATACACTCCAGTTATACAAGGAATGCAAATATCTGCAGTACCTGTTGTGGGAATAGGAATGTTGTTTTTGCAGAGTTACGTTGTTTAGAGGGCAGGAATGTGGTACTGAGATATGCTTACAGTGATAAGAAAACTTAGCAGGCGACCTTGTAAAATGCAGACAACCAGACTTCTTAGGACAATTAGGTGAAAATCACGGTGTCAAGTCAGACAAGTGAAGAAACATTACCTCTCCAAGCAGTAAAAATGTCAAAAGAAATTTGAAATTTAACAGGCCGGCAAGTGAAGGCCATGCATTGTTTGTGAAGCATCGGATAGATGGTGAACCTGGATTACCCAGTCAGTGGGGAAACAGGGGAGGGTCCTGTCATCAAAAAGTATATAAACTGTGTTTTGGAACTAGTAGGTGCGCTCTCCTGCTTGTGGGGCGCCCGCCATTGCAATCGCGAACAAATTACTTCTTCGCTGAGATCCTCGCCTGAGCCTAATTACTGGCTACGGAGTTTCTCACACTGTTGACCCAGAACCAGGGAGAAGAGAAAACCCATTGCCTGACGATAATAAAAAGAAAAGAATATCCAAAATTGATACCAATTTGGCAAGTATTGACTCGATTGGAAAGGAAAACACGGATCAATACCATGAAAAAAGAGATGGGGGACTGTGAAATATGTTCATCTGATTCGTGTCAATATGGAACAATGCTAGGGCCTCATAATGAAATGTGACCTTCTGTCTTACATCCCCTTGTATAAATAACCACAAGTCCAAGAGAAACAGAGTGGTTAGTGTATATAGTTCTTGTATCTTGCAAAAGAATGGTCTAGCAGTTTGTGTTGATAGAGGGTTTGAAGGGTAAACCTTGAGACTCGGGTCTGGGAGATAAGAGAATAGGGGGGAGTTTTTTGAGATAACTGCTGACTATTGCATGAGACACGACTTTCTGGCATCTGGCCCAGAGACTACTAAATAAGGGGAGGGGGGGGGAAGCTGAAGAACGACCGAAGGACAAAACTTGTGAGGAAGACTACGAGCCTTCAGTATGAGCGACCCTCAGAGGGACCACTGGAGACTGATACGCATGCATCCGTGGGATGGTTCGGGTTCCGGGAAACTAATTATAATACCCCTGCCTTTTCCAAAAGTGGTGATGAATATGTATTAGCCTAGGAGCATAAAAACCAGCCGCCTGATTTAACTGGTGTGCGTCTTCGTGGAGCAGAGACTCCCAGCGCACCCAGTGCTGTTTGCTTACCTCTGTTCCTTTAATAAATTGTAAACTTTGATTGTAACCCTATGCGGGACTCAGTCATTTATAACAATATACAATAGCATGTTTGTCTCTAATACTTACAAGGCGAAGTTCTGAGATCATATTTCACAGACTGCTTCTTACAGATTTCAAGAAATCCAATTGTTCTGAAGTATAGCCGTGCTCTATTACTATCTAAAGGGAACAAACTGTTTTCAAACCCATTACAGATTGGATTTTTTAAATTTATTTAAATAAGCTTGTCTCTGCAGCTTTCCTTTGTGATGCTGATCTTTGGAGAGTCAGATTCTTAACCAGATACAATCAAATTGCATTTTAATGTCTAGTTTTGTATGTTAAAGACACACAGTATCTGGGTACAGCAAGGTTCCACTAATTGACAAGGATCTTTCTGAAGTATTCCTTATTTTTTCAGTATTCTTTTCAAATTGTGGACAGCAGGATGAGGTAGAATATCAAACGTGGTGACTGTTTTTTACCCAGAGGACACTAGTAGGGAAAAGGAGTTGGTCTGAGTTGACCTTGACATGCTTAAGGGGTTGGTACATGAGAACCTCGTGAAGTTCAAGAAGGCTAAGTGCAAGGTTCACCACCGTCATCAAGGCACTCCCAAGAATGAATGCAGGCTGGTTGATGAGTGGATTGGGAGCAGCCCTGCAGAGAAGGACTTGGGAGTGTTGATGGATGAAAAGCTCTACATGAGCCAGCGATGTGCAGTTGCAAACCAGAAAGCCAGCCGTATTGTGAGCCACATCAAAAGTATGACCAGAAGGTCCAGGGAGGTGATTCTCGTTCTCTACTCCACTCCTGTGAGGCCCCACCTGCAGTGCTGCATTCAGCTCTGGGGACTCCAACATAAGAAATAAATGTGTTAGAGCAGGTCCAGAGCAGGGCCACGAAGTTGACGAGGGCTGGAGGACCTCTCCTATGAAGACAGGCTGAGAGAACTGGGGTTGCTTAGCCTAGAGAAGAGAGGGCTCTGAGGAGACCTTATAGTGGCCCTCTAGTACCTGAAGCAGGCTTCGGGTAAGCTGGGGAGGGACTTTTTGTCAGGGAGTGTAATGACAGGACAAGGAGTAATGGCTTTAAACTAAAAGGGTAGATGTAGATTAGAATAAAGGAAGAAATTCTTTACTATGGGTGGTGAGGCACTGGAACAGGCTGCTTGGGGAAGTTGTGAATGCCCCATCCCTGGAAGTATTTAAGGCCAAGTTGGATGGGGCTTTGAGCAATCTGGTCTAGTGGGAGGTGTCATAGAATCATAGAATGATTTGTGCTGGAAGGGAACTTGAAGGTCATCTACTCCCCCCTGCTATAGGCAAGGACACCTTCTGGTTATAAACGTAAAATCAGCGTGATTAAACAAAAGGCTTCTGTATAAGAGAGCACAAGTAAAATGTTCGTCGTAGGAAGAGCTCATTAGCTACTTCCAGCCAGAATGATTAGGGATAAGAGTTCTTGCATCTGAAATAGTTTTATACAGCTAGCGAATTTGTGCCAGAGCCTATGTTCAGGGTTTCCTTTGACTTACTGCAGTCTCCCTTTGCCAGTAGTACCCTGAAGCTCAAGTTTGTTTCTGAAACGTTAAGATACTTCATTACTGGAGTTACACGTTCTGACTCGGAAAAAATTCTTGGTGCTGTATATTAATATTGAGTAAGTCAGCAGAATGCAAAATCCTGTTCTTACTCTATTTTGCAGATGTTATTCTCCCAGAGGAGTCAGATCACTTTGTTGTTGTTGTTGTTGTTGTTGTTGTTTTAATTCCCTTCTGACAGGTGTCTTCTTTGGCCATAGCTAGCGGAAATGGCTTGCTAATAAAAGGAGGGAAAGAGGCAGCATACAGCAATCAAATCCTTCATCATCTGACTCAAGAAGCACTCTCCATTCATGGAGTCAAAGATGCAGTGCAAGTAGTAAGTGTCTAGAATTAAAGCAACAACTTTTGTGCTGTAGCATGTAGAAGAAGCACAGGCAGAGCTTGAGAATTCAGGCCATTGACTGTTTGTGTCACAACTTTCACGTGTGAATACAAGCAAGGAAGTGGAAGATGTCTGCCATTTGGAGAAGCTGGTAGATCTAATCATTCCACATGGGTCATCCCAGCTAGTCAGGAATATCCAGAAAGCTGCTAAGGGAATTCCAGTGATGGGACACGGTGAATGGATCTGTCATGTGTATGTGGACACAGATGCCAGCGTGGAGAAGGCCACATGAATAAGTAAGCTGTGAGAGGGTGACTTGGATACCATGAGTGTAACTGAACTACACATTTGGAATATGTGGTATGGTTATAATATTATTATTATTATTATATTATTATATTAATATATTATTATTATATTATAGTAATATATATATTAATATATTATTATAATAATTTATTATTATATATTATTAATATATTAATTATATTAATATAAAATATTATTATTATATTATTATTATAATTATTATATATTATTATAATAATATATATATTAATATATTATTATAACCATACGTAATAATAATTCACATGCTCTTCAAATTCTTTGTCATAAATGTTACGTAACCATTTGTTTACTCTTAAACCTCAGTCAGAGACTCAAAGTGTGAATATACTGCTGCCTGTGATGCTCGGGAAACACTCCTAATTCACTGAGACCTGCTGAGAACCCCGTTGTTTGATCAGATCATAGACACGTTGAGAGTAGAACAGGTTAGTCATTTATACTTGTGTTGGCTTTTGTTTTGTTTTATTTACTTGTTGTTCATTTTAGGAGCCCTTGGTCTTGCTGACATAGCCCTATGTAGTTTTATGATAACATAACACTTACGTTACCCACATGTCTCTTTGTACACCTTTGTACTCTTTTCGGAGAGCTTTCTTGGCTTCTCCATGCAACCCCAAGCTTTTGCATAGAAATGATCTGCGAGCAGCTTCTTTGGGGTGGCTGCATGCCATTGCTGGGATACAACTACTTCCTTTTACATAGAAAAAAATCATTCTCTGCCTTGGAAGAGCATTTCCCCAACCCTTTCTCTACTACTCTTAATTCTGACTTCCTGGCTGGCAACCTCCCGGACCCAAATACTATTCTGATTAAATCTATTAACTTACCTTCTTACGTCAGTCGTTTCCCATTTTATGTTTCTCCTCCTCTAATCTGCTTCATCCACATATTTTGAACATTTTGTCTCGCTTGCCTTTATTCCCACCCATTTTCCCGCCCATTATTTCCCCCTCCCACTGTTCCACAGGAACAAAGGCCACTGTCCTACATAATTGCTTTGACATGCGTAATGTTTTGTAGCAGAGATGCATCACGAGAGAAATATTTGTGAAGTACTTAAATTACACTTAAAACATGGATTTTTCACATAGCATTTCCATTTGGCAAATAGTGTATACAAGCAGTGATTGATGCAGGAAAACATGGAAAATAGGTCATGTTCCGATAATGTTAAAGTCATATTAAGAGAAGCTTGCCAGATAGCTAGTCAGGAGCAAGTCCTCACTCGCTTGTGTTTTCTTTTTGTCTTTGTTTTTTTTTTTTTTTTTTAATGTCTGGTTTGGTTGTGTTTTGTTTTGTGTTTTTTTTTTTTTTTTCATAGAATACCCTGAGTTGCAAAGGACCCATGAGGACTACCAAGTTCAACCCCTAGCTCCACACAGGACCACCCAGAAATCAGACCATGCATCTTGGAGCGTTGCCCAAACACTTCTTGAATTCCAGCAGGCTCAGTGCTGTGACCACTGTCCTGGGAGCCTGTTCCAGTGCCCTGCCACCTCTTGGTGCAGAACCTTTCCCTAACATCCAGCCTGACCCTCCCCTGTCACAGCTCTATGCCATTCCCTTGGGTCCTGTCGCTGTCACCTGAGAGAAGAGATCAGCACCTGCTCCTCCACTCCTCCCACTCATTGTTAAGGTGTCTTAGCTGCTACGATTAAATTCAGAGATTGACGATGCATTAGATCTTCTTCATCAGGATCGTAAAATAACTGAAAGTCCTTGCCTTGTTTTGGGCCCAGTAACTCTTTTGTGTCTGAAACATACACTTTGGAGAGGGCTGGTGTCAGTTTACAAAAGAAAAGGATAAAAACAGGTAAGGTCTTTTGTAGGGGAGACTTGCAAACCTGGAAATATCTGCCTTCCTCGAAACTCCCCTCCCCTCATTTTATATTGCTGACTTTGACATTATATGGCATAGGCTATCCCTTTGGTTAAGTTTGAATCGGTTGTGGTTATGTGCTCTCCTAACTTTTAGCAGACCCTCGACCTTCTCACTGTGGGGGGAGAAGAGAAAGCCTTGGAACTGTGTGAGCACTGTTTAGCAACAGCCAAAACAGTGGTTTGTTTAAGGCAAAAATCCAAAATGTAGCAGTATAGGGACTGCTATGAAAAAAATTAACTCTATCCTAGCTATACCCAGAACAACAAGCTGCACTTTTTGCCTGTTACGCATTGGTACAATCTACAGCACAAAATACTTCTGGTATTGCAGGTGAAGATTCATGCTGGCCCAAAGTTTGCCTCTTACTTGACGTTCAACCCCTCAGAAGTGAAATCTCTCCACGACGAATATGGGGATCTGGAGAGCTGCATTGAGGTTGTGGACAGTGTACAAGAGGGTGTCGAACATATCCACAAGTATGGAAGTTCTCACCTGGATGTTACCGTCACGGAGAATGGTTTGTGACCAATCTGTTCCCTTAAGCTTCTGCTTTGGTTTCACTGTGGGATCTTGTTATTAGCATAACTACTTACATTGCAGTAGTTTCTCTTATCTTGGTTCTGTAGTGAGCATAATCAGCTGGAACCCTATGAGCTAAATCTATCTGTAGTTGTGTTTAATTCAAGGAAAACATGTTGTGTGCCCTTATTCCAGGAGGTGAAGGCATGTGTTTGAGCAACTGGCCAACGACAAGTCAACGCATGCTCTTGTCAGGCAGATTGCTTTGTGTTCCTGTATTGTACAGACTTACCACATCAGACAGTTTTGCAGAAACATCTCCTGAATCCTGGAGACGTCTTTAGGCCTCCGAAGGAGGAAGAGGTGAGCTTCTATAGAGGGAATATGGGCTGTAAGAAAGATCAGACTATATACGTTTTGTCTTCCCAGGTTGCTTTTAAGCCTTGCAAACAAGGACCACAAGTGTTTTTCTCCATCTCTCCCAGTCCTCTATTTCCCAGTTCCGCATCTGTAGCGTAAAAGCTGCATGTATCTCAGTTCCCAGTTTCTTGCTCCTTTGATGCCACGAACTTCTGTTCCTATGCGCCACTCTGTGCTTCTTCCACTCCTCTGCATGAGGTTTGAACACTCTGCCACTTCAAAACGTAGCTAGAACTGCTCCCAGCCAAAGGATGACTCTCCATACAAGGCTAAAACTTCTGAGAGTCAGCTACAGTAAGGTCATTTTGATTTGTGGCTCATCAGTGTGAGATTCAAGCAGGCATCTGTTTCTGTACCTTCTGCAGAAATTAAACGAGTAGCACCGAAAGGCATGCATTTGATACTGTAAGCCACTACCTGGTGCACTAGTGATTTACTTGGGTGTGTACTGGAGATAGAGTTCATCTTTAGCATTCGTCCCATTGCTCTGGGCAACTGACTTGCAGCTTACAGCCTTACAGAGAAAGGCATCCTCCAGAGTACTAAGGCTCGTACAACTCTGCTTGAGGTTGCTCCAGTCTCGCATGTTCTGTGTTGAACTGGGTTAGTTAGCTGACTTCATGTGGTGTTTCGGCATTCTCTTTCCCAAATACTATTTTCAGTATAAACTTAATATAGGACTTTCTATTAATTTCCATTAATTCCATTATGATAGGACTTTCCATGTTCTTTATAGAACAGTTCCATGTATCCGTTGAGCTAATGTAGAGCTGAACATGTAGTTTAACTGTCTGACTGCAAAATGTAGCTCGGGGCTGCTGTCACTTCTTCCCAGTCATACAACTATCCCTGTTTGCGAGGTCTAGGCTGTAGTAAGAATTAGACGTCTTTTCACTTCTTGTCTTTGCAAGCTTCTTGTAATATTTATAGTTGTGTCTATGTGATAAACATATTACGAAGAAGGTGTGTATGAACATGCTTTAATCCAGGCTGTTAAATACTGTCTGATAATGTTGCAGGTGAAAGTTCTGTTCTTGTATCTCTTCACGGTATGAGGCTGTGCCTATTGGACTGCATGATCACTCTGTACTGTATCCTATTTTCTTCTCTGCCTCTTTTTCAGAGAAAACAGTGGAGTTCTTCCTCCAGCATGTGGACAGTGCTTGGAATGCCAGTAACCGATTCTCTGATGGATAGAGATTTGTACTCTGTATGTGCCTGTGGTGTGCAGGCAGCTAAGCACCACAAAGCCGTTTGCTCCCTCAGCAGTGTGGGAGGAAGGAAAGACTGGAACAAAACTGAGTATCAGTTACCTAAGTAAACAGGTGCACATACTAGGAAGTGCAGAAGACAAGGGAAACATTAATTCCTGAGGTAGAAACTACTAGAAATCGCTGTAGCAGGCTTGAACATGCAGTGCTCTGTGTGTTAAAAAATTGTGTTTAGGGTTTTATAAGATCACGCAATAGTCTGTTTAAGAAGAGGAAAAACAAAAAAGGATATAAGAATGGAATCCTGACTAACTTAGTTCTTATTGTTCAAAGGGTAAACCCTCAAACAAATGTACGATGTATGTAAGACACACGTAGCTTTCTGGCTTCTTTCTCTCTAAAAGTGAAGCTGAAACTGACAGAAGTATAAACATTCCAATTTAGAATAAAGCTCCTCTGATCAGAACAGGTAAAAATAACTTCTGACACTTGGGGAGGAGTGAAGGAAGGGAGGTGAATGACTGCTTCTACATAAAGATGCAGGGCTATATAGTACAAAGTTGAATATCTTCTGAGGATCAACTACCTTTACCTTGTGTGTTTTCTACAGGTGATGAAGTTGGAATTAGTACTTCTCGTATCCATGCACGCGAACCAGTGGGAATTGAAGGACTCTGAACTACAAAGTGGTTACTGACAGGGGACAATCATGTTGTTTCTGACTTCTCAGAGCACGGGAGCATGAAGTAGCCCCATGAGAGCCTACCTCTCCCTCAGAGAAATACCGAGTACATTGAGAAAACTCATCAATAAAATGTTTATTGAAGACGTTCAGGCTTCAGGGTACTCTTTGGGGAAAGAGATTTGCTTTTCAGCTCTGAGATCATTGTTCTTGGTCATTGTGCAGTACAATGAATATGAAGTGATCCCATCCGTGACACGCATTATTTGTTGCTGTCTCTTACTGTTTCCTTAGATAGTATCTGCAAACTGACCTTGCTTTTGCCAGAGAGGTTTCTTTAAAACATACAGATACCGTAAGGAAAAGTTGAAATATCTGCTGCGTTCTGTTCATGCCCTTGGTCCCCTCCAGCAAAGATGCCTGGTGGTAGAGTGTAAATTTTTTTCCCTGTCTTTAATCTGAACACCTGTCTTGGTGAACAAACTCGGTAGCTTTCCTTTAGTCACGTGACCACAGCAGCTCTTGAAAGCTCTAAAGCTTTAAGACACTTACTGTCTTTGTCTGATCACTCTGTGATTCCTATGCGTTTGGAACGTATATTTCATTAATGTTTTGACCAAGCAACCTTTTTTATCTAATTTCTTTGTATTTTTGACAACTGTAGATAAATAGCGCAACTGTATACGGTGTGAATTTTGTTACCTCTGTCCACCAGACATTTATTTCTCATGGGTTTTCTGTGAAATGTAATCCCTCCAAACCCGTCATCCAGATGCAATACTACCTTGAAGTTTAAAAGAAGCTCTGAATAAATGCTGCCTTTTGCGTACTGGAACAAAAGAACTCACGTGTGCATGCTGCAGCCAGGGCTCAGGGAAGCCCTCCATAGGTCAGGGTGGTTGGAGTGTCAAGGTGCATGGGGAGGGAGTGGAATGGTGCCACACTGCAAATGCTGGCAGGGCAGGGAGTGGGATGGGTGCAGCCTGCACAGGGACATTCTCTCCTGTGCATCCGTTTCTTGCTGCTAACTTGCCTCTGCATGCTTTGTTGACTGCTGGCGTGTGCGTGGTACTCAGGAGCCAACATAGTGGCACACAGGACCTATCCGGGCATCTGGGTGTCTGCTGGGTAGCCATATTACCGCACTCACCCATTTAGGACCATGGCACTCTACTCTGCAACCCTGAGAAAGCCATTATGCCCCACGCTCCTCTTGTGCTTCTATGCTCTCCTGAGACTTTGTGACAACTGCTTGCACTGCAACCACAACTGGTACTGCCCATCAATGATAAAAGCACTGATACTGCAGCACCCAGTACTGCACGCCTGCAGTAGCGTTCCCTGCAATTCCTCTGTCCAGCTACCGCTGTTACTCCTTCCTCTGTCCCACTCGTCTCTTGATCTTTTTTGATTCCTCTGCCCTTCTCAGTGTCTGTCTTCCTCTATCCTTTCCCCTGGTCTCATAACATCTAATCTAACTCCCCTCTTTCTCTTTTAGTTTGGAAACTTCCTTGCCCTGTCATTATCTGTCTGAGCAAAAAGTTGCTCTCCAACTTTTTTTATAAGCCACCTTTAGGCACTGAAAGGCGGCAATTAGCTCTCCCTGGAGCTTTTTCTTCTCCGTGATGAACAACTCCAGCTCTCTTGGCCTGTGTTCAGAGGGGAGAATCCCCATCATTTGTTCTAACTTTCGTTGGGTTAACCATTTCCATTAATGAGGGAACGGTTAAGGCAATTACTCCACAACTACCCAAAGCAGCGATAGTGAGAAGCCCACTTCCAGCATCCATTTCCCATGCAGGGACAGATGGACACCGCTTGATGTCTTGCCCCCCAGGAGAAGGGGAGTCGCCGCCTGTCCGTGTTGTTTTTTTTTTTTTTTTTTTTTTTCTTTTTTCTGCGAGTGATATTATTACATTGTTTATTTACATGTTTTTGTTTTTGGTGTGTAATCTGTTATGCTCCTAGATTTTTCTTCCTGTGTAAAAGAAAGGTTGAGCTACTTCCAGCTGAAAAAGCTGGGAGTTCGGTTACTTGCTTGATCATATTGTTCTTTCAATATTCAAAGCTGAAGCAAAAGCATGGGGATTGCTGCTTGTAGAGAAACACCAGTTCTCTCACTAGAGTACAACGCTTTCTCAAAAACATGACAGGCCATTAGCTCAGGGTAGCGATCATGCAGCTTATCGGTCACAGTGCGCACAAGAGCATCAGGTCCCCCTCTCGTCACAGAGCCTGTCCGTGGTGTCTCCACTCCACTCTGTGCCCCATCCCGTTCCTTAGAGTCAGCACACGGATATCTCCTACTGCGACAGCATGTAATGTTGGAGGCGTTGGAAGTCCTGATCCATCCATTCGGAGCAGGAGACTGTGTTTTGATGCAAATGTGGAAAGAATCGAAGCTGCAACGTGAGTGGGAAGGACTGTTCCAAGTGCTCCCGACTCCTGAGATGGCAAGAAGAACGGCTGAGAAAAGTGCCTGTTCTCGTCCTGGTCTCCATTCTGCCAACCTGCTCCTTTTCATTCCTTCTTTCTGCTTCTTTATTGATGACATAACTTCGTCACATCGTGTTGCCTTCCTTTTTGTTTTTTTTTTTTTTATCTTGAGGGCAGGCTCCCCTCCTATACCCTTCTCTCCACAGCAGTTCTTTTCAAAACAACTTTTCATTGGTCAAACAACTTTGCAAATAACAGTAACAGTAAACACCCAGAAACTTCCATGCCTCAATGGCTGGAGAACAAGAAACCCGAGACTGCATGCAGTCTCCTGAATCACCCTTCTCTGTTCCCTCTAAACTCTTTTACATTCCTGATGGCCTCATCGAGAAGAGTCTAGTGTTAGGGTGGTGTTAGTGTCTAGTGTGGGGCTTTCCAACCCCCATGGCCACCCTCCCAAATCTTCCCCTTCTTTATTAATATCAACCATTTTCTTGACATGAATTACCACTCCATATATAATACTTCCAATTAGGTGGTAAATTCTTCCTTGCCCTCCCATCACCACATAGCCACCAATACCCTATACCTAATTTTCACCCACTTTCCAAAGATCCATCCACTCCAGACTCCTTATCAGGGTTGTATGCTACTTGGATAGTAATATTACAAAATGACCTTAAATTGGCTAGATTATATCCCCCTGCATTTACAGTTTTTGAACAGTCGGGTTCCCGACCAAAACTAAGCCCCAGATCATGCAAGATCTTTTGTTCGCTGCCATCATTGACCGCCATACACCGACTTTTAACAGTAACGTTTCCCGTGCTTGTAAAGCAAATTTCGGTCCCTCAGGGAGGGTATAATTTACCCTTTCCACTCCCCAACATTGAGCGGACCACGTCTGATTAGTCTATATAATGCATTGTTCCAATTTCTGGAGGGTATCCCATATAGCGGGATTTCCATATTGCCCCTCGGAAGTGCAGTACATATCCAACAGTCAGATAAATTTAAAGATCGGGCGACTCTTTCAGGTATGTTTACATTCGAGTTTTCCTTCCATGCTTGAGCTGATACAATAGTTACAAGCAATGTCCAAAGTCCATACGTGTTGCCTTTTCAATTTCAACTTATTGGGTCCCATCGTTTCAAGTGTCCATGGACCTTGCGTTGACTTCTTGATTCCCATGTGGTGAATCCAAGCAGGTTGTTCATTAATTTTTACTGCGGTGTATGATGTAAGCAGCACCTGAAAGGGTCCTTCCCATTGGGGTTCCAAAGTTTTTTTCTGCAAGAGACTTTACATATATAGATGTATAATCTCCAGGCTGTACATTGTGTATAGGTCTATCCAAAATGCTACTCCGGGTTCCAGCTACATATTTTCCAATTTTGTCTAATTGTTTCCCTAATGCCACCATATAGGATGTCATAATTTTGTCTCCTGCTTGTGCGGACATCGCCTTCTGTATTCCATAGGGTTGTCCATACAGGATTTCAAAAGGGCTCAGTCCCTCCTTTGCTCTTGGCCTTGTTCATATGCATAAGAGAGCCAAAGGAAGAGACTGAGGCCAGGCCAGATTCGCTTCCTGTCCCAACTTTACAATCTGTTGTTTGATCAAGTGGTTCGTCTTTTCTACCTGGCCACTTGACTGAGGGCGATATGGGGTATGAAGTTATCAATCTATACCTAGATGGCGGCTGATATGTTGCACTATTCTTGAAATGAAATGAATATCCTGTCAGAGGATATAGTAGCTGGTACCCCAAAACGTGGTATTATTTCCTGTATTAGTATTCTTACCACCTCCCTAGCCTTGGCTGTTCTGGTAGGAAACGCCTCTGGCCAACCTGAAAAGGTGTCAGTTAATACCAACATGTATCGGTACCCCCCTTTTCTTGGCAGTTCCAAAAACTCAATCTGCCATTGTTGTCCAGGCCCATTACCTTTTCCAATTTGGCCTATCCCTAATTTTGGAGTAGTTTTGGGATTAGTCTGGAGCCAAAGGTCACACTGCTGAGTCAGTTGTCTCGCAGTAGTTCCTTGCTACAATTTCTCTGATCCAATGTTTATATAAGGCTTCAGTCCCCCAGTGCCTCTTTCTATGTTCCTCTCTTATCAAGGGCCATATCATATAAGAGGGAATAATCATTTTCCCTTGGGGTAAGAGCCCACCCTTCCTCATTATAGGAACCTGCTAGATCAGTAATTAATTTCTGATCTTCCTTGGTATATTTGGGCTTACCTTCTAGGGAGATTTGCCCACTGGGGATCAGGGCCCCTTCTGTTTTTACCTCCCTTTTGGCTGCATGTTTTGCCTCTCTGTCTGCCAGCTCATTTCCTTTTTCCAATTCTGAGTTTGCTTTTTGGTGTGCTCTGATGTGCACGATTGCCACTTTCTCAGGGAGTTGAAGTGCTTCCAACAACTTCAAGATTACTTTTGCATGCTTGATATTTTTGCCATGCAAATTCAGTAATCCCCTCTCCTTCCAGATCACTCAATACACATGTACAACCCCAAAGGCATATTTTGAGTCTGTATAGATGTTTTTGATTTTGTCTTGGGCCAATTCCAAGGCTCGGGTCAGATCAATTATTTCCACCTTTTGTGCAGAGGTGTTCGCAGGTAAAGGCCCGGATTCTACTGCCTCTTTACAAGTGGTAGCTGCATAACCATTGTGTCGTTTGCCACTTACGACTTAGCTGCTCCCATAAGTGAACCAGTTTTCTGTGTCTTCCATAGGATTGTCTTTCAGATCTGGATGGCACGAATATACTGCTTTGATGGTTTCCAGACAGTTGTGATGCACTGGGTCCCTTGTGTTCCCACTGAGAAAAGAAGCTGGATTGACAATGTTGGTGACTACAATTTCCACATCATCCTGTTCCACCACTGTAGCCTGATATTTCAAAACTCTTTGTGGGGAGAGCTAATGTCCACCTTTTGCTTCCAGTACTGCAGATACCCTATGGGATGCTAACACGGTTATTTTCTGGCCCAAGGTAAATTTTTGGGCCTCCTGGATGTTTAGTACTATGGCCGCAACCGCTCACAAACATCCAGACCATCCCTTTGCAGTTGTGTCCAATCGTTTGGAGAAATAAGCAACTGCCCTACGGTATGGGCCCAGGTCTTGTGCTAATATTCCCAGGGCAATCCCCTGCTTCTCGTGGGAAAAAAGGTAAAATGGCGTACTCACATCTGGGAGTCCCAAAGTTGGAGCTGACATCAGGGCCTTCTTCAGTAGCTTGAAAGCTTGTATTGCTTCCTTGTTCCATTGAAGGCATTTCTGTTCAGTAGTCGTGAGTGCATACAGGGGTTTAACAAGCAGTCCGTAATTCTAAATCCATAGATGGCACCACCCGCTCATACCCAAAAAGGTCCATAGTTCCTTCACTGTTTGTGGTCTTGGAGTTTGGAATATTGCCTCTTTTCGAGCCTGTCTCAAGGTCCTTTCCCCAGCACTGATTTCATATCCCAAATAGGTTACCTGTTGTTGTACTACTCGGGCCTTTTTCTTAGATACCCTGTACCCTTGGAGTCCGAGAAAGTCTGGCAGATTCACCGCCCAAGTCAGGCAGGTGTCCCTTGTTCTAGTAGCAGTCAGAATATCATCAACATATTGCAGCAATTTCCCTTCTCCTGGTGGGGCCTCCCAGGATTCAAGATCTTTCGCTAACCGATTTCCAACTATTGTGGGGCTATTCTTGAAGCCTTGGAGTAACACCGTCCAGGTGAGTTGGGTCCTACGCCCACTCTTGGGGTTTTCCCATTCAAATGCAAATCTTTTCTGGCTGGCTTCATGGAGAGGGAGGCAAAAGAAGGCATCCTTTAAGTCAAAAACTGTAAACCAGGCTAGTTCTGGTGTTAATACAGTTATTTATTGCCCGTAGATCCTGGACCACCCTATATGACTCATCCAGCTTGTGGACAGGTAATATAGGGGTATTAAAATTGGATTCACATTCCCTCAACAATCCTACTTACACTTTTATTATTGGTCAAATTCCTTCCCTATCTTCCTGCTTTAGAGCGTACTGCTCGATCCTCACTGGCTGCTTTCCCTCCTTGAGTCGAATCTCAACACGTGGGGCATTTTTAGCTCTCCCAGGTTCATCAGTAGCCCATACGCCTGGGTATACCTGGTTTACGACTTCTTCATTAACTTGTCCTTCCATTGGCAGGTTGACTAGGGCTAAACTCATTACCTGTATATATTGTTGATCCTTTACCTCCAGAGTAATCTCCCCTTTTTCAAATTTTATTACTGCTCCTAATTGCTCTAATAAATCTCTACCTAAGAGTGCCCTTGGGGAGTTAGGCATATATAAAAATCTGTGTATGCCCCGTTGTTTCCCTAACTTGTACTTCAAAGGTTGACAAAAATAAGCCTTTTCAGGTTGATTGGTTGCACCTTTTACCCTAACATAATCATTCCCTAAAGCCATTAATGCTTGATTTAGAACTGAATATGTTGCCCCCATACCAATAAGAAATTTCACTTCCGTTTCTCCCCTATCTTCATTATAACCAGTGGAGGATCCGTTAGGGTAGATTCCCCAGGTCCCCGTTATTTCTGCCAAAATCAGGGGCTGATTACCCTAGGAAAAGGCTAGTCAGTTTGTTCTCTGAATCCGAGAGATCTGGGTCCGAATTTTTTTTATTTATTTTTTTTTCCATTACATTTTAAAGTTGGTCCAAAAATTCCATGGGGGTTTCTTTTGGACCTTGTTGGAAGCATATTCTCAATTCCCAATTCAAACAGATTCGAGTATTAACTTAACTTCATAATTTTCGGGATGATTAGGGTCTCAGTGGGGTCGGTCAGGGGAATGCAATTGTCAACAGTTCCCTGAGCGGTCCCATTGGCAATCTGAGCTTGCACATGAACTCAGGTTGTTTTAAGAGTTAACTGCTTTTCTGTTTCCATAACAACTCTCTCTGGGACCCATCATGATCCCTTTGCCCCAGAGGGCTAACACCTGTGATTTTGAGATCTCAGCCTGGGGCTGAGACAGAGCTTTTAAAATTCCTACATCCTCTTTCCCTGCTCATTCAACTTTAAACACCTTTAACACCTTCAACAACCCTTTTATCACTTCCTTTTCCTTCACTCCAGCCTGTACTTTTCTAATGCCAACACCAAAGGCTCAGTCAAGGGCCAATTAAATCCGCTCCTTTTCTCTCTAAGATGCTGAAACAACATATCTGTATACTACATTTCATCCTATTTTCCTTCTCTCCTCAAAGGACTTTATTGACTGTAATGAAGGACATATTGACCGTAATACGGTGTTATGATTAATAGTTCCATTGTGGGGCCACTCCTCTCCATCCTCTAGTTTATAAAGTGGCCACCACTGATTACAATATTTGATAACAGTTCTTTTACTCTCTGTCCCCCCTCTTCCCATTATATCCCTCCAATGTGTTAGTATACATTCTAGGGGGCTTTTCCGCGGGATTTCTTTGCTTTGACCTTTTCCCATTCTAATCTATAGCAGTTAATATTCCACCATTTTCCTAGGAGCTCGTTACTAGTCAATCCCAATCCCTCCAAAATCCACAATATATAGAGATACACAAGTAAAATCAGACCACTGTAAATTAACTGCCTGTAGACAATTACACTGAGGACATTTAAACCCGACGAGCAGATAATATGCCTGGGCAAATTTCGTTCCCTTAGGCATACACCTCAATGGCAGTTCTTATATTATATTTACATATTCACATATTAACATATGTTTAAAAGAACACTTTAACAAAAATGCCCGGGCCTTTACATATACAACATACAGTTATTATTCCAGTTAGAATTATTCCCCAGCAGCTGCAAACATTATGCCAGTTACCATTAAAGCTCGCCTACCCTCCTCCCGTCTCTTCTATGATCTTCAGGATGTTCCTTGTGGTTCCTAGAACCAGGGTATGGCAGCTTCTACTCAAAACCCCTTTTGGCCGCTCTATCGGCCACCTCCGTTTGGCCACTCTACCGGCCACCTCCCAAGACGCCTTCAGGGTTCGTGTTGCATGCTAGACATCTCTATGCGGCTTATCGACCTCCCCGGCCAATTGGCTTACCTTAATTAAGGTGTACCGTTTGCCCGCAACCACAGGAACTTCCTGTATCCCTGCAGTGAGCGGCTGGGAGAGGAGCTCCTCTGAGAGAGAAAAAGGGGCTCGGGGCGCGCCTAGGAGGTCTGCTCCACAGTCGATCCTGCAGCCGAACAGAGTCCTCCTGCCTGGCTCGCCAAACTCATGCGCAGAAAAGACTCCACAACCATAGGGTTGCGATCCTGGGGTGTCATGGCATACCGCTACTTGTGTTTGGGGAGCTGGTCAGAGCACCCACCTCCATTTCTGTTTATGGTGGCTGAGTTTGTTCAAGTAATCCCTGACTTGATACCTGTCCCCTGCTGGTGGTTCTGCGGAGTCTTGCCTTTAGGCACAAAGACCCAGGACCAGCCCTTCAGAAACCCACACTGGCTACTTCTGATCCCTCCGTTGTCCCGCATGTCAGCTGCAGCGCCTTCCCTGGCCCAGGCTCAGTGCTCATCACAGCAATGGCTGACATCCCAGCAGAAGCCAGCCCGCTCTCTTTGGGCGCTACCTCAATGCATGACTTTGCTCACTTTGGCCCCTCCAGCTCTCTCCCCACTCCCGGTGCAAGGACGGAGTGAGAGAGCAGCTGTGTGGTGCTCAGCTGCCCACTGGGCAGCCAGCATGGGGCACAAAGGATTTGAGATAACAGCATCACTGGCGATCACCTGATTTTCACCTACGTAGAAGCAAGCAGCTCCAACGCAGCCGTGTACCTACTGCTCCATGGGATGCTACTATGCAGTCTAACCCCTCATGGTTCTGAACTACCCCTGCTGATAAGGATGTGACCTCCTGTAGCGCTGAGGTGATAGAATCTGCCGGAACATTAGTAATTTGCTCCACTGTAGCGGACGTTTAGTAAAGCATGTTGTGTTAAAGGATAAGGAAGTTTGGCAGGACCTAAACCCCCTTGCGTTCCAACTTGTCCTCAGATATCAGAGGGGCTGGGGGTGGCTGGGTTTGGATTCTGAGCGATGCCCTGTTTGGAACTATAAATCCAGTTGTATTCAATAGACTAAATTATCGTGATCATGGGTGCACATATCGTGTAATACACTTTCAGTCTAGTAAATGACTGGTGTAGTTTATTGGAGCAACACGAGCACAGGTTCTTTTGGATTGCCGCTGATGAAGACTCTGTCTGCAAAGCACGTGCAAATACCAAGAATATGACTAACACAACCAGCTACATATACGTTAACTTGTGGAACAACTCTATAGAGAATGTTAGGTTTCCCAGGGAAGCACTCGCTGTAACTGAGGGTTCAGACCTCACCCTGTAGGCATCCCTGTAGGGGGGAAGAGAGGTTCAGCACGGCAGCCTTCGGCTGATGCCAGGAGTCAGCGACGTCCTCCCTACTTGTCTGTGGTGGTGTCTTCCCCAACATTTTCCTCTCTTGAGCCCTTTTTTTTACTATGTTCCTGCTTTTAGGTAGTGAGCGACTCAAGTCATATGCGCCTTTGTTGTGACTGGTATACATTTTCCTGGCTTTTGTTTTTGCTCAGGGAAATTCAGAGCGTGTGCTCAGTGAGAGGTAGTTGCACCTTGGAGGCGGGTAGCCTTGGGGATGGAGGTGTATTTTGGCACTGTAGTGAGATTATAATGAGCAAAGTTCATCCAGAGGACATGAGTAGGTTGTCAGTTAGACTCAGGGCTGGCCATGTAATCTCTCAGTTCCGTACCATCAGGCTCACTCTAAAATCGCGCTGTTCCTAGCAAAATGGCCCGACGCCCAGGAAGGACGAGGCAGTGGGTTGCTCTAACACGCTGTGGCCAGGGAAGCAAAAGCTTTCCTTCCTCTTGGTTTCACAGCCTAGCAGAGCAGCTTGGTGCCGTGGAGTTTTCTAACCATTCAGTTTTCACACAAAAAAATGACACGTTCAAGCAGTGAAGAAAGAGGGCTGTTTCTTTGGGGAAAGTCCAGCAGAGAGGTTACTCGGCGGGGCCCGAGGGCTGGAGCTGGGCTCAGCACTGAGCACAGCTGCAGCAGCATAGCCAGCCAGCTCTCGGGACACGGGGCCTCCTCTCCCACACCCTCCGGAGCCGGTAACGTAGTGCTTGCAGGCTGAATGTGGAGGAAGTTCTCAGGACCAGGATGGTTTCAGTCACCAGGGAGGAGACCGAAGGGCTGCTGTAGCCCTCCATGCTTCTCAGGGCTGACATGGAAAGGAACAGAGGGCAGCTCAGAGCCTGTATCACTGGGAAGCACGCCCAGGAACCCCTCCTGCCAAGCCCACCCCACCTCCTCAGCTGGGGCAGGGGTCGCAGCTCACTGCCCAGGGTCTTTTCTCCTCCCAGCCAGTTCGTGCTGATACCCCACTGCCCTCACTCACCCTCGATGATGTTCTCTAGCTTCTCCTTGCGCCCATCCACCAAGTGCTGCCCGGCAAGCCCTAGGTACACACAGCCCGTCACAGATCCCGCTGGCCAGCTCGCCCCAGACACAGTTCCCCCCTCAACATCCCTGCCGGCTTGGCCATGTGTGCCCAAGTGTGACACCACCCAAGGAGGCTGCGAGGCACTCGCTAAGCTTCCCACCAGCAACCACTGCTTGGGCAGGGGGTGGCCGAGGGCAGCAGGGAGCCCCCACAGGCACTCCAGACCCACTCTGAGCTGGCAGTGCTCTGCAGCCACGTGGCTGATTCGGCAGCAGCTGGGGCTGCGGCCAAGCTGCTGTGGGGCACAGAGGGCCCATGGGGTTGTGACTCACCAATGAACCTGATGGCCGCCTCTTGCAGGGGCTCCTGGGGGCTCCACAGGTATGGCAGGCTCTGGCACAGGTAGTCATCCACTCTGCTGCTGTGCCCCACCAGCTGGAAGAGAATAGTACATGTGGATGGGGCTGGTGCAGCCTTGCCCCTTGGCCAGGCCAGCCCTGTACGTGGGACTGGCTTCCCCTGCTGGGATAGCCTGATGCAGTGGCTAGAGGCAAGGGTAGCCACCCTGCACCCTGGGCCAGGGCTGGCAGGCCTTGCCTGGGCCAGGTTTTGGGAGCCCTCGGGCAGTTGTCCTTACCAGGCACTTGCCAATCCTCTGTGGCTGCACTGTCTCCAGCAGGTTCCTGAGCTGCTTCCACTTCAGGAGCTTGGCAGCACCAAGGAGGGCTTCCCGAGAGGCCTGCAGAGCAGCAGAGAGTGGGAGATGAAACCACTGCGCATTGGACAGGCCCTGGTTGTCCTGCACCTTGGCGAGGCTTGGGGGCTTTTCTGGCCCTTGCTGGGGAGGTGCAGCAGCTGGGGAAGGCATCTGCCAGAGGGTTCAGTGCTCGGGCAGAGGTGTGGGGCAACCACCAGCTCCGGCACTTCATGCTGCTGGGGCTGCAGGACAGAAGTCCCCCAGAGCTGCTCATCTGCAGCCAAGGCCAGCAGGCAGGTGAAGCGCTGCAGTCACTGAGGCACCAGGGCAGGAGGCAGCCAGGGACGCCACGCACGGGGACCCCAGCAGGCTGTTCCCTAGGGCCTGGGCTCCAGAGCCCGCCACCGCGGACACAGGGCCAGACCCCTGCCCTGGCTGCGGCTCCCTTCCCAGGCTGGCAGCCATGCTGGCTCCTGCAACCCCTGGCAGGGGCTGCACCCTTCTGCGTGGCCCAGGGCAGCCTGCAGGCCAGGGTTTCTGCAGCGAGCACGCTGGCGGCTCCAGGGTGCTCATGCCCAAGAGAGCAAAGGAGCATTCAGCCTAGGCATCTGGCGGGTCCCTGTGCATAACATGGGGTCGACAACTATTGGGCACCTCACCACTGGCCTCAGACACCTGCAGGCACAGCTGGGATGCCCGTGAAAACTCTAGTGCCTAGGTATCTGTGGCTACGCAGCACTGCTGAGCACAGCTGGGAGCAGGCAGGGCAGGTCTGGAAAATGTCCGTGCCCACCTTCTTGGCCCCTGACAGCTCTGGGGCTGCAGGAAGCCTCCCAGTGGGCTTTTCTGTGGAGGGCTGCATGCGGGGCTGGATGTGGGGCAGGGAGAGGCCCCTCCGCTCTGGCCCTCTGTGCAGGCGGAGGTGTAGTAGGGGCAAAATGGCTGTGGTGGGCCTGGTGCAGGCACAGAGGGGCTCTGCACCTTTCTTTTGGATTCGGGAGCTTTGGCCCTGAGGTGAGGCACATTCAGAGGGAGCCTTGCTAACAGCCCATGCCCCTAATGCTCAGGCCCTCCTGAGGGGTGTTGCCCCCTCAAGTGAATGCTCAGCTTAGTGTCCCCACCTCAGCCACACGCTGGTCCTGGTCATGCAGGTGGAAGAAGAGGGGGAGGATGGTGCTCTGCACTTGCTTCTTCATCTCCATCTTATGGGTGCCCTCTGCAACCTCCATGGCATCCTTGCAGAGAAGGATGGAGAGCTCTCTCATGCAGCTGGACTCCTGGTGAGACAGAACAAGGGAGGACCTCAGTCCAGGCTCTTCCGAGCTCACAGTGAGCAAGGGGTCGGTGTGGCAGACAGGGAGACACACGCTCCTGGCTCTCACTCTGCAGTGAGCTGTGGCAGGTAGGCCAAGTGTGTGGGCAGTGCAAAATGGCTCAAGACACAGGAAGGGCAAGGCAGTGGGTTGCAGATGGTCCACCCTGGGGCTGGCAAGGGGACACATGGCAAGGGGAGAAGCGGCCATGGGCAGCAAGGGGCCGAGGAGAAGTTGCCATTGTGGAGCACACATCTGCAGGGCTCTGCACAGGGAGGGGCTGCCCCAGCAGGAGAGCCCAAGAAGCACCAAGCAAAACGTTTCCAGCACGTGCCCAGGGATCATGGTGGGCGAAGAATTCGCAGGCCAGTGAGACACGCGGAGAGGGACGCACCACCCCCAGGCCACATTCACGTGCCCCGTGGCCACGCTAGCCAAACCTCCTGCTTGCCCACCAGACTTACGTTTTCAAAGAGGGGCAGGAGCCTGTCAGGCAGCTGCAGAGCGATGGGGCCAGCCACTTGCCCATCTGCTAGGCGCAGAGTGTTGCGGAGGACAGTCACGGCCTTCATACTGATGTCGCTGTTGGCATCCTGCAGTTGCTGCACGACCTCTGGCAGCAGGTCTTGCAGAGTTACTGCCTACATGAAACACAGCAGTTCTGTTTCAGAAACACCGAAGACCATCCTGGCAGAAGCCCTTTGCTTACAGCAGGCACAGCCCAGAGCAGAGGTCTGTCTCCAGGAGCGTGCTGAGGCCCCTTCAGACAGAAGGCTGCTGCCTTGGGTTGCAGAAGTAGCCACTTGTGTCAGCCTGGCCCCGTGCGGGGCCTCATCTTCCCAACCTCAGCAGGATGACTGCTCTGGGTAGAGTGCTCCTGCAGCTGAGGCAGCCTTGCGCTGGCTGGCCTGGGGCCTGGCATTGACCTCTTTCTGGCACAGCAGGAGGTGCCTTTGAGCGGACACTGGTGCCGCTCGCCTCGTGCTGCACAGTCCAGGCAGGGGCTGCCCAGAAGCGCTCAGGGGCTGATGAAGAAGGCAGTGAGAGCAGTGGAGCCACTACCGCCTCTCCCGATTCTTGGCAAAGTCCAAGCAAGCCTCTGCGGGCAACAGCACCTGCAGCCCAGCCCCAGGCAGATGCCGCCACTTGGCCCAGATGCCCCCACTCACCATCTTGGGTCTCGTAGACAGCGTGACGAGGCTTGTAACCGCCATCCTACGCAGCACCGAGGACTGACTGCGCAGGTGTGAATGAAGAATGTCTGGGATGCAGGCATTGACAAACTGCTCAAAGTCTACGCAGTCCAGCAACTGAAAGACACCCAGCAGCCCAGTGAGAGCCTGGCCCAGCCAGCAGGACTCCTGGCAGCACGCTGAATCTGCCAGAGAGCCCAGAGTTTCAAGGCACCTTGGAGAGGCACCGCTTGCTGCTAGGCCCTACCTCCATGAAGACAGCCATGGCGGTGATCTCCTTGTGCTTCTGTCTCTGGCGGAGACATATGACTGCCTCTTCAAACGCCGAGGCACCGAAGAGCGGTGCTTTGCTTCGCAGAGCCCTGGCCAGGGGAAGAACGCATTGGTAGTACCAAGCTGGGCAAACAAACCTCCTTGGGACTGTGCTTTCAGCGCTAGCTGTTATCCCATGGGCCAGACCAGGGCAAGGCTTGCATTTCTGCACTCTGCTTCAGCAGCTGGTGCCATCCACTTGAGGAGAGGCCGCCCGCCCTTCACCACATACCTTGCCTTTGCAAACATGGAGGGTGACGAGCACAGATGTGCTCGATTCACTGAGGGATGCCCTGCCTACACACAAGTTGTGGCCTTCCAACAGATGCCATTTCCTGACCACTTTGGATCCCCAGGCCACTGAGCCTTCCCGCGCTCTCTGGCCACCCTTCCGGCTGCTCTGCCACACAGCTCCAGTGCAGGCTGTGGCATTGCCTGCAGAGCCAGCCCCAGCACTCTCCTGCACCACTGGTCCCCGAGGAAGGAGTGCATTGGAAGGTGACAGGTCCTGCGAGTCCTCCTCTTGCACTGGGCAAGAGCAGCCCTTCACCAAGGAGCTCTCAGAGGCAGCAGCATGGAAATCATAGAATGAATCGTAGAATGGCTCGGGTTGGAAGGGACCTTAAAGATCAAAGAGGCCACTTCCCCTGCCGGTCTCTCCTGAGATCCCTCAGTCACCAGCACTGAGGGTCAACGCTGTCCCTCGGACCCCTGGGGACACCTCACCAGCCACGAGGAAGGGGATCACGTGGGGCCCTCCACCTCTGGGGGAAGAGTGCCAGGGGAGACAAGGACAACTGATGAGGTGCTCACCTAGTCAGCACAGCAACACCTGTGTGGAAGGTCTCATGTCTTAAAAGCGTGTCCCAGCCACCCTGCGTCTGGATGTCTTCAACCAAAGTGGCACCCCCCACGTGTTGGAAAAGAGCTCTCATGGTCATCACCGCAGTCCTGCATGCAGAGCACAATGCGCGTCACATGTGGCGCCCCAGCGCTGGCTCCGGCCTGGGGCACAGACCTGGCAGAGGGGATGGAGCACCTGAGAAAGATGCCTGGAGGCCACATGCACTCCCCCATCTGACTGCTGCTCCTGCTGAAGTCCTGCAGTGTGCACTCATGGATGAAGGAGATCTGGAAGAGCACGGCAATGTAGAGCTTGTGGAAAAGTGAGTGCGCAATGTTTTTGCTGGAGGGCAGCTGGAAGATCTTGTTCATGGCACTGGTTACCTGCAGAAAACAGTCAGGTGCAGCTCTCAGTGCACAGGTGTCCCTGCAGCACTGCCAGAGCTTGCGGGTTGGGGGGTGAGGGAGGTGGGGGTGAGGCGTCGCTCTGAGCTGATGGAGGCACCGGGCCAGAGCCCGCTGCCTGGCTGCCTGGCCTGGGGCCCAGCCCCAGCGGCTCCCTGGGTTCGTCTCTGCTTTGTGGCATGGGCAAGCCAGCTTTTCGTGTCCAGAGCAAAGGGCCCAGCAGGCCCCGGGGGTCTTGCCAGCTGTCCTCAGCTCCCTGGGCCAAACCTTGCAGCCTGCTTGGGCCAGGCAGCCGCCCTGCCCGGGGCTGCCCAGCAAGGCAGGAGCAGGCGGGGAGGGAGGAGGACAGAGAGCGGCAGGGCAGGGGTGGGCTGCGTGCCTGTGCGCAGTGGGGCCCCAGCAGTGCATGTGGCCCTGCTGGGCTCTGGCTCCCAGCCCCCCTGACTGGGGAGCCCCAGGGAAGGCTGTCGTTTGGGGACAGAGGAAGAGGGGAGGAGGGGATGGGGAGGGGAGTGCAGCCCCACTGGGGGTGAGCGAGGCCTGGTCCAGGAACTCACAGCCCAGGAACGGACACAGTTGTGGTGTGGGCCAAAGCCATCGTGCCCAGGCCCTATGCGTTGCATCAGCAGCTTTCTCAGCACGTCCTCTGCAACGCAGGGCTCGGAGACCATCGTCTGCCACATGGCCGTGGCAACCCTGCAGAGACAAAGCATGCTGTCGATGGGGCCACCCCAGCCACTGCCCCTTGGCCTGTGCCGGCCCTGAGGGTCCTGAGCTGTGCCAGAGGTGGGTGGGGGGGCCCTGTACCTATCGCACCACGGGAAGACCTCCAGCAGGCCCTGGACCGCGTGCTCAGGGTGCAAGGAGGTGATCTGGAAAAGGGTCCTCTTCAGGATGTCCAGGAGTGATTCCTTGCTGACCGACGCCAGGCGGTCATGGATGATCTGCATGACCCGTGGCACCTGGAGGAGAGACGAGGGAGAATGGAGCGGAGCACAGCCATGGCCCCAGCTGCCACCAGCAAATGCTTCCCTCCTGTGGCTCTTTGCCAGCCCGAATGGCTGTCGGGGACTCCCAAGCCCTGGACCCGGGCCAGGGAGAACGGCCCCCGAGAGGGCAACAGCACAGGGCAATCTGTCTGCAAACTGCTAACCTCCTCCATCTGTGAGTCTGTGATCATATCCAACACGCGGGCAACCACCTTTGTGTCAGAGACCCTGGGGTGTGTCATGCCCTCCAAGATGGTGAGGATGAAGTCCGTCCTCTCGACAGGGAAGAGGAAGCTGCCAAATACCTGCGAGAGGGAAGACATGTCACACAGCCTGCCTTGGTGGCGGGCTGCAGCTGAGCAGCGAGGGCAGCTCTGGAGAGAGAGCCAGGGCAGTGCTGGCGCTGTGCCCCCAGCACAGGCAGGAGCAAGAGCTGGCGTGGGCTTGCAAGGGCTGGCCTGGGCTGGGATGACTGTAGCCTCAGTGGCTGCGGAAAGGGAACTGCCCCGCAGGGTGAAGGCAGGTGGTGGAGGTCAGGGTCAGGGCACACTTGGTGGTGTGTAGGCAGCCAGGCCTTGTGGGTGGCCAAGACAGCTGGACCTGCAGTGCTGACGCTGGCCACTGACATTAGCCTTTGGCTGCTCCCTGCTGAGATATGGTGGGACCCTGCAGCCGGCTTGCTGGGAGGCCGTGACGGACCCTGCCTCCTGCCCGCAGTTCTTGGGGCACTGGTTCATCCAGGTCTCCTGTCAACCTCACAGCCAAGAATCCCAGGAAGGGAGGGGCTCATTACCGTTGGTTCGTTAGCAGCGTCCTTGGGCAGGAAGGTGCTTGGGCATTCCCGCTCCAGCAAGAGATACGGATAGGTAGGTGTCATCAGGTGGCCTGGGCAGCAAGGCAAACAGAGAGTGGGTGAGTGGTAGGAATGATGCAGAAGCTGCTGCTTGGAGAAGACAGCTGAGAACACCAAGCAGAGCTCTGATTGTGGCAGGGCGCTGTGTCTGTCAAAGAGGGGCACTCTGTGTTGGGTGGAGGGTAGGGGGTGGGGACAGGAGACATGCCAGGGAGGAAATGGGTCTTCTGTTGCAAGGGGGAGGAGGGCAAACCGCCTCGCAGTCTGCAGAAAGGCCAGAGAGTTTGGTCCGGCTTTCTGCTCTGAAGCAGGAGAGAAGCCCCACGATGCTGCTACTGCTACAGGCTCTCCAGTCCACTGGTTCTCAGGCGTGCTACTAAGCCACTGCCCCAGGGGACATCCTGCTGCTCCAATAGGGGCTGGGGGAGCCCCCTAGGGTTGGTGCAGCACGGCTGCTCCCCTGCTCCACCCTTGGAGGAATGTGCTGCTCTTTCCTCTAGCTGGGGAGGGCGGACAAAGCGGCGTATCACCATGCCTGGTCTTGACTGGGCCCTCGTGTCTGGAAGGTGCTAGCCCACCCCAGCCTCTCTTACTCTGTCGCACCATCACGATCCTGTGGATGGCGTGAAGAGCCTCTGCAGACCCACAGCTGATGTTCTCGTCCTCCTCGGCACAGCACAGGGTGAGGCACCCCATCAGCTGCCCCAGGAGTGGCACAGGCTTCGTCTGGAAGGTGCGAACGCTGACCGTGCCCACTCTGTTTGTGAACGAGTCCTGGGGTTGAGAGGATGGACAGTGGCAGCTTGGCTGAGCTAGTGCACTTGAGACAGCAGGAAGGGGTGAGGGAGTGCTTAGAGGTTGCCTGAACCACCAGCTCCTTACCTGCATCAGAGAAGTGGGGATCAGGGCCTCGCTCAGACTGGCAATCCTCCCCACGGCATACCGACGCTTTGCCACTTTCTCGGATCTTGTGAGGGGCAGCAGGGCCTGAGAAGAGAAAAGCTGCTGGTTTGCCTTGGGATGCAGTGGCAGCTCCTGTAACGGCAGCTCTGCCAAGCGCCGGGCAGGGTTTACGCAGCGTGCCCAGGCTTCTCCTGAACAAGAGAAGAGCCTGGAAAGGGGGTATAGCCCGTCGCGGCCTTGGGGACAGACCTGCAAGATGATCTCCAGCGTAGTGGCAGTGTAGTCCGATGAAGTACACACCAGCACTTCCAGCACACTGTCCAGAGATTTCAGAATCTGTAAGGAAGACAGAGCGGGTGGTGCTTTTTTGTTGGTCCTTCCTCATGGGAAGCTGGCTTGAATGCCTGCTGCCTGAGGCAGGCCTCAGCTGCCCAGTGGTGCCAGCAACCTGCCCAGTGGTGTCTCAGGATCTCCGTTGTCTTTCTGTTTCTCCCGTGGTCTTTCAGCAGCCAAAGCTAACTAGGAAAAAGTGCGCAGGAACTGACTGGCAGCAGGCTCTCTGTAGCTCACTCGCTGCTTACCTCAGCATAAAGTGAAGCATCCAACTTGCCCCTCTCCGTCTCTGAAGCAAGAGAGCCAATGGCGTTGATGCAGGGGCCGAGGTGCTGTGACAGCAGTGCTAGGTTCTCTTTGCTGCAAGGAGAGGAGAGAAGGTGCCCGTTGGAGGCTGGCACTAGGAGCAGTGCCCAGATGCCCTGGGAAGGTGACCGTAGATGTCAGGGCCTGGGGTCACCAGGTGGGACCCGTACTGGGTGGGCAAGGCTTGTGTGGAGGCATCTTCTCCCTCTCCCGTGCTGCTGAGCCAGGGATAGAGGGCAGTCATGGCATGCAGTGCACAAAGCCCTTTCCAGCTCCTGCCTCTCTCCCTTCAGGGAAAAAAGCTGGGAAGGGAGACAATGGAGAGCCCCTGCCGGCACTGCCGGCTGGCTCTGCTGGCATGGCACCCTCTGCCCTCCTATCTGGTGCAGGGGAGAGCTGAGGCCCTAAGACAGAGCACCAAAGTCCTGCCCGGGTGGGGGAAGCCCGCTGCTGTCAGGCCCATGCTGTGGAGAGGCCCTGGCCAAGCCAGGGTATGGGGCAGGTACCTCCTTTCACTGATGGCATACGCAGCTTGCCAGCCCAGGAGCATCACAGTGCGCAGGTGGTCGAAGGGAGACTTAGGCAGTTGCATCTGGAGAGAGACAACATGGTCAGGATGGGACACGGGAAGCTGCCAGGGGCTGGCACTGATCTGCAGGGCAGGCAGAGCGTTGCTGGCACTATACCAGCATTGGCGTCAAGACCCGGGGGGTTAAGGGGGGCACAGGCCAGGCTGCTCTGTGCCCACAGAGGCCCGTCCCACCCTCCCCTGTGTGCAGAAACCCCTGTGCTGTTCTGACTGCTGGGCTGGTGCCCGGACAGCTCACCCTTCCCCCCTCCCCGCCCCACTGGGTATCCCCTCACCTTCTTCTCCACTCCCAGCTCGTCGCTGGGCAGGTACATGTATGTCCTCTCCATCCTGGTGCTGCAGATGGTGCGGATCGAGGCCAGAAACTTCAGCTTCCAGTCCTCTTCCTGACAGTCAGGGAGCAGAGAGACAAATAGGGAGGGTGAGAGGGCGGCGACATGGCCAGCAGGGCCACTGCACCACAGGGGTGCAGTGATGGCACAAGGGGCCAGGAGGGCAGCAGCTCAGCACAGCCAGCAGCCCTCCAAAAGCCTGTGTGTGGGCAGCAAACATGGCAGCCCCCAGCTGGGAGAAGCAGGCTGAGCCTCACGCACTGACAAAGTCTGCAGTTACCATTTTGGTGCCAGTGAGAACAGCCCAGAAGTAGTCACAGGCTTCCACGTCCTTGGGCTCCGGAGACATGACGGAGGCAGCAGAAGCATCATCTGATTAAAAAAGAATGGACAGAGCTGTAGGCGGGGCAGGAGGCAGAGGGAAGAGCCATGCCCTCTCTTGAGCCCTGTGCCCACCGCCCTGCCGACTGCAAGCCCTGGGTCGGAGCACTGATGCCCCCTTTCCTCAAGGTTGCCGCTGGCAGCAGAGCAGGAAAGGTCCCTGTCCTGCAGCACTCCTGCCAGGTGAGCAGCCTTCTGCTGCCTGTCCCCACAGCAAGAGCTGGGTCCCCTCCACTCTCTCCCGCTGGGAGCCTCCCCTGCTGCCAGGGGAGGCTGTGCTGGGGCTGGCTCCTGGCTCACAGCTGCCCTGCCCTTCAGGAACCGGCATGCCCCCCGCCGGCTGTACCCCTCTGCTGATGTTCCAGGGAAACGGGCTCCTGCTGCAGAACAGCGTGCACTCGCTGACTTTGGTCCCGTCCAGCCCGCTGGGGACCCTCGCTCGCTTGGCTTCCTCAGTTGTGGCAGTGGCATGGCAGTGCCATGCTGTGGCACCCGTCCCTGGTGGAGCCCCGACTCCAGCCTGCTGGTGAGCCTGGAGCCTGGGGCCAGGCTGGACGGGCCCAGCAGTGCCTGCGTACTTACCCCTCTGAAGCACATGGGTCTCCCACGTAGAATATGCAGCAGATCTGCTATCCTTCTCAGCGTTCAGGATCTCGGGGACAAGTAATAGCAGCCCCGCCAGGGCAAAATCGTCAGTGCCCCTTTGGCAAGGAGCCGCACAACTCGTGCACTGTCCCATTGTAATCCTCGTGGACACTGTGGGGCTGCCCTGCTGGTGCTGGGTAGTTGTAGCTGTCCCAGGGGTGAGTCACAAAGGGCTCTGCTGTGATGTCACCCAGGACAGAAGGGGGACGCTGTCTCCAGGGCGGAGGGCGTGAGGCCCAGGCACCTGACTCCTCTCAGATGCCACAAGGCCGCTGTGAGATGGGGAAGATGCTAAAACTTATCCAAATTAGTATTTAGCTACATATATGGTAAAATATCCTAATTATAAGGATGTAGATGAGAACCTTATGAGCAGCAGATGTAAAAAGGAAGATATCGCTCAAGGCCAACGGGTGAGGGAAGGACGAACAACTTGTTGGCAGGAAAGAAAGCAAAGATAAACAAAAAACTTCTACATGCTGTCCAGCAGCAGGTCCAAGTCCAGAAAGGTAAAGAGAGTTTAACCTGCTCTTCCTCACTGCGTTCAACCTGAAAGACCTCTGCCCACGACCACCAGGCTACGCTGCGCAGGTGCAACCGGGAGGAGCTAAGGGCGGGGAGTATGGAAATGAGTACTTGGAAGAGGTCTGCCTTTTGGGGAAATCAATGAATATGTATGAGAGCTCATGTAATATGTAACAGTATTCGTGTATAAAATTGTGAGAGACGAGCGGGCAGGTGTGCACTTTTTCAGGGAAGCCATTCCCAGTGCGCCTGGTGCACCGCAATAAAGTGTACCTACTTTACAACCCTATGGTTGTGGAGTCTTTTCCGCGCGTCACCTGTGTGCCCTCACACCCTCTTGGGACCACCCTGTGGCTCTGTGGCGTTTCCCAGAGCGCCAGTGTGCCTGAAGGACCTCCCTTTGTCTTCATGGGCACACCAGAGCCTTGCCTCTCCCACTCAGTGGCCAGAGCAGCCATGGATGTGACCTGGCAATCCTGGGAGACATTCTGACAGCAAAGGTCTGCAAAACACTGGCAGACACAACTGCCAGTCAGCCTGCAAACTGCTAATCCTTGAGAAGGCCCAAGTGGCCCCTTGGAACTTTGGCTGTGCACCTAAGAAGCAGAAACCTCCTGAGCGACCACTGATAAGGGCAAAAAGGAGGAGCTCTAACAGCACTTTATTGTCTGAAAAGGTGAATATACTTTGGGAAAGTATGGACATGGACACCTTCTGGGCCACTTTCCCTGCTTGTTCTACCCTGACCCCACAGCTTTTAGAACAGGGAGAAGCCCCTGTCTGCAGGGTCTGCAGAGAAACTTCTGTAATTTGAGTTGTTTGGATTGTGAGGAACGTGATCTCCACACAAGGGTGCCTTCTGGTTGCTATTGAGCAATCTAGAAAGTTCTCTAGTGCCACATAGGAGTAAATAACACTGTCAGCCTTCAGCTTGGAGGCAGATGTGGCGATGGCACCCTAGTATCCTGCCAAGTGTTGCCATCACGGCTAACTTCTTTTGTTGGTATCAAAACTTACCAATTCTTTTGTGATCTCTTGCTAATCATTAATCCTTCCTGTGATAATACTACCCTGGCCACACCGCTGAGTGTGTGAGGCACAGATGCTCTCTCCCACTTTCTGCAGTTTTTGGCATATCACATTTACATCCTTTCCCTCACGCTGAAATCTCTTTCAGTGCCAGGAAGTGCTTTGCAAAAAAGCCTCTACATTGCATTTTCCGTCCTTCTGAAAACGTGGTCACACATCCAATAGACAGAGAGAGCGAGCACAATTTAGAGCACATCCAAAAATCCTGCCCATAGGGAGACATTAGAAAACACCTGTGACTTCGGCTTTGGAACTGGAAATGGCACATTTTCAGAGTCCTGGGGTGACTAGTGTCATCATGTGCTCTGATCTTACCACCTAGTCCTGCTGGCCACGCTAGTTCTCATGCCGTCCAGGATGAGACACCTGGGCACGCTGCTGGCTCACGTTCAGCCAGCCATCAACCAGCATTCCCACGTCCTTTTCTGCTGGGCACACTTCCAGCCACTCTTCCCCAGGCCTAGGTGGCTGCATTAGGTTGCTGTGAACCAAGAGCAGGAGCCAGCACTTAGCCTTGTATAGTGGCACGAGATTGAACTCGGCCCATCGATCCTTTAACCCGGCTGGCAGCTAAGCACCACACAGGTGCCTGTACTGGGCTGGAGTGGCCGCAGGGGCTGGAGTGGTAGCAGTGCTGCACCTGGCCCTTGCTGGGGAGGTGCAGCAGCTGGGGAAGGCATCTGCCAGAGGGTTCAGTACTCGGGCAGAGGTGTGGGGCAACCACCAGCTCTGGCACTTCATGCTGCTGGGGCTGCAGGACAGAGGTCCCCCAGAGCTGCTCATCTGCAGCCAAGGCCAGCAGGCAGGTGAAGCGCTGCAGTCACTGAGGCACCAGGGCAGGAGGCAGCCAGGGACACCACGCATGGGGACCCCAGCAGGCTGTTCCCTAGGGCCTGGGCTCTAGAGCCCGCCACCGCGGACACAGGGCCAGACCCCTGCCCTGGCTGCGGCTCCCTTCCCAGGCTGGTGATGATGCTCTTTTTCTTTCCCTCGATGATGTTCTTTAGCTTCTCCTCATGCCCATCCGTCAAGTGCTGCCCAGCAAGCCTTAGGTGAGGAGCCACAGTCCTCAGGGGCTGCCTTTGTGTGACTTAGGGGGGCACTCCTGGCTCCAGCAAAGCCTCATTAGCTGCCCTCGTGAGGGCTGCCGGCTTCTGGTGGTTCCCTCAGCTACTTTGATGGCTGCACACTGTGATCCCCACTCCACTGTGGAATACATCTGCCCCAGAGCCGATCGCCTCAGGCGAGTGACTGTTAGATGGCGGTTAACAGTGCTCACAACAGAAGGCTTTTCATAGTCCACAAATTCCTTTAGCTGCCATTTCACAGCTCCACTTACAAAGGGAGCCCGAGCTTTCTCTCTCCCCTAAGCACAGCCCTAACCGACGCGCGGAAAAGACTCCACAACCATAAGGTTGTAAAGTAGGTACGCTTTATTGCGGTGCACCGGACACACTGGGAATGGCTTCCCTGAAAAAGGTGCGCGCCTGCCCGCTCGTCTCTCACAATTTTATACACGAATACTGTTACATATTACATGAGCTCTCATACATATTCATTGATTTCCCCAAAAAGGCAGACCTCTTCCAAGTACTCATTTCTATACTGCCTGCCCTTAGTTCCTTCCGGCTGCGCCTGCGCAATGTAGCCTGGTGGTCGTGGGCAGGGGTCTTTCAGGATGAAGGCAACGAGGAAGAGCAGGTTAAGCTCTCTTGACCTTTGTGGACTTTGACCTTCTGTTGGACAGTTTAGGCCTTTTTTGCTTGTCTTTGCCTTGTTTCCTGCCAACAAGTTGTTCATCCTTCCCTAATGAGTTGTTCATCCTTCCCTCACCCGTTGGCCTTGAGTGATATCTTCCTTTTTACATCTGCTGCTCATAAGGTTCTCGTCTACATCCCAGATAATTAGGATATTTTACCATATATGTAGCTAAATCCATCAATGCAAAATGGACTTCTTTACCGGATGCGGGGGGAAACCTTGTTACAAAAGATGAGGAAAAGGCGGAGGTGCTTAATGCCTTCTTTGCCTCAGTCTTGTACTGGGTCTGGCTGGAATGTTAACTTTCCCGGCAGCAGCCCATTCAGTGCCGTACTCTGTACTTGTAGCTGGAACAGCAGTGTTATCACACCAGTGTTGTGTCTACTGCTGAGCAGCAGTGGCACAGCATTGGGCCTTTCTCTAACCCTCCTAGGGGGTGGGCAAAAAGTGAGGAGAGAAACATCACTAGGGCAGTTGACCTAAACCAATCAAAGGGATATTCCATACCATGTGGTGTCACACTCAGCAATAAAAGGTGGAAACAGGAAGAAGAGGGGAGGGGTGGGCTCTCGTTGAGAAGACGTCGGTCCTCCTCTCGAACACCGGCTGCGTGCGTTGAGGCCTTGCTTCAAGGACGTGGTCAATCATCGCTCATTTGTGGGAAGTAGAGAGTAATTTCTTTCCTCTGCACTTCCATATAGTTTTCATTTATTTTGTTTGTTTGTTTTCCTCCCTTTTTCCCCTTTCCCTTTTATTTTCCCCTTAGTTAAATTGTTTACTTCATGGTAGTCTTTATTTAATTATTATAATTATTTCCCTTTAATTAAATTATCCTTATCTCAACTCGTGAGTTGTTCTTTGCTTTACTTCTCCCCCTCCTTATCTAAAGGAGGGGGAGTGAGAGAGCGGTTGTGGGGTTTAGCTGCCCAGCACGGTAAAACCACCACAGTCCTTTTTTGGCGCCCAACGTGGGGCTCGAAGGGTTGAGATAACAATAGAATTGATTAAACGCATACAACTAACACACTTGCTTGCTAGTAACCATGTTCCTTGCCCTGTTAATAATAATGGCTTTGTTCATATGTCACGCAATTCGTGTCATATTCTCCTTTCTCCTATATATCCGATCCGACCAAGTGCTACAATCTGTGTTCACTTTTTTTAATTCGTTGTGCTGCCAAGCACTGACCTTGGTTTTACTCTGGAATTCAGGCTCTGCGCTGTTATCATTTGGGTCCCATGGAAACTATCTTTCAGAGAATATTCAGAGCTACACTGCCTTCCTTTTCTCATCTGGACACCAGTTTATTAATAATATCAGGAATGGTACCTTTCCCTTCTTTCACAGTGGGCTAATTACAACAGTTTGGGAGTATTTTGAAGATCCATCTGTAACCCATGTATTGCTATTTCTAATTCTGAATAACAGGTTTCATTTTCTCTCTAAGATTAGTCGATTGTTTAGAAAACTTATTTGGGAATCTGTCCCGAAACAGTCTCGTGGTGAGTGGCACGGTGTGTGGGATGATGTTAGCAGATACCTGTCACGAGTGTCTCCTCCAATAGTTTTGAACTTCACCCCTGAGCAAGTGCTAAATCCTAAAAACTTGGTAGAATGTTTGAGAGTGGTATGTCCTGATCCTGATAATGCCGGAGAACAACAGCTTGCAGCATTGTGCTGGGTCCTGGTTTATTCCTATCAAACACTGTTTAACATCATCCAGCAACTTGAAGAGAGGGAGGAAGTCTCTGAATCTGATGACCAAGTAACACATGCTGTGGCTGACCCAGAGGACCAACCAACTATGGTATCAGTCGCCCCCATAGTCAAGTCAAAACAATGGAAACGGAGGTCAGCTCGTTTAGTAAGGGAAGAAGGCTCTCCTAAGAAGGAGGGAGAAGGGGAATTGGCAGGTACCTCTAAAGCAGAGCCGTCACAAAAACAGCAGGAAGACGAGACGGAAATCATAAAGGAATCAGAAATCACTCGATCCTTATCCCTGAGTGAGATGCGAGAAATACGAAAGGATTATGGTCGACGCCCAGGTGAACACATCCTCACTTGGCTGCTCCGATGCTGGGATGCTGGGGCCAGTAGCCTACAATTAGAAGGCAATGAAGCCAAGCAGCTGGGATCCCTCTCTAGAGAAAGGGTAATCGACAAAGTAATCGGGAGAGGAGCACAGGCCCTCAGCCTCTGGAGACGACTCCTGGCAGCTATCAAAGAAAGATATCCCCATAAGGAAGATATTGTATATCACATAGGCAAGTGGACCACTGTGGATAAAGGTCTCCAACATCTGCGGGAATTAGCTGTGCGGGAGATGATTTATAGTGATTTGGACAATGCCCAGACACCTCAAGACCCCGATGAAGTCCAGTGCACAACATCCATGTGGCGTAAATTTGTGCGGAGTGCACCAGCAGCACATGCCAGTACCCTGGCAGCAATTCACTGGGATGAGGGGATGGGACCAACAATGTATGATGTCTCCTGCCAACTTCAAAAATATGAAGACAATCTCTCTGCTCCGCTACAGTCCTGTGTCTCAGCTGTGGAGAAATTGTCTAAAGGACTTGACAAGCTTGTGGAGAAAGTATATTCCCCCTCATCTAGACAGAGTGATACTTCAGCCACTAAGAATCAGCATTCGCCTGCTCAAGGGAGAGAGTACCCAAGACGTACACCACGTGGCACCTTGTGGTTTTATCTGCGTGACCATGGGGAAGATATGAGGAAATGGGATGGTGTACCTACTTCAACCCTAGCTGCTCGGGTACGTGAACTGAAAGGAAATACAGCAGCAAGAAGAGGGGCTCCTAAGAGAAATGCTGCTCCAGTTTCTATTGGGCAGTACCCCAGAGGCAGTAGAAGAGCTGATGTTATTCTTGACCACGATGAAGGGACCTCTACCTCTCATTTGCCAGAATTTGTGCATTTGCAAGAATTAAGTGGCAGACGCTCCAGCCAGGACTAGAGGGGCCCTGCCTCTGGCCAGGTAGAGGAGAGGGATAACCGGATTTATTGGACTGTGTGGATCCGACGGCCTGGAACATCAGAACCACAGGAATACAAAGCTTTAGTGGACACTGGCGCACAATGTACCATAATGCCATCAGGCTACCAAGGGACAGAACTCACCTGTATCTCTGGAGTGACAGGGGGATCCCAACAACTATCTGTACTGGAAGCTGAAGTGAGTCTAACTGGGAATGAGTGGCAAAAGCATCCCATTGTGACTGGCCCAGAGGCTCCGTGCATCCTTGGCATAGACTATCTCAAGAGAGGGTACTTCAAGGATCCAAAAGGATACCGGTGGGCTTTTGGCATAGCTGCTTTGAGCACAGAGAAGATTAGGCAGCTGTCTACCCTGCCTGGCCTTTCAGAAGACCCTTCTGTTGTAGGATTGCTGAAGGTTGAAGAACAACAGGTACCAACTGCTACCACAACGGTGCACCGACGGCAATATCGCACCAACCGAGACTCCCTGATTCCCATCCATGAGTTGGTTCACCGACTGGAGAGTCAGGGAGTAATCAGCAAGACTCGCTCACCCTTTAATAGTCCTATATGGCCAGTACGAAAGTCTAATGGCGAGTGGAGGCTAACAGTGGACTATCGAGGCCTGAATGAAGTCACGCCACCACTGAGTGCTGCAGTGCCAGACATGCTAGAACTTCAGTACGAACTAGAGTCAAAGGCAGCCAAGTGGTACGCCACAATTGATATTGCTAATGCATTTTTCTCCATCCCTTTAGCAGCAGCATGCAGGCCGCAGTTTGCTTTCACTTGGAGGGGCATCCAATACACCTGGAATCGGCTGCCCCAGGGGTGGAAACACAGCCCTACCATTTGCCATGGACTGATCCAGTCTGCACTGGAGCAAGGGGGAGCTCCTGAGCATCTTCAGTACATTGACGACATCCTCGTGTGGGGCAACACAGCAGAAGAAGTTTTTGAGAAAGGGAAGAAAATAATCCAAATTCTCCTGAAAGCTGGTTTTGCCATTAAAAAGAGCAAGGTCAAGGGGCCTACACAGGAAATCCAGTTCTTGGGGGTAAAATGGCAGGATGAACGTCGCCATATTCCAATGGATGTGATCAATAAAATAACAGCAATGTCTCCGCCAACTAGCAAAAAGGAAACACAAGCTTTCCTAGGCCTCGTGGGATTCTGGAGAATGCATGTGCCAGGCTATAGTCAGCTTGTGAGTCCTCTATATCGAGTGACTCGAAAGAGAAACTATTTTGAGTGGGGCCCTGAGCAACAACAGGCATTTGAACAAATCAAACAAGAAATAGCTCGTGCAGTAGCCCTTGGGCCTGTCCGTACTGGACCAGCTGTGCAAAATATACTGTACACTGCAGCTGGGGAGCATGGGCTCACCTGGAGCCTTTGGCAGAAAACCCCAGAAGAAACTCGAGGTCGACCTCTGGGCTTCTGGAGTCGGGGCTATCGAGGATCAGAAGCCAATTACACCCCAACTGAAAAGGAAATACTCACAGCATATGAGGGTGTTCGAGCTGCTTCAGAAGTTGTGGGTACAGAGGCACAGCTCCTCTTGGCACCGCGGCTACCTGTGTTACATTGGATGTTCAAAGAGAAAATTCCCACTACACACCATGCAACTGATGCTACATGGAGTAAGTGGATAGCGTTAATTACACAGCGGGCTCGAATGGGAAAACCCAATCGCCCAGGAATCCTGGAAGAGATTATGGACTGGCCGGAAGGCAGAGATTTCGGAGTGCCAACAGAAGAGGTAACCCGTGCTGAAGAGGCACCACCATACAATGAGTTGCCAGAAGACAGAAAGCAGTATGCGTTGTTTACTGACGGATCCTGCCGTGTGATAGGGAGCCATCGGAAATGGAAAGCTGCTGTGTGGAATCCCATACGACGAGTTGTGGAAGCCATGGAAGGGGAAGGTGAGTCGAGTCAGTATGCAGAAGTAAAAGCCATACAACTAGCCCTAGATATCGCCGAAAGAGAAAATTGGCCAGTATTGTATCTTTATACTGACTCATGGATGGTGGCAAATGCTCTGTGGGGGTGGCTGCAGCAATGGAAAGAGAGCAACTGGCAGCGCAGAGGTAAGCCTATCTGGGCTGCTACCCTGTGGCAAGATATTGCTGCCCGGGTAGAAAACCTGGATGTTAAAGTACGTCATGTAGATGCCCACATGCCCAAGAGTCGCACTACTGAAGAACATCAGAACAACAAAGAAGTGGATCGAGCTTCGAAAATTGAAGTGGCTCAGGTGGACCTAGACTGGGAACGTAAGGGTGAGCTGTTTGTAGCTCGATGGGCCCATGAAACATCAGGACATCTGGGGAGAGATGCCACTTACAGATGGGCTCGTGATCGAGGGGTGGACTTGACCATTGAGGCCATCACGCAGGTTACCCATGAGTGTGAGACCTGTGCTGCAATCAAGAAAGCCATGAAGGTAAAATCTCCCTGGAACAGGGGGAGATGGCTAGGGTTTCAATATGGTGAGGCCTGGCAAATTGACTATATCGGACCACTCCCAAAAACTCGCCAAGGCAAACGGTACATACTCACCATGGTAGAAGCAACTACTGGGTGGCTGGAAACATACCCTGTAAACCATGCCACAGCCCGAAACACTATCTTGGGCCTGGAAAGACAAGTATTGTGGCGTCATGGTACACCAGAGAGAATTGAGTCTGACAATGGGAGTCATTTCCGAAACAATCTTGTTACCTCCTGGGCAAAGAGGCATGGTATTGAGTGGGTGTACCACATCCCTTACCACCCACAAGCCTCTGGGAAGGTTGAGAGGTAAAATGGACTGTTAAAGACTATGTTACGAGCATTAGGTGCTGGGACGTGGAAACAATGGGACACAAATCTACCAGAAGCCACTTGGCTAGTTAACAATAGGGGGTCTGACAGCCGTGCTGGTCCTGCCGAAACAAAACCCCTACACACTGTGAAAGGAGCTAAGGTTCCCGTAGTGCATATAGGAAGGTGGATGGGGAAGGCAGTGTGGGTTGCTCCTGCCTTGGGAAAAGGCAAACCCCCTCGTGGGATTGTCTTCGCCCAAGGACCAGGGTATACCTGGTGGATCATGCAAAAGAATGGGGATATCAAGTGTGTGCCTCAAGGAGATTTGACATTGAGAGAAAACTAATCTATAATCTAAGTTATATGTTGTAGGAAGATGCTGTAGGATCAACAACAGGTCAACTTTGCAAGGAGCCGGGCAGTGCAACAAGGACTTGAGCTAAGCTGGTGCTGGTGTCCAGACATCAAACTCCGCCTGCCTTGAGTGGCCACTTTGGCAGATGAAGACCTAATCATCAACAGTTCTTATAAACATTTTCCAAGAAAGACCTATGGAATGAAAAGATACACCTGCCTATCCTGTCCTGTTAAATCCTTGTCCTGTTAAAGTACAAGGGATAATGATGAGAATGCTTGTATGCTAAAGTATGGGGATCTGAGTGTGACACAAATGTTATGGAATAAGGGGTGGAGGTTGTACTGGGTCTGGCTGGAATGTTAACTTTCCCGGCAGCAGCCCATTCAGTGCCGTACTCTGTACTTGTAGCTGGAACAGCAGTGTTATCACACCAGTGTTGTGTCTACTGCTGAGCAGCAGTGGCACAGCATTGGGCCTTTCTCTAACCCTCCTAGGGGGTGGGCAAAAAGTGAGGAGAGAAACATCACTAGGGCAGTTGACCTAAACCAATCAAAGGGATATTCCATACCATGTGGTGTCACACTCAGCAATAAAAGGTGGAAACAGGAAGAAGAGGGGAGGGGTGGGCTCTCGTTGAGAAGACGTCGGTCCTCCTCTCGAACACCGGCTGCGTGCGTTGAGGCCTTGCTTCAAGGACGTGGTCAATCATCGCTCATTTGTGGGAAGTAGAGAGTAACTTCTTTCCTCTGCACTTCCATATAGTTTTCATTTATTTTGTTTGTTTGTTTTCCTCCCTTTTTCCCCTTTCCCTTTTATTTTCCCCTTAGTTAAATTGTTTACTTCATGGTAGTCTTTATTTAATTATTATAATTATTTCCCTTTAATTAAATTATCCTTATCTCAACCCGTGAGTTGTTCTTTGCTTTACTTCTCCCCCTCCTTATCTAAAGGAGGGGGAGTGAGAGAGCGGTTGTGGGGTTTAGCTGCCCAGCACGGTAAAACCACCACAAGTCTTTAGCGGCAATATCGGTCGTTCTCTGGATACCCAGTACCCTGAGCTGGTGGAAGGGGATGGGGAGCAGAATGTGGCCCTCACTATCCATGAAGAAATGGTTGGCGACCTGCTACGGCACTTGGATGTGTGCAAGTCAGTGGGGCCGGATGGGATCCACCCGAGGATACTGAGAGAACTGGCGGAGGAGCTGGCCAAGCCGCTTTCCATCATTTATCAGCAGTCCTGGCTATCGGGGGAGGTCCCAGTTGACTGGCAGCTAGCAAACGTGACGCCCATCTACAAGAAGGGCCGGAGGGCAGACCCGGGGAACTATAGGCCTGTCAGTTTGACCTGAGTGCCAGGGAAGCTCATGGAGCAGATTATCTTGAGAGTCCTCACGCAGCACTTGCAGGGCAACCAGGCGATCAGGCCCACTCAGCATGGGTTTATGAAAGGCAGGTCCTCCTTGACAAACCTGATCTCCTTCTATGACAAAGCGACGTGCTTAGTGGAGGAGGGAAAGGCTGTGGATGTGGTCTACCTTGACTTCAGCAAGGCTTTTGACACCATTTCCCAAAGCCTTCTTTTTCTCTCCCTCTTCTGTGACTGAAGCGGCATTGAGGCACACATTCCCCATGATGGCCTTTTCCGTATCCTTGCTGTATCTTGTGCTGTCTCAGTGGTCCTTGCAAACACCACAAGGTAGCTTATAACTCATGAAATGCAAGCAATCCATGCTCAGTCCAGTCTCACATTTCCCAAAAGTTAAGTTCTTTCTGCCCAGCTTACAAACACTGCCTCTCCATTTCCCCCATCTGCAACATGTTCTGTACAGTTATCCATTTCTTAGTGAACAGCGCTCGCTTCTGACTTAGGTGAATTCAGGTCTGTGCCAGGTTTTGCAGCATGTACCTCATTGCACGGAACTTCAACAACTTTCTTCATAACCTTCAGCTCACTGGGATGAGGGGTTTCTCTGCGCTGTAGGCCCTACCGAAGAAAAAGCACTCATGCAGAGCATGACATTTAACAATCAGAGGAATACGTGTCATACCTCAAGATTGAATCAGTTCAAATGACATGTTTTATCAGACCACTAGAGCCCAAGCTGGACATGAACAAAACGTCACAGAATCTGATGTGGACTTCTCTGCTATTACAGTGTGCAGCTGGGTACAGGACTTCATTCTGGTCTAACCAAAGCTCGCACAAGTTTGGTAGCACTCCCAGAGTTATCTGGCTGTAACAGAGCAGGGCAGTAGCAGTGTCACAGCAGTAGCAGTGTCAGTCCTTTCCAGGGGAGAAACTGCTCTAGGATATTCCAAATCACACTAAAACTCTGCAAAACTCGATGTTACTGCTTTCACACCTCCTACAACCATTCACCAAATGGTTTATGAAACTAACATTTTGGTGTGCCACAATACTGCAGCAAATATGTTTGGAAGTGTCTGGGTTAGCATACTGGCTGCGGAAGCTCCCAACAGGAAACATGGAAGACAACAGGAAGGACTGTCCAGTAGCAAGGTTTTGGAAATGCTGGACCCACAGTAGAAATGTGTCTTTCTCCCCCTCCTCCCAGACATGAATAAAAGCTTTTGGTTAACACTGACAATCCCAACATGATATAGCAGCGCTATCAGCAATGGTAGACGTGTTCATAGTATTGCTCCTTTTGTTACCTGTAAACACAACACACACTGATGAGTGTTTGGTTTAGGAGTTAAAGCACCACTCGAGTGCTGTTCAAGCATCAGCCAACTGTTCTCACAAGCAGGCTGCAGCTTTGTGCATAGGAAGCTGCAAAATCTCTTCTGTCTCCCATTTTAGTTGGCTTTCTGCCAAAAAGCATTTCAGAACATTAAGAACAGGGTTCAGTAACAACTTGATCCACAACTGCAAAGGTAAATATCACTGGATTTCCCCCAGTGTCAAGACGAGCTGTAATTCAAGATTATGCACTGGCTCTCAGCGTACTTAGGTTTAGGCTTGGGTTTAGAGCCCTCCATGGAGGCACCCTGATCCAGAGGGCACACACCACATGCTAGGCTGACATCACTGTCAGGAACAACATGGAATGGTCCTGTACTTTCTAAAGGAGAAAATAAATTACGAAGGGAAATGCAGAAAGTCAGCCCAGCAGAAGTGAAAAACGACAGCTGGTGGCAGTGAAACACAGCAGAGAAATAAAGTACCAGACAAGAATTTCATTGGAAAGGAAAGATCTTTAGGCAGCTAGATAGCAACAAAGAATGCCTCAGAGCAAAGGGGCTTGGAAAAAGCAGAGCAAGGTGTGTATAAGTGTAGTAGAAAGTGAAACAGGGCCAACACGCAAAGAAAACATTACACTGGGAACAATGACTAGGCCATCCTGGGCAGATCAGAATCTTCCCAAACAACCTGAGGGTCTACTTCTTTGCATTTCAGACAAAACAAAACAAAACAAAACAAGAAACACTTCCAAAAAGGTACAGATGCTACCCCTACCAACCACCCATATTCCCTCCCCACCATGCCTCACCTACCAGTAATTCCAGGTCATTAGCACCAAGGTCCAACTGTTCTAACTTGACAAGGAATGAGAGTGAACTGCAAGATACAAGGAATATAAAGGGGAAAAGAGAGGAAGAGGAAGAGGAAGAGGAAGAGGAAGAGGAAGAGGAAGAGGAAGAGAGAATGAGAGAGAGAGAGAGAGAGAGAGGAAGGAAGGAAGGAAGGAAGGAAGGAAGGAAGAAAGGAAGGAAGGAAGGAAGGAAGGAAGGAAGGAAGGAAGGAAGGAAGAGAGGAAGAAGGAAGGAAAGAAGGAAGGAAAGGAAAGGAAAGGAAAGGAAAGGAAAGGAAAGGAAAGGAAAGGAAAGGAAAGGAAAGGAAAGGAAAGGAAAGGAAAGGAAAGGAAAGGAAAGGAAAGGAAAGGAAAGGAAAGGAAAGGAAAACTAATAATACTGTGTACAAACAAGTGATGTACAATGCACCCGCTGACTGATGCCCAGGCTATCCCTAAGCAGCCAGACCCCCCACCCTGTCCAGCCCCCCATATAATTGTTCAGCATGATGCCATATGGTGTGGATTAGCCCTTTGGCCAATTTGGGTCAGCTGTCCTGGGTTTGTCCCCTCCCAGCTTCTTCTTCACCCCAGCCTGCCTGCTGGCAGGACGGAGCAAGAACCTGAGAAGTCCTTGGCTTAGTGTAAGAACTGCTCTGCAACAATTAAAACATCAGGGTGATACCAACGTTAGTCTCATACTAAATCCCAAACACAGCTCTGTAACCTGCCCTGATACTGACATCAGGCTGACGGGCCTGTAATTCCCTGCAAAGTCCTTCCAGCCCTTCCTGTTGCCTGGAGGCACGTCTGCCAGCCTGCAGTCCACTGGGGCCTCCCTCATCCCAGTGGGCAGCAGAAGAGACCTGCTGCGCTCCTCTCTTGCCACGGGAGCCCCACGGCTCCCACTGTCCCCCCAGGCCACAGTGAGCTCCACAGCCCTTCCAAGGAGGCAGGAGCAGCTGGTGCAGCAAGGCTGCCTCTGCCCTCCGCAAGCAACCTCAGGGCCCCATATACAACAGCCTGGCAGCATGGCTCTTACCCTCCAAACCGTCACACAGGTAGTCATTGTGGGCTTACATATGATGTTACAAGCACCCTGAAGTCCATAGCACTAATATCTACCTCTCTGTGAATATAACAGGCCATCAAATTATGGTCCCTTCATTTCGTATTTCATGTTAACAGTTAGTATGTCACTCAGTAGTCATGTAACTTATTTCTCTTGAGACCTAAGACAATATTAAATTACATCTCATGCTTCTTCTATATTTGTCAAGGTGGGTGATTTATGGACTAATGAACACATTTCATGTGAACTTTTACAATATTCACCTCAGTTTCATTTCCATACTCAATATGATGTTCATGAAGGTGCATGACTACAGGATTGCTTTTCTCCAGTTAATTAGAATTCAGAGCATTTCTCTAGGTTAAAAGCAAAGAGTATGCAGCCACTTATGTTAAAATTGTTGCCCTGATTTTCACTGCTAGTGATTTCAAATTCTTTTCAGGCTAATTGGTCTGCTTTTCACATTACTTAGCTTTCATCATCCCTTTGCACTTCATTTATAACATATTCATTTTTTATATATCAGAATCCTACTCACTGCACTTTAGAAAACAGTCTTCCTGGCAGGGGAGAAGGAACAGAGGTCTATGAAATAGGATATAGCTAATGATGTAATTAGCAGTATACCAAGCTAGTACCAGACCCAAAGGATTATAAAGTTTATAAATGTTTATAAATCTAGTTATCTGATTAATTTTATATTTTGGCTTTTGGTTTTGGTTGGATGGTTTATTGGTTGGTTTGGTTTGGTTTAGCTTGGTTTTGTTGTTGTTTTGTTTTGTTTTTGAGAAAGCCTGAGAAAGTCATAATTTTGATGAGGCTGAAACTCATGAGTGGTATATGGATAACTTTTCAGCCCAGGGAGGTTTGCATCTCTTTTTCCAGTGAGCTATTCATTCAAGAATAGCTCTAGAATAGTTGAGCTATTGATCAGCGTCCAGGTGATTTTTTATATTGTTTTTGCAGATGTGGAGGGATGAGGCATGTGCTACAGGGTAATGGATGCAGTGGAGTTCTCTGTAAAGGTGATCTAGTGTATAGTGTTGGAGAGAAGGCACTACAGTTGGTGACTACATGAAAATAGTTTTTGCTTGTTTGGAAGCTCTCTACAGGTACCTCAAAGGAGGCTGTAGCAAGGTGGGGGTTGGTCTGTTCTCCCACGTGCCTGGTGACAGGATGAGGGGGAATGGGCTAAAGTTGCGCCAGGGGAGTTTTAGGTTGGATCTTAGGAAGAACTTCTTTACTGAAAGGGTTGCTAGACATTGGAACAGGCTGCCCAGGGAAGTGGTGGAGTCACCATCCCTGGAAGTCTTGAAAAGACATTTAGATGTAGAGCTTAGGGATATGGTTTAGTGGGAACTGTTAGTGTTAGGTCAGAGGTTGGACTCGATGATCTTGAAGTCTCTTCCAACCTAGAAATTCTGTGATTCTGTGTGATTCTGTGAAGATGCAAAGCAGGGCATGAAGTGGAATGTCAGCACCAGAGCCTACCTGAGCAAGTTAAGTGATGACCACCATGTTGAAACAGAGGTTATTTATTTGAGGGACTGGTGTGGCAGTTTTAAGTATTTCCCGTTTGGGTATTACAGGTGATGCCCAGTCCTCAGTGTGGGAGAATTATCCTTGGGGCAGGTGAATGGTTTGGGTAAAGGAGTGGGAGAGAGGAATCGCGGGAGGTAGATGCAGAGAATAGTCAGACTTGCTAGTGTCTCTGATAAGCACTGGCCTTGGGCAAGGTGGGAGTTGAGCAGCCTGCTTCCACTTCTCTCTTATACAGATGTTGTGGATGGAGGTCTGTAGGCTTGGTATGAGAGGCTACTGAGGGACGGTGTCTTGCCATATGAGGATGGTCCTTATCTGGCAGCAGAAGAGAATCTTGAAGGCCATGGTGCCTGGAGTGAAACCTTTCATTTGATTATTTGTAAAATGAATCTTAATGAAATACATGCTAAACATACATATCTTTACTATTTGACTCTCCACACAAATCATGCTAGACATCACTCCAGGGAAGGGAACAGATAATGTAAGGATATAAAGGAAATGGTTTTAGTGTTAGGAAAAAGCGTTGGTGTTAGCATTAGTTGATAAAGTGAGAGGAATGTCATAAAAGAGCTGGGGGGAGAAAGAAGAGATTGGAAAGCTGGAAGAGGTAGGTGAAAGGCTGGGCTCCTTCGTCTCCACCAAGACAGGGATGCCTTGTTGGTAAGCTCTGCACCTTCATCTTTTGGAGAGGAATACCTGAGATAGCATTTTGCTAGCACTGTTATCAGATATGAGCGCTATTGCAGAAAGGGTGTTTATCAAAAACAATTCCAAATCTCATATAGAAAATAGAATCATAGAATCATCCAGGTTGGAAAACACCTCTAAGATCATCTAGTCCAGTCCCATCTGTCACCTTATTAGAAGTTTTCAACTTTGTGAAACTGTCTCAGTGAAAGTTGTTGGCAGGGCTCTTAAACAGGCAAGTGTTTGACTTTGATAGGCACCTTTCAATGTGACACAGATCCTACTCCCACTCCACCTAGGTCTCCCACAAAAAGTTATTTACAACAGAAGCCATTTTATATCTCATGGTATATCTCTACTTCCTTTGGCAGTGTGAGAAAAATCTCAATTAATTTTCTTCAGACAGGATCTTCTGCAAAGCTATTTTATTTGTGATTGGAATGGCGGAAGTCCTGTCAATTAAGAGTGCATTTTAGTAAACAAATCATAACCTTTTATTCCCTATTACCCGACGCCTGATCACCTCCCCTGTTTCCTCATTGACTGAGTACTACAGGTTCACAAGCTACCCAACACTCCTCTATAGCATATATGTACAATTTTCCTTTCTTTCTTTTTTTTTTTTTTTTTCCAACCCTTTAATTTCTCCTTTCTTATGTTTTGAGAATTTGTGATCTTTGTTTTACTATTCTCACACTGCTCATCCTATTTTTCTCAAGCTTCTACCTTGTTCTGGAACAGTGAGGGGCCTTCTACTGTCCACTTACCTACTTTGCATTTCTCCTTGTTATGACTCCACAACTACCTTTGAATACAGAAAACTAGTTCTCTACTGCAAAAACACAACTTAGTTTCTCACAGCAGCCTTTTCACACACTCACTCACAACGGAAGTCTGTACTCTCTCTGTCTCCAAATCCTAACCCTAACTCTGAACTTTCTGTGAAACAAAACAATTTGTGGACTTTGACTGATTCCAAAGTGCTGCCCATACAGCAGGGCCCCACGTGCCCCAAGGCTCCAAGAGCCCTGCTTGCATATCATAGTGGGACTGGCTCTGGTCTGCACTCAGCTCACAACCACAAGATGTGTGCTGCTGTGTCCCCAACCCCAAAGGCACATCCTTTGAAAGTCCCTTCACAGTCACACTAACAATGGGAGTCTGTGTTTTCTCTCTCTCCAAACCCTAAGCCTAACTCTAGACAGTGCCCAGGTCCAACACACACCACACACAGCACTTCCATGAAATGCTGCTTGCAGTGGAAGCAATTTATTTAGTAGCCCTTGATTTCCTTTGGCAGCCTTTTAATGAAATTGCTCACAATGGGAGTCTGGACTTTCTCTGTCTCTCTCTAAACCCTAACCCTAGCCCTAGACATTGCCTAGATCCAAGAAACATTTCACCTAGTGCTCCCAAGAAAAATTGCTCACAACAGAATCTTTTGGTAGCCCTCCACTTGCTTTGGCAGCACTCTCACAACTTCAGTCACAAGGGGAGTCTGTGCTTCCTTTCTTTCCAAACATAAGGACAGGGATAAGACAGCTCCCAGGTCAAACATTCGTCCTAGCAAGAGCTCCCATGAAAAAGTGTTCCCATCTGAAGCATTTGGTAGCCCTCAACTTCCTTTGGCAGCCCTTTCACAACCTTAGTCCTAGAGAGAGTTTGACCTTTCTCTCTCAAAACCTTAATCCTAACCCTAGGCAGTGCCCTAGTCAACACCCTCTTCCAATACCCACCCCACCTAGGCTCCCATAAAATAGTGCTCACAACAGAAACCTCTTGATAGTCCTTGACCTTCTTTGGCAGAATTTTCACAAACCCACTCAAAAAGGGAATCTAGCTTAGAGCTTGGGGATATGATTTAGCGGAGGACTGTTAGTGTTAGCTCAGAGGTTGGACTCGATGATCTTGAGGTCTCTTCCAACCTAGAAATTCTGCGATTCTGTAAATATTAATTCGGAGAAGTTTTAGCATCTTCCCCATCTCAGTAGCACATATGAAGCAAGGAGTGTTGCCTACATATTCATTCTTAATCCATCGCTCTCTAATTTCTAATCCCATGTTTCACAACGAGGAGCAGCCCAACGATCAAGCGCAGCAAGGACCTGGGCCAGCACCCCGGAGCCCATGTGGGCACGCCTCGGGACGGAGCAGCCCACCTGACCCTGCGGGGACTCTGGAACGCCCCCCCACCGTGGCCCTCCCCTCCTCTGCTCGCTCTGCACTATGGCAGCTTCCACCGTCCCAAACTGCCCATGCTGTCTCTCTCCAGGTGCCCACACAGGTTCCGAGGGAGCCTTCAGACCGCCTCCCTGGTAAGGCAGCTTGTGCTGACGGGCCTGCTTCAGTGCCCCGCGTCTCTTGCTGGGGGAGCAAGCTCTCCTTTTCTGAGAAGAACTTGCTTCTTAGTTCCAACCTGAACCTTCCCTGGCAAGGCCTGACAACCACCACCATAAGAAAACAGATGTTTTACTAAGACACACTGAGAAAAGCAGGGATGGAAAGTCAGTTGTCGGGGTGGGAGTCTTCTTCCTGAGAGGAGTCCATTCTCCTGTCCACGTTGGCTTTCATGCGAGCTGCCAGGCGGGAGAACCTCCGTCCTGCTGATGTGCCCTCCAGGCTGTAGAGGTGCCCCAGTAAGGAGAGGCAGTGGGTCTGCTGAAGCATCCAGGCTAGCTTCTTCCTCCTGACACACAAGAGAAACTGCTGAGCCCAGAGGCGCGGCTGTAGAGCACCAAACCAGACTGGGCAGGGGAAAGTGGGGTGGCAGCTGAGACACGTACACCTCCTCAGAGGAAGGGAGCTGGTGCTGGAAGGGCTGCTGGCACGGAAGTGGGCAAATGAAGAAGTGCTGCCAGGGGCAGCCAACCGCTACAGAGGGTGTGCTGGCACTACAGCACGGGGGGGGGGGAAGTGATGCCAGGCACCAGCAGGAGAAGGACTATCGCAACTCTGAGCCTTCTCCTCATCACGCCCTTCCCCCCCCCAACCTTAACCCAACCCCATCCCATCCCTTGAGGTCACTGCCTTCCTTCCCCTGTTAAGCCCGTCCTCCCTGTTCACATCTCTTCTCTGTTCCCAGCCACCCCAGCCTCATCCGAAACGTGCCAGCAGGTGCATCCCTCGGCACAAGCTGCTTTCTATGCAAAGGCCCAGGGACTGCACAGGGGGGCAGCGTGAGGCTGCACTGGCCCCTGTTTGACCCACATGTCGTGCCTTAATGCCTCGGTCCTGCTAATGAGCTATGGCACAGCTTAGGCGTGGCCTGAAGTCCAGGCAGGCCTGGGCCTGAATGCCTGGCACCAGAATACTCTTCCTTTCCCACGCTCTCCCTTCTGCTGCTTACCGAGCCTCTAGCAGAAGAGAGGGTGTTCTTCTGTTTGTGGCACAAAGAGCACCCTGAAACCTTTCCCACAGAGACTTGACAAAGGCTCCGGCGCATGTCTGAGGGAATCGCTTTTTCAGAAGGCTCAGCGCCTGCCTGGTCGTTTTCTTGGCCAGCCCCACGCGTCCTAGATTACAGCAGACCTGCACAGGAAGAGGAAGCCATGCAGACATGGACCGCTTTCCCAAGCCTCTCCTCCTGCAGAGGCTGCAGAAATGTATAAGGGGCTGGCCATAGCAGGGACACCCCCTGCAAGAAGGGCGTCACCCTGCCGCTTTACCTCCGCTTTGAGGCTGAAGAAGGTCACCTCCTCAAAGCAGTCTAACACAGTTGCTGTCTTCCCCATGGAGTTCCTCAGGACCTCCGCTTCGTTGAGCTTCATAAGGGCCTTTGAGCAAGCACACAGGCAGCAGGTGAGCATCGGTGCAGAGCCCCCAGCTAGCTCCACCCTTCCCTCTTGCCTCCTGTGGCACCTGCCTTAGGAGGGCCCGCATCTCCCCATGTGATCCCTGCCCTAGCACAGTGCCCTGTGGGCTCAGAGCTCAGGCACCAAGGGAGCCTTCAGACTGCCTCCCAGGTACTGCAGCTTGTGCTGACGGGCCTGCTTCAGTGCCCCGCGTCTCTTGCTGTGGGAGAGGCAAAGCGCAGGAAACAGTCCGGCTCTGCCCCCACTGTTTCTTTTGGGAGGCCCCTCAGCGGGCGTGTCCTGTTGCAGTGGACTCCAGGTGCAATGTGTGCTGGCAAGCAGGGTCACTCACCATGTAGCTGTTGGAGACGTGCAGGTAGGCAGCCGCACACTCCAGCAGGTAGTAGAAGGCTCGGGAAGCATTGCCTGTTGCCACATAGTGGCGAGCCAAAGGCATAAGCACTGATTCAATGACGGCTTCGCATTTGCAGGAACACTCGCCACCGTCCTTCTCTTTGGTCCTGCTGGGCTGCACACTTGTCCATTTGCCCTCTGGTGGAAACCGCTCTGACGCTCTGGTCAGAGGCAGGTTGCCAGGAAAAGAAGAGAGCAAAGAGCAGATGAGCATCACCTGAGATGACCCTGCTCTCCCTACGGGTAGCAACAAACCCCTATTTCCTGCTGTCTCATCCCAGCTCCCACCCCACAGCCAGCCTCCTCCTCCCAAAGCTGGAGTCCCAGCCAGCAGCCAAATGGCAGAGCTCCATCTGTCTCCTCTGGAGCTCGCTCGTTTCCACAATCATCAGAACCTTGTCTCCTCACCTGAACTCCTCCTCCGAGAAAGCCTGCTGCGGCTGCAGGGCATTTGCACTACCTGGGAAGAAGAGAGCGTGTCAAGGGACTCCCCACATAGCCCGGGCTAAGAGCTGCAGGCTTGCAAGGGTCCTGTCGAGCAGACCCAGGGCACAAGAGCTGCGGTGATCGTCCTTGTCCCCTGGCTTATCCCTGGTGTTGGGGACCCGGTGGGCCCCAGCCTGCATGGGCCTGGACTTCCAGAGGGAGGGGGCTCCGCTGCACGGCACACAGCCTACCTTCAGGGGTGTGAGTCCTGTCCTTCTTCAGGTGTTCTCCAGCGAGCACCAAGGCCTCCCAGCTGTGCCAGTCATCCTCGTCAGCAGAGCCCTGGCAGTTTTCCCCATCCTGGGGACTGGGGACGGCGAAGCGGTGGAAGGCCACAAAGTCCCCTCCGTGGCAGCTCCGGCATTTGTGCGCGTGCTTCTCCAGGAAGGCAGCACACTTGCGCTGCGTGCTGGCCCTCTGTCTCTTGGGCCACAGCTCGTAGGCTGCCTCCTGCAGCAGCGGGGCACAGAAGGCCAGAACGCCAGCCTGCTGCTCCGTGGTCTCCTTGCTTGTAGACGGCCTCTCCACCCCTGCAAGGCAATGGATGGTGGCCTCAGCCAGAGTGGTAGAGACATTCCCAACAGCCGCTGGGAATTTCCCTTTGCACAAAGCTGGTGGGGGAAGGCCTCCTTCAGCTACAGCGCTCCTGGGTCTACGTTACTGCCACCACTTACCGCTCCCTGCCTGCTGAGAGGTGGCCGGCCCCTCTCGAGCATCTTGGATGTCTCTGGGCACCCCTGTGTCCTTCAGCCACTTAAGGATGTTGTCGCTCACCAGCATGTCCAACAAATAATTCATCTGCTGCCTGGTGCAACTGGGAAGGATGTGAGCCAGCAGCTGGGTGGTAAACACTGGCCCTATGATGGCTGCAAACTTCAAAACCATCTGCTTCTGCAGCGTGATCCGGTCCAGCTCAGCCAGTGCAATATCTGTCAAGAAGAAGCAAATCGTCTCTCTTTTGTGTCCCGGAGCCTGAGCTTGGAGAGGCTGGACGGTTCCACCACAGGAAACAGGGTAGACTTTGGCCTCTCTTCCTCAGGATGGCACCTGGTGGGCAATTGGAGCCCAGGGGAATGTCTTCAAGATGGCTCCACTCCTCTTGCAACCACAGGCCACAAGGCCCAGGGATAAGAGCTCCTCCACCACGGATGGGGAGGGCACGATCCTGCGGGTACATGCGACCCGTGATGCGACCTACCGGAGCTGAACTAGGCTGATGCCCAGCAGCGCACACAGAGAGCAGAGAGCGCTTTCACCACCTCAGAGCTGGACTTGGAGCTCCCCACAACTGCTGTGGGCCTCACAGCCGGCCCACAGCCCGGAGGGGGACATCTGTGTCCTTAAGCACAGAGCTCTGTCTGCTCAGACCAGAGTCGCCTTCCTGGCAGGGCCCCCCAGGCTGAGAGGGTGCTTCTGCAGCATGCTGATGCCCAGCCCCTCTCTCACATGCACCCCAGGAAAGGACCCCAGCACAGCCACGAACTCAGCCCCTCACCTTTCAAGGCAGCCGGCAGCACGGTGGTCTCCAGGCTGACATCTGCTCTGACGGTGCAGACCCTGCCACTGTTATTCCCAGCACTGGAGCTTGAGGTGGCTGAGACAATGGGTGAAGCCTCGACTGCAGAAGCTGGGAAGAGAGAGAGAGAGAGCATGAACAAGGTGGGGCAAGTCCAACCTGTCACGGTTGGGTGCGCTTCATGGCCCGCACCGAATGCGGTCAGTGAGCAGGGCAAACCGGTTTCCACCGCAATGGTTTTGTCTGCATTGCCCTTGCAACTCTTTTTCTGCCTTTGGACCAGCTGCCCAGCTGTACTGAACGAATATCCCGCAATAGAACGCAGCGGTTGCTACCTTTGACAGCGCTCCCTCCCACAGCCAGGGAAATTGCCAGTGATAATCCAAAAGGCAAAGCCCATGCAGGCTGTCCCCAGGGCAACAGCACTCTGCTTGGCATTGCTCTTGCAATTACTGCTCTTGCGTTACTGCCAAGCTCCTCAGTTCCCAGCGCCTTTGCGGGCATTTCTGGTTTTGGATTACACTTTCCCAGGTCTGACCCTCTCCTGCAGAAGGGCTTTCTTCTCGAGGGAGCTGGTGGCTTGCCAAGGTGACAGCAAGGTGTGCAGGAGCCCACACCTCAGCCAGATCAAGTTCTGTCCTGCTGCCAGATCGGACTCTGCCCAGACTCACTGGAAAGCCACAGGACACGGTCGTGTGTGTGTGTGTGTGTGTGTGGGGGGGGGTGACGTGCAACAGCATCTAGCCAGTCCGCAACAAGAGTGCTTACCGATCAAGCCCTCCCAGTTGTCCTCTACTATTTTGTCCTGCCTCCCAGTGCTGAACAAGAGCATGTTGTTGCGACGCAGGCAGCGCAGCAGTTCCTCACAGTAATATGGGATGCCAGAGCTTCTTTGGATCAGGAACCTGGGCAGGAGCAGACCCAGCAGTGACCAACACCAGGGAAGTATGGTGCAACACAGTTCTGATGGGCGGGTGGCGAGTCACTCAGGCCTCACAGGGTAACCAGCCTCTTTGTCACAGCTACAGCTCACTTCAGAAGGGGGCGGTCCTCCCACTGGCTTGGGCGTTTGGGACCCCTGACCCTACACTGTTTGCTGGAGTCCATGGGGAAATGGTCGTGGGCAATGTCCAAAGCACAACACAGCAAGCCTGATCTTCCCTGTCCTCAGGAGCCCAGATCTGCTCTGGCAGCTGGCTGGACCCCTGCTCCTGGGAATCCCTACTGCAGCCTGGCTACATTGGTCAAAGCCTTTTTCACACCTCAGCCACGCTGAGGCTTGGGTACCCATCTCCCTCTGCTCTCCTCTCTCCTCTTCTCTCCCTTTTCCTCCCTGCCTTGCCCTCCCTCCTCTGCAACAGCAAAGGGCTGTCACTGCCCACGTGCTGCGTCCTGGGAGCTGCCTATTTTTAGCTCACACCTGCTGTGGTGAGTCTTAAGGAGAAACCCAGGTCCTTGCTGGAGTCAAGGATGCTGCCAGAAGGCCCCGTGCTTCCTTTCCTGCGGGGCGACTTCCTTCCGTGGCAGCATAGGTCCAACCCCTCCGGAAGAGCTCCGTGGCCTGCAACATACCTTGCTAGATCCCTGGGGATGCTGACCACTCCAAGGTCCTGGCAGACTTTCTGCACCACAGCTGCAGGTTTCAGCTCTTCCAGATGAAGACAGCTGATTCTCTGGGACGTTGTGCTGTCTGCTGCAGCTTTGAAAAAGCTCTCCGTTCTCTCGTGGCCAGGAGCTAAGCTCATCACCATAAAGAGCGTGACGCTTTGGAGCACGGGCCACATGACAGTCCAGGAGGCAGGGTCGATGAAGTGGGCGTTGTCGATGACAAATATGCCAAATTCTCCTCCAAGGGTCTGAAAAAAGCAGATGGATCTGTGTGGAGTCTGGCGGATTCTCAAGCATCCTCTAGGGGAGGAGATGCAGCCTCTCTCTCCGGAGACGGAGAATACTCAGAAGTCTCTCCCCAGCCGCTTCCCTCTTCAGAAGCTTACTGGCTTTTCATTTCTGCGAGACTTTAAGGCCTCCTGGAACATCACTTGCCCTTCTGAAGAAGGGAGCTTGGGCAAAGGAATGCAGAAGGCGTCAATCCTCCTCCATGGCACATACCCTCCAACTTAACAGGAGGCGAGCTACGACGAGGCATATGGGGAGGGTGTGAGAGGGGCTTCTGGGAGGAGGGGCTCCTGGGCCCTGAAGGGCGGTGACCCTGGCACATCGTCCTGCTGCCCACTCAGGCTGTTCTGATGTGGAGCCTGCAGCGGGCAGGGTTGTTTTCTTTCTCTGACCCAGGTAGAAGGAGGAACGCTCACCTTCTGTAGCACTTTCCTACAAGTCTTCTGCAACTCCCTTTTCCTTTGAAGGTCATGCATCTTGCAAACCTCGTCTGAGATGGCAAACTGGACAGGAAAGCAGAGTCAGAAAGAAACATCATCCTGGGACCAGGCATGCCTATCCACCAAGCTAGACGGCAGAGCAAAGCGCCTCTGCTTTTGCATGAGGTCAGCGCAAGCCTCTCTTCACTGGCCTTTCCAGGGCGCTGACCAAGACACCTGGCACATGCACAGGACATGAAGTCACCACAGACAAGGAGCCTCCCTGGACCCACGAATCAGAACGGGGTGCTATGAGCACTGCAACTCCCAGCCCAGCAGAACACCCAAACAACCACCAGACTACCTCAGGAGGCCTCCCTCTCGCTCTCACCTCGACGAGGAAAATGTTGTTGAGGAGGCAGTAACTGCTCTCTTCTATCGCCCCTTGGAGCTTGGCCTGCAGGGTGCGCTGCCGGTCCTTGCACGTTTCACCCGCCTGCAGTCCCAGGGCCCTGGCCACCAGCATACAGACGGCAGAGAAGGGCTGCCTCATGTTGGCCTTGGTCAGTTCCATGGTGACAACCCTGCGGTGCAAAAGCAAAAGGCAGTTGAGCTGCAGAAAAGGCCCCCAGTAGCCCACGCCTGCCAAGACAGGAGAGTTAGAGACTCACGCTGCCTGGTTCTTACTGCAAAGGAACGCAGGGTGCACAGTCCTGGGGGTGTGGGCGGAGGGCCAGGCACAGGGCAGAGGCATCGCAGTCTTCCACGAACGTCAGGGGACGGGCATGGGAAGGGGCTCAAAAAACCCACTTACCTGTGCCCAGTGGCCTGGCCCAGAAAGGCCAGCTCAGTAAGTAAGTGGCTCTTTCCAGAGCCCAGAATGCCTGCGTACGCCAGGATGCGCGGCTGTCCCAAAGTCTCATAGGCCTTCAAGCTGCGTTCAAAGAGGTCAATCTCCACCTCCCGACCTGTGAAGACCAACCAGGAAACAAGCTGTTGCAGCATGCTGAAAAGCAGGGCAGCATTCCCTTTTGCTGGCACGGCAGCTTCCCTCCACCACGTCAGCAAGCCTGCCTACACCCAGGCCTCCTTCCAAGCCCCTCATCTCAGAGCCGCCTGCCTGCTGGCCACACGGCGCAGCTCCTAGGAGCTCTTTCCCCTCCGCTTCTCCTCCCACAGGCAATGAGATTCAGCCAGCTGGACGCAGCTCCCCACACCGATCCAGCCCAAGACTGGAGGGCACACTTTGAGGCACTGCAGGCAGCTGCGCCCAAAAGGCATGCCAAACATCTCACTGCACCCTGAGCCCCAGAGCTCTTGCCAGCACCCTGTAGCTAAGGTGGCGTCTTCGGGCCTGTTGTGGTTTTGGCTGCGATACAGCTCCTTGTCTTCACAGGAGCTTGGAGTGTGCTGTGATGTGCTGGACTTGCCACCAAAGGAACGCCGAGAACACACTGAACTCTTGCCGAGCAGTGCTGGCACAGTGTCAAGGCCTCTGCAGTTTCTCATGCTGCCCCACCAGCCAGCAGGCTAGAGGAGGGAGGAAGGGAGCGAGCGGCTGTGTGGGGCTCAGCTGCCTACCGGGGTTAACCTCCAGCAAGGTGCACTGCTTTGGGCAAAGGGAAGCAGCTGGGGTTCTGAAGAGCGAGGACTTCTCTACCTACCCAGCAAGGGGCCATAGTCCGACCTCTTCTTGGTAAGACCCATGTCAAAGATGCTAGAAGCGGGAGAAGACAAAACATGAGTTTCACTTAGTTGTTCAGAAGCCAGGGAATATAGAGCCTGCTGTGTTAGGGGAGGAGACCCGCCGCAGGTAACTGCTTTTCTTTCCAGCAGCATGCTGTCCGGAGCATGCTCCCCGGCCAACGTTCGAGTGGACATGCCAGGACAGCTTCAAGCACGAAGAAGGCCAGCAGCCATGGCGGGACAGCAGAAGGTGTTGGGAGTCCCTCGCCAGAGGCCAAAACCAAAGAAAGCCCAGATGCGGCAAAGAAGCCAGGGTGTGCTGTTGGCTAGTAGACTGCTCTGCCACCCTGGACAAGCAAAAGAAGCCTCTTGGAAAGGAGGACCTGTGTCACTTAGTGGCTCAGGACACCAAGCACCTGGCACCTTTGGCTCAAGTCTTTTGATAGTTTTCAAGAGACAGCAACGTTAACATCCAAAAGGTCCTCCAACCCTGGCCCGGAGGGACAGCTGAGAACTGAGCAGGCAGACAGGAGGAAGAGTGGCCCAGTGGCCCACCTTTCCCCAAGGCGACATGACTGACCCAAAGCTTCCTGCGCAGAAGGAGCTGGGAAAAAATTCCTCCTTGCATCAGAATGACCTCTGCCTTAGCCTTGCACATAGTGGAGCAAACACAGAGCAGGAAGGGAGCCCAGCGGAAAGCCGCTTGGACAAAGCCTGCATGGCTAGCGTGCGTCTCCAAAGCCAGGACAACCTTCTGCACCCCACTGGCGTCACTCGCAGCTCTCTTAGCAGCAGGAGACACAAGGGCAGAAAGGCACAAAGCAGACCCATGCCAGGCCTTTGGATCTTCTTGGCCACAGGGAAGGGATGTCTGTGGGAGGCCAGGCTGGTCTCTTGCTGCACAGCTCCTCTTTACCGGTCAAGGTTGCACCCTTGGCTTCCCCTTGTGGCCCCATCCAGATGGCTCGGAAGACACTCACCACTTGTCGGTGATCCCCACATATTGATAGATAGCGCCGGGATCTGTAACACCTTTCAACTTTGTCTTCGGCAACTCCTTGAAGAGGTAACTGGGCAGGCGAGAGGCCTTGTAGGTGTCTTCATCACAGGACACCAGCCTGGGGTAGTGCACCATCAAGCGGGCACCCCAATTCACCTTATGGCCAATCACTGCCATGGAGAGAGAACACATTGACATGGTTAGGAAAGCAGCCTTGCCCCACCCTTTAAGGCCAAGGGCTACTTCCCCTTGTTGTCCATAGGTGCATGCCTAGTGCACTGCACCAATGAGCACACACAGCAAAGATCTTTTAATTAATTCATTATATAAATATATATATATTATATAATTAAATATTTTATTATATAACTCTGCAGAGTCAGGTGCTTGGCGATCTTCCGCAAAGCCAGCACACCTCTGACTTGAATCACCGTTACTTGTACACAGCAAACTTGTGAAAGCTATCTCTTTGGGTACTTCTGATTGGCTATTACAGCTCACCTAACTTATGTCTCCTGAGTTTGCACATTACAGAGAAAGAGTGGGGGCTGGGGAAGTGGGGACACATCAAATCCCACATTAGCATACGTTAGCATTTTGATGGGTACGATTTTTAATACGTTTATGACCCTTAATGAGCAAAAGGTTACTACAGATTAGTCTGGAGCTGTTGTTCTCCTCCTTGTTTTCACCTTTTGTCCCTTATCTCCCTTGCTGCTGCTAGCTCAAGGCTACCTGTCTCTCTGTTCCCTTATTCTCTCACCTAAAAGACTATACAAGCTATAGAAATACTACACAAGCTACAGGACTCTCTATATTCTTCAAGGTTTCCTTGTTTTTCCCAGCTTTGGGACTACACCCTCAGGCACAGGTCAACCCCGCAGCAGGGCAAGCTGACCCAGCGGGAACCGCAAGTCTGAGCCCATTCTCCCACCTCAGGTCGAGACCTGTGACATCTGGGCCGCTCTCGGCAGGCTGTAGCATATGTGCTTGCCCCAGCCTTCCCATCTCTTCATGATGGATGTGTGTGTGACAGGTGTGCTTAAGCACACCCACGCCAGCCTCCCACTCTTCAGACTAAGGTGCGGTACCTGTATGTTCAGCCCTCTCCGGATGGCCACAGAGGCCGTAGAACATCGTCCCGCTGGTGACCCCAATAGACATTGCCCTGGCACACAGGGAGAGAAGTGCAAATTCAGTGGTGCCTCAGGCGCAGTCCTGCTCGCCCCGCTCTGCCACTTCCCACGTCTCCCCTTGGCACCAACCAGGGACACCTGCTGTCCCACAGCCGGTGTGTGCCTCGGGGACTTGGAGAGCTTGGGGCACCACACACAAGGGACGTGGGGAGGGTGCACGCAAGACGGCTTGGACCCTTCCCCTGAGGCCCGATGGCTGTGACCTGCAGCAGGCCACAGCCCCTCTCACTAGTGGAGGAAAGCAGGTGCTACCCACAGAGCACCTACAATGCCAGCGACTTTGAGATTAGGCCAGAGCCCTGTTCCTGGCAGGCTGTGCTTGGAGGGACTGCGCCTGGCTGCCGTGAGCTAAGCCCAGGGGCCACCTGCTGCCTCTCAGGGTGCTGCCTCAATCCTGCCAGGGACAAAGGAGGCCAAGCCAGGAGGCCACGTCTCTTGCTGGTCAGCCCCCTTGCGCTGTCCCAGGCAGCACGCATGCCCTGCAACACCGCCACACACTCACTCAAGTTTCCTCAATGATCTGGAGCACGTGCTGAAGATCTGAAGAGCGCTGTCCAAGGCACGGGTGCTCTCGTCATGCAGCTTTGCTCCAGACATTCCGAACACACAGAGGAATGTACAGCCCTGCAGAGGACAGATGCAACACATCTGGTTACAGTGCCTATGGCCAGCAGCTAATGCCGTTCCATTGCAGTCGCCAGGGAGACCAGTAGAGCTGCAGGTCAACACAAAGCCACAGAGGACTGATCCCACCAGCAAGGCAGAGCTGCTCCTCAGTCCCTCTCCACTAAACAGACACAGGCCACCCTCTGGGGGTGGGATTGCTCCCCCACGCTCACCTTATCAAACAGAAGGCTTTTGTTGATTTCACCCTTGTGAGGACTGATGATTGTTGAAATCATCCTGTTGGCATCACGGAGGCCCCTCTGAAGATCCAGTAACCTGGCCTCTGCAGAAAACTGCAGCTGGATAAAGAGGCTGGTGACTGGCCATAGCTCAGACCACAGGTGCAGCGGCATATCCACGTCCAGCTGGAAGTGAAGAGCACGACAGCTTTGCCAGCCTGTTCTCCCGGCGGTTCCTCTGGGCCCGTGCCACGTACCGAGGGAGAGCAGGCATGTTGGCAATACCAGGTACTACTGGAGGAAGGGTAAGTCCCCTGCTCGGTGCCAATCGCAGGCCAGCCTGCGGCAGGCAGGTCACAGCAGAGTCATAGCACAAACGACAGAGGGGAATGTTCCAGCAACACTGCATCTTGTGGCAAGTACGGATGCGAGGGGCGACCCTCTGGCACATCCCAGGGACTTGAGCAGACTCGCCCCCTTGTCCTCGCCTCGTGCCCACAGCACGTCCAGAGCAAGAGTCATGGAAAAGACAGAGGCAAGTCCACCTCCTGCCACCCGTGCCTCTTTGAGGAGCAGCACAAAATGGGCAGTTGCCTGGCACGTGCAGCACCAGTAAGCCTGGCATCAGGTCCCCTGGGTTCCCGCCCCAGGGTGCTTTTTCTTCCATTTGTCTGTTTTCACGAGAGCTCCACCCATGCAATGCACACCTTCTTCTGCCCTCCCAAAATGCAGCCTCCAGCAGCAGCGGCCTTACCTTCCTGAGAGGAGCTGCTGGTATGTACTTCTGCATCTCTGCTGCCACTTTAGGACCATTGGACACGAGAAAAGCTGGCCTTAGGTGCCCTAAGGGAAGCAAACGCAGGCCTTCACTGGCAGGACGGGACTACAAGGGGGTTGAAAGACGGGGCTGGCACTGGGCAAAGCAGAGCAAAGATTCTTTGGTGTTTCCTCCTGCTCCCCTCTGCAGCTGCTTGGCCAGAGCCATCCCCTGGAAGGAGGGGATGGCAGCGACAGCCTCAGCTGAAGCACAGGAGGGACAAAGGCACGAATGCTGACTGAAAGGTGGAAGAGGGCAGGGGGAGTTCCTCCCTGGAACTCTGAAGCAGGCAGGCCCCATTTTTCCAGCCAGTCTCAGAACACGGTGAAGCAGGGACTCACCTATCCTTTCCAAACGCTGCATCTTCACGTGTTGCTCAAACTGGCCTGCAGCATCTTGGCGTTCTGATCCAGACATGTGCTCCATCCTCTGAACCTGCAGACACGCAGAACAAAAGTACTGCCACTGGCCTCCCCAAGGAGCCCCGGGAGACACAGCCCGCCCCTCCACTCTCACTTTCCAGAGAAGGGCAGAACCTCTTGGTGCAGCAAGCCCACCTCTCTGGATTTTCAGCTGGGACGGAAGTGCCTCTTCAGAAGGACCAGAGCCACGCAGGCATCACCCAAGCATGCCCCAGCTCTCCAGGACAGCTGCGCGACCCACGGGGGACATTGCTGGTGGGGCCCACACCCTTCCTGTGCTTCCCTTGGCCAGTCACACCAAGCAAGCACTACCCAGAGCTACCCCTGAGGTGGAAGGGCAACTGCTTCAGCTCTCTACCAACCCTTACAGCTACAACTCTCTCCACGTCCAGCGCCTCAGCCTTCTGGCATCTGCCTCCTTCCCTCTCAGGTGCAGGTCTTCAGAGAGGCTCTAGAGGCCAACCTGTCCACCTACCTTCAGAACCCGTTTGCCACCAAGAAGCCTGGTCTGGATCTTTTCCTGCTCACACAGCTTCCAGCAGGTGGGCGAGACAATCACTTCACTTTTAACCGCAAGGTTTTGGGCGTTCATAACTTCCTCCAGGGCCTGGCTGCAGATGAAGTACTGCTGATGGTACCTGTCTCCAGCAGCCAGTACGGTCATTTGCCCTGCGGAGATCCCTGGGGAGAGAGCAAGAAGCAGCATTGACACCGGGGAGCAGAAGCAGTCAGCAGCACTGGAGAGTGCCAGGGCTGTGCACGTGGCACAGCTGACCCTGCAGCGCCCATACCTATCTTCAGGTGGAGCTTCTGACCCACGTGTGTGTCACGACTGCCATGCTTCTTCTGGATTTGTTGGCAACACTGCAGCACCAGGCTGATGGTCTGAGGCAGCTGAGCTTCTGATGCTCTCCACAGCACCAGCACAGCATCCCCTGGGGAAAGTGAGGGGAAGGGGAAGGCTCTCCTGAGGGACAGCAGCAAGTGGCCAGCCGGCGTGCAGAGGAGGACGGGCTTGTGGGAGGGCATCCTCCTGAAGGACAGCACCCTGGCCACAGGGACCCCTCCCCTCTGCCAGACCAGCCACAGCACCAGCCAGGGCAGCAGGGCAAGAGGGTGGGTGGCGGGGGGACCCTCTGCCCAGCACTCCTCCGCAGCTGCAGCAGCCCAGGGACACCACCGGAGGGATTGCTGCGTGGCCAGAGAGCTGCTCCATCAGGCCAGAGCACAGAGCAAGCGGCTCCCGCGGGAAACACTGCACAGCAGCAGGACATGGAAGCAGCCTCCTCCTAAGGACATACCTCCAAACTTCAGGATGTCTCCTCCGAAATCCAGCACAACTGTGGAGAAAGAAGGGAAGGCAGAGTTATGGGGCGCCTTCTTCCGGAATCCGTGGGGCAAGCCACCTGTAGCCACAGCCCTGGCCCCTGTACAGCGAGTTGGGAGGCCACACAAGCACAGTACGGTGCAAGCTGGAAGGCACCTCTGGAGAGTATCTGCTCCAGTCCCGCACCCCGTCTCCACTCAAGCCGAGCCACTCAGAGCCACCTGCCCGGGGCCACGTCCAGACGCCTGGTGAAGATCTCTGAGCGGGGACACTTGCAAATGCTGCCAAAGTGGTGGCCACCACATGCTCACGGTCAGAGACGTCCCCCAGGATAAGGGGCTCAGGAGGGCCACACACAGATGTCAGTGCGAGCCTCCCTAGGTCACTGGCACGCTGGCACTCACTGGATGCCCCCAGCCTGCCTGCGGTCCTAATGGCACCAAAGCCGTGTTCCATCGTGGAACTGCAACGGTCTCTCTGCAAGCACAGAGACAGATGCTGAGAAAGCAGGTGTCCCCTTGCTCATACGATCAGAGAATGATCTAGGCTGGAAAAGGCCTTCGAGATCATCAAGTCTGACCATCCACCTAGCCTACTGAGTCCCCATCACTAAACCATCTACCTTAGTGCCACGTCCACACATCTCTTAAATAGCTGCAGGGACTGGGACTCCATCGCTTAACTGGGCAGGCTGCTCCAGTGCTCAACCACAACCTCCTTGAAGAAATTCTTCCCAGTACCCAACCCAAGCACAGCCTGCCCCAAATCGAGAGCCTTTCCTCATGGCCTCTCTCTTGTCACCTGAGAAAAGAGACCGACTGCCTCTGCGCTGCAGCCTCCTTGCAGGGAGGTGGGAAGCGCAATGAGGTCTCCCCTCAGCCTCCTCTTCTCCAGACTAAACAACCACAATGCCCTCAGCTGCTCCTCGTAACTCTTGTTTTCTAAACCCTTCAGCAGCTTTGATGATCTTCTCTGTACACACGCAAGCAACTCAGACATCCTTCTCGTGGTCAGGGGCCCCGAACTGAATGCAATATTCGAGGTGTGGGCTCACCACTGCCGTGTCCAAGAGCTATCACTTCCCTAGCCCTGCTGGCCACACTAGTTCTCATGCAGGCCAGAATGCCATCGGCCTTTCTAGAGACCTGGGCACGCTGCTTGCACATGTTCAGCTGGCCGCCAAGCAGCAACCCCACATCCTTTTCTACTGGGCACATTTCCAGCCACTCTTCCCCCAGGCCTATGTGGCTGCATTAGGTTGCTGTGTGCCAAGCGCAGGACCCACCACTTAGCCTGGTTCAGTGGCATGTGACTGGACTTGGCCCAGCCTACCTCAGCAAAGCCTTCCCACCCTCAAGCCAGTCAACCGTCCCGCCTAACTTGGAATTGTCTGCAAACTTACTGATGGAGGGTGCATTCAATCCCCTCCTCCCTCCTGGTCACTGATGAAAATGTTAAACAAAAAAGGCCCTGGTAGAGTGCCCTGGAGAAGGCCACTGGTGTCCAGACACCAACTGGATTGAACCTGGATTGAACTCCGCTTGCTAGGACTCCTTAAGCCCAGCCGTCCAGCCACTTCTTTACCCAGCAAACAGTATGTCTGCCCAAGCCCTGAGCAGCCAGTCTCTCTGGGAGAATACTGTGGGCAGCAGTGTCAAACGCTTTATAAAAAGCCAGGCAGACAATGACCAGAGCCTCTCCCTCCTCTACCAAGTGGGTCACCTTGTCGTAGGAGATCAGGGTAGTCAGGAGGCACCTAGCCTTCAAAATCCCGCGCCAGCTGCTTCTGATCCCTCCATTGGAGGCATGTGCCATGTCACAGCACTCAGGATCACCTGCTCCGTAACCTGCCCTGATACTGACATCAGGCTGACGGGCCTGTAATTCCCTGCAAAGTCCTTCCAGCCCTTCCTGTTGCCTGGAGGCACGTCTGCCAGCCTGCAGTCCACTGGGGCCTCCCTCATCCCAGTGGGCAGCAGAAGAGACCTGCTGCGCTCCTCTCTTGCCACGGGAGCCCCACGGCTCCCACTGTCCCCCCAGGCCACAGTGAGCTCCACAGCCCTTCCAAGGAGGCAGGAGCAGCTGGTGCAGCAAGGCTGCCTCTGCCCTCCGCAAGCAACCTCAGGGCCCCATATACAACAGCCTGGCAGCATGGCTCTTACCCTCCAAAACGTCGCTCATGTAGTCATTGAGTGTTTGTGCCAGCTCGTCAGCACCTCTGTCTGTGCCGCTCTGCTGGACACACTTCTCTGACAAAGAAGTGAAACCTGCAGGAAGAACAGGCAGAAATCAGGACATGTCTACGTGGGCCACAGGGCCTGGCAGCCAGTCCCATGCTGCCAAGCCTAAGCGCCTGTCAGTCGCTGCATCGCAAGAGAAGCCAATCCGTGCTCTCTTTAGCCATCACAGCAGGAGTCCTCAAGAGCGACAAGATAGCTGTGCCATCTACGGGCCAGGGCCCCCGAGGGCCTGGTGTGTCCCAATGGCTCGTTTCCGGGGAGGCTCTACCGTGCCCAACCCACCTGAAAAATCCGCTAAGAACAGCACTCCCACGATAAGCCTGGGGATCTGTCTGTCCCAGGTGAAGTCCTCAGAAAGAAGATCGGGGAGGAGCACGCTCCCGTTCTCCATCTCAGAGTACGGGTACTTCCCCTCCCAGGCAGATGCTATGGTCAGTGCCCTGTGGTACCGGGGTACCTCAGCAGAAGACAACCATGCCCAGCTGGGAGGGAGGAGATGAAGACCCCTCAGCACCGGACGATGCAGTGAGCCTGGGGCCTTCTTGAAGGACAGTTTGGTCTCTGCCACCATGGGTCATCACAATCACCTGGTTGGTAGGTGATGACCTGGTTCATAGGTCATCGCTTAGTGGCTGCCCTCCAGCAACACGGTGGGCTAACAGTGCCATCCTCCATAGATCAATGCCTGCTGAGCAGCAGCCGCTGTGACCCCGTACAAATGTATAGAGCTACTTCTTCCAATGAGGTTATTAAAAAAAAAAGAAAAAAGTACAAATAGGATTAAGACTGGAAGAGGGTAAAGAACATTCATATATTCATGACAACATTCACCACCAGAACCTTCCAGAATGGTTGCTCAGTTCTTCTGTTCTGGGGGGGTGGTTAGGGGCTGGTGGCAGGGAATGCAGGCTGCTGGTCAGTTAAGTCAGCGGACCACTGACACAACCAGAATGAAGAATGCTAACACATAAATAAAATTCAGAAATTATTCTATTCTGGCTAGAAAAGTTGTTTCATGTTGCTCCATCCATCCAAGAGGAAAGGTTGAAAACAACAGTGGCAACGTGAAGTTTAAGAGAAGAAGAGATAAGGAGTGAAGGATGGAGGATGAGGATGGTAACATAAGCAGCAAACGGTGGTTAGTAATTAACCTCTTAGAAGATCACTAGAAAAGAGATATTTAAGTAGGAGATTTGTTTTGTTTTGAAAACACTGGCTTGTGCTTTTAAGGGTCACCGATTACCTGAACTGTTTGCAAGGTCACTGCTTGAAAACTGGAAAACTTGTTCAATAAAATTAACAATTCTGTATTTTGAAAATGGTATGGTTTAAATATTAAACTTCATAAATGTTCTCATTTGTGTATTACATTTATGAATCCAGTAGTTCTTAACTGAAAACAACCAAATGTTTTCAGTAAGGTTTAATAGCAAATAAATGCATTTCAACTTTCCAAACTCGTTTTTCAGCAATTTTAGCCTACTGTAATTCCAATTACTTGATTCAAATCATGCTTCAGTCTGGTGTAACAACAAAATCAAGTTTAACTTTCATTATTCCATTATTGCCTAACATTTTCCCAGAGTAAACGTAATTTAGATGGATATAAAAGACACCGCATGTAACCAGCACAAAAACAGTCACTTCATTTTAAATGTGCATAAAAAAAAAAAAAAAAAAAAAAACAACAAACCACACAGAAACCCAAACACATGAATGGTTAACTTTTTGTTCCCTTTTTCTCAGACAAAACCTTTGTCTTACTTCGGAGAGCAATGTCTTGATATCTGAAGGAGCTCCCTCCTTGAAGTCATCCATTCCTAGAGTCAAAACGATCAGTAATTCATCTACTCACAAGCATCTTTTCTGCTCTGCTTCCACAAATTATGTCTCATCTCAGAGCAGAGCCATGCTACTCTACCATGTTATTATACCTTCAGCTGGGATTTACATGGCTGGGATTGGTGTGCTTTTAGACCAGCAAAGATCATTCAATACATTCGTTTGACCTCCTGCGTGCTACAAACCACAGAGTTTCACCTCAACATTCCCACATCAACCCTGCAGCTCCCAGTTCAGCTATTTTATGGTTTATGATTATATATATTGTAACTATATATAGTTACAATTCCAAGGACAGCTTGCAACGTAATTATTCAATTCAAATTACAAATAGGTTCTCGGGCCCCCATACTACCTCATTCAGGTTCCAGGTAGCTGGTCCATAATGCTGTATGATTCTTTCAGGAGGCCATTCATTCTCTCCCCATTCTTGGGCACTACGCCCAGCTAAGGAAGCATCAATAGATCGTTTTACTCTATTCAGATAAAAACAAACAAACAAAAAACTCTTTTCAGCTGGAATTAGCTCAAACCTTTCTTTACATAGAAAGAAAAATCTAGGAGCGTAACAGAATGACACCAGGCAGAATGACAACTCCCAGAGGGAAGCCCTACAGTGACAGCGAGTCAGAACAGATGATCTGTGGCTACCCCAGGGACAGACTCAAATGCCATGACCTGCGACTGAAAGTGACCGCCAGAACTGGGATGATGGACGCATAGAATGCTTGCCTTTAAGACAAGAGACCGGAAGGATGGGCAGTGCAAACCCCTTAAGAATAACGCTTCAGAAATGAATTCCCCAGCCTGAGCTCCTGGTGAAGCCCAGATGACTTCCACAACAGTGACGATGGAAACAGACACAATCTGAAACCAAATATGCACAAGACCCAAAACGCATCTGCTCTTTAAGCTGTGACTGCAAGACAAGAAGTGCTTGGATCAGCCCTGTGATCACAGAATCACAGAATTGATGACGAAACAAGCATTTAGGACCTTTAGTGTGGCTACCAAGTTGCCCATCTAATCTGTCCAGTGGAAGAAGGCGATGAGGATATCAAAACCTGAGGAGCGCGTAACACATAATGATCATATCAGGAAACATTCGATACAAAATAAAAGTTACACGCACGGAAGAAGTGATCCCTTTAAGCTCCTACTGCAAGACAAGAGGTGCTCAGCTCCCAGTTGAACATCAGCGTTATTCCGATGAGGTCAAGTGTTCAATACCCTCAGGATGGCTTCCCCAGGGCCTGCCGAGCACCAAGAGCAACAGCACAGCACAGACAACAAGCTGGGACTGCCCTGCCTGGCACGTGTTCACGCTGTACGTGACAGAACTCCCCACACATCATCTCTGCCTGACCTGATCAATCCTGAAAGGCCCCATCCGCTGCAATGACTTACAAGCACAGACCCTTGCCCTATGGGTCCATTCACAACCCCAACTCAAACATAGCACTTGCCCCCCCAGCTTAGCTTGGGAATGCTGGGAGGCAGGTTCCATCCTCATCAAGGAACACAAAGGCTAGCCAGGACACTGCTTCAAGCCTAAGGCTCCTCTTCACCTGCAGAAATAAAGTGCCATCAGGCACCAGCACGCCAGCCAAACTTCTTCCAGGGAAGCACCCTCCTCAGAAACAAAACAGTAGTCAACTGACCTGCTCTGCTACTGAAATCAGATAGACACCCCCTAGACAACTCCCTGCCTCCCCCTGCCAACACACAAGATTTGCCCCTGAACTTAATTCTCAGGGCTCAGAATCCATCCTCAGTGTGGACCACAGAGACCAGCTAGGATGTTCCCAGTACCTTCTTCATCCCTGGAAAAGAGGAGTCACCCAGAGGTGGACCAATAGACTACCAAACCAAAAACAATGCCTGTTTTCCAACTTTTCTCCACTCACCTTCCCAACCCACACCCAGCGCTTCCATTCACTGTGCCAAGCCAAGCCCACGGGGCTTAGATCAAGGAGAAAGAACAGACAAACGTGACAATCCATAAAACGGTCTATACCCACTCCTCTTCTTTCATCCCCTACCGCAAGAGCCAAGAAGCCCCAGACCCGTGTTCCCCAGCCCAGTATCACCGCTTCGCCCACCTAACACCCCAAAGAGATGCATCTCCAGCATTTCAGGAACTAGAACTGCTGACGTCTGGCGCGCCTCAGAAACGTGGCAGGAGACGTACTCTGCTGTCGCAAGGTAGTTTGCCCAACAGGCAAAGCAGACTAACACAGTCCACTGACCAACTCAGGGCCCACACTGCTGTCCACTCACCCTCGTGCTTCGTTCAAGTTTCCGTGCCCATGCCCTGGGCTACAAGAAACAAAGAGAGAAGGTCATGCCCACGATGGACACGCAAACAGTACAGCTTCTTGCAGAGGACTCAAACACAGAGACCAGAGCCAGAAAAAAAAAAACACACCCTCGAGTCCACAAATGCCAAAAAGCCATGAATGCACAGCAGTCCCAGCAGGGGTAATTACAGACTTATCCTTTACAGATGAAAAAGGTGACCCTGCTCAGTCTCTTCGTACTACTGCGCTTATGCAGTCGAGCCCCTTGCAATGCGTGCTGAAGCTCTTTGTGAATCCTCTGGACAGTGACACAAATGGCTTGATATACCTAAAGATTGAAATGTAACGCCAAAAAAAGGAACCGTACCCCATGATTTCCCAAAAACAAGTTAGCCAGCAACCCCTCCTAAGCATCCCTCTTCTAAGTGAATTCCAAGCTCTTAAAATCTAGAAGGATGCAAGGTCTAAAGACTCAACAGCCAGCAAAACCACAGGCAAAAGCTGCAGAAATATAACAAACTGTCCCTAACCCTGAACAAGATTACACCTTACATGCCTACTGCTGCTGGTTTCAGATACATGCTTACACAGGGAGCTTCGACAATACCTTTCTCCTAAACCCTGCTCCCTCACTTTGCCACCAAGGTTGTAACTTTGATAGTATTTGACATACAGGCAAAGACTCACAGTAAGCCCCGTAATCCTGCAAAAATCCTGAGGGACCCAGAACCACTAAGCAAACACACAAACTAACATTATTGTCCTATCCATGAACATGCCATAACAGTGACTCACCTGAGAAAGAACTGCATGCAATAAAGGCACCTAGTACTATATCAGTTGCTTTACTCTACCAGATCCTACTAGTTGCTACCTTAAAAAGACGTGCGTACCGCTCTCTACTTGGAAACGCATCAGTCCGTCCGTAGACTCTGACCCACCTAAAGAGCCCTGCAACTGACTGAAGGAAAAACAAAGCACTTACCCCAAAGAGCAGCCCAGGCAGAAGGAGCTCTCTGATGGCATACCTGGGGCTCATATACCGTTTGGCCGCGCCCAGCACCCAAGCCCAATCACCTGGGAAAGGGAAGGGGCAAAGCACAAGAAAGTAGAAAGAGAGCAGAAGGAGAAGCAGCAGCTGGCGTGTTTTTGTTTGTTTGTTTGTTTTTAATCTGATTTAGCTCAACAGCAAGCAGAGTGCAGACAAGAGAATCGGGCTGTTTCTAGAAGCTACGTTCCGCATGCTTAGGCTGCAGCTTTTAATCTTGAAAGGACAATATGACCAAGCAAGTAACTGGATTTTTTTCAACTGAAATTAGCTCAAACCTTTCTTTACATAGAAAGAAAAATCCAGGAGCATTAAAAAAAAAAAAAAAAAAAAAAAAAAAAAAAAAAAAAAGCACAGCACAACATGCCAAAGAAAAACAATTCAATGTAATAATATCACTTTATCACTTGCAGGAAAAATCACATACTTGAGTAGGCTATCTGAGAACCAAAAGGCCATGCTGACGGGTCAAAACACGCTACAGGACGCTGGGTCCTGGCCCTCCGCTGCACTGACTTGAAACCCATCCCTAACACAGCATGAAAACTTGAAACCCAACCCAAACACAGACACAGCATTTCAGCCTCAACACAGTTTTGGGAACTGCTGGAAAGCAGGCTTCATCCTCAATGAGGTGTGCTCAGGCTACACAGCATGGGGCTTCAGGCACCTCTTCCCCTACGGAAGAAGACCGCCATCAGGAACCGCCACGCAAGACAACCTTTTTCCTCTACAACACCTTTCTCAGGAACAACGCAGCATTCCAGAGACCTGCTTTGCTCCTGTTCTAAGGGCTATCACAGCCCACCTTGCCTGTGGCACCTGATAAACAGAGGAGAAAGCAACCACAGCAGCAAAACCCACAGCAGCCTTTGGACAGTTACTCTCATCCCCTCCTTAACCTCAGCCTCTTACCTGCCCCACGTGGCAGATGCTTCCACCTGTTCTCTTAAGCCACTTAAAGCACCTCTAAAAGGCAAACTGGAATTTTACTCTATTGGATGTAGGAAAATAACTGCAGTGACAACCGCACCCCAAAAACAACTGCTACCTCTGTTCATCACTCACCAGAGTCACTCCAGAGGCAGCTCAGGTCATGACGTCCTGGACTGCACACTGAGTTTCAGCCTGAACAAAGGAAAACACAGCCAGAAGACAAACTTTCAGCTGCCAGCGTTAGCACCCATCCCTCATCAACACAAGCGACTCCATCTTTAATTGTATCCTTTCAAAACAGCGGTCCACTTGCCTCTGTACCTGGAAATTAAGTCCAAGCTCAGAAGGAGTAGACAGCATCACCCATGCCACCTGGGAACACAAAAGGACAAAATGACCACTGTGCTTGCAAACAACCACCTGCCACACTGCTCCTCTATCCCAAACAGCCTCACCTCAGACCCTGAGGGAAACACCTGAGTGTCTTCCGTTCGCTTTGGATAAGAGATGACCAGGCTGAAAACACTCTCACCTTCCCTCACTGCTCCGTGACATGGGGATTTCCCTTCCCTGTCCAAGACTGCACGAAGCACCTGCAGAGACAAGAGAGAAGCACACCCTGAGGCACCTCACAGCCAGAGTGTACCTGCTGCAATACTCTCTCTTCCCAGCTCCGTTACTCCAGCTGCTCACCAGCTTTAACTGAGATTCTTGGCTCACAGCGCCAAAGCAAACTCTGCCCAGGCCACACAACACACACTACACAAGCTACGTTATTTAAGACACACGAGCTGGAACGTTCCTGCCCAAGAATCAGTCGCATCACACAGGAAGGATGCCGCATGCTCCTAGAAACCAAACCTACCAGTCCTGAACAGCTTCCCTGCCAGACAGCTCCCCACCTCCTCCTGCCAACCACGCTCAGCACACGCACTATTTGCCTCTCAAAAACAACAACAACAAACAAACAAACAAACAAAAACCCACAAAAAGTAAGAACATACACACACAAAAGCGACTGAGCTCCACAGATGCCAAAAAGCCACGCACACACAGCAGCCCGGCAGGGGTAATCACAGACCCTTTACAGATGAAAAAAGGTAACTCTGATACGACCCTGCTCAGTCTCTTAGTAATACTGTGCCTACGTGGTCAAGCCTCTTGGAGCATGTAATCAAGCTGTTTTTAGTTCTCTGGAGAGTTACACAAGTGATTAAAATATAACTCAAAACCAGAAGTGTATCCCACCATCCCTAAAACCAGTGATCCAGCAACCTCTGCTAAATATCCCTCTATTAAGTGAATTCCAAGCACTTAAAATCTAGAAATCCATAGACTCCAAGCTGCCTAAAGAAGCACCCGTAGAAACAAGAGAAAAAGCACACCCTGAGGCACCTCACAGCCACAGCATACCTGCTGCAACACCTCTCTCTTCCCAGCTCCTTTACCTCAGCTGCTCATTAGCTCTATCTGAAATGTGTGCCCAGGCAGCGCTGCACAAAATTGTGCCATCAGACTTAAAAAAAAAAAAAAAGGCCCACAGAACAACAGCTGCTGCTCCTTCTGTGCTCTCTTTCTACTTTCTTGTGCTTTGCCCCTTCCCTTTCCCAGGTGATTGGGCTTGGGTGCTGGGCGCGGCCAAACGGTATATGAGCCCCAGGTATGCCATCAGAGAGCTCCTTCTGCCTGGGCTGCTCTTTGGGGTAAGTGCTTTGTTTTTCCTTCAGTCAGTTGCAGGGCTCTTTAGGTGGGTCAGAGTCTACGGACGGACTGATGCGTTTCCAAGTAGAGAGCGGTACGCACGTCTTTTTGAGGTGACAGCTAGTAGGATCTGTTAGAATAAACTAATGTAGTACTAGGTGCCTTTATTGCATGCAGTTCTTTCTCAGGTGAGTCACTGTTACGGCATGTTTACGGGTAGGATGTCAATGTTAGTTTGTGTGTTTGCTCTGCTGTGTCTGTGGGGACACGCTGTGCTTGGCTGGGAACCTGGGGCGGAAGTGATGTCAGGGCCTGTCTTCAATCAGGGCGGAAGCACTGTGTGATTGGCTTGGAGGAAGCCAGGGCAGAAGCAGCATGCAGGGCTTGCCGGCGCCATGGGCAGAAGCTGTCGGGGCAGGCCGGGACGCCGAGGAGGGGTGGCGCAACGAGGTTGGTGGTCGGTGGCGCGCCACGGTGGGCTGGATAGGGAGGGGGCGAGGCGGCGGGTGGTTGGTGGCTTCTGTGGAAATGGCCCTTGTGCGGGGTGGGGGCGGTGCATTCAGAGGAACCTTGACAGGCTGCAGATAGGGGCAGGCAGGAACCTTTTGAAGTTCAGGAGAGGGAAATGCCAAGCCCTACCCCTAGGGAGGAACAACTCTATTGAGCAGCACTAGATATCTGGGTACTAAATAAGCATTTCTTCATGGAAGGGGTGGTTAGGCATTAGAACAGGCTGCCCGGGGAAGTGGTAGAGTCCCCATCCTTAGAAGTATTCAAGAGACGTGTGGACATAGCACTTAGGGATATGATTTAGTGGTAGCATTAGGTTGATGCTTGGACTTGATGGTCTTAAGGGCTTCTTCCAACATAAGAATTCTTGTGGAGGATGGGGATTCAACTAACAAGTGCATTTTTGGGAACTGGCTCTCTCCTTCACTGTAGGTGACAGCAGCTTTGTGGGCCCTGCGAGGAGGCACCTCTGTAGTGATTGCAAATGGAGTCCACCCGAAAATCTCGGGTCATGTCATCACAGGTATTGTAGAAGGGAAGAAAGTTGGAACTTTGTTTTCACAGGTAAGACCTGCAGGTGAGTACGGAAGTAATATGTACGCTGGGAGCAGTAGAGATTCCCTGGAAGTTTAGGGTTGAAATTTGGCTAGGCCTGCCTGTTCAACAAATGGGAAACTATGCTCTGCTTGACAAGCGGCTTTGGAAAGGTAAGTTTCAATGTTGGAATGGAACATCTTGAATCCTCTGCTTGGGTTCCTTCCAGCTGATGACTTGCTGCATCAGCCTTGCATTCAGAGAACTAAGTAGAATTTGTCTTGTTTTCAGTCTTAGAGGTTATCGTCTCTTATTGATGATTTCAGGCTGAAAGCATGCATATAGAATGTAGTGCTGAACTAAGATAGTGTGCGGTTTCATTTTTTATCCTAGGTTCTTCTTATGACTCAGTCTTTTGTTACTGTATGTAGCAATGTTTTCCTGCCTGTGTGTTGCTGTGACAATGTAACAAGGGCCGCAGAAAGTCAGACCAAAGATCTGTGATCTTAGCAGAATAGAACAAGTATAGAGTGATACTCGTGACTTGCACTGTAAGACAAGCAAACGCCTTGGAGTATAAAAATGCTAAATGGATTTCTTGTAAAAATTGGCCATATCCTTTGGACCGAGGTAAACACTTAGCATTCATGGGTCACAGGAGTCACGAGCCTTAACCAGGTATTGTGTGTAAACTCTGGAGCTAGCACTATGTGAAGAACTGCTTGCTTTACTTTGTGTGTGCTTGTGGGCAGGAGGAGTGAAAGTTGCTTCCTGCTAGCTTTTGATGCCCCCACCTTCTGTATGGAAAGAGAACGTGGGTGATCGATCTCTGTTCAACTTCTATGATGAGACATTGTCTTTTCCCTCATTGCTTTTTCACATGAAAAAGGTGTTTTCTTAGTCCTTTTCTACAGAAACTGTTCCAAAGATCTGTCGATCCCTGTTTCTCTTGGCTGAAACGGTTTTTATTCTACTGTGACCTTTTCAAGGTGAGCGAAAATAAAAGTTTGTGTAGCGTCCGAGATGCAAGTGAACCTTCAGTTTATGAGATAGCAAGGCTAACTTTGAGTTTTGATTAGATTGTGGATGGTTTTTGTTGCCTTTCCTAGGCCTTCTCCAAAAGCTTAAACAGGGAAGTTGCTGTTCAACGCTGATGAGCATTGAAGTGATGTTTTCGTAGGATTATGTGCACTACCAAGGCCTGATTTCCCCTTTTGTCTCTGCGTTGCTTCATGTTTATCTGCTGTGAATTGTACTTGCTATTTTGTTGCATAGTGGCTGCAAAGGAATCACAGGCTGGTTGAGGTTGAAAGGACCTCCAGAGGTCACGTGGTCCAACACCCCTTTTGTGTTCAAAGAACACAAAAATACACGCCACATTATAAAGTATGACCTTGCTTTAAAAAGCTGTTTTAACAGTCCTTCATTAAGTCTTATTAATCAAGTGTCCCCTAGTTCTTTTCTTACGCTTCCCACTATACCTCCTGTTATTTTCCTTACCGTGGGAATTCCTGCTCTGGCAATTTCTGTAGGACACTTCTTGAATAGAAGTCCGGGCATATTAGTCACATGCCAAGTCATCTGTTCTACAGACAATTTCAAGAGTTAAAAGTGAAAACGTAGCTTATCCAGGAGCTCCTTGAGAACTCCTTAGTGAAATGCTGCCTGAGCCTTTTGACTTGTTACTTCAGTTTCTGTTTCAAAACTTGTTCTGTATCATTTCAGTTTGAGATGGATTCTTTGACATCCGTGCCAAGAAAAAAACCTCTCCTCTGTAGGAGCCCTTCAACGTACACAGAGCAGAGAGAGAGCAGCTATTGTGCAAGCTGTTGCTGAGGCTGGTTTTGGCTTCCTGTATTGTTTGCACATTCCCAGGTTGTTTTGCAATCTTTTCTCTTTTCAGTAGTTATGTAATTAAACTTTTTCAAAGGATGCCTTCCTTTTTTTGCAGTAGCCTCCCACTCCCTGAGATGTAGCTGTCCTTGTATTCTTTTGCTCTTTGTCAAGTCTTCTTGTTACAGGTTGTATACTTGTTTGTCCCCTACGACATGGATGATCTTACTGAATCTCTGTGATGCCTTGAAAAGGGCTATGCTCGGGGACCGTGGCAGCATTTTGGTATCTGATACAAATTTTCCTGTTGTGGCATACAGTAAACTTCTTTGATATGTCTCTTAAGACCGTACCTGTTTTTCTGCTTTGAGTAAGGAGTTGAAAGTTGAAAGGTTAGTGTTCATTTCCTTCCACCTTTGTCTGCATGTCTTGTGGTTGCGTGTGTGTGTTTGTTTTGGCAGGCCCTACAGTAGAGCAGCAGGGTGGAATGTCTCGAGCCGGTAGCAGGACGCTGGCAGCTCTGCAGCCTGAGCAGGTGAGAGAACAGTATGTTCTCGCTCTTTAAGGCTGTGAACATGTGGCAAGTTTTAAAATACAGGTTTATAACACAAACGGGTCCTGGAAAAAATCAGCTGGCTCCAAGTATTCAGGGCATCAAGCCAGTGAGAAGATGTGTCAGTAGGAATGAGCTGAAGTGAGCCAGATGTCAAACACCATGGAGTTCGTGTAAGAATGCAGTTCAGACACTTTTCTCTTTCAGAGAGCAGAGATTTATTTATTTTTTTATCATCTCGGTGACTTATTAACTGATCAGAGAGAAGAAATTCTCTTGGCAAACAAAAAGGACTTAGAAGAAGCTGAAAATAAAGGTAATATTACGGGTCCTTTCATGGAACACCTGTTGTCATGAGCTTTTCTGGGCCTCAAAGGAAAGGAGCAGAACAAGAGTAGTCTGTCACCTGCAATTGGATATTATGGCCGTCACAGATTAGGGAACCCAGGACTTTGAGAGCTTGTCAGTGTAAGCAGCTGCAGCTTCCGTAAGAGCTGTCTCTATCAGAGAAGATGGAGAGAGAGGCCTTTGAAAGCAGCAACCCACAGCATTGTTTAAAAAACTAAAAATAGAACAGTGTTTTCTTTTGCCAAAGGAGGCTCACTTTAGAAATTAAATCTAGCAAGGATCTTCCCTGTTATCATCATGCATGAAATAGCATGAATATTCTCCTGGGCTGGTTAACGTAATGTTTGGCCCCTGTGGGGAAGGTTGTTACTTAAAAATGATGCTTTCCAGAAAGAACCACCTTACCTTCTGACTGAGGAAAGTACAGTTCAGGCAGCACAGACTAAATCCATTCTTTTGTGTAAGAGTGGTGCGTGAGGAAGCTGGTCTTGGGTTAGAAAATGTGTGGAACTGGCGCATCACAAGTTGTGAAGTTCAGTAAAAGGCATACGGCAACCATTTTGTACTGAGGAGAATGCCTGGAGGGACATTTCTGAGTAAACTTCCTACCTGAACGTGTTCAGACTAGAAAACTCCGGCAGCTCTTGCCCAATCTGAAATGCTATGCGTTCCTTTGCTCTTTGGGATTTCTATCTGTGAAATAGAAAGAGGCAATTACTGCGCAAACCTTCCAGGAATATTGCAAGGGTAGAAATTGGTAAGAAATTCAGGTACACGGTTGTGTAACGGTACTAGAAATAGGACAAACTTTGTCTTTGCGGATGTTACTTCATATACAAATCATTCATATCGTATTAGGTGTATATGTGATGGTAGGTGAAAGCGTTGTCAAATTGGAGCAGTTTGATTGTAGCTACTAAACTTAATGCTTTACATTGTTCATCTTAGGTAGGTTTCTTGCTGCGGCGTGGGAAACAGCGGCTTTTTTTCCTGGTTTGACCATTAGGTCACTTTTTCTTGAAACTAGCCAGATAAATCTATCTTGAGCGCAATTTTTTCTTTCTTCTAGGAAGATTGGCACTTCCTTTGTTGAAACGTCTCAGTCTGTCTACATCAAAGCTGAACAGCTTGGCTGTTGGGCTCTGTCAGATTGCAGCATCTTCACAGGACAGCGTCGGCAGCATAGTTCGGAGAGCACGCATAGCAAAAGATCTAGAGTTGGAGCAGGTGACAGTGCCTGTTGGGGTCTTTCTTGCGATTTTTTTGAGTCCCGTCCAGACTGACTGTCTTCCACAGGTATGTGAGGAGGGCAGAGAGATCTTTGATAACAAAAGTGTATTTCTACTGGTGAGTTATTGGAAGGCTGCAAGAAGTCTTGCCTCAAAAGACTTCTGCTTGTATTCTTCTGAAATGAATTCTGCTGTCATCCCATTTTTTTTTTTTTCCTACAGAAAACTACAGTCTTCTTGGGACTTGCTTCTGCAATGCTGAGAGTTATTCCGCGTTGGTTTTTGATACCCAACGTAGAGAAGGAGTTAGCTTACATTCAGGTGGTGCAATTTCTGCCCGTGTCTTATCACATAGCTTCCCTGCTTAACTTGCAACTTACAAGGCTCCTACCAATGAGCACTTTTCTGTCCATGCTGACTACAGCTGAATTGCAGGCTACGATTAAACATCAAATGTTTAATATAGGTCGTTAATAACAAACTGCAACTGTTAAGAATATATGCTGACAAGATCAGCACGAAGTAGAAGTTCTAGGCTCTGAGTGGTCTGTCCCATACTGATACTGCATGTTTGCACTGAGGCAGAATGATATCTTTCCACAAGCGTGTAAAAGCTAAGTCTAGGCTCTTACTGCCGGTATCTTTAGCAAGACTGATTGAGCGTTTCTCTAACATATGAGCAAGTATTTGAGGAGCAAGGGATGGGTATGGGCACTTAAAAAGAGACTGCCGAAGGGCAGCTTCACAACTGAATTTTGTGAGTGTTTGTCCTCGTTCCATACTGAAGGGGAGTCTGCTCTAGGCAAAGTTCATGTGAAAGGAAAAGGCAGTAGTCTCCCTTTCTGCCATTATTGCTTCCTTGCTGCTCGCTCTGTTCTTCATAGAAAACCAGTATGTTTCCTTGCCAAATTCTAGTCTGCCTTCCTAGACTCCAGCCTTTGCCTCCTGGGTGTCTTGCCTTGCCTAGCCAAACTCTCCCATTCTCCTCTTCTTTATCTCATTTGTTTTATCAGGCTGATTCTTACTGGCTTCCCACCCTCAACCCCCCCCTCCCCCCCCCACCTTTCTTTTTTTTTTTTTTTCTTTTTTTACAGACTTAGGATGTCTTGTCTTGTTACTTTTCTTCCTGCCAGCCCCCATCCTCAAGTTCTCCGATGTAACTTCAGAGGATCATCCTTGATACCTCTGCATCTGAATAATATGGTTTCTCTCCCATGCTGTAGCTGATAGTAGGATGGACTCTGAGTGCAGAGGAGAGGTTGCTTCCTCCATAGTTTACTATTGCATCTCATACTGGTTTGGGTAAGCAATTACCGAGGAAATTTGACTTCTCCATGGAGTAGTGTGTGCCTGATAGCTAGCTGGAGATAGCATACACGGAATTGAGTCAGTGCTCAGAGTTCAGTCTTGAGTTGCAGTAAAGGTGAAACAATTGCAGACTAACAGTTTACCTTCTAGTGAGCTGCGAAGCGAGTGCGGAGTTCCGATCCGCGGTTCCGTATTCTCCGTGAGGGGAGCGGCCGGAGACGAACGAAGTGCGTGACAGACCAAAAAGAAGTGCTGTTTTCACCAAGTTTTGATTGGTGGTGCCCAATATGTGGGCCTGGCAGTGTATCTTGTGATCCTATTTTTGCTCTTACATGCTTTGAGTGTGACAAGAAAAAAAGGCGGGAGCGTTATCTAAGTAACTAACAGTTTAGAAGTGTTGGTGTATTTGCTGTGGCGTTTGGTCAGTTTGCCAAGTACTGGAGAGGTGGAGGGGGCTGACTGATTATCAAAGCGGTAGAACGGAGAGAGTCCTTTCTGTGGTGGTTTGGGCTTGAGCCCTGGCAATTTGGTAAGAAGGGGGAGAGTGAATTTATTTAGGTGTCAATGCCTTTTTAAATGGTATTTATTGACGGATACACAGGAGTGATTCCTTGTTTTGTATGGGCTTATTAACAAAGTGCATGAGAAAACTTGGCATTTGGCTCGAAATTCGGTCCTGTTGAAATGTAAATTTTGTGGAAAAGGTGGTAATGTTTGTCTAGAAGATGAAAGGCTGAGTGCTTCAGCTCTTTTCCTGAAGTTCCATGGATTTATGATTGGAACATGGAACGGGGCTCCTTAATAACCTGAAATAGTAAAGTTTGTATGCGGGAAGAGGCATTTAATCCCGGAGAACTGGGACATTTGGGAAGAAGATTAGGAAAAGATAGTAAAAACCCACAGTAAAAAGGTTTGCGTGGAAATTGAAACAAAGGACAGTAACTAATAAGGAATAGTAATAAATAAATAAAAGGGAATGGAAAATCAAAGGAATGAGTAATATCCAAAACAAAGATGTTTTAAAGAAAGCCTCCTTGGGTGCACGCTGGCACATTCAAAGGATATTGTTAGAACTGGGAGCGCAGAAAGGAAGAGGACTTTCACTAAGTATTGCAATCAGTGGTGGCCACTATATAAGCTAAATGGCCACTTTATGGATCAGTCGACTATAACACTATCTGGCAATTCATGTTTTGGAGGAGAGAAGGAAAATAGGATGAAGTGTAGTATACTGATACGTTGTTTCAGCATCTTGGAGAGAAAAGGAGTGGAATTAATTGGCTCTTGACTGAGCCTTTGGTGTTGGTGTGAGAAAAGTACAGGCTGGAGAAAGATAAAGGAAGCGTTAAAAGAGTTGTCCCCGGTGTTAAAGGTGTGGCATGTAGTATTTAACAGAGCCCTTTGAAGTTGAATGAGCAGGGAAGGAGGATGTAGGAATGTTAATAGTTCTGCCTCAGCAGGAAGCTGTGTGTTTTTTTTTTTTTTTTTTTTTTTAATAGCAAAACAAATTACGCAACGTTGCTTAACTTGTCAGAAGATAAATAAGAAAGTGTTTTGACAAGCAGCCACGGGAGGGAGAAAAACAGCTTACAGGCCTTTTGAGAAAGTACAAGTTGATTTCACTGAATTGCCCAAGGTAGGGAGGATAAAATATCTATGGGAAATAGCAGATCATTTAACACAATGGGTAGAAGCTTATCCCGTAGCTCGAGCTATGGCACAAATGGTGGTAAAAGCTCTATTAGAACACCTGATACCTAAATATGGGATAATCCAGTACATTGATTTTGATCAGGGCACACACTTTGCTTCTAAAATAATAAAATTATTATGTCAATCATTAGGTATTCAGTGGGAATACCATACTCCGTGGCACCCACAAAGCTCAGGGAAAGTAGAAAGATTGAATCAAACACTAAAACAACACTTGGCTAAATTAATGATCGAGACACAAATGCCCTGGATGAAATGCTTACCATTGGCACTTTTAAACATAAGAACTAAACCACACAGTGAGAGCGGATTATCGCCATATGAAATGTTATATGGTATGCCTTATTCTCAAGGGATGCCTCTAGGAAAAATGTAGTTGAGGAGCGTAGCATCCAGAAATACGTAATTACCATTGGAAGGAGGTTACAAGAGCTAAGAGAAATTGGAATGATGGCTCAAACACCACCTTTAGGATTTGCTGTTCATAAGATACAACCAGGAGACAAGGTCTTAATAAAAACCTGGAGGGAAGAATCATTGAGCCCCCGATGGGAGGGACTGTAAGTAGTAAGTTTTACTTACTACTGAAACAGCTGTGAGAACAGCGGAAAGGGGTTGGATCCACAGATCCAGAATAAAAGGACCAGTAACTACCGAAACCTGGAGGGTTGAGTCCACTCCTGGGGAACTGAAACTAAAGCTAAAGAAGAACTCATATTCTGGCAATGAGGCTCTGCATGAATTAAGGACGCCAAATAAAGGGGACAAGCCTAAAGGGAGGAAAGGGAGAAGGCAAGACCGGGGCAGGACCCTCCACTGCAGTGTGTATGGTCTACCGAGGGAGGCGATGGGTATTGACTGCCGAGTGAGAGGGCCTCGACCGGACTTCTCCCACACTAAGGTGAGGTTGTCCCGAGAAAATAACGTAAGAACTTTTCTTTTTAAACCCATATAAAATTGTGATTCGTTTTCCAGGAGCTGGATCACCCCGGCAGGCTGAACGGTATCACAAGCCCAAATTGACCCTGAAAGTGGGCCCAACCCCTTGATTGAAGGCGTCTTGCCTATTATGATCCAGCTACATGGGCAGAAGACGGATCCTGGGGCTATAGGACCCCAATATATATGCTTAATAGAATAACTAGGTTACAAGCTGTAATGGAAATAGTTGTAAATAAAACCGGAGGTGCACTTGGCTTAATTGCAAAGCAAAATACCAAGATGAGGACTACTTATCTACTTATGTATCAAAATCGCTTAGCTTTGGATTATTTACTAGCACAAGAAGAAGTCTGTGGAAAATCTAACCTTAGTAATTGCTGTTTAGAGATTAATGATGAAGGTGTTTCTTCCTAGTAGCTGGTAGAATGCTACGTTTTGGTTTAGGATGAGAAGAGCGCTGATAACATGCTGATGTTTTAATTGTTGCAGAGCCGTGCTTACACCAAGCCAAGGACGTTTCAGCTTCTCACTGTCCTGCCAGCGAGCAGGCTGGGGGTGCAGCAAGAGCTGGGAGGAGGGCTGGACTGCTCGGGGTTAGGCTGGGCATCAGACAGCTGGGCATCAGCGGTGGTGAGCAATTGCATTGTGCATCACTTGTTTCATACACATGAGTAGTAGTAGAACTATCATCATTATTGTCATTGTCATTATTATTATTTATGATTATTTATTATTGTTATTTTCTTGTCTTTATCTCACCTCACAGGCTTCACTTTCCCATTTCTCTCTCCCATCCCAGAGAGGGAGGGGGTGAGGTGAGTGAATGGCCGTGTGGTGTTTAGCTGCCAGCTGGGTTAAACCACAACAGAAAGAAAAGCTGTAAATGAACTTGTAAAAGAAATGAAGAAGATTGCACACGTCCCAGTTCAAACTTGGAATGGAATCGATCTAAGAAGATTATGGGAGGGGGCTTTACGGGCAGTGATTGTTTTGCTAAAATGAGGATGGTTGTATTGGGGATATGTGGAGAATTGTTAATAATCCCATGTTTAATACCTTCTATTACCAGGCTGATACACTCCAGTTATACAAGGAATGCAAATATCTGCAGTACCTGTTGTGGGAATAGGAATGTTGTTTTTGCAGAGTTACGTTGTTTAGAGGGCAGGAATGTGGTACTGAGATATGCTTACAGTGATAAGAAAACTTAGCAGGCGACCTTGTAAAATGCAGACAACCAGACTTCTTAGGACAATTAGGTGAAAATCACAGTGTCAAGTCAGACAAGTGAAGAAACATTACCTCTCCAAGCAGTAAAAATGTCAAAAGAAATTTGAAATTTAACAGGCCGGCAAGTGAAGGCCATGCATTGTTTGTGAAGCATCGGATAGATGGCGAACCTGGATTACCCAGTCAGTGGGGAAACAGGGGAGGGTCCTGTCATCAAAAAGTATATAAACTGTGTTTTGGAACTAGTAGGTGCGCTCTCCTGCTTGTGGGGCGCCCGCCATTGCAATCGCGAACAAATTACTTCTTCGCTGAGATCCTCGCCTGAGCCTAATTACTGGCTACGGAGTTTCTCACACTGTTGACCCAGAACCAGGGAGAAGAGAAAACCCATTGCCTGACGATAATAAAAAGAAAAGAATATCCAAAATTGATACCAATTTGGCAAGTATTGACTCGATTGGAAAGGAAAACACGGATCAATACCATGAAAAAAGAGATGGGGGACTGTGAAATATGTTCATCTGATTCGTGTCAATATGGAACAATGCTAGGGCCTCATAATGAAATGTGACCTTCTGTCTTACATCCCCTTGTATAAATAACCACAAGTCCAAGAGAAACAGAGTGGTTAGTGTATATAGTTCTTGTATCTTGCAAAAGAATGGTCTAGCAGTTTGTGTTGATAGAGGGTTTGAAGGGTAAACCTTGAGACTCGGGTCTGGGAGATAAGAGAATAGGGGGGAGTTTTTTGAGATAACTGCTGACTATTGCATGAGACACGACTTTCTGGCATCTGGCCCAGAGACTACTAAATAAGGGGAGGGGGGGGGAAGCTGAAGAACGACCGAAGGACAAAACTTGTGAGGAAGACTACGAGCCTTCAGTATGAGCGACCCTCAGAGGGACCACTGGAGACTGATACGCATGCATCCGTGGGATGGTTCGGGTTCCGGGAAACTAATTATAATACCCCTGCCTTTTCCAAAAGTGGTGATGAATATGTATTAGCCTAGGAGCATAAAAACCAGCCGCCTGATTTAACTGGTGTGCGTCTTCGTGGAGCAGAGACTCCCAGCGCACCCAGTGCTGTTTGCTTACCTCTGTTCCTTTAATAAATTGTAAACTTTGATTGTAACCCTATGCGGGACTCAGTCATTTATAACAATATACAATAGCATGTTTGTCTCTAATACTTACAAGGCGAAGTTCTGAGATCATATTTCACAGACTGCTTCTTACAGATTTCAAGAAATCCAATTGTTCTGAAGTATAGCCGTGCTCTATTACTATCTAAAGGGAACAAACTGTTTTCAAACCCATTACAGATTGGATTTTTTAAATTTATTTAAATAAGCTTGTCTCTGCAGCTTTCCTTTGTGATGCTGATCTTTGGAGAGTCAGATTCTTAACCAGATACAATCAAATTGCATTTTAATGTCTAGTTTTGTATGTTAAAGACACACAGTATCTGGGTACAGCAAGGTTCCACTAATTGACAAGGATCTTTCTGAAGTATTCCTTATTTTTTCAGTATTCTTTTCAAATTGTGGACAGCAGGATGAGGTAGAATATCAAACGTGGTGACTGTTTTTTACCCAGAGGACACTAGTAGGGAAAAGGAGTTGGTCTGAGTTGACCTTGACATGCTTAAGGGGTTGGTACATGAGAACCTCGTGAAGTTCAAGAAGGCTAAGTGCAAGGTTCACCACCGTCATCAAGGCACTCCCAAGAATGAATGCAGGCTGGTTGATGAGTGGATTGGGAGCAGCCCTGCAGAGAAGGACTTGGGAGTGTTGATGGATGAAAAGCTCTACATGAGCCAGCGATGTGCAGTTGCAAACCAGAAAGCCAGCCGTATTGTGAGCCACATCAAAAGTATGACCAGAAGGTCCAGGGAGGTGATTCTCGTTCTCTACTCCACTCCTGTGAGGCCCCACCTGCAGTGCTGCATTCAGCTCTGGGGACTCCAACATAAGAAATAAATGTGTTAGAGCAGGTCCAGAGCAGGGCCACGAAGTTGACGAGGGCTGGAGGACCTCTCCTATGAAGACAGGCTGAGAGAACTGGGGTTGCTTAGCCTAGAGAAGAGAGGGCTCTGAGGAGACCTTATAGTGGCCCTCTAGTACCTGAAGCAGGCTTCGGGTAAGCTGGGGAGGGACTTTTTGTCAGGGAGTGTAATGACAGGACAAGGAGTAATGGCTTTAAACTAAAAGGGTAGATGTAGATTAGAATAAAGGAAGAAATTCTTTACTATGGGTGGTGAGGCACTGGAACAGGCTGCTTGGGGAAGTTGTGAATGCCCCATCCCTGGAAGTATTTAAGGCCAAGTTGGATGGGGCTTTGAGCAATCTGGTCTAGTGGGAGGTGTCATAGAATCATAGAATGATTTGTGCTGGAAGGGAACTTGAAGGTCATCTACTCCCCCCTGCTATAGGCAAGGACACCTTCTGGTTATAAACGTAAAATCAGCGTGATTAAACAAAAGGCTTCTGTATAAGAGAGCACAAGTAAAATGTTCGTCGTAGGAAGAGCTCATTAGCTACTTCCAGCCAGAATGATTAGGGATAAGAGTTCTTGCATCTGAAATAGTTTTATACAGCTAGCGAATTTGTGCCAGAGCCTATGTTCAGGGTTTCCTTTGACTTACTGCAGTCTCCCTTTGCCAGTAGTACCCTGAAGCTCAAGTTTGTTTCTGAAACGTTAAGATACTTCATTACTGGAGTTACACGTTCTGACTCGGAAAAAATTCTTGGTGCTGTATATTAATATTGAGTAAGTCAGCAGAATGCAAAATCCTGTTCTTACTCTATTTTGCAGATGTTATTCTCCCAGAGGAGTCAGATCACTTTGTTGTTGTTGTTGTTGTTGTTGTTGTTTTAATTCCCTTCTGACAGGTGTCTTCTTTGGCCATAGCTAGCGGAAATGGCTTGCTAATAAAAGGAGGGAAAGAGGCAGCATACAGCAATCAAATCCTTCATCATCTGACTCAAGAAGCACTCTCCATTCATGGAGTCAAAGATGCAGTGCAAGTAGTAAGTGTCTAGAATTAAAGCAACAACTTTTGTGCTGTAGCATGTAGAAGAAGCACAGGCAGAGCTTGAGAATTCAGGCCATTGACTGTTTGTGTCACAACTTTCACGTGTGAATACAAGCAAGGAAGTGGAAGATGTCTGCCATTTGGAGAAGCTGGTAGATCTAATCATTCCACATGGGTCATCCCAGCTAGTCAGGAATATCCAGAAAGCTGCTAAGGGAATTCCAGTGATGGGACACGGTGAATGGATCTGTCATGTGTATGTGGACACAGATGCCAGCGTGGAGAAGGCCACATGAATAAGTAAGCTGTGAGAGGGTGACTTGGATACCATGAGTGTAACTGAACTACACATTTGGAATATGTGGTATGGTTATAATATTATTATTATTATATTATTATTATATTAATATATTATTATTATATTATAGTAATATATATATTAATATATTATTATAATAATTTATTATTATATATTATTAATATATTAATTATATTAATATAAAATATTATTATTATATTATTATTATAATTATTATATATTATTATAATAATATATATATTAATATATTATTATAACCATACGTAATAATAATTCACATGCTCTTCAAATTCTTTGTCATAAATGTTACGTAACCATTTGTTTACTCTTAAACCTCAGTCAGAGACTCAAAGTGTGAATATACTGCTGCCTGTGATGCTCGGGAAACACTCCTAATTCACTGAGACCTGCTGAGAACCCCGTTGTTTGATCAGATCATAGACACGTTGAGAGTAGAACAGGTTAGTCATTTATACTTGTGTTGGCTTTTGTTTTGTTTTATTTACTTGTTGTTCATTTTAGGAGCCCTTGGTCTTGCTGACATAGCCCTATGTAGTTTTATGATAACATAACACTTACGTTACCCACATGTCTCTTTGTACACCTTTGTACTCTTTTCGGAGAGCTTTCTTGGCTTCTCCATGCAACCCCAAGCTTTTGCATAGAAATGATCTGCGAGCAGCTTCTTTGGGGTGGCTGCATGCCATTGCTGGGATACAACTACTTCCTTTTACATAGAAAAAAATCATTCTCTGCCTTGGAAGAGCATTTCCCCAACCCTTTCTCTACTACTCTTAATTCTGACTTCCTGGCTGGCAACCTCCCGGACCCAAATACTATTCTGATTAAATCTATTAACTTACCTTCTTACGTCAGTCGTTTCCCATTTTATGTTTCTCCTCCTCTAATCTGCTTCATCCACATATTTTGAACATTTTGTCTCGCTTGCCTTTATTCCCACCCATTTTCCCGCCCATTATTTCCCCCTCCCACTGTTCCACAGGAACAAAGGCCACTGTCCTACATAATTGCTTTGACATGCGTAATGTTTTGTAGCAGAGATGCATCACGAGAGAAATATTTGTGAAGTACTTAAATTACACTTAAAACATGGATTTTTCACATAGCATTTCCATTTGGCAAATAGTGTATACAAGCAGTGATTGATGCAGGAAAACATGGAAAATAGGTCATGTTCCGATAATGTTAAAGTCATATTAAGAGAAGCTTGCCAGATAGCTAGTCAGGAGCAAGTCCTCACTCGCTTGTGTTTTCTTTTTGTCTTTGTTTTTTTTTTTTTTTTTTAATGTCTGGTTTGGTTGTGTTTTGTTTTGTGTTTTTTTTTTTTTTTTCATAGAATACCCTGAGTTGCAAAGGACCCATGAGGACTACCAAGTTCAACCCCTAGCTCCACACAGGACCACCCAGAAATCAGACCATGCATCTTGGAGCGTTGCCCAAACACTTCTTGAATTCCAGCAGGCTCAGTGCTGTGACCACTGTCCTGGGAGCCTGTTCCAGTGCCCTGCCACCTCTTGGTGCAGAACCTTTCCCTAACATCCAGCCTGACCCTCCCCTGTCACAGCTCTATGCCATTCCCTTGGGTCCTGTCGCTGTCACCTGAGAGAAGAGATCAGCACCTGCTCCTCCACTCCTCCCACTCATTGTTAAGGTGTCTTAGCTGCTACGATTAAATTCAGAGATTGACGATGCATTAGATCTTCTTCATCAGGATCGTAAAATAACTGAAAGTCCTTGCCTTGTTTTGGGCCCAGTAACTCTTTTGTGTCTGAAACATACACTTTGGAGAGGGCTGGTGTCAGTTTACAAAAGAAAAGGATAAAAACAGGTAAGGTCTTTTGTAGGGGAGACTTGCAAACCTGGAAATATCTGCCTTCCTCGAAACTCCCCTCCCCTCATTTTATATTGCTGACTTTGACATTATATGGCATAGGCTATCCCTTTGGTTAAGTTTGAATCGGTTGTGGTTATGTGCTCTCCTAACTTTTAGCAGACCCTCGACCTTCTCACTGTGGGGGGAGAAGAGAAAGCCTTGGAACTGTGTGAGCACTGTTTAGCAACAGCCAAAACAGTGGTTTGTTTAAGGCAAAAATCCAAAATGTAGCAGTATAGGGACTGCTATGAAAAAAATTAACTCTATCCTAGCTATACCCAGAACAACAAGCTGCACTTTTTGCCTGTTACGCATTGGTACAATCTACAGCACAAAATACTTCTGGTATTGCAGGTGAAGATTCATGCTGGCCCAAAGTTTGCCTCTTACTTGATGTTCAACCCCTCAGAAGTGAAATCTCTCCACGACGAATATGGGGATCTGGAGAGCTGCATTGAGGTTGTGGACAGTGTACAAGAGGGTGTCGAACATATCCACAAGTATGGAAGTTCTCACCTGGATGTTACCGTCACGGAGAATGGTTTGTGACCAATCTGTTCCCTTAAGCTTCTGCTTTGGTTTCACTGTGGGATCTTGTTATTAGCATAACTACTTACATTGCAGTAGTTTCTCTTATCTTGGTTCTGTAGTGAGCATAATCAGCTGGAACCCTATGAGCTAAATCTATCTGTAGTTGTGTTTAATTCAAGGAAAACATGTTGTGTGCCCTTATTCCAGGAGGTGAAGGCATGTGTTTGAGCAACTGGCCAACGACAAGTCAACGCATGCTCTTGTCAGGCAGATTGCTTTGTGTTCCTGTATTGTACAGACTTACCACATCAGACAGTTTTGCAGAAACATCTCCTGAATCCTGGAGACGTCTTTAGGCCTCCGAAGGAGGAAGAGGTGAGCTTCTATAGAGGGAATATGGGCTGTAAGAAAGATCAGACTATATACGTTTTGTCTTCCCAGGTTGCTTTTAAGCCTTGCAAACAAGGACCACAAGTGTTTTTCTCCATCTCTCCCAGTCCTCTATTTCCCAGTTCCGCATCTGTAGCGTAAAAGCTGCATGTATCTCAGTTCCCAGTTTCTTGCTCCTTTGATGCCGCGAACTTCTGTTCCTATGCGCCACTCTGTGCTTCTTCCACTCCTCTGCATGAGGTTTGAACACTCTGCCACTTCAAAACGTAGCTAGAACTGCTCCCAGCCAAAGGATGACTCTCCATACAAGGCTAAAACTTCTGAGAGTCAGCTACAGTAAGGTCATTTTGATTTGTGGCTCATCAGTGTGAGATTCAAGCAGGCATCTGTTTCTGTACCTTCTGCAGAAATTAAACGAGTAGCACCGAAAGGCATGCATTTGATACTGTAAGCCACTACCTGGTGCACTAGTGATTTACTTGGGTGTGTACTGGAGATAGAGTTCATCTTTAGCATTCGTCCCATTGCTCTGGGCAACTGACTTGCAGCTTACAGCCTTACAGAGAAAGGCATCCTCCAGAGTACTAAGGCTCGTACAACTCTGCTTGAGGTTGCTCCAGTCTCGCATGTTCTGTGTTGAACTGGGTTAGTTAGCTGACTTCATGTGGTGTTTCGGCATTCTCTTTCCCAAATACTATTTTCAGTATAAACTTAATATAGGACTTTCTATTAATTTCCATTAATTCCATTATGATAGGACTTTCCATGTTCTTTATAGAACAGTTCCATGTATCCGTTGAGCTAATGTAGAGCTGAACATGTAGTTTAACTGTCTGACTGCAAAATGTAGCTCGGGGCTGCTGTCACTTCTTCCCAGTCATACAACTATCCCTGTTTGCGAGGTCTAGGCTGTAGTAAGAATTAGACGTCTTTTCACTTCTTGTCTTTGCAAGCTTCTTGTAATATTTATAGTTGTGTCTATGTGATAAACATATTACGAAGAAGGTGTGTATGAACATGCTTTAATCCAGGCTGTTAAATACTGTCTGATAATGTTGCAGGTGAAAGTTCTGTTCTTGTATCTCTTCACGGTATGAGGCTGTGCCTATTGGACTGCATGATCACTCTGTACTGTATCCTATTTTCTTCTCTGCCTCTTTTTCAGAGAAAACAGTGGAGTTCTTCCTCCAGCATGTGGACAGTGCTTGGAATGCCAGTAACCGATTCTCTGATGGATAGAGATTTGTACTCTGTATGTGCCTGTGGTGTGCAGGCAGCTAAGCACCACAAAGCCGTTTGCTCCCTCAGCAGTGTGGGAGGAAGGAAAGACTGGAACAAAACTGAGTATCAGTTACCTAAGTAAACAGGTGCACATACTAGGAAGTGCAGAAGACAAGGGAAACATTAATTCCTGAGGTAGAAACTACTAGAAATCGCTGTAGCAGGCTTGAACATGCAGTGCTCTGTGTGTTAAAAAATTGTGTTTAGGGTTTTATAAGATCACGCAATAGTCTGTTTAAGAAGAGGAAAAACAAAAAAGGATATAAGAATGGAATCCTGACTAACTTAGTTCTTATTGTTCAAAGGGTAAACCCTCAAACAAATGTACGATGTATGTAAGACACACGTAGCTTTCTGGCTTCTTTCTCTCTAAAAGTGAAGCTGAAACTGACAGAAGTATAAACATTCCAATTTAGAATAAAGCTCCTCTGATCAGAACAGGTAAAAATAACTTCTGACACTTGGGGAGGAGTGAAGGAAGGGAGGTGAATGACTGCTTCTACATAAAGATGCAGGGCTATATAGTACAAAGTTGAATATCTTCTGAGGATCAACTACCTTTACCTTGTGTGTTTTCTACAGGTGATGAAGTTGGAATTAGTACTTCTCGTATCCATGCACGCGAACCAGTGGGAATTGAAGGACTCTGAACTACAAAGTGGTTACTGACAGGGGACAATCATGTTGTTTCTGACTTCTCAGAGCACGGGAGCATGAAGTAGCCCCATGAGAGCCTACCTCTCCCTCAGAGAAATACCGAGTACATTGAGAAAACTCATCAATAAAATGTTTATTGAAGACGTTCAGGCTTCAGGGTACTCTTTGGGGAAAGAGATTTGCTTTTCAGCTCTGAGATCATTGTTCTTGGTCATTGTGCAGTACAATGAATATGAAGTGATCCCATCCGTGACACGCATTATTTGTTGCTGTCTCTTACTGTTTCCTTAGATAGTATCTGCAAACTGACCTTGCTTTTGCCAGAGAGGTTTCTTTAAAACATACAGATACCGTAAGGAAAAGTTGAAATATCTGCTGCGTTCTGTTCATGCCCTTGGTCCCCTCCAGCAAAGATGCCTGGTGGTAGAGTGTAAATTTTTTTCCCTGTCTTTAATCTGAACACCTGTCTTGGTGAACAAACTCGGTAGCTTTCCTTTAGTCACGTGACCACAGCAGCTCTTGAAAGCTCTAAAGCTTTAAGACACTTACTGTCTTTGTCTGATCACTCTGTGATTCCTATGCGTTTGGAACGTATATTTCATTAATGTTTTGACCAAGCAACCTTTTTTATCTAATTTCTTTGTATTTTTGACAACTGTAGATAAATAGCGCAACTGTATACGGTGTGAATTTTGTTACCTCTGTCCACCAGACATTTATTTCTCATGGGTTTTCTGTGAAATGTAATCCCTCCAAACCCGTCATCCAGATGCAATACTACCTTGAAGTTTAAAAGAAGCTCTGAATAAATGCTGCCTTTTGCGTACTGGAACAAAGGAACTCACGTGTGCATGCTGCAGCCAGGGCTCAGGGAAGCCCTCCATAGGTCAGGGTGGTTGGAGTGTCAAGGTGCATGGGGAGGGAGTGGAATGGTGCCACACTGCAAATGCTGGCAGGGCAGGGAGTGGGATGGGTGCAGCCTGCACAGGGACATTCTCTCCTGTGCATCCGTTTCTTGCTGCTAACTTGCCTCTGCATGCTTTGTTGACTGCTGGCGTGTGCGTGGTACTCAGGAGCCAACATAGTGGCACACAGGACCTATCCGGGCATCTGGGTGTCTGCTGGGTAGCCATGTTACCGCACTCACCCATTTAGGACCATTGCACTCTACTCTGCAACCCTGAGAAAGCCATTATGCCCCACGCTCCTCTTGTGCTTCTATGCTCTCCTGAGACTTTGTGACAACTGCTTGCACTGCAACCACAACTGGTACTGCCCATCAATGATAAAAGCACTGATACTGCAGCACCCAGTACTGCACGCCTGCAGTAGCGTTCCCTGCAATTCCTCTGTCCAGCTACCGCTGTTACTCCTTCCTCTGTCCCACTCGTCTCTTGATCTTTTTTGATTCCTCTGCCCTTCTCAGTGTCTGTCTTCCTCTATCCTTTCCCCTGGTCTCATAACATCTAATCTAACTCCCCTCTTTCTCTTTTAGTTTGGAAACTTCCTTGCCCTGTCATTATCTGTCTGAGCAAAAAGTTGCTCTCCAACTTTTTTTATAAGCCACCTTTAGGCACTGAAAGGCGGCAATTAGCTCTCCCTGGAGCTTTTTCTTCTCCGTGATGAACAACTCCAGCTCTCTTGGCCTGTGTTCAGAGGGGAGAATCCCCATCATTTGTTCTAACTTTCGTTGGGTTAACCATTTCCATTAATGAGGGAACGGTTAAGGCAATTACTCCACAACTACCCAAAGCAGCGATAGTGAGAAGCCCACTTCCAGCATCCATTTCCCATGCAGGGACAGATGGACACCGCTTGATGTCTTGCCCCCCAGGAGAAGGGGAGTCGCCGCCTGTCCGTGTTGTTTTTTTTTTTTTTTTTTTTTTTCTTTTTTCTGCGAGTGATATTATTACATTGTTTATTTACATGTTTTTGTTTTTGGTGTGTAATCTGTTATGCTCCTAGATTTTTCTTCCTGTGTAAAAGAAAGGTTGAGCTACTTCCAGCTGAAAAAGCTGGGAGTTCGGTTACTTGCTTGATCATATTGTTCTTTCAATATTCAAAGCTGAAGCAAAAGCATGGGGATTGCTGCTTGTAGAGAAACACCAGTTCTCTCACTAGAGTACAACGCTTTCTCAAAAACATGACAGGCCATTAGCTCAGGGTAGCGATCATGCAGCTTATCGGTCACAGTGCGCACAAGAGCATCAGGTCCCCCTCTCGTCACAGAGCCTGTCCGTGGTGTCTCCACTCCACTCTGTGCCCCATCCCGTTCCTTAGAGTCAGCACACGGATATCTCCTACTGCGACAGCATGTAATGTTGGAGGCGTTGGAAGTCCTGATCCATCCATTCGGAGCAGGAGACTGTGTTTTGATGCAAATGTGGAAAGAATCGAAGCTGCAACGTGAGTGGGAAGGACTGTTCCAAGTGCTCCCGACTCCTGAGATGGCAAGAAGAACGGCTGAGAAAAGTGCCTGTTCTCGTCCTGGTCTCCATTCTGCCAACCTGCTCCTTTTCATTCCTTCTTTCTGCTTCTTTATTGATGACATAACTTCGTCACATCGTGTTGCCTTCCTTTTTGTTTTTTTTTTTTTTATCTTGAGGGCAGGCTCCCCTCCTATACCCTTCTCTCCACAGCAGTTCTTTTCAAAACAACTTTTCATTGGTCAAACAACTTTGCAAATAACAGTAACAGTAAACACCCAGAAACTTCCATGCCTCAATGGCTGGAGAACAAGAAACCCGAGACTGCATGCAGTCTCCTGAATCACCCTTCTCTGTTCCCTCTAAACTCTTTTACATTCCTGATGGCCTCATCGAGAAGAGTCTAGTGTTAGGGTGGTGTTAGTGTCTAGTGTGGGGCTTTCCAACCCCCATGGCCACCCTCCCAAATCTTCCCCTTCTTTATTAATATCAACCATTTTCTTGACATGAATTACCACTCCATATATAATACTTCCAATTAGGTGGTAAATTCTTCCTTGCCCTCCCATCACCACATAGCCACCAATACCCTATACCTAATTTTCACCCACTTTCCAAAGATCCATCCACTCCAGACTCCTTATCAGGGTCGTATGCTACTTGGATAGTAATATTACAAAATGACCTTAAATTGGCTAGATTATATCCCCCTGCATTTACAGTTTTTGAACAGTCGGGTTCCCGACCAAAACTAAGCCCCAGATCACGCAAGATCTTTTGTTCGCTGCCATCATTGACCGCCATACACCGACTTTTAACAGTAACGTTTCCCGTGCTTGTAAAGCAAATTTCGGTCCCTCAGGGAGGGTATAATTTACCCTTTCCACTCCCCAACATTGAGCGGACCACGTCTGATTAGTCTATATAATGCATTGTTCCAATTTCTGGAGGGTATCCCATATAGCGGGATTTCCATATTGCCCCTCGGAAGTGCAGTACATATCCAACAGTCAGATAAATTTAAAGATCGGGCGACTCTTTCAGGTATGTTTACATTCGAGTTTTCCTTCCATGCTTGAGCTGATACAATAGTTACAAGCAATGTCCAAAGTCCATACGTGTTGCCTTTTCAATTTCAACTTATTGGGTCCCATCGTTTCAAGTGTCCATGGACCTTGCGTTGACTTCTTGATTCCCATGTGGTGAATCCAAGCAGGTTGTTCATTAATTTTTACTGCGGTGTATGATGTAAGCAGCACCTGAAAGGGTCCTTCCCATTGGGGTTCCAAAGTTTTTTTCTGCAAGAGACTTTACATATATAGATGTATAATCTCCAGGTTGTACATTGTGTATAGGTCTATCCAAAATGCTACTCCGGGTTCCAGCTACATATTTTCCAATTTTGTCTAATTGTTTCCCTAATGCCACCATATAGGATGTCATAATTTTGTCTCCTGCTTGTGCGGACATCGCCTTCTGTATTCCATAGGGTTGTCCATACAGGATTTCAAAAGGGCTCAGTCCCTCCTTTGCTCTTGGCCTTGTTCATATGCATAAGAGAGCCAAAGGAAGAGACTGAGGCCAGGCCAGATTCGCTTCCTGTCCCAACTTTACAATCTGTTGTTTGATCAAGTGGTTCGTCTTTTCTACCTGGCCACTTGACTGAGGGCGATATGGGGTATGAAGTTATCAATCTATACCTAGATGGCGGCTGATATGTTGCACTATTCTTGAAATGAAATGAATATCCTGTCAGAGGATATAGTAGCTGGTACCCCAAAACGTGGTATTATTTCCTGTATTAGTATTCTTACCACCTCCCTAGCCTTGGCTGTTCTGGTAGGAAACGCCTCTGGCCAACCTGAAAAGGTGTCAGTTAATACCAACATGTATCGGTACCCCCCTTTTCTTGGCAGTTCCAAAAACTCAATCTGCCATTGTTGTCCAGGCCCATTACCTTTTCCAATTTGGCCTATCCCTAATTTTGGAGTAGTTTTGGGATTAGTCTGGAGCCAAAGGTCACACTGCTGAGTCAGTTGTCTCGCAGTAGTTCCTTGCTACAATTTCTCTGATCCAATGTTTATATAAGGCTTCAGTCCCCCAGTGCCTCTTTCTATGTTCCTCTCTTATCAAGGGCCATATCATATAAGAGGGAATAATCATTTTCCCTTGGGGTAAGAGCCCACCCTTCCTCATTATAGGAACCTGCTAGATCAGTAATTAATTTCTGATCTTCCTTGGTATATTTGGGCTTACCTTCTAGGGAGATTTGCCCACTGGGGATCAGGGCCCCTTCTGTTTTTACCTCCCTTTTGGCCGCATGTTTTGCCTCTCTGTCTGCCAGCTCATTTCCTTTTTCCAATTCTGAGTTTGCTTTTTGGTGTGCTCTGATGTGCACGATTGCCACTTTCTCAGGGAGTTGAAGTGCTTCCAACAACTTCAAGATTACTTTTGCATGCTTGATATTTTTGCCATGCAAATTCAGTAATCCCCTCTCCTTCCAGATCACTCAATACGCATGTACAACCCCAAAGGCATATTTTGAGTCTGTATAGATGTTTTTGATTTTGTCTTGGGCCAATTCCAAGGCTCGGGTCAGATCAATTATTTCCACCTTTTGTGCAGAGGTGTTCGCAGGTAAAGGCCCGGATTCTACTGCCTCTTTACAAGTGGTAGCTGCATAACCATTGTGTCGTTTGCCACTTACGACTTAGCTGCTCCCATAAGTGAACCAGTTTTCTGTGTCTTCCATAGGATTGTCTTTCAGATCTGGATGGCACGAATATACTGCTTTGATGGTTTCCAGACAGTTGTGATGCACTGGGTCCCTTGTGTTCCCACTGAGAAAAGAAGCTGGATTGACAATGTTGGTGACTACAATTTCCACATCATCCTGTTCCACCACTGTAGCCTGATATTTCAAAACTCTTTGTGGGGAGAGCTAATGTCCACCTTTTGCTTCCAGTACTGCAGATACCGTATGGGATGCTAACACGGTTATTTTCTGGCCCAAGGTAAATTTTTGGGCCTCCTGGATGTTTAGTACTATGGCCGCAACCGCTCACAAACATCCAGACCATCCCTTTGCAGTTGTGTCCAATCGTTTGGAGAAATAAGCAACTGCCCTACGGTATGGGCCCAGGTCTTGTGCTAATATTCCCAGGGCAATCCCCTGCTTCTCGTGGGAAAAAAGGTAAAATGGCGTACTCACATCTGGGAGTCCCAAAGTTGGAGCTGACATCAGGGCCTTCTTCAGTAGCTTGAAAGCTTGTATTGCTTCCTTGTTCCATTGAAGGCATTTCTGTTCAGTAGTCGTGAGTGCATACAGGGGTTTAACAAGCAGTCCGTAATTCTAAATCCATAGATGGCACCACCCGCTCATACCCAAAAAGGTCCATAGTTCCTTCACTGTTTGTGGTCTTGGAGTTTGGAATATTGCCTCTTTTCGAGCCTGTCTCAAGGTCCTTTCCCCAGCACTGATTTCATATCCCAAATAGGTTACCTGTTGTTGTACTACTCGGGCCTTTTTCTTAGATACCCTGTACCCTTGGAGTCCGAGAAAGTCTGGCAGATTCACCGCCCAAGTCAGGCAGGTGTCCCTTGTTCTAGTAGCAGTCAGAATATCATCAACATATTGCAGCAATTTCCCTTCTCCTGGTGGGGCCTCCCAGGATTCAAGATCTTTCGCTAACCGATTTCCAACTATTGTGGGGCTATTCTTGAAGCCTTGGAGTAACACCGTCCAGGTGAGTTGGGTCCTACGCCCACTCTTGGGGTTTTCCCATTCAAATGCAAATCTTTTCTGGCTGGCTTCATGGAGAGGGAGGCAAAAGAAGGCATCCTTTAAGTCAAAAACTGTAAACCAGGCTAGTTCTGGTGTTAATACAGTTATTTATTGCCCGTAGATCCTGGACCACCCTATATGACTCATCCAGCTTGTGGACAGGTAATATAGGGGTATTAAAATTGGATTCACATTCCCTCAACAATCCTACTTACACTTTTATTATTGGTCAAATTCCTTCCCTATCTTCCTGCTTTAGAGCGTACTGCTCGATCCTCACTGGCTGCTTTCCCTCCTTGAGTCGAATCTCAACACGTGGGGCATTTTTAGCTCTCCCAGGTTCATCAGTAGCCCATACGCCTGGGTATACCTGGTTTACGACTTCTTCATTAACTTGTCCTTCCATTGGCAGGTTGACTAGGGCTAAACTCATTACCTGTATATATTGTTGATCCTTTACCTCCAGAGTAATCTCCCCTTTTTCAAATTTTATTACTGCTCCTAATTGCTCTAATAAATCTCTACCTAAGAGTGCCCTTGGGGAGTTAGGCATATATAAAAATCTGTGTATGCCCCGTTGTTTCCCTAACTTGTACTTCAAAGGTTGACAAAAATAAGCCTTTTCAGGTTGATTGGTTGCACCTTTTACCCTAACATAATCATTCCCTAAAGCCATTAATGCTTGATTTAGAACTGAATATGTTGCCCCCATACCAATAAGAAATTTCACTTCCGTTTCTCCCCTATCTTCATTATAACCAGTGGAGGATCCGTTAGGGTAGATTCCCCAGGTCCCCGTTATTTCTGCCAAAATCAGGGGCTGATTACCCTAGGAAAAGGCTAGTCAGTTTGTTCTCTGAATCCGAGAGATCTGGGTCCGAATTTTTTTTATTTATTTTTTTTTCCATTACATTTTAAAGTTGGTCCAAAAATTCCATGGGGGTTTCTTTTGGACCTTGTTGGAAGCATATTCTCAATTCCCAATTCAAACAGATTCGAGTATTAACTTAACTTCATAATTTTCGGGATGATTAGGGTCTCAGTGGGGTCGGTCAGGGGAATGCAATTGTCAACAGTTCCCTGAGCGGTCCCATTGGCAATCTGAGCTTGCACATGAACTCAGGTTGTTTTAAGAGTTAACTGCTTTTCTGTTTCCATAACAACTCTCTCTGGGACCCATCATGATCCCTTTGCCCCAGAGGGCTAACACCTGTGATTTTGAGATCTCAGCCTGGGGCTGAGACAGAGCTTTTAAAATTCCTACATCCTCTTTCCCTGCTCATTCAACTTTAAACACCTTTAACACCTTCAACAACCCTTTTATCACTTCCTTTTCCTTCACTCCAGCCTGTACTTTTCTAATGCCAACACCAAAGGCTCAGTCAAGGGCCAATTAAATCCGCTCCTTTTCTCTCTAAGATGCTGAAACAACATATCTGTATACTACATTTCATCCTATTTTCCTTCTCTCCTCAAAGGACTTTATTGACTGTAATGAAGGACATATTGACCGTAATACGGTGTTATGATTAATAGTTCCATTGTGGGGCCACTCCTCTCCATCCTCTAGTTTATAAAGTGGCCACCACTGATTACAATATTTGATAACAGTTCTTTTACTCTCTGTCCCCCCTCTTCCCATTATATCCCTCCAATGTGTTAGTATACATTCTAGGGGGCTTTTCCGCGGGATTTCTTTGCTTTGACCTTTTCCCATTCTAATCTATAGCAGTTAATATTCCACCATTTTCCTAGGAGCTCGTTACTAGTCAATCCCAATCCCTCCAAAATCCACAATATATAGAGATACACAAGTAAAATCAGACCACTGTAAATTAACTGCCTGTAGACAATTACACTGAGGACATTTAAACCCGACGAGCAGATAATATGCCTGGGCAAATTTCGTTCCCTTAGGCATACACCTCAATGGCAGTTCTTATATTATATTTACATATTCACATATTAACATATGTTTAAAAGAACACTTTAACAAAAATGCCCGGGCCTTTACATATACAACATACAGTTATTATTCCAGTTAGAATTATTCCCCAGCAGCTGCAAACATTATGCCAGTTACCATTAAAGCTCGCCTACCCTCCTCCCGTCTCTTCTATGATCTTCAGGATGTTCCTTGTGGTTCCTAGAACCAGGGTATGGCAGCTTCTACTCAAAACCCCTTTTGGCCGCTCTATCGGCCACCTCCGTTTGGCCACTCTACCGGCCACCTCCCAAGACGCCTTCAGGGTTCGTGTTGCATGCTAGACATCTCTATGCGGCTTATCGACCTCCCCGGCCAATTGGCTTACCTTAATTAAGGTGTACCGTTTGCCCGCAACCACAGGAACTTCCTGTATCCCTGCAGTGAGCGGCTGGGAGAGGAGCTCCTCTGAGAGAGAAAAAGGGGCTCGGGGTGCGCCTAGGAGGTCTGCTCCACAGTCGATCCTGCAGCCGAACAGAGTCCTCCTGCCTGGCTCGCCAAACTCATGCGCAGAAAAGACTCCACAACTATAGGGTTGCGATCCTGGGGTGTCATGGCATACCGCTACTTGTGTTTGGGGAGCTGGTCAGAGCACCCACCTCCATTTCTGTTTATGGTGGCTGAGTTTGTTCAAGTAATCCCTGACTTGATACCTGTCCCCTGCTGGTGGTTCTGCGGAGTCTTGCCTTTAGGCACAAAGACCCAGGACCAGCCCTTCAGAAACCCACACTGGCTACTTCTGATCCCTCCGTTGTCCCGCATGTCAGCTGCAGCGCCTTCCCTGGCCCAGGCTCAGTGCTCATCACAGCAATGGCTGACATCCCAGCAGAAGCCAGCCCGCTCTCTTTGGGCGCTACCTCAATGCATGACTTTGCTCACTTTGGCCCCTCCAGCTCTCTCCCCACTCCCGGTGCAAGGACGGAGTGAGAGAGCAGCTGTGTGGTGCTCAGCTGCCCACTGGGCAGCCAGCATGGGGCACAAAGGATTTGAGATAACAGCATCACTGGCGATCACCTGATTTTCACCTACGTAGAAGCAAGCAGCTCCAACGCAGCCGTGTACCTACTGCTCCATGGGATGCTACTATGCAGTCTAACCCCTCATGGTTCTGAACTACCCCTGCTGATAAGGATGTGACCTCCTGTAGCGCTGAGGTGATAGAATCTGCCGGAACATTAGTAATTTGCTCCACTGTAGCGGACGTTTAGTAAAGCATGTTGTGTTAAAGGATAAGGAAGTTTGGCAGGACCTAAACCCCCTTGCGTTCCAACTTGTCCTCAGATATCAGAGGGGCTGGGAGTGGCTGGGTTTGGATTCTGAGCGATGCCCTGTTTGGAACTATAAATCCAGTTGTATTCAATAGACTAAATTATCGTGATCATGGGTGCACATATCGTGTAATACACTTTCAGTCTAGTAAATGACTGGTGTAGTTTATTGGAGCAACACGAGCACAGGTTCTTTTGGATTGCCGCTGATGAAGACTCTGTCTGCAAAGCACGTGCAAATACCAAGAATATGACTAACACAACCAGCTACATATACGTTAACTTGTGGAACAACTCTATAGAGAATGTTAGGTTTCCCAGGGAAGCACTCGCTGTAACTGAGGGTTCAGACCTCACCCTGTAGGCATCCCTGTAGGGGGGAAGAGAGGTTCAGCACGGCAGCCTTCGGCTGATGCCAGGAGTCAGCGACGTCCTCCCTACTTGTCTGTGGTGGTGTCTTCCCCAACATTTTCCTCTCTTGAGCCCTTTTTTTTACTATGTTCCTGCTTTTAGGTAGTGAGCGACTCAAGTCATATGCGCCTTTGTTGTGACTGGTATACATTTTCCTGGCTTTTGTTTTTGCTCAGGGAAATTCAGAGCGTGTGCTCAGTGAGAGGTAGTTGCACCTTGGAGGCGGGTAGCCTTGGGGATGGAGGTGTATTTTGGCACTGTAGTGAGATTATAATGAGCAAAGTTCATCCAGAGGACATGAGTAGGTTGTCAGTTAGACTCAGGGCTGGCCATGTAATCTCTCAGTTCCGTACCATCAGGCTCACTCTAAAATCGCGCTGTTCCTAGCAAAATGGCCCGACGCCCAGGAAGGACGAGGCAGTGGGTTGCTCTAACACGCTGTGGCCAGGGAAGCAAAAGCTTTCCTTCCTCTTGGTTTCACAGCCTAGCAGAGCAGCTTGGTGCCGTGGAGTTTTCTAACCATTCAGTTTTCACACAAAAAAATGACACGTTCAAGCAGTGAAGAAAGAGGGCTGTTTCTTTGGGGAAAGTCCAGCAGAGAGGTTACTCGGCGGGGCCCGAGGGCTGGAGCTGGGCTCAGCACTGAGCACAGCTGCAGCAGCATAGCCAGCCAGCTCTCGGGACACGGGGCCTCCTCTCCCACACCCTCCGGAGCCGGTAACGTAGTGCTTGCAGGCTGAATGTGGAGGAAGTTCTCAGGACCAGGATGGTTTCAGTCACCAGGGAGGAGACTGAAGGGCTGCTGTAGCCCTCCATGCTTCTCAGGGCTGACATGGAAAGGAACAGAGGGCAGCTCAGAGCCTGTATCACTGGGAAGCACGCCCAGGAACCCCTCCTGCCAAGCCCACCCCACCTCCTCAGCTGGGGCAGGGGTCGCAGCTCACTGCCCAGGGTCTTTTCTCCTCCCAGCCAGTTCGTGCTGATACCCCACTGCCCTCACTCACCCTCGATGATGTTCTCTAGCTTCTCCTTGCGCCCATCCACCAAGTGCTGCCCAGCAAGCCCTAGGTACACACAGCCCGTCACAGATCCCGCTGGCCAGCTCGCCCCAGACACAGTTCCCCCCTCAACATCCCTGCCGGCTTGGCCATGTGTGCCCAAGTGTGACACCACCCAAGGAGGCTGCGAGGCACTCGCTAAGCTTCCCACCAGCAACCACTGCTTGGGCAGGGGGTGGCCGAGGGCAGCAGGGAGCCCCCACAGGCACTCCAGACCCACTCTGAGCTGGCAGTGCTCTGCAGCCACGTGGCTGATTCGGCAGCAGCTGGGGCTGCGGCCAAGCTGCTGTGGGGCACAGAGGGCCCATGGGGTTGTGACTCACCAATGAACCTGATGGCCGCCTCTTGCAGGGGCTCCTGGGGGCTCCACAGGTATGGCAGGCTCTGGCACAGGTAGTCATCCACTCTGCTGCTGTGCCCCACCAGCTGGAAGAGAATAGTACATGTGGATGGGGCTGGTGCAGCCTTGCCCCTTGGCCAGGCCAGCCCTGTACGTGGGACTGGCTTCCCCTGCTGGGATAGCCTGATGCAGTGGCTAGAGGCAAGGGTAGCCACCCTGCACCCTGGGCCAGGGCTGGCAGGCCTTGTCTGGGCCAGGTTTTGGGAGCCCTCGGGCAGTTGTCCTTACCAGGCACTTGCCAATCCTCTGTGGCTGCGCTGTCTCCAGCAGGTTCCTGAGCTGCTTCCACTTCAGGAGCTTGGCAGCACCAAGGAGGGCTTCCCGAGAGGCCTGCAGAGCAGCAGAGAGTGGGAGATGAAACCACTGCGCATTGGACATGCCCTGGTTGTCCTGCACCTTGGCGAGGCTTGGGGGCTTTTCTGGCCCTTGCTGGGGAGGTGCAGCAGCTGGGGAAGGCATCTGCCAGAGGGTTCAGTGCTCGGGCAGAGGTGTGGGGCAACCACCAGCTCCGGCACTTCATGCTGCTGGGGCTGCAGGACAGAAGTCCCCCAGAGCTGCTCATCTGCAGCCAAGGCCAGCAGGCAGGTGAAGCGCTGCAGTCACTGAGGCACCAGGGCAGGAGGCAGCCAGGGACGCCACGCACGGGGACCCCAGCAGGCTGTTCCCTAGGGCCTGGGCTCCAGAGCCCGCCACCGCGGACACAGGGCCAGACCCCTGCCCTGGCTGCGGCTCCCTTCCCAGGCTGGCAGCCATGCTGGCTCCTGCAACCCCTGGCAGGGGCTGCACCCTTCTGCGTGGCCCAGGGCAGCCTGCAGGCCAGGGTTTCTGCAGCGAGCACGCTGGCGGCTCCAGGGTGCTCATGCCCAAGAGAGCAAAGGAGCATTCAGCCTAGGCATCTGGCGGGTCCCTGTGCATAACATGGGGTCGACAACTGTTGGGCACCTCACCACTGGCCTCAGACACCTGCAGGCACAGCTGGGATGCCCGTGAAAACTCTAGTGCCTAGGTATCTGTGGCTACGCAGCACTGCTGAGCACAGCTGGGAGCAGGCAGGGCAGGTCTGGAAAATGTCCGTGCCCACCTTCTTGGCCCCTGACAGCTCTGGGGCTGCAGGAAGCCTCCCAGTGGGCTTTTCTGTGGAGGGCTGCATGCGGGGCTGGATGTGGGGCAGGGAGAGGCCCCTCCGCTCTGGCCCTCTGTGCAGGCGGAGGTGTAGTAGGGGCAAAATGGCTGTGGTGGGCCTGGTGCAGGCACAGAGGGGCTCTGCACCTTTCTTTTGGATTCGGGACCTTTGGCCCTGAGGTGAGGCACATTCAGAGGGAGCCTTGCTAACAGCCCATGCCCCTAATGCTCAGGCCCTCCTGAGGGGTGTTGCCCCCTCAAGTGAATGCTCAGCTTAGTGTCCCCACCTCAGCCACACGCTGGTCCTGGTCATGCAGGTGGAAGAAGAGGGGGAGGATGGTGCTCTGCACTTGCTTCTTCATCTCCATCTTATGGGTGCCCTCTGCAACCTCCATGGCATCCTTGCAGAGAAGGATGGAGAGCTCTCTCATGCAGCTGGACTCCTGGTGAGACAGAACAAGGGAGGACCTCAGTCCAGGCTCTTCCGAGCTCACAGTGAGCAAGGGGTCGGTGTGGCAGACAGGGAGACACACGCTCCTGGCTCTCACTCTGCAGTGAGCTGTGGCAGGTAGGCCAAGTGTGTGGGCAGTGCAAAATGGCTCAAGACACAGGAAGGGCAAGGCAGTGGGTTGCAGATGGTCCACCCTGGGGCTGGCAAGGGGACACATGGCAAGGGGAGAAGCGGCCATGGGCAGCAAGGGGCCGAGGAGAAGTTGCCATTGTGGAGCACACATCTGCAGGGCTCTGCACAGGGAGGGGCTGCCCCAGCAGGAGAGCCCAAGAAGCAGCAAGCAAAACGTTTCCAGCCCGTGCCCAGGGATCGTGGTGGGCGAAGAATCCGCAGGCCAGTGAGACACGCGGAGAGGGACGCACCACCCCCAGGCCACATTCACGTGCCCCGTGGCCACGCTAGCCAAACCTCCTGCTTGCCCACCAGACTTACGTTTTCAAAGAGGGGCAGGAGCCTGTCAGGCAGCTGCAGAGCGATGGGGCCAGCCACTTGCCCATCTGCTAGGCGCAGAGTGTTGCGGAGGACAGTCACGGCCTTCATACTGATGTCGCTGTTGGCATCCTGCAGTTGCTGCACGACCTCTGGCAGCAGGTCTTGCAGAGTTATTGTCTACATGAAACACAGCAGTTCTGTTTCAGAAACACCGAAGACCATCCTGGCAGAAGCCCTTTGCTTACAGCAGGCACAGCCCAGAGCAGAGGTCTGTCTCCAGGAGCGTGCTGAGGCCCCTTCAGACAGAAGGCTGCTGCCTTGGGTTGCAGAAGTAGCCACTTGTGTCAGCCTGGCCCCGTGCGGGGCCTCATCTTCCCAACCTCAGCAGGATGACTGCTCTGGGTAGAGTGCTCCTGCAGCTGAGGCAGCCTTGCGCTGGCTGGCCTGGGGCCTGGCATTGACCTCTTTCTGGCACAGCAGGAGGTGCCTTTGAGCGGACACTGGTGCCGCTCGCCTCGTGCTGCACAGTCCAGGCAGGGGCTGCCCAGAAGCGCTCAGGGGCTGATGAAGAAGGCAGTGAGAGCAGTGGAGCCACTACCGCCTCTCCCGATTCTTGGCAAAGTCCAAGCAAGCCTCTGCGGGCAACAGCACCTGCAGCCCAGCCCCAGGCAGATGCCGCCACTTGGCCCAGATGCCCCCACTCACCATCTTGGGTCTCGTAGACAGCGTGACGAGGCTTGTAACCGCCATCCTACGCAGCACCGAGGACTGACTGCGCAGGTGTGAATGAAGAATGTCTGGGATGCAGGCATTGACAAACTGCTCAAAGTCTACGCAGTCCAGCAACTGAAAGACACCCAGCAGCCCAGTGAGAGCCTGGCCCAGCCGGCAGGACTCCTGGCAGCACGCTGAATCTGCCAGAGAGCCCAGAGTTTCAAGGCACCTTGGAGAGGCACCGCTTGCTGCTAGGCCCTACCTCCATGAAGACAGCCATGGCGGTGATCTCCTTGTGCTTCTGTCTCTGGCGGAGACATATGACTGCCTCTTCAAACGCCGAGGCACCGAAGAGCGGTGCTTTGCTTCGCAGAGCCCTGGCCAGGGGAAGAACGCATTGGTAGTACCAAGCTGGGCAAACAAACCTCCTTGGGACTGTGCTTTCAGCGCTAGCTGTTATCCCATGGGCCAGACCAGGGCAAGGCTTGCATTTCTGCACTCTGCTTCAGCAGCTGGTGCCATCCACTTGAGGAGAGGCCGCCCGCCCTTCACCACATACCTTGCCTTTGCAAACATGGAGGGTGACGAGCACAGATGTGCTCGATTCACTGAGGGATGCCCTGCCTACACACAAGTTGTGGCCTTCCAACAGATGCCATTTCCTGACCACTTTGGATCCCCAGGCCACTGAGCCTTCCCGCGCTCTCTGGCCACCCTTCCGGCTGCTCTGCCACACAGCTCCAGTGCAGGCTGTGGCATTGCCTGCAGAGCCAGCCCCAGCACTCTCCTGCACCACTGGTCCCCGAGGAAGGAGTGCATTGGAAGGTGACAGGTCCTGCGAGTCCTCCTCTTGCACTGGGCAAGAGCAGCCCTTCACCAAGGAGCTCTCAGAGGCAGCAGCATGGAAATCATAGAATGAATCGTAGAATGGCTCGGGTTGGAAGGGACCTTAAAGATCAAAGAGGCCACTTCCCCTGCCGGTCTCTCCTGAGATCCCTCAGTCACCAGCACTGAGGGTCAACGCTGTCCCTCGGACCCCTGGGGACACCTCACCAGCCACGAGGAAGGGGATCACGTGGGGCCCTCCACCTCTGGGGGAAGAGTGCCAGGGGAGACAAGGACAACTGATGAGGCGCTCACCTAGTCAGCACAGCAACACCTGTGTGGAAGGTCTCATGTCTTAAAAGCGTGCACCAGCCACCCTGCGTCTGGATGTCTTCAACCAAAGTGGCACCCCCCACGTGTTGGAAAAGAGCTCTCATGGTCGTCACCGCAGTCCTGCATGCAGAGCACAATGCGCGTCACATGTGGCGCCCCAGCGCTGGCTCCGGCCTGGGGCACAGACCTGGCAGAGGGGATGGAGCACCTGAGAAAGATGCCTGGAGGCCACATGCACTCCCCCATCTGACTGCTGCTCCTGCTGAAGTCCTGCAGTGTGCACTCATGGATGAAGGAGATCTGGAAGAGCACGGCAATGTAGAGCTTGTGGAAAAGTGAGTGCGCAATGTTTTTGCTGGAGGGCAGCTGGAAGATCTTGTTCATGGCACTGGTTACCTGCAGAAAACAGTCAGGTGCAGCTCTCAGTGCACAGGTGTCCCTGCAGCACTGCCAGAGCTTGCGGGTTGGGGGGTGAGGGAGGTGGGGGTGAGGCGTCGCTCTGAGCTGATGGAGGCACCGGGCCAGAGCCCGCTGCCTGGCTGCCTGGCCTGGGGCCCAGCCCCAGCGGCTCCCTGGGTTCGTCTCTGCTTTGTGGCATGGGCAAGCCAGCTTTTCGTGTCCAGAGCAAAGGGCCCAGCAGGCCCCGGGGGTCTTGCCAGCTGTCCTCAGCTCCCTGGGCCAAACCTTGCAGCCTGCTTGGGCCAGGCAGCCGCCCTGCCCGGGGCTGCCCAGCAAGGCAGGAGCAGGCGGGGAGGGAGGAGGACAGAGAGCGGCAGGGCAGGGGTGGGCTGCATGCCTGTGCGCAGTGGGGCCCCAGCAGTGCATGTGGCCCTGCTGGGCTCTGGCTCCCAGCCCCCCTGACTGGGGAGCCCCAGGGAAGGCTGTCGTTTGGGGACAGAGGAAGAGGGGAGGAGGGGATGGGGAGGGGAGTGCAGCCCCACTGGGGGTGAGCGAGGCCTGGTCCAGGAACTCACAGCCCAGGAACGGACACAGTTGTGGTGTGGGCCAAAGCCATCGTGCCCAGGCCCTATGCGTTGCATCAGCAGCTTTCTCAGCACGTCCTCTGCAACGCAGGGCTCGGAGACCATCGTCTGCCACATGGCCGTGGCAACCCTGCAGAGACAAAGCATGCTGTCGATGGGGCCACCCCAGCCACTGCCCCTTGGCCTGTGCCAGCCCTGAGGGTCCTGAGCTGTGCCAGAGGTGGGTGGGGGGGCCCTGTACCTATCGCACCACGGGAAGACCTCCAGCAGGCCCTGGACCGCGTGCTCAGGGTGCAAGGAGGTGATCTGGAAAAGGGTCCTCTTCAGGATGTCCAGGAGTGATTCCTTGCTGACCGACGCCAGGCGGTCATGGATGATCTGCATGACCCGTGGCACCTGGAGGAGAGACGAGGGAGAATGGAGCGGAGCACAGCCATGGCCCCAGCTGCCACCAGCAAATGCTTCCCTCCTGTGGCTCTTTGCCAGCCCGAATGGCTGTCGGGGACTCCCAAGCCCTGGACCCGGGCCAGGGAGAACGGCCCCCGAGAGGGCAACAGCACAGGGCAATCTGTCTGCAAACTGCTAACCTCCTCCATCTGTGAGTCTGTGATCATATCCAACATGCGAGCAACCACCTTTGTGTCAGAGACCCTGGGGTGTGTCATGCCCTCCAAGATGGTGAGGATGAAGTCCGTCCTCTCGACAGGGAAGAGGAAGCTGCCAAATACCTGCAGGAGGGAAGACATGTCACACAGCCTGCCTTGGTGGCGGGCTGCAGCTGAGCAGCGAGGGCAGCTCTGGAGAGAGAGCCAGGGCAGTGCTGGCACTGTGCCCCCAGCACAGGCAGGAGCAAGAGCTGGCGTGGGCTTGCAAGGGCCGGCCTGGGCTGGGATGACTGTAGCCTCAGTGGCTGCGGAGAGGGAACTGCCCCGCAGGGTGAAGGCAGGTGGTGGAGGTCAGGGTCAGGGCACACTTGGTGGTGTGTAGGCAGCCAGGCCTTGTGGGTGGCCAGGACAGCTGGACCTGCAGTGCTGACGCTGGCCACTGACATTAGCCTTTGGCTGCTCCCTGCTGAGATATGGTGGGACCCTGCAGCCGGCTTGCTGGGAGGCCGTGACGGACCCTGCCTCCTGCCCGCAGTTCTTGGGGCACTGGTTCATCCAGGTCTCCTGTCAACCTCACAGCCAAGAATCCCAGGAAGGGAGGGGCTCATTACCGTTGGTTCGTTAGCAGCGTCCTTGGGCAGGAAGGTGCTTGGGCATTCCCGCTCCAGCAAGAGATACGGATAGGTAGGTGTCATCAGGTGGCCTGGGCAGCAAGGCAAACAGAGAGTGGGTGAGTGGTAGGAATGATGCAGAAGCTGCTGCTTGGAGAAGACAGCTGAGAACACCAAGCAGAGCTCTGATTGTGGCAGGGCGCTGTGTCTGTCAAAGAGGGGCACTCTGTGTTGGGTGGAGGGTAGGGGGTGGGGACAGGAGACATGCCAGGGAGGAAATGGGTCTTCTGTTGCAAGGGGGAGGAGGGCAAACCGCCTCGCAGTCTGCAGAAAGGCCAGAGAGTTTGGTCCGGCTTTCTGCTCTGAAGCAGGAGAGAAGCCCCACGATGCTGCTACTGCTACAGGCTCTCCAGTCCACTGGTTCTCAGGAGTGCTACTAAGCCACTGCCCCAGGGGACATCCTGCTGCTCCAATAGGGGCTGGGGGAGCCCCCTAGGGTTGGTGCAGCACGGCTGCTCCCCTGCTCCACCCTTGGAGGAATGTGCTGCTCTTTCCTCTAGCTGGGGAGGGCGGACAAAGCGGCGTATCACCATGCCTGGTCTTGACTGGGCCCTCGTGTCTGAAAGGTGCTAGCCCACCCCAGCCTCTCTTACTCTGTCGCACCATCACGATCCTGTGGATGGCGTGAAGAGCCTCTGCAGACCCACAGCTGATGTTCTTGTCCTCCTCGGCACAGCACAGGGTGAGGCACCCCATCAGCTGCCCCAGGAGTGGCACAGGCTTCGTCTGGAAGGTGCGAACGCTGACCGTGCCCACTCTGTTTGTGAACGAGTCCTGGGGTTGAGAGGATGGACAGTGGCAGCTTGGCTGAGCTAGTGCACTTGAGACAGCAGGAAGGGGTGAGGGAGTGCTTAGAGGTTGCCTGAACCACCAGCTCCTTACCTGCATCAGAGAAGTGGGGATCAGGGCCTTGCTCAGACTGGCAATCCTCCCCACGGCATACCGACGCTTTGCCACTTTCTCGGATCTTGTGAGGGGCAGCAGGGCCTGAGAAGAGAAAAGCTGCTGGTTTGCCTTGGGATGCAGTGGCAGCTCCCGTAGCGGCAGCTCTGCCAAGCGCCGGGCAGGGTTTACGCAGCGTGCCCAGGCTTCTCCTGAACAAGAGAAGAGCCTGGAAAAGGGGTATAGCCCGTCGCGGCCTTGGGGACAGACCTGCAAGATGATCTCCAGCATAGTGGCAGTGTAGTCCGATGAAGTACACACCAGCACTTTCAGCACGTTGTCCAGAGATTTCAGAATCTGTAAGGAAGACAGAGCGGGTGGTGCTTTTTTGTTGGTCCTTCCTCATGGGAAGCTGGCTTGAATGCCTGCTGCCTGAGGCAGGCCTCAGCTGCCCAGTGGTGCCAGCAACCTGCCCAGTGGTGTCTCAGGATCTCCGTTGTCTTTCTGTTTCTCCCGTGGTCTTTCAGCAGCCAAAGCTAACTAGGAAAAAGTGCGCAGGAACTGACTGGCAGCAGGCTCTCTGTAGCTCACTCGCTGCTTACCTCAGCATAAAGTGAAGCATCCAACTTGCCCCTCTCCGTCTCTGAAGCAAGAGAGCCAATGGCGTTGATGCAGGGGCCGAGGTGCTGTGACAGCAGTGCTAGGTTCTCTTTGCTGCAAGGAGAGGAGAGAAGGTGCCCGTTGGAGGCTGGCACTAGGAGCAGTGCCCAGATGCCCTGGGAAGGTGACCGTAGATGTCAGGGCCTGGGGTCACCAGGTGGGACCCGTACTGGGTGGGCAAGGCTTGTGTGGAGGCATCTTCTCCCTCTCCCGTGCTGCTGAGCCAGGGATAGAGGGCAGTCATGGCATGCAGTGCACAAAGCCCTTTCCAGCTCCTGCCTCTCTCCCTTCAGGGAAAAAAGCTGGGAAGGGAGACAATGGAGAGCCCCTGCCGGCACTGCCGGCTGGCTCTACTGGCATGGCACCCTCTGCCCTCCTATCTGGTGCAGGGGAGAGCTGAGGCCCTAAGACAGAGCACCAAAGTCCTGCCCGGGTGGGGGAAGCCCGCTGCTGTCAGGCCCATGCTGTGGAGAGGCCCTGGCCGAGCCAGGGTATGGGGCAGGTACCTCCTTTCACTGATGGCATACGCAGCTTGCCAGCCCAGGAGCATCACAGTGCGCAGGTGGTCGAAGGGAGACTTAGGCAGTTGCATCTGGAGAGAGACAACATGGTCAGGATGGGACACGGGAAGCTGCCAGGGGCTGGCACTGATCTGCAGGGCAGGCAGAGCATTGCTGGCACTATACCAGCATTGGCGTCAAGACCGGGGGGCTAAGGGGGGCACAGGCCAGGCTGCTCTGTTCCCACAGAGGCCCGTCCCACCCTCCCCTGTGTGCAGAAACCCCTGTGCTGTTCTGACTGCTGGGCTGCTGCCCAGACAGCTCACCCTTCCCCCCTCCCCGCCCCACTGGGTATCCCCTCACCTTCTTCTCCACTCCCAGCTCGTCGCTGGGCAGGTACATGTGTGTCCTCTCCATCCTGGTGCTGCAGATGGTGCGGATCGAGGCCAGAAACTTCAGCTTCCAGTCCTCTTCCTGACAGTCAGGGAGCAGAGAGACAAATAGGGAGGGTGAGAGGGCGGCGACATGGCCAGCAGGGCCACTGCACCACAGGGGTGCAGTGATGGCACAAGGGGCCAGGAGGGCAGCAGCTCAGCACAGCCAGCAGCCCTCCAAAAGCCTGTGTGTGGGCAGCAAACATGGCAGCCCCCAGCTGGGAGAAGCAGGCTGAGCCTCACGCACTGACAAAGTCTGCAGTTACCATTTTGGTGCCAGTGAGAACAGCCCAGAAGTAGTCACAGGCTTCCACGTCCTTGGGCTCCGGAGACATGACGGAGGCAGCAGAAGCATCATCTGATTAAAAAAGAATGGACAGAGCTGTAGGCGGGGCAGGAGGCAGAGGGAAGAGCCATGCCCTTTCTTGAGCCCTGTGCCCACCGCCCTGCCGACTGCAAGCCCTGGGTCGGAGCACTGATGCCCCCTTTCCTCAAGGTTGCCGCTGGCAGCAGAGCAGGAAAGGTCCCTGTCCTGCAGCACTCCTGCCAGGTGAGCAGCCTTCTGCTGCCTGTCCCCACAGCAAGAGCTGGGTCCCCTCCACTTTCTCCCGCTGGGAGCCTCCCCTGCTGCCAGGGGAGGCTGTGCTGGGGCTGGCTCCTGGCTCACAGCTGCCCTGCCCTTCAGGAACCGGCATGCCCCCTGCCAGCTGTACCCCTCTGCTGATGTTCCAGGGAAACGGGCTCCTGCTGCAGAACAGCGTGCACTCGCTGACTTTGGTCTCGTCCAGCCCGCTGGGGACCCTCGCTCGCTTGGCTTCCTCAGTTGTGGCAGTGGCATGGCAGTGCCATGCTGTGGCACCCGTCCCTGGTGGAGCCCCGGCTCCAGCTTGCTGGTGAGCCTGGAGCCTGGGGCCAGGCTGGACGGGCCCAGCAGTGCCTGCGTACTTACCCCTCTGAAGCACATGGGTCTCCCACGTAGAATATGCAGCAGATCTGCTATCCTTCTCAGCGTTCAGGATCTCGGGGACAAGTAATAGCAGCCCCGCCAGGGAAAAATCGTCAGTGCCCCTTTGGCAAGGAGCCGCACAACTCGTGCACTGTCCCATTGTAATCCTCGTGGACACTGTGGGGCTGCCCTGCTGGTGCTGGGTAGTTGTAGCTGTCCCAGGGGTGAGTCACAAAGGGCTCTGCTGTGATGTCACCCAGGACAGAAGGGGGACGCTGTCTCCAGGGTGGAGGGCGTGAGGCCCAGGCACCTGACTCCTCTCAGATGCCACAAGGCCGCTGTGAGATGGGGAAGATGCTAAAACTTATCCAAATTAGTATTTAGCTACATATATGGTAAAATATCCTAATTATAGGGATGTAGATGAGAACCTTATGAGCAGCAGATGTAAAAAGGAAGATATTGCTCAAGGCCAACGGGTGAGGGAAGGACGAACAACTCATTAGGGAAGGATGAACAACTTGTTGGCAGGAAAGAAAGCAAAGATAAACAAAAAACTTCTACATGCTGTCCAGCAGCAGGTCCAAGTCCAGAAAGGTAAAGAGAGTTTAACCTACTCTTCCTCACTGCGTTCAACCTGAAAGACCTCTGCCCACGACCACCAGGCTACGCTGCGCAGGTGCAACCGGGAGGAGCTAAGGGCGGGGAGTATGGAAATGAGTACTTGGAAGAGGTCTGCCTTTTGGGGAAATCAATGAATATGTATGAGAGCTCATGTAATATGTAACAGTATTCGTGTATAAAATTGTGAGAGATGAGCGGGCAGGTGTGCACTTTTTCAGGGAAGCCATTCCAAGTGCGCCTGGTGTACCGCAATAGTGTACCTACTTTACAACCCTATGGTTGTGGAGTCTTTTCCGCACGTCACCTGTGTGCCCTCACACCCTCTTGGGACCACCCTGTGGCTCTGTGGCGTGTCCCAGAGCGCCAGTGTGCCTGAAGGACCTCCCTTTGTCTTCATGGGCACACCAGAGCCTTGCCTCTCCCACTCAGTGGCCAGAGCAGCCATGGATGTGACCTGGCAATCCTGGGAGACATTCTGACAGCAAAGGTCTGCTAAAACACTGGCAGACACAACTGCCAGTCAGCCTGCAAACTGCTAATCCTTGAGAAGGCCCAAGTGGCCCCTTGGAACTTTGGCTGTGCACCTAAGAAGCAGAAACCTCCTGAGCGACCACTGATAAGGGCAAAAAGGAGGAGCTCTAACAGCACTTCATTGTCTGAAAAGGTGAATATACTTTGGGAAAGTGTGGACATGGACACCTTCTGGGCCACTTTCCCTGCTTGTTCTACCCTGACCCCACAGCTTTTAGAACAGGGAGAAGCCCCTGTCTGCAGGGTCTGCAGAGAAACTTCTATAATTTGAGTTGTTTGGCCTGTGAGGAACGTGATCTCCACACAAGGGTGCCTTCTGGTTGCTATTGAGCAATCTAGAAAGTTCTCTAGTGCCACATAGAAGTAAATAACACTGTCAGCCTTCAGCTTGGAGGCAGATGTGGCGATGGCACCCTAGTATCCTGCCAAGTGTTGCCATCACAGCTAACTTCTTTTGTTGGTATCAAAACTTACCAATTCTTTTGTGATCTCTTGCTAATCATTAATCCTTCCTGTGATAATACTACCCTGGCCACACCGCTGAGTGTGTGAGGCGCAGATGCTCTCTCCCACTTTCTGCAGTTTTTGGCATATCACATTTACATCCTTTCCCTCACGCTGAAATCTCTTTCAGTGCCAGGAAGTGCTTTGCAAAAAAGCCTCTACATTGCATTTTCCGTCCTTCTGAAAACATGGTCACACATCCAATAGACAGAGAGAGCGAGCACAATTTAGAGCACATCCAAAAATCCTGCCCATAGGGAGACATTAGAAAACACCTGCGACTTTGGCTTTGGAACTGGAAATGGCACATTTTCAGAGTCCTGGGGTGACTAGTGTCATCATGTGCTCTGATCTCACCGCCTAGTCCTGCTGGCCACGCTAGTTCTCATGCCGTCCAGGATGAGACACCTGGGCACGCTGCTGGCTCACGTTCAGCCAGCCATCAACCAGCATTCCCACGTCCTTTTCTGCTGGGCACACTTCCAGCCACTCTTCCCCAGGCCTAGGCGGCTGCATTAGGTTGCTGTGAACCAAGAGCAGGAGCCAGCACTTAGCCTTGTATAGTGGCACGAGATTGAACTCGGCCCATCGATCCTTTAACCCGGCTGGCAGCTAAGCACCACACAGGTGCCTGTACTGGGCTGGAGTGGCCGCAGGGGCTGGAGTGGTAGCAGTGCTGCACCTGGCCCTTGCTGGGGAGGTGCAGCAGCTGGGGAAGGCATCTGCCAGAGGGTTCAGTACTCAGGCAGAGGTGTGGGGCAACCACCAGCTCTGGCACTTCATGCTGCTGGGGCTGCAGGACAGAGGTCCCCCAGAGCTGCTCATCTGCAGCCAAGGCCAGCAGGCAGGTGAAGCGCTGCAGTCACTGAGGCACCAGGGCAGGAGGCAGCCAGGGACACCACGCACGGGGACCCCAGCAGGCTGTTCCCTAGGGCCTGGGCTCTAGAGCCCGCCACCGCGGACACAGGGCCAGACCCCTGCCCTGGCTGCGGCTCCCTTCCCAGGCTGGTGATGATGCTCTTTTTCTTTCCCTCGATGATGTTCTTTAGCTTCTCCTCATGCCCATCCGTCAAGTGCTGCCCAGCAAGCCTTAGGTGAGGAGCCACAGTCCTCAGGGGCTGCCTTTGTGTGACTTAGGGGGGCACTCCTGGCTCCAGCAAAGCCTCATTAGCTGCCCTCGTGAGGGCTGCCGGCTTCTGGTGGTTCCCTCAGCTACTTTGATGGCTGCACACTGTGATCCCCACTCCACTGTGGAATACATCTGCCCCAGAGCCGATCGCCTCAGGCGAGTGACTGTTAGATGGCGGTTAACAGTGCTCACAACAGAAGGCTTTTCATAGTCCACAAATTCCTTTAGCTGCCATTTCACAGCTCCACTTACAAAGGGAGCCCGAGCTTTCTCTCTCCCCTAAGCACAGCCCTAACCGACGCGCGGAAAAGACTCCACAACCATAAGGTTGTAAAGTAGGTACGCTTTATTGCGGTGCACCGGACACACTGGGAATGGCTTCCCTGAAAAAGGTGCGCGCCTGCCCGCTCGTCTCTCACAATTTTATACACGAATACTGTTACATATTACATGAGCTCTCATACATATTCATTGATTTCCCCAAAAAGGCGGACCTCTTCCAAGTACTCATTTCTATACTGCCTGCCCTTAGTTCCTTCCGGCTGCGCCTGCGCAATGTAGCCTGGTGGTCGTGGGCAGGGGTCTTTCAGGATGAAGGCAACGAGGAAGAGCAGGTTAAGCTCTCTTGACCTTTGTGGACTTTGACCTTCTGTTGGACAGTTTAGGCCTTTTTTGCTTGTCTTTGCCTTGTTTCCTGCCAACAAGTTGTTCATCCTTCCCTCACCCATTGGCCTTGAGCGATATCTTCCTTTTTACATCTGCTGCTCATAAGGTTCTCGTCTACATCCCAGATAATTAGGATATTTTACCATATATGTAGCTAAATCCATCAATGCAAAATGGACTTCCTTTACCGGATGCGGGGGGAAACCTTGTTACAAAAGATGAGGAAAAGGCGGAGGTGCTTAATGCCTGCTTTGCCTCAGTCTTTAGCGGCAATATCGGTCGTTCTCTGGATACCCAGTACCCTGAGCTGGTGGAAGGGGATGGGGAGCAGAATGTGGCCCTCACTATCCATGAAGAAATGGTTGGCGACCTGCTACGGCACTTGGATGTGTGCAAGTCAGTGGGGCCGGATGGGATCCACCCGAGGATACTGAGAGAACTGGCAGAGGAGCTGGCCAAGCCGCTTTCCATCATTTATCAGCAGTCTTGGCTATCGGGGGAGGTCCCAGTTGACTGGCAGCTAGCAAACGTGACGCCCATCTACAAGAAGGGCCGGAGGGCAGACCCGGGGAACTATAGGCCTGTCAGTTTGACCTGAGTGCCAGGGAAGCTCATGGAGCAGATTATCTTGAGAGTCCTCACGCAGCACTTGCAGGGCAACCAGGCGATCAGGCCCACTCAGCATGGGTTTATGAAAGGCAGGTCCTCCTTGACGAACCTGATCTCCTTCTATGACAAAGCGACGTGCTTAGTGGAGGAGGGAAAGGCTGTGGATGTGGTCTACCTTGACTTCAGCAAGGCTTTTGACACCATTTCCCAAAGCCTTCTTTTTCTCTCCCTCTTCTGTGACTGAAGCGGCATTGAGGCACACATTCCCCGTTATGGCCTTTTCTGTATCCTTGCTGTATCTTGTGCTGTCTCAGTGGTCCTAGCAGACACCACAAGGTAGCTTATAACTCATGAAATGCAAGCAATCCATGCTCAGTCCAGTCTCACATTTCCCAAAAGTTAAGTTCTTTCTGCCCAGCTTACAAACACTGCCTCTCCATTTCCCCCATCTGCAACATGTTCTGTACAGTTATCCATTTCTTAGTGAACAGCGCTCGCTTCTGACTTAGGTGAATTCAGGTCTGTGCCAGGTTTTGCAGCATGTACCTCATTGCACGGAACTTCAACAACTTTCTTCATAACCTTCAGCTCACTGGGATGAGGGGTTTCTCTGCGCTGTAGGCCCTACCGAAGAAAAAGCACTCATGCAGAGCATGACATTTAACAATCAGAGGAATACGTGTCATACCTCAAGATTGAATCAGTTCAAATGACATGTTTTATCAGACCACTAGAGCCCAAGCTGGACATGAACAAAACGTCACAGAATCTGATGTGGACTTCTCTGCTATTACAGTGTGCAGCTGGGTACAGGACTTCATTCTGGTCTAACCAAAGCTCGCACAAGTTTGGTAGCACTCCCAGAGTTATCTGGCTGTAACAGAGCAGGGCAGTAGCAGTGTCACAGCAGTAGCAGTGTCAGTCCTTTCCAGGGGAGAAACTGCTCTAGGATATTCCAAATAATATCCTAAATAAATAAATAATATTCTAATATAATATCCTAATATTCTAATAAATAATATCCTAAATAAATAAATAATATTCTAAAACTCTGCAAAACTCGATGTTACTGCTTTCACACCTCCTACAACCATTCACCAAATGGTTTATGAAACTAACATTTTGGTGTGCCACAATACTGCTGCAAATATGTTTGGAAGTGTCTGGGTTAGCATACTGGCTGCGGAAGCTCCCAACAGGAAACATGGAAGACAACAGGAAGGACTGTCCAGTAGCAAGGTTTTGGAAATGCTGGACCCACAGTAGAAATGTTTCTTTCTCCCCCTCCTCCCGGACATGAATAAAAGCTTTTGGTTAACACTGACAATCCCAACATGATATAGCAGCGCTATCAGCAACGGTAGACGTGTTCATAGTATTGCTCCTTTTGTTACCTGTAAACACAACACACACTGATGAGTGTTTGGTTTAGGAGTTAAAGCACCACTCGAGTGCTGTTCAAGCATCAGCCAACTGTTCTCACAAGCAGGCTGCAGCTTTGTGCATAGGAAGCTGCAAAATCTCTTCTGTCTCCCATTTTAGTTGGCTTTCTGCCAAAAAGCATTTCAGAACATTAAGAACAGGGTTCAGTAACAACTTGATCCACAACTGCAAAGGTAAATATCACTGGATTTCCCCCAGTGTCAAGACGAGCTGTAATTCAAGATTATGCACTGGCTCTCAGCGTACTTAGGTTTAGGCTTGGGTTCAGAGCCCTCCATGGAGGCACCCTGATCCAGAGGGCACCCACCACATGCTAGGCTGACATCACTGTCAGGAACAACATGGAATGGTCCTGTACTTTCTAAAGGAGAAAATAAATTACGAAGGGAAATGCAGAAAGTCAGCCCAGCAGAAGTGAAAAACGACAGCTGGTGGCAGTGAAACACAGCAGAGAAATAAAGTACCAGACAAGAATTTCATTGGAAAGGAAAGATCTTTAGGCAGCTAGATAGCAACAAAGAATGCCTCAGAGCAAAGGGGCTTGGAAAAAGCAGAGCAAGGTGTGTATAAGGGTAGTAGAAAGTGAAACAGGGCCAACACGCAAAGAAAACATTACACTGGGAACAATGACTAGGCCATCCTGGGCAGATCAGAATCTTCCCAAACAACCTGAGGGTCTACTTCTTTGCATTTCAGACAAAACAAAACAAGAAACACTTCCAAAAAGGTACAGATGCTACCCCTACCAACCACCCATATTCCCTCCCCACCATGCCTCACCTACCAGTAATTCCAGGTCATTAGCACCAAGGTCCAACTGTTCTAACTTGACAAGGAATGAGAGTGAACTGCAAGATACAGGGAATAGAAAGGGGACAGGAGAGGAAAACTAATAATACTGTGTACAAACAAGTGATGTACAATGCACCCGCTGACTGATGCCCAGGCTATCCCTAAGCAGCCAGACCCCCCACCCCGTCCAGCCCCCCATATAATTGTTCAGCATGATGCCATATGGTGTGGATTAGCCCTTTGGCCAATTTGGGTCAGCTGTCCTGGGTTTGTCCCCTCCCAGCTTCTTCTTCACCCCAGCCTGCCTGCTGGCAGGACGGAGCAAGAACCTGAGAAGTCCTTGGCTTAGTGTAAGAACTGCTCTGCAACAATTAAAACATCAGGGTGATACCAACGTTAGTCTCATACTAAATCCCAAACACAGCTCTGTAACCTGCCCTGATACTGACATCAGGCTGACGGGCCTGTAATTCCCTGCAAAGTCCTTCCAGCCCTTCCTGTTGCCTGGAGGCACGTCTGCCAGCCTGCAGTCCACTGGGGCCTCCCTCATCCCAGTGGGCAGCAGAAGAGACCTGCTGCGCTCCTCCCTTGCCACGGGAGCCCCACGGCTCCCACTGTCCCCCCAGGCCACAGTGAGCTCCACAGCCCTTCCAAGGAGGCAGGAGCAGCTGGTGCAGCAAGGCTGCCTCTGCCCTCCGCAAGCAACCTCAGGGCCCCATATACAACAGCCTGGCAGCATGGCTCTTACCCTCCAAAACGTCGCTCATGTAGTCATTGAGTGTTTGTGCCAGCTCGTCAGCACCTCTGTCTGTGCCGCTCTGCTGGACACACTTCTCTGACAAAGAAGTGAAACCTGCAGGAAGAACAGGCAGAAATCAGGACATGTCTACGTGGGCCACAGGGCCTGGCAGCCAGTCCCATGCTGCCAAGCCTAAGCGCCTGTCAGTCGCTGCATCGCAAGAGAAGCCAATCCGTGCTCTCTTTAGCCATCACAGCAGGAGTCCTCAAGAGCGACAAGATAGCTGTGCCATCTACGGGCCAGGGCCCCCGAGGGCCTGGTGTGTCCCAATGGCTCGTTTCCGGGGAGGCTCTACCGTGCCCAACCCACCTGAAAAATCCGCTAAGAACAGCACTCCCACGATAAGCCTGGGGATCTGGCTGTCCCAGGTGAAGTCCTCAGAAAGAAGATCGGGGAGGAGCACGCTCCTGTTCTCCATCTCAGAGTACGGGTACTTCCCCTCCCAGGCAGATGCTATGGTCAGTGCCCTGTGGTACCGGGGTACCTCAGCAGAAGACAACCATGCCCAGCTGGGAGGGAGGAGATGAAGACCCCTCAGCACCGGACGATGCAGTGAGCCTGGGGCCTTCTTGAAGGACAGTTTGGTCTCTGCCACCATGGGTCATCACAATCACCTGGTTGGTAGGTGATGACCTGGTTCATAGGTCATCGCTTAGTGGCTGCCCTCCAGCAACACGGTGGGCTAACAGTGCCATCCTCCATAGATCAATGCCTGCTGAGCAGCAGCCGCTGTGACCCCGTACAAATGTATAGAGCTACTTCTTCCAATGAGGTTATTAAAAAAAAAAAAAAAGGAAAAAAAGTACAAATAGGATTAAGACTGGAAGAGGGTAAAGAACATTCATATATTCATGACAACATTCACCACCAGAACCTTCCAGAATGGTTGCTCAGTTCTTCTGTTCTGGGGGGGTGGTTAGGGGCTGGTGGCAGGGAATGCAGGCTGCTGGTCAGTTAAGTCAGCGGACCACTGACACAACCAGAATGAAGAATGCTAACACATAAATAAAATTCAGAAATTATTCTATTCTGGCTAGAAAAGTTGTTTCATGTTGCTCCATCCATCCAAGAGGAAAGGTTGAAAACAACAGTGGCAACGTGAAGTTTAAGAGAAGAAGAGATAAGGAGTGAAGGATGGAGGATGAGGATGGTAACATAAGCAGCAAACGGTGGTTAGTAATTAACCTCTTAGAAGATCACTAGAAAAGAGATATTTAAGTAGGAGATTTGTTTTGTTTTGAAAACACTGGCTTGTGCTTTTAAGGGTCACCGATTACCTGAACTGTTTGCAAGGTCACTGCTTGAAAACTGGAAAACTTGTTCAATAAAATTAACAATTCTGTATTTTGAAAATGGTATGGTTTAAATATTAAACTTCATAAATGTTCTCATTTGTGTATTACATTTATGAATCCAGTAGTTCTTAACTGAAAACAACCAAATGTTTTCAGTAAGGTTTAATAGCAAATAAATGCATTTCAACTTTCCAAACTCGTTTTTCAGCAATTTTAGCCTACTGTAATTCCAATTACTTGATTCAAATCATGCTTCAGTCTGGTGTAATGACAAAATCAAGTTTAACTTTCATTATTCCATTATTGCCTACCATTTTCCCAGAGTAAACGTAATTTAAATGGATATAAAAGACACCGCATGTAACCAGCACAAAAACAGTCACTTCATTTTAAATGTGCATAAAAAAAAAAAAAAAAAAAAAAACAACAACAAACCACACAGAAACCCAAACACATGAATGGTTAACTTTTTGTTCCCTTTTTCTCAGACAAAACCTTTGTCTTACTTCGGAGAGCAATGTCTTGATATCTGAAGGAGCTCCCTCCTTGAAGTCATCCATTCCTAGAGTCAAAACGATCAGTAATTCATCTACTCACAAGCATCTTTTCGGCTCTGCTTCCACAAATTATGTCTCATCTCAGAGCAGAGCCATGCTACTCTACCATGTTATTATACCTTCAGCTGGGATTTACATGGCTGGGATTGGTGTGCTTTTAGACCAGCAAAGATCATTCAATACATTCGTTTGACCTCCTGCGTGCTACAAACCACAGAGTTTCACCTCAACATTCCCACATCAACCCTGCAGCTCCCAGTTCAGCTATTTTATGGTTTACGATTATATATATTGTAACTATATATAGTTACAATTCCAAGGACAGCTTGCAACATAATTATTCAATTCAAATTACAAATAGGTTCTCGGGCCCCCATACTACCTCATTCAGGTTCCAGGTAGCTGGTCCATAATGCTGTATGATTCTTTCAGGAGGCCATTCATTCTCTCCCCATTCTTGGGCACTACGCCCAGCTAAGGAAGCATCAATAGATCGTTTTACTCTATTCAGATAAAAACAAACAAACAAAAAACTCTTTTCAGCTGGAATTAGCTCAAACCTTTCTTTACATAGAAAGAAAAATCTAGGAGCGTAACAGAATGACACCAGGCAGAATGACAACTCCCAGAGGGAAGCCCTACAGTGACAGCGAGTCAGAACAGATGATCTGTGGCTACCCCAGGGACAGACTCAAATGCCATGACCTGCGACTGAAAGTGACCGCCAGAACTGGGATGATGGACGCATAGAATGCTTGCCTTTAAGACAAGAGACCGGAAGGATGGGCAGTGCAAACCCCTTAAGAATAACGCTTCAGAAATGAATTCCCCAGCCTGAGCTCCTGGTGAAGCCCAGATAACTTCCACAACAGTGACGATGGAAACAGACACAATCTGAAACCAAATATGCACAAGACCCAAAACGCATCTGCTCTTTAAGCTGTGACTGCAAGACAAGAAGTGCTTGGATCAGTCCTATGATCACAGAATCACAGAATTGATGACGAAACAAGCATTTAGGACCTTTAGTGTGGCTACCAAGTTGCCCATCTAATCCGTCCAGTGGAAGAAGGCGATGAGGATATCAAAACCTGAGGAGCGCGTAACACATAATGATCATATCAGGAAACATTCGATATAAAATAAAAGTTACACGCACGGAAGAAGTGATCCCTTTAAGCTCCTACTGCAAGACAAGAGGTGCTCAGCTCCCAGTTGAACATCAGCGTTATTCCGATGAGGTCAAGTGTTCAATACTCTCAGGATGGCTTCCCCAGGGCCTGCCGAGCACCAAGAGCAACAGCACAGCACAGACAACAAGCTGGGACTGCCCTGCCTGGCACGTGTTCACGCTGTACGTGACAGAACTCCCCACACATCATCTCTGCCTGACCTGATCAATCCTGAAAGGCCCCATCCGCTGCAATGACTTACAAGCACAGACCCTTGCCCTATGGGTCCATTCACAACCCCAACTCAAACATAGCACTTGCCCCCCCAGCTTAGCTTGGGAATGCTGGGAGGCAGGTTCCATCCTCATCAAGGAACACAAAGGCTAGCCAGGACACTGCTTCAAGCCTAAGGCTCCTCTTCACCTGCAGAAATAAAGTGCCATCAGGCACCAGCACGCCAGCCAAACTTCTTCCAGGGAAGCACCCTCCTCAGAAACAAAACAGTAGTCAACTGACCTGCTCTGCTACTGAAATCAGATAGACACCCCCTAGACAACTCCCTGCCTCCCCCTGCCAACACACAAGATTTGCCCCTGAACTTAATTCTCAGGGCTCAGAATCCATCCTCAGTGTGGACCACAGAGACCAGCTAGGATGTTCCCAGTACCTTCTTCATCCCTGGAAAAGAGGAGTCACCCAGAGGTGGACCAATAGACTACCAAACCAAAAACAATGCCTGTTTTCCAACTTTTCTCCACTCACCTTCCCAACCCACACCCAGCGCTTCCATTCACTGTGCCAAGCCAAGCCCACGGGGCTTAGATCAAGGAGAAAGAACAGACAAACGTGACAATCCATAAAACGGTCTATACCCACTCCTCTTCTTTCATCCCCTACCGCAAGAGCCAAGAAGCCCCAGACCCGTGTTCCCCAGCCCAGTATCACCGCTTCGCCCACCTAACACCCCAAAGAGATGCATCTCCAGCATTTCAGGAACTAGAACTGCTGACGTCTGGCGCGCCTCAGAAACGTGGCAGGAGACGTACTCTGCTGTCGCAAGGTAGTTTGCCCAACAGGCAAAGCAGACTAACACAGTCCACTGACCAACTCAGGGCCCACACTGCTGTCCACTCACCCTCGTGCTTCGTTCAAGTTTCCGTGCCCATGCCCTGGGCTACAAGAAACAAAGAGAGAAGGTCATGCCCACGATGGACACGCAAACAGTACAGCTTCTTGCAGAGGACTCAAACACAGAGACCAGAGCCAGAAAAAAAAAAACACACCCTCAAGTCCACAAATGCCAAAAAGCCATGAATGCACAGCAGTCCCAGCAGGGGTAATTACAGACTTATCCTTTACAGATGAAAAAGGTGACCCTGCTCAGTCTCTTCGTACTACTGCGCTTATGCAGTCGAGCCCCTTGCAATGCGTGCTGAAGCTCTTTGTGAATCCTCTGGACAGTGACACAAATGGCTTGATATATCTAAAGATTGAAATGTAACGCCCCATGATTTCCCAAAAACAAGTTAGCCAGCAACCCCTCCTAAGCATCCCTCTTCTAAGTGAATTCCAAGCTCTTAAAATCTAGAAGGATGCAAGGTCTAAAGACTCAACAGCCAGCAAAACCACAGGCAAAAGCTGCAGAAATATAACAAACTGTCCCTAACCCTGAACAAGATTACACCTTACATGCCTACTGCTGCTGGTTTCAGATACATGCTTACACAGGGAGCTTCGACAATACCTTTCTCCTAAACCCTGCTCCCTCACTTTGCCACCAAGGTTGTAACTTTGATAGTATTTGACATACAGGCAAAGACTCACAGTAAGCCCCGTAATCCTGCAAAAATCCTGAGGGACCCAGAACCACTAAGCAAACACACAAACTAACATTATTGTCCTATCCATGAACATGCCATAACAGTGACTCACCTGAGAAAGAACTGCATGCAATAAAGGCACCTAGTACTATATCAGTTGCTTTACTCTACCAGATCCTACTAGTTGCTACCTTAAAAAGATGTGCGTACCGCTCTCTACTTGGAAACGCATCAGTCCGTCCGTAGACTCTGACCCACCTAAAGAGCCCTGCAACTGACTGAAGGAAAAACAAAGCACTTACCCCAAAGAGCAGCCCAGGCAGAAGGAGCTCTCTGATGGCATACCTGGGGCTCATATACCGTTTGGCCGCGCCCAGCACCCAAGCCCAATCACCTGGGAAAGGGAAGGGGCAAAGCACAAGAAAGTAGAAAGAGAGCAGAAGGAGAAGCAGCAGCTGGCGTGTTTTTGTTCGTTTGTTTGTTTTTAATCTGATTTAGCTCAACAGCAAGCAGAGTGCAGACAAGAGAATCGGGCTGTTTCTAGAAGCTACGTTCCGCATGCTTAGGCTGCAGCTTTTAATCTTGAAAGGACAATATGACCAAGCAAGTAACTGGATTTTTTTCAACTGAAATTAGCTCAAACCTTTCTTTACATAGAAAGAAAAATCCAGGAGCATTAAAAAAAAAAAAAAAAAAAAAAAAAAAGCACAGCACAACATGCCAAAGAAAACCAATTCAATGTAATAATATCACTTTATCACTTGCAGGAAAAATCACATACTTGAGTAGGCTATCTGAGAACCAAAAGGCCATGCTGACGGGTCAAAACACGCTACAGGACGCTGGGTCCTGGCCCTCCGCTGCACTGACTTGAAACCCATCCCTAACACAGCATGAAAACTTGAAACCCAACCCAAACACAGACACAGCATTTCAGCCTCAACACAGTTTTGGGAACTGCTGGAAAGCAGGCTTCATCCTCAATGAGGTGTGCTCAGGCTACACAGCATGGGGCTTCAGGCACCTCTTCCCCTACGGAAGAAGACCGCCATCAGGAACCGCCACGCAAGACAACCTTTTTCCTCTACAACACCTTTCTCAGGAACAACGCAGCATTCCAGAGACCTGCTTTGCTCCTGTTCTAAGGGCTATCACAGCCCACCTTGCCTGTGGCACCTGATAAACAGAGGAGAAAGCAACCACAGCAGCAAAACCCACAGCAGCCTTTGGACAGTTACTCTCATCCCCTCCTTAACCTCAGCCTCTTACCTGCCCCACGTGGCAGATGCTTCCACCTGTTCTCTTAAGCCACTTAAAGCACCTCTAAAAGGCAAACTGGAATTTTACTCTATTGGATGTAGGAAAATAACTGCAGTGACAACCGCACCCCAAAAACAACTGCTACCTCTGTTCATCACTCACCAGAGTCACTCCAGAGGCAGCTCAGGTCATGACGTCCTGGACTGCACACTGAGTTTCAGCCTGAACAAAGGAAAACACAGCCAGAAGACAAACTTTCAGCTGCCAGCGTTAGCACCCATCCCTCATCAACACAAGCGACTCCATCTTTAATTGTATCCTTTCAAAACAGCGGTCCACTTGCCTCTGTACCTGGAAATTAAGTCCAAGCTCAGAAGGAGTAGACAGCATCACCCATGCCACCTGGGAACACAAAAGGACAAAATGACCACTGTGCTTGCAAACAACCACCTGCCACACTGCTCCTCTATCCCAAACAGCCTCACCTCAGACCCTGAGGGAAACACCTGAGTGTCTTCCGTTCGCTTTGGATAAGGGATGACCAGGCTGAAAACACTCTCACCTTCCCTCACTGCTCCGTGACATGGGGATTTCCCTTCCCTGTCCAAGACTGCACGAAGCACCTGCAGAGACAAGAGAGAAGCACACCCTGAGGCACCTCACAGCCAGAGTGTACCTGCTGCAATACTCTCTCTTCCCAGCTCCGTTACTCCAGCTGCTCACCAGCTTTAACTGAGATTCTTGGCTCACAGCGCCAAAGCAAACTCTGCCCAGGCCACACAACACACACTACACAAGCTACGTTATTTAAGACACACGAGCTGGAACGTTCCTGCCCAAGAATCAGTCGCATCACACAGGAAGGATGCCGCATGCTCCTAGAAACCAAACCTACCAGTCCTGAACAGCTTCCCTGCCAGACAGCTCCCCACCTCCTCCTGCCAACCACGCTCAGCACACGCACTATTTGCCTCTCAAAAACAACAACAACAAACAAACAAACAAACAAAAACCCACAAAAAGTAAGAACATACACACACAAAAGCGACTGAGCTCCACAGATGCCAAAAAGCCACGCACACACAGCAGCCCGGCAGGGGTAATCACAGACCCTTTACAGATGAAAAAAGGTAACTCTGATACGACCCTGCTCAGTCTCTTAGTAATACTGTGCCTACGTGGTCAAGCCTCTTGGAGCATGTAATCAAGCTGTTTTTAGTTCTCTGGAGAGTTACACAAGTGATTAAAATATAACTCAAAACCAGAAGTGTATCCCACCATCCCTAAAACCAGTGATCCAGCAACCTCTGCTAAATATCCCTCTATTAAGTGAATTCCAAGCACTTAAAATCTAGAAATCCATAGACTCCAAGCTGCCTAAAGAAGCACCCGTAGAAACAAGAGAAAAAGCACACCCTGAGGCACCTCACAGCCACAGCATACCTGCTGCAACACCTCTCTCTTCCCAGCTCCTTTACCTCAGCTGCTCATTAGCTCTATCTGAAATGTGTGCCCAGGCAGCGCTGCACAAAATTGTGCCATCAGACTTAAAAAAAAAAAAAAAGGCCCACAGAACAACAGCTGCTGCTCCTTCTGTGCTCTCTTTCTACTTTCTTGTGCTTTGCCCCTTCCCTTTCCCAGGTGATTGGGCTTGGGTGCTGGGCGCGGCCAAACGGTATATGAGCCCCAGGTATGCCATCAGAGAGCTCCTTCTGCCTGGGCTGCTCTTTGGGGTAAGTGCTTTGTTTTTCCTTCAGTCAGTTGCAGGGCTCTTTAGGTGGGTCAGAGTCTACGGACGGACTGATGCGTTTCCAAGTAGAGAGCGGTACGCACGTCTTTTTGAGGTGACAGCTAGTAGGATCTGTTAGAATAAACTAATGTAGTACTAGGTGCCTTTATTGCATGCAGTTCTTTCTCAGGTGAGTCACTGTTACGGCATGTTTACGGGTAGGATGTCAATGTTAGTTTGTGTGTTTGCTCTGCTGTGTCTGTGGGGACACGCTGTGCTTGGCTGGGAACCTGGGGCGGAAGTGATGTCAGGGCCTGTCTTCAATCAGGGCGGAAGCACTGTGTGATTGGCTTGGAGGAAGCCAGGGCAGAAGCAGCATGCAGGGCTTGCCGGCGCCATGGGCAGAAGCTGTCGGGGCAGGCCGGGACGCCGAGGAGGGGTGGCGCAACGAGGTTGGTGGTCGGTGGCGCGCCACGGTGGGCTGGATAGGGAGGGGGCGAGGCGGCGGGTGGTTGGTGGCTTCTGTGGAAATGGCCCTTGTGCGGGGTGGGGGCGGTGCATTCAGAGGAACCTTGACAGGCTGCAGATAGGGGCAGGCAGGAACCTTTTGAAGTTCAGGAGAGGGAAATGCCAAGCCCTACCCCTAGGGAGGAACAACTCTATTGAGCAGCACTAGATATCTGGGTACTAAATAAGCATTTCTTCATGGAAGGGGTGGTTAGGCATTAGAACAGGCTGCCCGGGGAAGTGGTAGAGTCCCCATCCTTAGAAGTATTCAAGAGACGTGTGGACATAGCACTTAGGGATATGATTTAGTGGTAGCATTAGGTTGATGCTTGGACTTGATGGTCTTAAGGGCTTCTTCCAACATAAGAATTCTTGTGGAGGATGGGGATTCAACTAACAAGTGCATTTTTGGGAACTGGCTCTCTCCTTCACTGTAGGTGACAGCAGCTTTGTGGGCCCTGCGAGGAGGCACCTCTGTAGTGATTGCAAATGGAGTCCACCCGAAAATCTCGGGTCATGTCATCACAGATATTGTAGAAGGGAAGAAAGTTGGAACTTTGTTTTCACAGGTAAGACCTGCAGGTGAGTACGGAAGTAATATGTACGCTGGGAGCAGTAGAGATTCCCTGGAAGTTTAGGGTTGAAATTTGGCTAGGCCTGCCTGTTCAACAAATGGGAAACTATGCTCTGCTTGACAAGCGGCTTTGGAAAGGTAAGTTTCAATGTTGGAATGGAACATCTTGAATCCTCTGCTTGGGTTCCTTCCAGCTGATGACTTGCTGCATCAGCCTTGCATTCAGAGAACTAAGTAGAATTTGTCTTGTTTTCAGTCTTAGAGGTTATCGTCTCTTATTGATGATTTCAGGCTGAAAGCATGCATATAGAATGTAGTGCTGAACTAAGATAGTGTGCGGTTTCATTTTTTATCCTAGGTTCTTCTTATGACTCAGTCTTTTGTTACTGTATGTAGCAATGTTTTCCTGCCTGTGTGTTGCTGTGACAATGTAACAAGGGCCGCAGAAAGTCAGACCAAAGATCTGTGATCTTAGCAGAATAGAACAAGTATAGAGTGATACTCGTGACTTGCACTGTAAGACAAGCAAACGCCTTGGAGTATAAAAATGCTAAATGGATTTCTTGTAAAAATTGGCCATATCCTTTGGACCGAGGTAAACACTTAGCATTCATGGGTCACAGGAGTCACGAGCCTTAACCAGGTATTGTGTGTAAACTCTGGAGCTAGCACTATGTGAAGAACTGCTTGCTTTACTTTGTGTGTGCTTGTGGGCAGGAGGAGTGAAAGTTGCTTCCTGCTAGCTTTTGATGCCCCCACCTTCTGTATGGAAAGAGAACGTGGGTGATCGATCTCTGTTCAACTTCTATGATGAGACATTGTCTTTTCCCTCATTGCTTTTTCACATGAAAAAGGTGTTTTCTTAGTCCTTTTCTACAGAAACTGTTCCAAAGATCTGTCGATCCCTGTTTCTCTTGGCTGAAATGGTTTTTATTCTACTGTGACCTTTTCAAGGTGAGCGAAAATAAAAGTTTGTGTAGCGTCCGAGATGCAAGTGAACCTTCAGTTTATGAGATAGCAAGGCTAACTTTGAGTTTTGATTAGATTGTGGATGGTTTTTGTTGCCTTTCCTAGGCCTTCTCCAAAAGCTTAAACAGGGAAGTTGCTGTTCAACGCTGATGAGCATTGAAGTGATGTTTTCGTAGGATTATGTGCACTACCAAGGCCTGATTTCCCCTTTTGTCTCTGCGTTGCTTCATGTTTATCTGCTGTGAATTGTACTTGCTATTTTGTTGCATAGTGGCTGCAAAGGAATCACAGGCTGGTTGAGGTTGAAAGGACCTCCAGAGGTCACGTGGTCCAACACCCCTTTTGTGTTCAAAGAACACAAAAATACACGCCACATTATAAAGTATGACCTTGCTTTAAAAAGCTGTTTTAACAGTCCTTCATTAAGTCTTATTAATCAAGTGTCCCTTAGTTCTTTTCTTACGCTTCCCACTATACCTCCTGTTATTTTCCTTACCGTGGGAATTCCTGCTCTGGCAATTTCTGTAGGACACTTCTTGAATAGAAGTCCGGGCATATTAGTCACATGCCAAGTCATCTGTTCTACAGACAATTTCAAGAGTTAAAAGTGAAAACGTAGCTTATCCAGGAGCTCCTTGAGAACTCCTTAGTGAAATGCTGCCTGAGCCTTTTGACTTGTTACTTCAGTTTCTGTTTCAAAACTTGTTCTGTATCATTTCAGTTTGAGATGGATTCTTTGACATCCGTGCCAAGAAAAAAACCTCTCCTCTGTAGGAGCCCTTCAACGTACACAGAGCAGAGAGAGAGCAGCTATTGTGCAAGCTGTTGCTGAGGCTGGTTTTGGCTTCCTGTATTGTTTGCACATTCCCAGGTTGTTTTGCAATCTTTTCTCTTTTCAGTAGTTATGTAATTAAACTTTTTCAAAGGATGCCTTCCTTTTTTTGCAGTAGCCTCCCACTCCCTGAGATGTAGCTGTCCTTGTATTCTTTTGCTCTTTGTCAAGTCTTCTTGTTACAGGTTGTATACTTGTTTGTCCCCTACGACATGGATGATCTTACTGAATCTCTGTGATGCCTTGAAAAGGGCTATGCTCGGGGACCGTGGCAGCATTTTGGTATCTGATACAAATTTTCCTGTTGTGGCATACAGTAAACTTCTTTGATATGTCTCTTAAGACCGTACCTGTTTTTCTGCTTTGAGTAAGGAGTTGAAAGTTGAAAGGTTAGTGTTCATTTCCTTCCACCTTTGTCTGCATGTCTTGTGGTTGCGTGTGTGTGTTTGTTTTGGCAGGCCCTACAGTAGAGCAGCAGGGTGGAATGTCTCGAGCCGGTAGCAGGACGCTGGCAGCTCTGCAGCCTGAGCAGGTGAGAGAACAGTATGTTCTCGCTCTTTAAGGCTGTGAACATGTGGCAAGTTTTAAAATACAGGTTTATAACACAAACGGGTCCTGGAAAAAATCAGCTGGCTCCAAGTATTCAGGGCATCAAGCCAGTGAGAAGATGTGTCAGTAGGAATGAGCTGAAGTGAGCCAGATGTCAAACACCATGGAGTTCGTGTAAGAATGCAGTTCAGACACTTTTCTCTTTCAGAGAGCAGAGATTTATTTATTTTTTTATCATCTCGGTGACTTATTAACTGATCAGAGAGAAGAAATTCTCTTGGCAAACAAAAAGGACTTAGAAGAAGCTGAAAATAAAGGTAATATTACGGGTCCTTTCATGGAACACCTGTTGTCATGAGCTTTTCTGGGCCTCAAAGGAAAGGAGCAGAACAAGAGTAGTCTGTCACCTGCAATTGGATATTATGGCCGTCACAGATTAGGGAACCCAGGACTTTGAGAGCTTGTCAGTGTAAGCAGCTGCAGCTTCCGTAAGAGCTGTCTCTATCAGAGAAGATGGAGAGAGAGGCCTTTGAAAGCAGCAACCCACAGCATTGTTTAAAAAACTAAAAATAGAACAGTGTTTTCTTTTGCCAAAGGAGGCTCACTTTAGAAATTAAATCTAGCAAGGATCTTCCCTGTTATCATCATGCATGAAATAGCATGAATATTCTCCTGGGCTGGTTAACGTAATGTTTGGCCCCTGTGGGGAAGGTTGTTACTTAAAAATGATGCTTTCCAGAAAGAACCACCTTACCTTCTGACTGAGGAAAGTACAGTTCAGGCAGCACAGACTAAATCCATTCTTTTGTGTAAGAGTGGTGCGTGAGGAAGCTGGTCTTGGGTTAGAAAATGTGTGGAACTGGCGCATCACAAGTTGTGAAGTTCAGTAAAAGGCATACGGCAACCATTTTGTACTGAGGAGAATGCCTGGAGGGACATTTCTGAGTAAACTTCCTACCTGAACGTGTTCAGACTAGAAAACTCCGGCAGCTCTTGCCCAATCTGAAATGCTATGCGTTCCTTTGCTCTTTGGGATTTCTATCTGTGAAATAGAAAGAGGCAATTACTGCGCAAACCTTCCAGGAATATTGCAAGGGTAGAAATTGGTAAGAAATTCAGGTACACGGTTGTGTAACGGTACTAGAAATAGGACAAACTTTGTCTTTGCGGATGTTACTTCATATACAAATCATTCATATCGTATTAGGTGTATATGTGATGGTAGGTGAAAGCGTTGTCAAATTGGAGCAGTTTGATTGTAGCTACTAAACTTAATGCTTTACATTGTTCATCTTAGGTAGGTTTCTTGCTGCGGCGTGGGAAACAGCGGCTTTTTTTCCTGGTTTGACCATTAGGTCACTTTTTCTTGAAACTAGCCAGATAAATCTATCTTGAGCGCAATTTTTTCTTTCTTCTAGGAAGATTGGCACTTCCTTTGTTGAAACGTCTCAGTCTGTCTACATCAAAGCTGAACAGCTTGGCTGTTGGGCTCTGTCAGATTGCAGCATCTTCACAGGACAGCGTCGGCAGCATAGTTCGGAGAGCACGCATAGCAAAAGATCTAGAGTTGGAGCAGGTGACAGTGCCTGTTGGGGTCTTTCTTGCGATTTTTTTGAGTCCCGTCCAGACTGACTGTCTTCCACAGGTATGTGAGGAGGGCAGAGAGATCTTTGATAACAAAAGTGTATTTCTACTGGTGAGTTATTGGAAGGCTGCAAGAAGTCTTGCCTCAAAAGACTTCTGCTTGTATTCTTCTGAAATGAATTCTGCTGTCATCCCATTTTTTTTTTTTTCCTACAGAAAACTACAGTCTTCTTGGGACTTGCTTCTGCAATGCTGAGAGTTATTCCGCGTTGGTTTTTGATACCCAACGTAGAGAAGGAGTTAGCTTACATTCAGGTGGTGCAATTTCTGCCCGTGTCTTATCACATAGCTTCCCTGCTTAACTTGCAACTTACAAGGCTCCTACCAATGAGCACTTTTCTGTCCATGCTGACTACAGCTGAATTGCAGGCTACGATTAAACATCAAATGTTTAATATAGGTCGTTAATAACAAACTGCAACTGTTAAGAATATATGCTGACAAGATCAGCACGAAGTAGAAGTTCTAGGCTCTGAGTGGTCTGTCCCATACTGATACTGCATGTTTGCACTGAGGCAGAATGATATCTTTCCACAAGCGTGTAAAAGCTAAGTCTAGGCTCTTACTGCCGGTATCTTTAGCAAGACTGATTGAGCGTTTCTCTAACATATGAGCAAGTATTTGAGGAGCAAGGGATGGGTATGGGCACTTAAAAAGAGACTGCCGAAGGGCAGCTTCACAACTGAATTTTGTGAGTGTTTGTCCTCGTTCCATACTGAAGGGGAGTCTGCTCTAGGCAAAGTTCATGTGAAAGGAAAAGGCAGTAGTCTCCCTTTCTGCCATTATTGCTTCCTTGCTGCTCGCTCTGTTCTTCATAGAAAACCAGTATGTTTCCTTGCCAAATTCTAGTCTGCCTTCCTAGACTCCAGCCTTTGCCTCCTGGGTGTCTTGCCTTGCCTAGCCAAACTCTCCCATTCTCCTCTTCTTTATCTCATTTGTTTTATCAGGCTGATTCTTACTGGCTTCCCACCCTCAACCCCCCCCTCCCCCCCCCACCTTTCTTTTTTTTTTTTTTTCTTTTTTTACAGACTTAGGATGTCTTGTCTTGTTACTTTTCTTCCTGCCAGCCCCCATCCTCAAGTTCTCCGATGTAACTTCAGAGGATCATCCTTGATACCTCTGCATCTGAATAATATGGTTTCTCTCCCATGCTGTAGCTGATAGTAGGATGGACTCTGAGTGCAGAGGAGAGGTTGCTTCCTCCATAGTTTACTATTGCATCTCATACTGGTTTGGGTAAGCAATTACCGAGGAAATTTGACTTCTCCATGGAGTAGTGTGTGCCTGATAGCTAGCTGGAGATAGCATACACGGAATTGAGTCAGTGCTCAGAGTTCAGTCTTGAGTTGCAGTAAAGGTGAAACAATTGCAGACTAACAGTTTACCTTCTAGTGAGCTGCGAAGCGAGTGCGGAGTTCCGATCCGCGGTTCCGTATTCTCCGTGAGGGGAGCGGCCGGAGACGAACGAAGTGCGTGACAGACCAAAAAGAAGTGCTGTTTTCACCAAGTTTTGATTGGTGGTGCCCAATATGTGGGCCTGGCAGTGTATCTTGTGATCCTATTTTTGCTCTTACATGCTTTGAGTGTGACAAGAAAAAAAGGCGGGAGCGTTATCTAAGTAACTAACAGTTTAGAAGTGTTGGTGTATTTGCTGTGGCGTTTGGTCAGTTTGCCAAGTACTGGAGAGGTGGAGGGGGCTGACTGATTATCAAAGCGGTAGAACGGAGAGAGTCCTTTCTGTGGTGGTTTGGGCTTGAGCCCTGGCAATTTGGTAAGAAGGGGGAGAGTGAATTTATTTAGGTGTCAATGCCTTTTTAAATGGTATTTATTGACGGATACACAGGAGTGATTCCTTGTTTTGTATGGGCTTATTAACAAAGTGCATGAGAAAACTTGGCATTTGGCTCGAAATTCGGTCCTGTTGAAATGTAAATTTTGTGGAAAAGGTGGTAATGTTTGTCTAGAAGATGAAAGGCTGAGTGCTTCAGCTCTTTTCCTGAAGTTCCATGGATTTATGATTGGAACATGGAACGGGGCTCCTTAATAACCTGAAATAGTAAAGTTTGTATGCGGGAAGAGGCATTTAATCCCGGAGAACTGGGACATTTGGGAAGAAGATTAGGAAAAGATAGTAAAAACCCACAGTAAAAAGGTTTGCGTGGAAATTGAAACAAAGGACAGTAACTAATAAGGAATAGTAATAAATAAATAAAAGGGAATGGAAAATCAAAGGAATGAGTAATATCCAAAACAAAGATGTTTTAAAGAAAGCCTCCTTGGGTGCACGCTGGCACATTCAAAGGATATTGTTAGAACTGGGAGCGCAGAAAGGAAGAGGACTTTCACTAAGTATTGCAATCAGTGGTGGCCACTATATAAGCTAAATGGCCACTTTATGGATCAGTCGACTATAACACTATCTGGCAATTCATGTTTTTGAGGAGAGAAGGAAAATAGGATGAAGTGTAGTATACTGATACGTTGTTTCAGCATCTTGGAGAGAAAAGGAGTGGAATTAATTGGCTCTTGACTGAGCCTTTGGTGTTGGTGTGAGAAAAGTACAGGCTGGAGAAAGATAAAGGAAGCGTTAAAAGAGTTGTCCCCGGTGTTAAAGGTGTGGCATGTAGTATTTAACAGAGCCCTTTGAAGTTGAATGAGCAGGGAAGGAGGATGTAGGAATGTTAATAGTTCTGCCTCAGCAGGAAGCTGTGTGTTTTTTTTTTTTTTTTTTTTTTTTTTAATAGCAAAACAAATTACGCAACGTTGCTTAACTTGTCAGAAGATAAATAAGAAAGTGTTTTGACAAGCAGCCACGGGAGGGAGAAAAACAGCTTACAGGCCTTTTGAGAAAGTACAAGTTGATTTCACTGAATTGCCCAAGGTAGGGAGGATAAAATATCTATGGGAAATAGCAGATCATTTAACACAATGGGTAGAAGCTTATCCCGTAGCTCGAGCTATGGCACAAATGGTGGTAAAAGCTCTATTAGAACACCTGATACCTAAATATGGGATAATCCAGTACATTGATTTTGATCAGGGCACACACTTTGCTTCTAAAATAATAAAATTATTATGTCAATCATTAGGTATTCAGTGGGAATACCATACTCCGTGGCACCCACAAAGCTCAGGGAAAGTAGAAAGATTGAATCAAACACTAAAACAACACTTGGCTAAATTAATGATCGAGACACAAATGCCCTGGATGAAATGCTTACCATTGGCACTTTTAAACATAAGAACTAAACCACACAGTGAGAGCGGATTATCGCCATATGAAATGTTATATGGTATGCCTTATTCTCAAGGGATGCCTCTAGGAAAAATGTAGTTGAGGAGCGTAGCATCCAGAAATACGTAATTACCATTGGAAGGAGGTTACAAGAGCTAAGAGAAATTGGAATGATGGCTCAAACACCACCTTTAGGATTTGCTGTTCATAAGATACAACCAGGAGACAAGGTCTTAATAAAAACCTGGAGGGAAGAATCATTGAGCCCCCGATGGGAGGGACTGTAAGTAGTAAGTTTTACTTACTACTGAAACAGCTGTGAGAACAGCGGAAAGGGGTTGGATCCACAGATCCAGAATAAAAGGACCAGTAACTACCGAAACCTGGAGGGTTGAGTCCACTCCTGGGGAACTGAAACTAAAGCTAAAGAAGAACTCATATTCTGGCAATGAGGCTCTGCATGAATTAAGGACGCCAAATAAAGGGGACAAGCCTAAAGGGAGGAAAGGGAGAAGGCAAGACCGGGGCAGGACCCTCCACTGCAGTGTGTATGGTCTACCGAGGGAGGCGATGGGTATTGACTGCCGAGTGAGAGGGCCTCGACCGGACTTCTCCCACACTAAGGTGAGGTTGTCCCGAGAAAATAACGTAAGAACTTTTCTTTTTAAACCCATATAAAATTGTGATTCGTTTTCCAGGAGCTGGATCACCCCGGCAGGCTGAACGGTATCACAAGCCCAAATTGACCCTGAAAGTGGGCCCAACCCCTTGATTGAAGGCGTCTTGCCTATTATGATCCAGCTACATGGGCAGAAGACGGATCCTGGGGCTATAGGACCCCAATATATATGCTTAATAGAATAACTAGGTTACAAACTGTAATGGAAATAGTTGTAAATAAAACCGGAGGTGCACTTGGCTTAATTGCAAAGCAAAATACCAAGATGAGGACTACTTATCTACTTATGTATCAAAATCGCTTAGCTTTGGATTATTTACTAGCACAAGAAGAAGTCTGTGGAAAATCTAACCTTAGTAATTGCTGTTTAGAGATTAATGATGAAGGTGTTTCTTCCTAGTAGCTGGTAGAATGCTACGTTTTGGTTTAGGATGAGAAGAGCGCTGATAACATGCTGATGTTTTAATTGTTGCAGAGCCGTGCTTACACCAAGCCAAGGACGTTTCAGCTTCTCACTGTCCTGCCAGCGAGCAGGCTGGGGGTGCAGCAAGAGCTGGGAGGAGGGCTGGACTGCTCGGGGTTAGGCTGGGCATCAGACAGCTGGGCATCAGCGGTGGTGAGCAATTGCATTGTGCATCACTTGTTTCATACACATGAGTAGTAGTAGAACTATCATCATTATTGTCATTGTCATTATTATTATTTATGATTATTTATTATTGTTATTTTCTTGTCTTTATCTCACCTCACAGGCTTCACTTTCCCATTTCTCTCTCCCATCCCAGAGAGGGAGGGGGTGAGGTGAGTGAATGGCCGTGTGGTGTTTAGCTGCCAGCTGGGTTAAACCACAACAGAAAGAAAAGCTGTAAATGAACTTGTAAAAGAAATGAAGAAGATTGCACACGTCCCAGTTCAAACTTGGAATGGAATCGATCTAAGAAGATTATGGGAGGGGGCTTTATGGGCAGTGATTGTTTTGCTAAAATGAGGATGGTTGTATTGGGGATATGTGGAGAATTGTTAATAATTCCATGTTTAATACCTTCTATTACCAGGCTGATACACTCCAGTTATACAAGGAATGCAAATATCTGCAGTACCTGTTGTGGGAATAGGAATGTTGTTTTTGCAGAGTTACGTTGTTTAGAGGGCAGGAATGTGGTACTGAGATATGCTTACAGTGATAAGAAAGCTTAGCAGGCGACCTTGTAAAATGCAGACAACCAGACTTCTTAGGACAATTAGGTGAAAATCACGGTGTCAAGTCAGACAAGTGAAGAAACATTACCTCTCCAAGCAGTAAAAATGTCAAAAGAAATCTGAAATTTAACAGGCCGGCAAGTGAAGGCCATGCATTGTTTGTGAAGCATCGGATAGATGGCGAACCTGGATTACCCAGTCAGTGGGGAAACAGGGGAGGGTCCTGTCATCAAAAAGTATATAAACTGTGTTTTGGAACTAGTAGGTGCGCTCTCCTGCTTGTGGGGCGCCCGCCATTGCAATCGCGAACAAATTACTTCTTCGCTGAGATCCTCGCCTGAGCCTAATTACTGGCTACGGAGTTTCTCACACTGTTGACCCAGAACCAGGGAGAAGAGAAAACCCATTGCCTGACGATAATAAAAAGAAAAGAATATCCAAAATTGATACCAATTTGGCAAGTATTGACTCGATTGGAAAGGAAAACACGGATCAATACCATGAAAAAAGAGATGGGGGACTGTGAAATATGTTCATCTGATTCGTGTCAATATGGAACAATGCTAGGGCCTCATAATGAAATGTGACCTTCTGTCTTACATCCCCTTGTATAAATAACCACAAGTCCAAGAGAAACAGAGTGGTTAGTGTATATAGTTCTTGTATCTTGCAAAAGAATGGTCTAGCAGTTTGTGTTGATAGAGGGTTTGAAGGGTAAACCTTGAGACTCGGGTCTGGGAGATAAGAGAATAGGGGGGAGTTTTTTGAGATAACTGCTGACTATTGCATGAGACACGACTTTCTGGCATCTGGCCCAGAGACTACTAAATAAGGGGAGGGGGGGGGAAGCTGAAGAACGACCGAAGGACAAAACTTGTGAGGAAGACTACGAGCCTTCAGTATGAGCGACCCTCAGAGGGACCACTGGAGACTGATACGCATGCATCCGTGGGATGGTTCGGGTTCCGGGAAACTAATTATAATACCCCTGCCTTTTCCAAAAGTGGTGATGAATATGTATTAGCCTAGGAGCATAAAAACCAGCCGCCTGATTTAACTGGTGTGCGTCTTCGTGGAGCAGAGACTCCCAGCGCACCCAGTGCTGTTTGCTTACCTCTGTTCCTTTAATAAATTGTAAACTTTGATTGTAACCCTATGCGGGACTCAGTCATTTATAACAATATACAATAGCATGTTTGTCTCTAATACTTACAAGGCGAAGTTCTGAGATCATATTTCACAGACTGCTTCTTACAGATTTCAAGAAATCCAATTGTTCTGAAGTATAGCCATGCTCTATTACTATCTAAAGGGAACAAACTGTTTTCAAACCCATTACAGATTGGATTTTTTAAATTTATTTAAATAAGCTTGTCTCTGCAGCTTTCCTTTGTGATGCTGATCTTTGGAGAGTCAGATTCTTAACCAGATACAATCAAATTGCATTTTAATGTCTAGTTTTGTATGTTAAAGACACACAGTATCTGGGTACAGCAAGGTTCCACTAATTGACAAGGATCTTTCTGAAGTATTCCTTATTTTTTCAGTATTCTTTTCAAATTGTGGACAGCAGGATGAGGTAGAATATCAAACGTGGTGACTGTTTTTTACCCAGAGGACACTAGTAGGGAAAAGGAGTTGGTCTGAGTTGACCTTGACATGCTTAAGGGGTTGGTACATGAGAACCTCGTGAAGTTCAAGAAGGCTAAGTGCAAGGTTCACCACCGTCATCAAGGCACTCCCAAGAATGAATGCAGGCTGGTTGATGAGTGGATTGGGAGCAGCCCTGCAGAGAAGGACTTGGGAGTGTTGATGGATGAAAAGCTCTACATGAGCCAGCGATGTGCAGTTGCAAACCAGAAAGCCAGCCGTATTGTGAGCCACATCAAAAGTATGACCAGAAGGTCCAGGGAGGTGATTCTCGTTCTCTACTCCACTCCTGTGAGGCCCCACCTGCAGTGCTGCATTCAGCTCTGGGGACTCCAACATAAGAAATAAATGTGTTAGAGCAGGTCCAGAGCAGGGCCAAGAAGTTGATGAGGGCTGGAGGACCTCTCCTATGAAGACAGGCTGAGAGAACTGGGGTTGCTTAGCCTAGAGAAGAGAGGGCTCTGAGGAGACCTTATAGTGGCCCTCTAGTACCTGAAGCAGGCTTCGGGTAAGCTGGGGAGGGACTTTTTGTCAGGGAGTGTAATGACAGGACAAGGAGTAATGGCTTTAAACTAAAAGGGTAGATGTAGATTAGAATAAAGGAAGAAATTCTTTACTATGGGTGGTGAGGCACTGGAACAGGCTGCTTGGGGAAGTTGTGAATGCCCCATCCCTGGAAGTATTTAAGGCCAAGTTGGATGGGGCTTTGAGCAATCTGGTCTAGTGGGAGGTGTCATAGAATCATAGAATGATTTGTGCTGGAAGGGAACTTGAAGGTCATCTACTCCCCCCTGCCATAGGCAAGGACACCTTCTGGTTATAAACGTAAAATCAGCGTGATTAAACAAAAGGCTTCTGTATAAGAGAGCACAAGTAAAATGTTCGTCGTAGGAAGAGCTCATTAGCTACTTCCAGCCAGAATGATTAGGGATAAGAGTTCTTGCATCTGAAATAGTTTTATACAGCTAGCGAATTTGTGCCAGAGCCTATGTTCAGGGTTTCCTTTGACTTACTGCAGTCTCCCTTTGCCAGTAGTACCCTGAAGCTCAAGTTTGTTTCTGAAACGTTAAGATACTTCATTTCTGGAGTTACACGTTCTGACTCGGAAAAAATTCTTGGTGCTGTATGTTAATATTGAGTAAGTCAGCAGAATGCAAAATCCTGTTCTTACTCTATTTTGCAGATGTTATTCTCCCAGAGGAGTCAGATCACTTTGTTGTTGTTGTTGTTGTTGTTGTTGTTTTAATTCCCTTCTGACAGGTGTCTTCTTTGGCCATAGCTAGCGGAAATGGCTTGCTAATAAAAGGAGGGAAAGAGGCAGCATACAGCAATCAAATCCTTCATCATCTGACTCAAGAAGCACTCTCCATTCATGGAGTCAAAGATGCAGTGCAAGTAGTAAGTGTCTAGAATTAAAGCAACAACTTTTGTGCTGTAGCATGTAGAAGAAGCACAGGCAGAGCTTGAGAATTCAGGCCATTGACTGTTTGTGTCACAACTTTCACGTGTGAATACAAGCAAGGAAGTGGAAGATGTCTGCCATTTGGAGAAGCTGGTAGATCTAATCATTCCACATGGTTCATCCCAGCTAGTCAGGAATATCCAGAAAGCTGCTAAGGGAATTCCAGTGATGGGACACGGTGAATGGATCTGTCATGTGTATGTGGACACAGATGCCAGCGTGGAGAAGGCCACATGAATAAGTAAGCTGTGAGAGGGTGACTTGGATACCATGAGTGTAACTGAACTACACATTTGGAATATGTGGTATGGTTATAATATTATTATTATTATTATATTAATATATTATTATTATATTATAATAATATATATATTAATATATTATTATAACCATACGTAATAATAATTCACGTGCTCTTCAAATTCTTTGTCATAAATGTTACGTAACCAATTGTTTACTCTTAAACCTCAGTCAGAGACTCAAAGTGTGAATATACTGCTGCCTGTGATGCTCGGGAGACACTCCTAATTCACTGAGACCTGCTGAGAACCCCGTTGTTTGATCAGATCATAGACACGTTGAGAGTAGAACAGGTTAGTCATTTATACTTGTGTTGGCTTTTGTTTTGTTTTATTTACTTGTTGTTCATTTTAGGAGCCCTTGGTCTTGCTGACATAGCCCTATGTAGTTTTATGATAACATAACACTTACGTTACCCACATGTCTCTTTGTACACCTTTGTACTCTTTTTGGAGAGCTTTCTTGGCTTCTCCATGCAACCCCAAGCTTTTCCATAGAAACGATCTGCAAGCAGCTTCTTTGGGGTGGCTGCATGCCATTGCTGAAATACGACTACTTCCTTTTACATAGAAAAAAATCATTCTCTGCCTTGGAAGAGCATTTCCCCAACCCTTTCTCTACTACTCTTAATTCTGACTTCCTGGCTGGCAACCTCCCGGACCCAAATACTATTCTGATTAAATCTATTAACTTACCTTCTTACCTCAGTCGTTTCCCATTTTATGTTTCTCCTCCTCTAATCTGCTTCATCCACATATTTTGAACATTTTGTCTCACTTGCCTTTATTCCCACCCATTTTCCCGCCCATTATTTCCCCCTCCCACTGTTCCACAGGAACAAAGGCCACTGTCCTACATAGTTGCTTTGACATGCGTAATGTTTTGTAGCAGAGATGCATCACGAGAGAAATATTTGTGAAGTACTTAAATTACACTTAAAACATGGATTTTTCACATAGCATTTCCATTTGGCAAATAGTGTATACAAGCAGTGATTGATGCAGGAAAACATGGAAAATAGGTCATGTTCCGATAATGTTAAAGTCATATTAAGAGAAGCTTGCCAGATAGCTAGTCAGGAGCAAGTCCTCACTCGCTTGTGTTTTCTTTTTGTCTTTGTTTTTTTTTTTAATGTCTGGTTTGGTTGTGTTTTGTTTTGTGTTTTTTTTTTTTTTCATAGAATACCCTGAGTTGCAAAGGACCCATGAGGACTACCAAGTTCAACCCCTAGCTCCACACAGGACCACCCAGAAATCAGACCATGCATCTTGGAGCGTTGCCCAAACACTTCTTGAATTCCAGCAGGCTCAGTGCTGTGACCACTGTCCTGGGAGCCTGTTCCAGTGCCCTGCCACCTCTTGGTGCAGAACCTTTCCCTAACATCCAGCCTGACCCTCCCCTGTCACAGCTCTATGCCATTCCCTTGGGTCCTGTCGCTGTCACCTGAGAGAAGAGATCAGCACCTGCTCCTCCACTCCTCCCTCTCATTGTTAAGGTGTCTTAGCTGCTACGATTAAATTCAGAGATTGACGATGCATTAGATCTTCTTCATCAGGATCGTAAAATAACTGAAAGTCCTTGCCTTGTTTTGGGCCCAGTAACTCTTTTGTGTCTGAAACATACACTTTGGAGAGGGCTGGTGTCAGTTTACAAAAGAAAAGGATAAAAACAGGTAAGGTCTTTTGTAGGGGAGACTTGCAAACCTGGAAATATCTGCCTTCCTTGAAACTCCCCTCCCCTCATTTTATATTGCTGACTTTGACATTATATGGCATAGGCTATCCCTTTGGTTAAGTTTGAATCGGTTGTGGTTATGTGCTCTCCTAACTTTTAGCAGACCCTCGACCTTCTCACTGTGGGGGGAGAAGAGAAAGCCTTGGAACTGTGTGAGCACTGTTTAGCAACAGCCAAAACAGTGGTTTGTTTAAGGCAAAAATCCAAAATGTAGCAGTATAGGAACTGCTATGAAAAAAATTAACTCTATCCTAGCTATACCCAGAACAACAAGCTGCACTTTTTGCCTGTTACGCATTGGTACAATCTACAGCACAAAATACTTCTGGTATTGCAGGTGAAGATTCATGCTGGCCCAAAGTTTGCCTCTTACTTGATGTTCAACCCCTCAGAAGTGAAATCTCTCCACGACGAATATGGGGATCTGGAGAGCTGCATTGAGGTTGTGGACAGTGTACAAGAGGGTGTCGAACATATCCACAAGTATGGAAGTTCTCACCTGGATGTTACCGTCACGGAGAATGGTTTGTGACCAATCTGTTCCCTTAAGCTTCTGCTTTGGTTTCACTGTGGGATCTTGTTATTAGCATAACTACTTACATTGCAGTAGTTTCTCTTATCTTGGTTCTGTAGTGAGCATAATCAGCTGGAACCCTATGAGCTAAATCTATCTGTAGTTGTGTTTAATTCAAGGAAAACATGTTGTGTGCCCTTATTCCAGGAGGTGAAGGCATGTGTTTGAGCAACTGGCCAACGACAAGTCAACGCATGCTCTTGTCAGGCAGATTGCTTTGTGTTCCTGTATTGTACAGACTTACCACATCAGACAGTTTTGCAGAAACATCTCCTGAATCCTGGAGACGTCTTTAGGCCTCCGAAGGAGGAAGAGGTGAGCTTCTATAGAGGGAATATGGGCTGTAGGAAAGATCAGACTATATACGTTTTGTCTTCCCAGGTTGCTTTTAAGCCTTGCAAACAAGGACCACAAGTGTTTTTCTCCATCTCTCCCAGTCCTTTATTTCCCAGTTCCGCATCTGTAGCGTAAAAGCTGCATGTATCTCAGTTCCCAGTTTCTTGCTCCTTTGATGCCGCGAACTTCTGTTCCTATGCGCCACTCTGTGCTTCTTCCACTCCTCTGCATGAGGTTTGAACACTCTGCCACTTCAAAACGTAGCTAGAACTGCTCCCAGCCAAAGGATGACTCTCCATACAAGGCTAAAACTTCTGAGAGTCAGCTACAGTAAGGTCATTTTGATTTGTGGCTCATCAGTGTGAGATTCAAGCAGGCATCTGTTTCTGTACCTTCTGCAGAAATTAAACGAGTAGCACCGAAAGGCATGCATTTGATACTGTAAGCCACTACCTGGTGCACTAGTGATTTACTTGGGTGTGTACTGGAGATAGAGTTCATCTTTAGCATTCGTCCCATTGCTCTGGGCAACTGACTTGCAGCTTACAGCCTTACAGAGAAAGGCATCCTCCAGAGTACTAAGGCTCGTACAACTCTGCTTGAGGTTGCTCCAGTCTCGCATGTTCTGTGTTGAACTGGGTTAGTTAGCTGACTTCATGTGGTGTTTCGGCATTCTCTTTCCCAAATACTATTTTCAGTATAAACTTAATATAGGACTTTCTATTAATTTCCATTAATTCCATTATGATAGGACTTTCCATGTTCTTTATAGAACAGTTCCATGTATCCGTTGAGCTAATGTAGAGCTGAACATGTAGTTTAACTGTCTGACTGCAAAATGTAGCTCGGGGCTGCTGTCACGTCTTCCCAGTCATACAACTATCCCTGTTTGCGAGGTCTAGGCTGTAGTAAGAATTAGACGTCTTTTCACTTCTTGTCTTTGCAAGCTTCTTGTAATATTTATAGTTGTGTCTATGTGATAAACATATTACGAAGAAGGTGTGTATGAACATGCTTTAATCCAGGCTGTTAAATACTGTCTGATAATGTTGCAGGTGAAAGTTCTGTTCTTGTATCTCTTCATGGTATGAGGCTGTGCCTATTGGACTGCATGATCACTCTGTACTGTATCCTATTTTCTTCTCTGCCTCTTTTTCAGAGAAAACAGTGGAGTTCTTCCTCCAGCATGTGGACAGTGCTTGGAATGCCAGTAACCGATTCTCTGATGGATAGAGATTTGTACTCTGTATGTGCCTGTGGTGTGCAGGCAGCTAAGCACCACAAAGCCGTTTGCTCCCTCAGCAGTGTGGGAGGAAGGAAAGACTGGAACAAAACTGAGTATCAGTTACCTAAGTAAACAGGTGCACATACTAGGAAGTGCAGAAGACAAGGGAAACATTAATTCCTGAGGTAGAAACTACTAGAAATCGCTGTAGCAGGCTTGAACATGCAGTGCTCTGTGTGTTAAAAAATTGTGTTTAGGGTTTTATAAGATCACGCAATAGTCTGTTTAAGAAGAGGAAAAACAAAAAAGGATATAAGAATGGAATCCTGACTAACTTAGTTCTTATTGTTCAAAGGGTAAACCCTCAAACAAATGTACGATGTATGTAAGACACACGTAGCTTTCTGGCTTCTTTCTCTCTAAAAGTGAAGCTGAAACTGACAGAAGTATAAACATTCCAATTTAGAATAAAGCTCCTCTGATCAGAACAGGTAAAAATAACTTCTGACACTTGGGGAGGAGTGAAGGAAGGGAGGTGAATGACTGCTTCTACATAAAGATGCAGGGCTATATAGTACAAAGTTGAATATCTTCTGAGGATCAACTACCTTTACCTTGTGTGTTTTCTACAGGTGATGAAGTTGGAATTAGTACTTCTCGTATCCATGCACGCGAACCAGTGGGAATTGAAGGACTCTGAACTACAAAGTGGTTACTGACAGGGGACAATCATGTTGTTTCTGACTTCTCAGAGCACGGGAGCATGAAGTAGCCCCATGAGAGCCTACCTCTCCCTCAGAGAAATACCGAGTACATTGAGAAAACTCATCAATAAAATGTTTATTGAAGACGTTCAGGCTTCAGGGTACTCTTTGGGGAAAGAGATTTGCTTTTCAGCTCTGAGATCATTGTTCTTGGTCATTGTGCAGTACAATGAATATGAAGTGATCCCATCCGTGACACGCGTTATTTGTTGCTGTCTCTTACTGTTTCCTTAGATAGTATCTGCAAACTGACCTTGCTTTTGCCAGAGAGGTTTCTTTAAAACATACAGATACCGTAAGGAAAAGTTGAAATATCTGCTGCGTTCTGTTCATGCCCTTGGTCCCCTCCAGCAAAGATGCCTGGTGGTAGAGTGTAAATTTTTTTCCCTGTCTTTAATCTGAACACCTGTCTTGGTGAACAAACTCGGTAGCTTTCCTTTAGTCACGTGACCACAGCAGCTCTTGAAAGCTCTAAAGCTTTAAGACACTTACTGTCTTCGTCTGATCACTCTGTGATTCCTATGCGTTTGGAACGTATATTTCATTAATGTTTTGACCAAGCAACCTTTTTTATCTAATTTCTTTGTATTTTTGACAACTGTAGATAAATAGCGCAACTGTATACGGTGTGAATTTTGTTACCTCTGTCCACCAGACATTTATTTCTCATGGGTTTTCTGTGAAATGTAATCCCTCCAAACCCGTCATCCAGATGCAATACTACCTTGAAGTTTAAAAGAAGCTCTGAATAAATGCTGCCTTTTGCGTACTGGAACAAAGGAACTCACGTGTGCATGCTGCAGCCAGGGCTCAGGGAAGCCCTCCATAGGTCAGGGTGGTTGGAGTGTCAAGGTGCATGGGGAGGGAGTGGAATGGTGCCACACTGCAAATGCTGGCAGGGCAGGGAGTGGGATGGGTGCAGCCTGCACAGGGACATTCTCTCCTGTGCATCCGTTTCTTGCTGCTAACTTGCCTCTGCATGCTTTGTTGACTGCTGGCGTGTGCGTGGTACTCAGGAGCCAACATAGTGGCACACAGGACCTATCCGGGCATCTGGGTGTCTGCTGGGTAGCCATGTTACCGCACTCACCCATTTAGGACCATGGCACTCTACTCTGCAACCCTGAGAAAGCCATTATGCCCCACGCTCCTCTTGTGCTTCTATGCTCTCCTGAGACTTTGTGACAACTGCTTGCACTGCAACCACAACTGGTACTGCCCATCAATGATAAAAGCACTGATACTGCAGCACCCAGTACTGCACGCCTGCAGTAGCGTTCCCTGCAATTCCTCTGTCCAGCTACCGCTGTTACTCCTTCCTCTGTCCCACTCGTCTCTTGATCTTTTTTGATTCCTCTGCCCTTCTCAGTGTCTGTCTTCCTCTATCCTTTCCCCTGGTCTCATAACATCTAATCTAACTCCCCTCTTTCTCTTTTAGTTTGGAAACTTCCTTGCCCTGTCATTATCTGTCTGAGCAAAAAGTTGCTCTCCAACTTTTTTTATAAGCCACCTTTAGGCACTGAAAGGCGGCAATTAGCTCTCCCTGGAGCTTTTTCTTCTCCGTGATGAACAACTCCAGCTCTCTTGGCCTGTGTTCAGAGGGGAGAATCCCCATCATTTGTTCTAACTTTCGTTGGGTTAACCATTTCCATTAATGAGGGAACGGTTAAGGCAATTACTCCACAACTACCCAAAGCAGCGATAGTGAGAAGCCCACTTCCAGCATCCATTTCCCATGCAGGGACAGATGGACACCGCTTGATGTCTTGCCCCCCAGGAGAAGGGGAGTCGCCGCCTGTCCGTGTTGTTTTTTTTTTTTTTTTTTTTTTTTTCTTTTTTCTGCGAGTGATATTATTACATTGTTTATTTACATGTTTTTGTTTTTGGTGTGTAATCTGTTATGCTCCTAGATTTTTCTTCCTGTGTAAAAGAAAGGTTGAGCTACTTCCAGCTGAAAAAGCTGGAAGTTGGGTTACTTGCTTGATCATATTGTTCTTTCAATATTCAAAGCTGAAGCAAAAGCATGGGGATTGCTGCTTGTAGAGAAACACCAGTTCTCTCACTAGAGTACAACGCTTTCTCAAAAACATGACAGGCCATTAGCTCAGGGTAGCGATCATGCAGCTTATCGGTCACAGTGCGCACAAGAGCATCAGGTCCCCCTCTCGTCACAGAGCCTGTCCGTGGTGTCTCCACTCCACTCTGTGCCCCATCCCGTTCCTTAGAGTCAGCACACGGATATCTCCTACTGCGACAGCATGTAATGTTGGAGGCGTTGGAAGTCCTGATCCATCCATTCGGAGCAGGAGACTGTGTTTTGATGCAAATGTGGAAAGAATTGAAGCTGCAACGTGAGTGGGAAGGACTGTTCCAAGTGCTCCCGACTCCTGAGATGGCAAGAAGAACGGCTGAGAAAAGTGCCTGTTCTCGTCCTGGTCTCCATTCTGCCAACCTGCTCCTTTTCATTCCTTCTTTCTGCTTCTTTATTGATGACATAACTTCGTCACATCGTGTTGCCTTCCTTTTTGTTTTTTTTTTTTTATCTTGAGGGCAGGCTCCCCTCCTATACCCTTCTCTCCACAGCAGTTCTTTTCAAAATAACTTTTCATTGGTCAAACAACTTTGCAAATAACAGTAACAGTAAACACCCAGAAACTTCCATGCCTCAATGGCTGGAGAACAAGAAACCCGAGACTGCATGCAGTCTCCTGAATCACCCTTCTCTGTTCCCTCTAAACTCTTTTACATTCCTGATGGCCTCATCGAGAAGAGTCTAGTGTTAGGGTGGTGTTAGTGTCTAGTGTGGGGCTTTCCAACCCCCATGGCCACCCTCCCAAATCTTCCCCTTCTTTATTAATATCAACCATTTTCTTGACATGAATTACCACTCCATATATAATACTTCCAATTAGGTGGTAAATTCTTCCTTGCCCTCCCATCACCACATAGCCACCAATACCCTATACCTAATTTTCACCCACTTTCCAAAGATCCATCCACTCCAGACTCCTTATCAGGGTCGTATGCTACTTGGATAGTAATATTACAAAATGACCTTAAATTGGCTAGATTATATCCCCCTGCATTTACAGTTTTTGAACAGTCGGGTTCCCGACCAAAACTAAGCCCCAGATCACGCAAGATCTTTTGTTCGCTGCCATCATTGACCCCCATACACCGACTTTTAACAGTAACGTTTCCCGTGCTTGTAAAGCAAATTTCGGTCCCTCAGGGAGGGTATAATTTACCCTTTCCACTCCCCAACATTGAGTGGACCACGTCTGATTAGTCTATATAATGCATTGTTCCAATTTCTGGAGGGTATCCCATATAGCGGGATTTCCATATTGCCCCTCGGAAGTGCAGTACATATCCAACAGTCAGATAAATTTAAAGATAGGGCGACTCTTTCAGGTATGTTTACATTCGAGTTTTCCTTCCATGCTTGAGCTGATACAATAGTTACAAGCAATGTCCAAAGTCCATACGTGTTGCCTTTTCAATTTCAACTTATTGGGTCCCATCGTTTCAAGTGTCCATGGACCTTGCGTTGACTTCTTGATTCCCATGTGGTGAATCCAAGCAGGTTGTTCATTAATTTTTACTGCGGTGTATGATGTAAGCAGCACCTGAAAGGGTCCTTCCCATTGGGGTTCCAAAGTTTTTTTCTGCAAGAGACTTTACATATATAGATGTATAATCTCCAGGTTGTACATTGTGTATAGGTCTATCCAAAATGCTACTCCGGGTTCCAGCTACATATTTTCCAATTTTGTCTAATTGTTTCCCTAATGCCACCATATAGGATGTCATAATTTTGTCTCCTGCTTGTGCGGACATCCCCTTCTGTATTCCATAGGGTTGTCCATACAGGATTTCAAAAGGGCTCAGTCCCTCCTTTGCTCTTGGCCTTGTTCGTATGCATAAGAGAGCCAAAGGAAGAGACTGAGGCCAGGCCAGATTCGCTTCCTGTCCCAACTTTACAATCTGTTGTTTGATCAAGTGGTTCGTCTTTTCTACCTGGCCACTTGACTGAGGGCGATATGGGGTATGAAGTTGTCAATCTATACCTAGATGGCGGCTGATTTGTTGCACTATTCTTGAAATGAAAGGCGGTCCCCTGTCAGAGGATATAGTAGCTGGTACCCCAAAACGTGGTATTATTTCCTGTATTAGTATTCTTACCACCTCCCTAGCCTTGGCTGTTCTGGTAGGAAACGCCTCTGGCCAACCTGAAAAGGTGTCAGTTAATACCAACATGTATCGGTACCCCCCTTTTCTTGGCAGTTCCAAAAACTCAATCTGCCATTGTTGTCCAGGCCCATTACCTTTTCCAATTTGGCCTATCCCTAATTTTGGAGTAGTTTTGGGATTAGTCTGGAGCCAAAGGTCACACTGCTGAGTCAGTTGTCTCGCAGTGGTTCCTTGCTACAATTTCTCTGATCCAATGTTTATATAAGGCTTCAGTCCCCCAGTGCCTCTTTCTATGTTCCTCTCTTATCAAGGGCCATATCATGTAAGAGGGAATAATCATTTTCCCTTGGGGTAAGAGCCCACCCTTCCTCATTATAGGAACCTGCTAGATCAGTAATTAATTTCTGATCTTCCTTGGTATATTTGGGCTTACCTTCTAGGGAGATTTGCCCACTGGGGATCAGGGCCCCTTCTGTTTTTACCTCCCTTTTGGCTGCATGTTTTGCCTCTCTGTCTGCCAGCTCATTTCCTTTTTCCAATTCTGAGTTTGCTTTTTGGTGTGCTCTGATGTGCACGATTGCCACTTTCTCAGGGAGTTGAAGTGCTTCCAACAACTTCAAGATTACTTTTGCATGCTTGATATTTTTGCCATGCAAATTCAGTAATCCCCTCTCCTTCCAGATCACTCAATACGCATGTACAACCCCAAAGGCATATTTTGAGTCTGTACAGATGTTTTTGATTTTGTCTTGGGCCAATTCCAAGGCTCGGGTCAGATCAATTATTTCCACCTTTTGTGCAGAGGTGTTCGCAGGTAAAGGCCCGGATTCTACTGCCTCTTTACAAGTGGTAGCTGCATAACCATTGTGTCGTTTGCCACTTACGACTTAGCTGCTCCCATAAGTGAACCAGTTTTCTGTGTCTTCCATAGGATTGTCTTTCAGATCTGGACGGCACGAATATACTGCTTTGATGGTTTCCAGACAGTTGTGATGCACTGGGTCCCTTGTGTTCCCACTGAGAAAAGAAGCTGGATTGACAATGTTGGTGACTACAATTTCCACATCATCCTGTTCCACCACTGTAGCCTGATATTTCAAAACTCTTTGTGGGGAGAGCTAATGTCCACCTTTTGCTTCCAGTACTGCAGATACCGTATGGGATGCTAACACGGTTATTTTCTGGCCCAAGGTAAATTTTTGGGCCTCCTGGATGTTTAGTACTATGGCCGCAACCGCTCACAAACATCCAGACCATCCCTTTGCAGTTGTGTCCAATCGTTTGGAGAAATAAGCAACTGCCCTACGGTATGGGCCCAGATCTTGTGCTAATATTCCCAGGGCAATCCCCTGCTTCTCGTGGGAAAAAAGGTAAAATGGCGTACTCACATCTGGGAGTCCCAAAGTTGGAGCTGACATCAGGGCCTTCTTCAGTAGCTTGAAAGCTTGTATTGCTTCCTTGTTCCATTGAAGGCATTTCTGTTCAGTAGTCGTGAGTGCATACAGGGGTTTAACAAGCAGTCCGTAATTCTAAATCCATAGATGGCACCACCCGCTCATACCCAAAAAGGTCCATAGTTCCTTCACTGTTTGTGGTCTTGGAGTTTGGAATATTGCCTCTTTTCGAGCCTGTCTCAAGGTCCTTTCCCCAGCACTGATTTCATATCCCAAATAGGTTACCTGTTGTTGTACTACTCGGGCCTTTTTCTTAGATACCCTGTACCCTTGGAGTCCGAGAAAGTCTGGCAGATTCACCGCCCAAGTCAGGCAGGTGTCCCTTGTTCTAGTAGCAGTCAGAATATCATCAACATATTGCAGCAATTTCCCTTCTCCTGGTGGGGCCTCCCAGGATTCAAGATCTTTCGCTAACCGATTTCCAACTATTGTGGGGCTATTCTTGAAGCCTTGGAGTAACACCGTCCAGGTGAGTTGGGTCCTACGCCCACTCTTGGGGTTTTCCCATTCAAATGCAAATCTTTTCTGGCTGGCTTCATGGAGAGGGAGGCAAAAGAAGGCATCCTTTAAGTCAAAAACTGTAAACCAGGCTAGTTCTGGTGTTAATACAGTTATTTATTGCCCGTAGATCCTGGACCACCCTATATGACTCATCCGGCTTGTGGACAGGTAATATAGGGGTATTAAAATTGGATTCACATTCCCTCAACAATCCTACTTACACTTTTATTACTGGTCGAATTCCTTCCCTATCTTCCTGCTTTAGAGCGTACTGCTCGATCCTCACTGGCTGCTTTCCCTCCTTGAGTCGAATCTCAACACGTGGGGCATTTTTAGCTCTCCCAGGTTCATCAGTAGCCCATACGCCTGGGTATACCTGGTTTACGACTTCTTCATTAACTTGTCCTTCCATTGGCAGGTTGACTAGGGCTAAACTCATTACCTGTATATATTGTTGATCCTTTACCTCCAGAGTAATCTCCCCTTTTTCAAATTTTATTACTGCTCCTAATTGCTCTAATAAATCTCTACCTAAGAGTGCCCTTGGGGAGTTAGGCATATATAAAAATCTGTGTATGCCCCGTTGTTTCCCTAACTTGTACTTCAAAGGTTGACAAAAATAAGCCTTTTCAGGTTGATTGGTTGCACCTTTTACCCTAACATAATCATTCCCTAAAGCCATTAATGCTTGATTTAGAACTGAATATGTTGCCCCCATACCAATAAGAAATTTCACTTCCGTTTCTCCCCTATCTTCATTATAACCAGTGGAGGATCCGTTAGGGTAGATTCCCCAGGTCCCCGTTATTTCTGCCAAAATCAGGGGCTGATTACCCTAGGAAAAGGCTAGTCAGTTTGTTCTCTGAATCCGAGAGATCTGGGTCCGATTTTTTTTTTTTTTTTTTCCATTACATTTCAAAGTTGGTCCAAAAATTCCATGGGGGTTTCTTTTGGACCTAGTTGGAAGCATATTCTCAATTCCCAATTCAAACAGATTCGAGTATTAACTTAACTTCATAATTTTCGGGATGATTAGGGTCTCAGTGGGGTCGGTCAGGGGAATGCAATTGTCAACAGTTCCCTGAGCGGTCCCATTGGCAATCTGAGCTTGCACATGAACTCAGGTTGTTTTAAGAGTTAACTGCTTTTCTGTTTCCATAACAACTCTCTCTGGGACCCATCATGATCCCTTTGCCCCAGAGGGCTAACACCTGTGATTTTGAGATCTCAGCCTGGGGCTGAGACAGAGCTTTTAAAATTCCTACATCCTCTTTCCCTGCTCATTCAACTTTAAACACCTTTAACACCTTCAACAACCCTTTTATCACTTCCTTTATCTTTCTCCAGCCTGTACTTTTCTAATGCCAACACCAAAGGCTCAGTCAAGGGCCAATTAAATCCGCTCCTTTTCTCTCCAAGATGCTGAAACAACATATCTGTATACTACATTTCATCTTATTTTCCTTCTCTCCTCAAAGGACTTTATTGACTGTAATAAAGGACATATTGACCGTAATATGGTGTTATGATTAATAGTTCCATTTTGGGGCCACTCCTCTCCATCCTCTAGTTTATAAAGTGGCCACCACTGATTACAATATTTGATAACAGTTCTTTTACTCTCTGTCCCCCCTCTTCCCATTATATCCCTCCAATGTGTTAGTATACATTCTAGGGGGCTTTTCCGCGGGATTTCTTTGCTTTGACCTTTTCCCATTCTAATCTATAGCAGTTAATATTCCACCATTTTCCTAGGAGCTCGTTACTAGTCAATCCCAATCCCTCCAAAATCCACAATATATAGAGATACACAAGTAAAATCAGACCACTGTAAATTAACTGCCTGTAGACAATTACACTGAGGACATTTAAACCCGACGAGCAGATAATATGCCTGGGCAAATTTCGTTCCCTTAGGCATACACCTCAATGGCAGTTCTTATATTATATTTACATATTCACATATTAACATATGTTTAAAAGAACACTTTAACAAAAATGCCCGGGCCTTTACATATACAACATACAGTTATTATTCCAGTTAGAATTATTCCCCAGCAGCTGCAAACATTATGCCAGTTACCATTAAAGCTCGCCTACCCTCCTCCCGTCTCTTCTATGATCTTCAGGATGTTCCTTGTGGTTCCTAGAACCAGGGTATGGCAGCTTCTACTCAAGACCCCTTTTGGCCGCTCTACCGGCCACCTCCCAAGACGCCTTCAGGGTTCGTGTTGCACGCTAGACATCTCTATGCGGCTTATCGACCTCCCCGGCCAATTGGCTTACCTTAATTAAGGTGTACCGTTTGCCCGCAACCACAGGAACTTCCTGTATCCCTGCAGTGAGCGGCTGGGAGAGGAGCTCCTCTGAGAGAGAAAAAGGGGCTCGGGGCGCGCCTAGGAGGTCTGCTCCACAGTCGATCCTGCAGCCGAACAGAGTCCTCCTGCCTGGCTCGCCAAACTCATGCGTAGAAAAGACTCCACAACCATAGGGTTGCGATCCTGGGGTGTCATGGCATACCGCTACTTGTGTTTGGGGAGCTGGTCAGAGCACCCACCTCCATTTCTGTTTATGGTGGCTGAGTTTGTTCAAGTAATCCCTGACTTGATACCTGTCCCCTGCTGGTGGTTCTGTGGAGTCTTGCCTTTAGGCACAAAGACCCAGGACCAGCCCTTCAGAAACCCACACTGGCTACTTCTGATCCCTCCGTTGTCCCGCATGTCAGCTGCAGCGCCTTCCCTGGCCCAGGCTCAGTGCTCATCACAGCAATGGCTGACATCCCAGCAGAAGCCAGCCCGCTCTCTTTGGGCGCTACCTCAATGCATGACTTTGCTCACTTTGGCCCCTCCAGCTCTCTCCCCACTCCCGGTGCAAGGACGGAGTGAGAGAGCAGCTGTGTGGTGCTCAGCTGCCCACTGGGCAGCCAGCATGGGGCACAAAGGATTTGAGATAACAGCATCACTGGCGATCACCTGATTTTCACCTACGTAGAAGCAAGCAGCTCCAACGCAGCCGTGTACCTACTGCTCCATGGGATGCTACTATGCAGTCTAACCCCTCATGGTTCTGAACTACCCCTGCTGATAAGGATGTGACCTCCTGTAGCGCTGAGGTGATAGAATCTGCCGGAACATTAGTAATTTGCTCCACTGTAGCAGACGTTTAGTAAAGCATGTTGTGTTAAAGGATAAGGAAGTTTGGCAGGACCTAAACCCCCTTGCGTTCCAACTTGTCCTCAGATATCAGAGGGGCTGGGGGTGGCTGGGTTTGGATTCTGAGCGATGCCCTGTTTGGAACTATAAATCCAGTTGTATTCAATAGACTAAATTATCGTGATCATGGGTGCACATATCGTGTAATACACTTTCAGTCTAGTAAATGACTGGTGTAGTTTATTGGAGCAACACGAGCACAGGTTCTTTTGGATTGCCGCTGATGAAGACTCTGTCTGCAAAGCACGTGCAAATACCAAGAATATGACTAACACAACCAGCTACATATACGTTAACTTGTGGAACAACTCTATAGAGAATGTTAGGTTTCCCAGGGAAGCACTCGCTGTAACTGAGGGTTCAGACCTCACCCTGTAGGCATCCCTGTAGGGGGGAAGAGAGGTTCAGCACGGCAGCCTTCGGCTGATGCCAGGAGTCAGCGACGTCCTCCCTACTTGTCTGTGGTGGTGTCTTCCCCAACATTTTCCTCTCTTGAGCCCTTTTTTTACTATGTTCCTGCTTTTAGGTAGTGAGCGACTCAAGTCATATGCGCCTTTGTTGTGACTGGTATACATTTTCCTGGCTTTTGTTTTTGCTCAGGGAAATTCAGAGCGTGTGCTCAGTGAGAGGTAGTTGCACCTTGGAGGCGGGTAGCCTTGGGGATGGAGGTGTATTTTGGCACTGTAGTGAGATTATAATGAGCAAAGTTCATCCAGAGGACATGAGTAGGTTGTCAGTTAGACTCAGGGCTGGCCATGCAATCTCTCAGTTCCGTACCATCAGGCTCACTCTAAAATCGCGCTGTTCCTAGCAAAATGGCCCGATGCCCAGGAAGGCCAAGGCGGTGGGTTGCTCTAACACGCTGTGGCCAGGGAAGCAAAAGCTTTCCTTCCTCTTGGTTTCACAGCCTAGCAGAGCAGCTTGGTGCCGTGGAGGTTTCTAGCCATTCAGTTTTCACACAAAAAAATGACACGTTCAAGCGATGAAGAAAGAGGGCTGTTTCTTTGGGGAAAGTCCAGCAGAGAGGTTACTCGGCGGGGCCCAAGAGCTGGAGCTGGGCTCAGCACTGAGCACAGCTGCAGCAGCATAGTCAGCCAGCTCTCAGTGTGATAAATTAGTGGGGGTTAGTTCATTGTCTTTGAGGAATTTGGAGAATCTGCTGAAGGTGATAAGGTTGCACAATTTAACAGCCTTGATAAGGGGGACGATTAAGCAAGCATATAGCAGGAGAGGGTGTTGGGTAAACATCCTTGTTAAAGCAAAGATTCTGTAAGATACCACCCACCCACTGCAAGACATCCTGTTTTGCCCCCACCTGAACACAAGCACAACACGTGATCACCAGCAGAGGAACAACGACCCCCCTCTCAACAATAGACTGCGCAGCTTCAGCCAGTTCAACAAGTCCTGACAAGCCGGAACTCGACTGCTATAAAACAGCAACCCTGGAAAGGGAAGTTGCGTGCTGTTGCAGAGCTGGAGACTCCCCAGCTGGCCAGCACTGTTTTGCTTGTGTCTGCTTACTTAATTAATAAAATAATTTCAATAGACCAGAAAATTGTGTGGTCTAATTTATTACATCGGGACACGGGGCCTCCTCTCCCACACCCTCCGGAGCCGGTAACGTAGTGCTTGCAGGCTGAATGTGGAGGAAGTTCTCAGGTCCAGGATGGTTTCAGTCACCAGGGAGGAGACCGAAGGGCTGCTGTAGCCCTCCATGCTTCTCAGGGCTGACATGGAAAGGAACAGAGGGCAGCTCAGAGCCTGTATCACTGGGAAGCACGCCCAGGAACCCCTCCTGCCAAGCCCACCCCACCTCCTCAGCTGGGGCAGGGGTCGCAGCTCACTGCCCAGGGTCTTTTCTCCTCCCAGCCAGTTTGTGCTGATACCCCACTGCCCTCACTCACCCTCGATGATGTTCTTTAGCTTCTCCTCGTGCCCATCCACCAAGTGCTGCCCAGCAAGCCCTAGGTACACACAGCCCATCACAGATCCCGCTGGCCAGCTCGCCCCAGACACAGTCCCCCCCTCAACATCCCTGCCGGCTTGGCCATGTGTGCCCAAGTGTGACACCACCCAAGGAGGCTGCGAGGCACTCGCTAAGCTTCCCACCAGCAACCACTGCGTGGGCAGGGGGTGGCCGAGGGCAGCAGGAAGCCCCCACAGGCACTCCAGGCCCACTCTGAGCCGGCAGTGCTCTGCAGCCACGTGGCTGATTCAGCAGCAGCTGGGGCTGCGGCCAAGCTGCTGTGGGGCACAAAGGGCCCATGGGGTTGTGACTCACCAATGAACCTGATGGCCGCCTCTTGCAGGGGCTCCTGGGGGCTCCACAGGTATGGCAGGCTCTGGCACAGGTAGTCATCCACTCTGCTGCTGTGCCCCACCAGCTGGAAGAGAATAGTACATGTGGATGGGGCTGGTGCAGCCTTGCCCCTTGGCCAGGCCAGCCCTGTACGTGGGACTGGCTTCCCCTGCTGGGATAGCCTGATGCCCAAGCAGCAGCCAGCTGGTGCTGGGGCCAGGCTTTGGAGGGAGCAAGGGGCAGGCTGCTGAGGTGCCACCCCGCTGCCAAGGGTCAGCTGTCGGTATGCCTGGGACCTGGGAGAGCGACGAGGCTGTCAAAGAGCCTGTACTGCTACGTGCCGGGGCATGGGGGTAGGGGTGCGTGTATGGCTGCAGGCTGGGGGCTCTGGCCTGCAGCAGTGGCTAGAGGCAAGGGTAGCCACCCTGCACCCTGGGCCAGGGCTGGCAGGCCTTGTCTGGGCCAGGTTTTGGGAGCCCTCGGGCAGTTGTCCTTACCAGGCACTTGCCAATCCTCTGTGGCTGCGCTGTCTCCAGCAGGTTCCTGAGCTGCTTCCACTTCAGGAGCTTGGCAGCACCAAGGAGGGCTTCCCGAGAGGCCTGCAGAGCAGCAGAGAGTGGGAGATGAAACCACTGCGCATTGGACAGGCCCTGGTTGTCCTGCACCTTGGCGAGGCTTGGGGGCTTTTCTGGCCCTTGCTGGGGAGGTGCAGCAGCTGGGGAAGGCATCTGCCAGAGGGTTCAGTGCTCGGGCAGAGGTGTGGGGCAACCACCAGCTCCAGCACTTCATGCTGCTGGGGCTGCAGGACAGAAGTCCCCCAGAGCTGCTCATCTGCAGCCAAGGCCAGCAGGCAGGTGAAGCGCTACAGTCACTGAGGCACCAGGGCAGGAGGCAGCCAGGGACGCCACGCACGGGGACCCCAGCAGGCTGTTCCCTAGGGCCTGGGCTCCAGAGCCCGCCACCGCGGACACAG